>NW_027472604.1:730266-1460532 GCF_030347505.1 Rhynchophorus ferrugineus | reverse complement strand
GCAATAGCATGCCGAATATTACTTGGAATGTGAATTGGAACGAAATCGCCAATAGATAAGACCATTTTACAATTTGAGCCCAAGTTAGAAGCAGAGCCTAAGGTGTAAATTATCGATAGTCCATATCTCGTAAACTATAAGAGATAATGCAATTTGGCAACCGGCAATGTAATTAGCATGCCGAATATTACTTGGAAAGTGAATTGGAACGAAATAGCCATTAGATAAGACCATTTACAATTTGGGCCCAAGTTAGAAGCAGAGCCTAAGGAGTAAATTATCGATAGTCCATATCTCCGGAAATTATAAGAGATAATGCAATTTGGCAACCGCAATGTAATTAGCATGCCGAATATTACTTGGAGAGTGAATTGGAACGAAATCGCCAAAAGATAAGACCATTTTACAATTTGGGCCCAAGTTAGAAGCAGAGCCTGAGGTGTAAATTATCGATAGTCCATATCTCGGAAACTATAAGAGATAATGCAATTTGGCAACCGGCAATGTAATTAGCATGCCGATATTACTTGAAAGTGAATTGGAACGAAATCGCCAATAGATAAGACCATTTTACAATTTGGGCCCAAGTTAGAAGCAGAGCCTAAGGTGTAAATTATCGATAGTCCATATCTCGGAAACTATAAGAGATAATGCAATTTGGCAACCGGCAATGTAATTAGCATGCCGAATATTACTTGGAATTTGAATTGGAACGAAATCGCCAATAGATAAGACCATTTTACAATTTGGGCCCAAGTTAGAAGCAGAGCCTAAGGTGTAAATTATCGATAGTCCATATCTCGGAAACTATAAGAGATAATGCAATTTGGCAACCAGCAATGTAATTAGCATGCCGAATATTACTTGGAGAGTGAATTGGAACGAAATCGCCAAAAGATAAGACCATTTACAATTTGGGCCCAAGTTAGAAGCAGAGCCTGAGGTGTAAAATTATCCATAGTCCATATCTCGGAAACTATAAGAGATAATGCAATTTTGGCAACCGGCAATGTAATTAGCATGCCGAATATTACTTGGAAAGTGAATTGGAACGAAATCGCCAATGGAAAAGACCATTTTACAATTTGGCCCAAGTTAGAAGAGCAGAGCCTAAGGTGTGAATTATCGATAGTCCATATCTCGGAAACTATAAGAGATAATGCATTTGGCAACCGGCAATGTAATTAGCATGCCGAATATTTACTTGGAATGTGAATTGAACGAAATCGCCAATAGATAAGACCATTTTACAATTTGCGCCCCAGTTAGAAGCAGAGCCTAAGGTGTAAATTATCGATAGTCCATATCTCGGAAACTATAAGAGATAATGCAATTTGGCAACCGGCAATGTAAATTAGCATGCCGAATACTACTTGGAAAGTGAATTGGAACGAAATCGTCAATAGATAAGACCATTTTACAATTTGGGCCCAAGTTAGAAGCAGAGCCTAAGGTGTAAATTATCGATAGTCCATATCTCGGAAACTATAAGAGATAATGCAATTTGGCAACCGGCAATGTAATTAGCATGCCGAATATTACTTGGAAAGTGAATTGGAACGAAATCGCCAATAGATAAAGACCATTTTACAATTTGGGCCCAAGTTAGAAGCAGAGCCTAAGGTGTAAATTATCGACAGTCCATATCTCGGAAGCTATAAGAGATAATGCAATTTGGCAACCGGCAATGCAATAGCATGCCGAATATTACTTGGAATGTGAATTGGAACGAAATCGCCAATAGATAAGACCATTTTACAATTTGAGCCCAAGTTAGAAGCAGAGCCTAAGGTGTAAATTATCGATAGTCCATATCTCGGAAACTATAAGAGATAATGCAATTTGGCAACCGGCAATGTAATTAGCATGCCGAATATTACTTGGAGAGTGAATTGGAACGAAATCGCCAAAAGATAAGACCATTTTACAATTTGGGCCCAAGTTAGAAGCAGAGCCTGAGGTGTAAATTATCGATAGTCCATATCTTGGAAACTATAAGAGATAATGCAATTTGGCAACCGGCAATGTAATTAGCATGCCGAATATTACTTGGAAAGTGAATTGGAACGAAATCGCCAATAGATAAGACCATTTTACAATTTGGGCCCAAGTTAGAAGCAGAGCCTAAGGTGTAAATTATCGATAGTCCATATCTCGGAAACTATAAGAGATAATGCAATTTGGCAACCGGCAATGTAATTAGCATGCCGAATATTACTTGGAGAGTGAATTGGAACGAAATAGCCAAAGATAAGGACCATTTTACAATTGGGCCCAAGTTAGAAGCAGAGCCTGAGGTGTAAATTATCGACAGTCCATATCTCGGAAACTATAAGAGATAATGCACATTTGGCAACCGGCAATGTAATTAGCATGCCGAATATTACTTGGAAAGTGAATTGGAACGAAATCGCCAATAGATAAGACCATTTTACAATTTGGGCCCAAGTTAGAAGCAGAGCCTAAGGTGTAAATTATCGATAGTCCATATCTCGGAAACTATAAGAGATAATGCAATTTGGCAACCGGCAATGTAATTAGCATGCGAATATTACTTGGAATGTGAATTGGAACGAAATCGCCAATAGGTAAGACCATTTTACAATTTGGGCCCAAGTTAGAAGCAGAGCCTAAGGTGTAAATTAATCGATAGACCATATCTCGGAAACTATAAGAGATATTCAATTTGGCCACCGGCAATGTAATTAGCATGCCGAATATTACTTGGAATGTGAATTGGAACGAAATCGCCAATAGATAAGACCATTTTACAATTTGGGCCCAAGTTAGAAGCAGAGCCAAAGGTGTAAATTATCGATAGTCCATATCTCGGAAACTATAAGGGATAATGCAATTTGGCAACCGGCAATGTAATTAGCATGCCGAATATTACTTGGAATGTGAATTGGAACGAAATCGCCAATAGATAAGGCCATTTTACAATTTGGGCCCGAGTTAGAAGCAGAGCCTAAGGTGTAAATTATCGATAGTCCATATCTCGGAAACTATAAGAGATAATGCAATTGGCCAACCGGCAACGTAATTAGCATGCCGAATATTACTTGGAATGTGAATTGGAACGAAATCGCCAATAGATAAGACCATTTTACAATTTGGGCCCAAGTTAGAAGCAGAGCCTAAGGTGTAAAATTATCGATAGTCCATATCTCGGAAACTATAAGAGATAATGCAATTTCGCAACCGGCAATGTAATTAGCATGCCGAATATTGCTTGGAATGTGAATTGGGACGAAATCGCCAATAGATAAGACCATTTTACAATTTGGGCCCAAGTTAGAAGCAGAGCCTAAGGTGTGAATTATCGATAGTCCATATCTCGGAAACTATAAGAGATAATGCAATTTGGCAACCGGCAATGTAATTAGCATGCCCGAATATTACTTGAATGTGAATTGGAACGAAATCGCCAATAGATAAGACCATTTACAATTTGGGCCCAAGTTAGAAGCAGAGCCTAAGGTGTAAATTATCGATAGTCCATATCTCGGAACTATAGAGATAATGCCAATTTGGCAACCGGCAATTTAATTAGCATGCCGAATATTACTTGAAAGTGAATTGGAACGAAATCGTCAATAGATAAGACCATTTTACAATTTGGGCCCCAGTTAGAAGGCAGAGTTTAAGGTGTAAATTATCGATAGTCCATATCTCGGAAACTATAAGAGATAATGCAATTTGGCAACCGGCAATGTATTTAGCACGCCGAATATTACTTGGAAAGTGAATTGGAACGAAATCGCCAATAGATAAGACCATTTTACAATTTGGGCATAAGTTAGAAGCAGAGCCTAAGGTGTAATTATCGACAGTCCATATCTCGGAAGCTATAAGAGATAATGCAATTTGGCAACCGGCAATGCAATTAGCATGCCGAATATTACTTGGAATGTGAATTGGAACGAAATCGCCAATAGATAAGACCATTTTACAATTTGAGCCCAAGTTAGAAGCAGAGCCTAAGTGTAAATTATCGATAGTCCATATCTCGGAAACTATAAGAGATAGTGCAATTTGGCAACCGGCAATGTAATTAGCATGCCGAATATTACTTGGAGAGTGAATTGGAACGAAATCGCCAAAAGATAAGACCATTTTACAATTTGGGCCCAAGTTAGAAGCAGAGCCTGAGGTGTAAATTATCGATAGTCCATATCTCGGAACTATAAGAGATAATGCAATTTGGCAACCGGCAATGTAATTAGCATGCCGAATATTACTTGGAAAGTGAATTGGGAACGAAATCGCCAATAGATAAGACCATTTTACAATTTGGGCCCAAGTTAGAAGCAGAGCTTAAGGTGTAAATTATCGATAGTCCATATCTCGGAAAACTATAAGAGATAATGCAATTTGGCAACCGGCAATGTAATTAGCATGCCGAATATTACTTGGAATGTGAATTGGAACGAAATCGCCAATAGATAAGACCATTTTACAATTTGGGCCCAAGTTAGAAGCAGAGCCTAAGGTGTAAATTATCGATAGTCCATATCTCGGAAACTATAAGAGATAATGCAATTTGGCAACCGGCAATGTAATTAGCATGCCGAATATTACTTGGAAAGTGAATTGGAACGAAAGCGTCAATAGATAAGACCATTTTACAATTTGGGCCCAAGTTAGAAGCAGAGGCCTAAGGTGTAAATTATCGATAGTCCATATCTCGGAAACTATAAGAGATAATGCAATTTGGCAACCGGCAATGTAATTAGCATGCCGAATATTACTTGGAAAGTGAATTGGAACGAAATCGCCAATAGATAAGACCATTTTACAATTTGGGCCCAAGTTAGAAAGCAGAGCCTAAGGTGTAAATTATCGACAGTCCATATCTCGGAAGCTATAAGAGATAATGCAATTTGGCAACCGGCAATGCAATTAGCATACCGAAATATTACTTGGAATGTGAATTGGAACGAAATCGCCAATAGATAAGACCATTTTTACAATTTGAGCCCAAGTTAGAAGCAGAGCCTAAGGTGTAAATTATCGATAGTCCATATCTCGGAAACTATAAGAGATAATGCAATTTGGCAACCGGCAATGTAATTAGCATGCCGAATATTACTTGGAGAGTGAATTGGAACGAAATCGCCAAAAGATAAGACCATTTTACAATTTGGGCCCAAGTTTAGAAGCAGAGCCTGAGGTGTAAACTTATCGATAGTCCATATCTCGGAAACTATAAGAGATAATGCAATTTGGCAACCGGCAATGTAATTAGCATGCCGAATATTACTTGGAAAGTGAATTGGGAACGAAATAGCCATAGATAAGACCATTTTACAACTTTGGGCCCAAGTTAGAAGCAGAGCCTAAGGAGTAAATTATCGATAGTCCATATCTCGGAAACTATAAGAGATAATGCAATTTGGCAACCGCAATGTAATTAGCATGCCGAATATTACTTGGAGAGTGAATTGGAACGAAATCGCCAAAAGATAAGACCATTTTACAATTTGGGCCCAAGTTAGAAGCAGAGCCTGAGGTGTAAATTATCGATAGTCCATATCTCGGAAACTATAAGAGATAATGCAATTTGGCAACCGGCAATGTAATTAGCATGCCGAATATTACTTGGAAAGTGAATTGGAACGAAATCGCCAATAGATAAGACCATTTTACAATTTGGGCCCAAGTTAGAAGCAGAGCCTAAGGTGTATTTATTGATAGTCCATATCTCGGAAACTATAAGAGATAATGCAATTTGGCAACCGGCAATGTAATTAGCATGCCGAATATTACTTGGAATGTGAATTGGAACGAAATCGCCAATAGGTAAGACCATTTTACAATTTGGGCCCAAGTTAGAAGCAGAGCCTAATGTGTAAATTATCGATAGTCCATATCTCGGAAACTATAAGAGATAATTCAATTTGGCCACCGGCAATGTAATTAGCATGCCGAATATTACTTGGAATGTGAATTGGAACGAAATCGCCAATAGATAAGACCATTTTACAATTTGGGCCCAAGTTAGAAGCAGAGCCTAAGGTGTAAATTATCGATAGTCCATATCTCGGAAACTATAAGAGATAATGCAATTTGGCAACCGGCAATGTAATTAGCATGCCGAATATTGCTTGGAATGTGAATTGGAACGAAATCGCCAATAGATAAGGCCATTTTACAATTTGGGCCCAAGTTAGAAGCAGAGCCTAAGGTGTAAATTATCGATAGTCCATATCTCGGAAACTATAAGAGATAATGCAATTTGGCAACCGGCAATGTAATTAGCATGCCGAATATTACTTGGAATGTGAATTGGAACGAAATCGCCAATAGATAAGACCATTTTACAATTGGGCCCAAGTTAGAAGCAGAGCCTAAGGTGTAAATTATCGATAGTCCATATCTCGGAAACTAAAAGAGATAATGCAATTTGGCAACCGGCAATGTAATTAGCATGCCGAATATTACTTGGAATGTGAATTGGAACGAAATCGCCAATAGATAAGACCATTTTACAATTTGGGCCCAAGTTAGAAGCAGAGCCTAAGGTGTAAATTATCGATAGTCCATATCTCGGAAACTATAAGAGATAATGCAATTTCGCAACCGGCAATGTAATTAGCATGCCGAATATTGCTTGGAATGTGAATTGGGACGAAATCGCCAATAGATAAGACCATTTTACAATTTGGGTCCAAGTTAGAAGCAGAGCCTAAGGTGTGAATTATCGATAGTCCATATCTCGGAAACTATAAGAGATAATGCAATTTGGCAACCGGCAATGTAATTAGCATGCCGAATATTACTTGGAATGTGAATTGGAACGAAATCGCCAATAGATAAGACCATTTTACAATTTGGGCCCAAGTTAGAAGCAGAGCCTAAGGTGTAAATTATCGATAGTCCATATCTCGGAAACTATAAGAGATAATGCAATTTGGCAACCGGCAATGTAATTAGCATGCCGAATATTACTTGGAAAGTGAATTGGAACGAAATCGTCAATAGATAAGACCATTTTACAAATTGGGCCCAAGTTAGAAGCAGAGCCTAAGGTGTAAATTATCGATAGTCCATATCTCGGAAACTATAAGAGATAATGCAATTTGGCAACCGGCAATGTAATTAGCATGCCGAATATTACTTGGAAAGTGAATTGGAACGAAATCGCCAATAGATAAGACCATTTTAGAATTTGGGCCCAAGTTAGAAGCAGAGCCTAAGGTGTAAATTATCGACAGTCCATATCTCGGAAGCTATAAGAGATAATGCAATTTGGCAACCGGCAATGCAATTAGCATGCCGAATATTACTTGGAATGTGAATTGGAACGAAATCGCCAATAGATAAGACCATTTTACAATTTGAGCCCAAGTTAGAAGCAGAGCCTAAGGTGTAAATTATCGATAGTCCATATCTCGGAAACTATAAGAGATAATGCAATTTGGCAACCGGCAATGTAATTAGCATGCCGAATATTACTTGGAGAGTGAATTGGAACGAAATCGCCAAAAGATAAGACCATTTTACAATTTGGGCCCAAGTTAGAAGCAGAACCTGAGGTGTAAATTATCGATAGTCCATATCTCGGAAACTATAAGAGATAATGCAATTTGGCAACCGGCAATGTAATTAGCATGCCGAATATTACTTGGAAAGTGAATTGGAACGAAATCGCCAATAGATAAGACCATTTTACAATTTGGGCCCAAGTTAGAAGCAGAGCCTAAGGTGTAAATTATCGATAGTCCATATCTCGGAAACTATAAGAGATAATGCAATTTGGCAACCGGCAATGTAATTAGCATGCTGAATATTACTTGGAGAGTGAATTGGAACGAAATCGCCAAAAGATAAGACCATTTTACAATTTGGGCCCAAGTTAGAAGCAGAGCCTGAGGTGTAAATTATCGATAGTCCATATCTCGGAAACTATAAGAGATAATGCAATTTGGCAACCGGCAATGTAATTAGCATGCCGAATATTACTTGGAAAGTGAATTGGAACGAAATCGCCAATAGGTAAGACCATTTAACAATTTGGGCCCAAGTTAGAAGCAGAGCCTAAGGTGTAAATTATCGATAGTCCATATCTCGGAAACTATAAGAGATAATGCAATTTGGCAACCGGCAATGTAATTAGCATGCCGAATATTACTTGGAATGTGAATTGGAACGAAATCGCCAATAGGTAAGACCATTTTACAATTTGGGCCCAAATTAGAAGCAGAGCCTAAGGTGTAAATTATCGATAGTCCATATCTCAGAAACTATAAGAGATAATTCAATTTGGCCACCGGCAATGTAATTAGCATGCCGAATATTACTTGGAATGTGAATTGGAACGAAATCGCCAATAGATAAGACCATTTTACAATTTGGGCCCAAGTTAGAAGCAGAGCCTAAGGTGTAAATTATCGATAGTCCATATCTCGGAAACTATAAGAGATAATGCAATTTGGCAACCGGCAATGTAATTAGCATGCCGAATATTACTTGGAATGTGAATTGGAACGAAATCGCCAATAGATAAGGCCATTTTACAATTTGGGCCCAAGTTAGAAGCAGAGCCTAAGGTGTAAATTATCGATAGTCCATATCTCGGAAACTATAAGAGATAATGCAATTTGGCAACCGGCAATGTAATTAGCATGCCGAATATTACTTGGAATGTGAATTGGAACGAAATCGCCAATAGATAAGACCATTTTACAATTTGGGCCCAAGTTAGAAGCAGAGCCTAAGGTGTAAATTATCGATAGTCCATATCTCGGAAACTATAAGAGATAATTAAATTTGGCCACCGGCAATGTAATTAGCATGCCGAATATTACTTGGAATGTGAATTGGAACGAAATCGCCAATAGATAAGACCATTTTACAATTTGGGCCCAAGTTAGAAGCAGAGCCTAAGGTGTAAATTATCGATAGTCCATATCTCGGAAACTATAAGAGATAATGCAATTTGGCAACCGGCAATGTAATTAGCATGCCGAATATTACTTGGAAAGGTTCGTCAATAGATAAGACCATTTTACAATTTGGGCCCAAGTTAGAAGCAGAGCCTAAGGTGTAAATTATCGATAGTCCATATCTCGGAAACTATAAGAGATAATGCAATTTGGCAACCGGCAATGTAATTAGCATGCCGAATATTACTTGGAAAGTGAATTGGAACGAAATCGCCAATAGATAAGACCATTTTACAATTTGGGCCCAAGTTAGAAGCAGAGCCTAAGGTGTAAATTATCGACAGTCCATATCTCGGAAGCTATAAGAGATAATGCAATTTGGCAACCGGCAATGCAATTAGCATACCGAATATTACTTGGAATGTGAATTGGAACGAAATCGCCAATAGATAAGACCATTTTACAATTTGAGCCCAAGTTAGAAGCAGAGCCTAAGGTGTAAATTATCGATAGTCCATATCTCGGAAACTATAAGAGATAATGCAATTTGGCAACCGGCAATGTAATTAGCATGCCGAATATTACTTGGAGAGTGAATTGGAACGAAATCGCCAAAAGATAAGACCATTTTACAATTTGGGCCCAAGTTAGAAGCAGAGCCTGAGGTGTAAATTATCGATAGTCCATATCTCGGAAACTATAAGAGATAATGCAATTTGGCAACCGGCAATGTAATTAGCATGCCGAATATTACTTGGAAAGTGAATTGGAACGAAATAGCCAATAGATAAGACCATTTTACAATTTGGGCCCAAGTTAGAAGCAGAGCCTAAGGAGTAAATTATCGATAGTCCATATCTCGGAAACTATAAGAGATAATGCAATTTGGCAACCGGCAATGTAATTAGCATGCCGAATATTACTTGGAGAGTGAATTGGAACGAAATCGCCAAAAGATAAGACCATTTTACAATTTGGGCCCAAGTTAGAAGCAGAGCCTGAGGTGTAAATTATCGATAGTCCATATCTCGGAAACTATAAGAGATAATGCAATTTGGCAACCGGCAATGTAATTAGCAATGCCGAATATTACTTGGAAGTGAATTGGAACGAAATCGCCAATAGATAAGACCATTTTACAATTTGGGCCCAAGTTAGAAGCAGAGCCTAAGGTGTAATTTATTGATAGTCCATATCTCGGAACTATAAGAGATAATGCAATTTGGCAACCGGCAATGTAATTAGCATGCCGAATATTACTTGGAATGTGAATTGGAACGAAATCGCCAATAGTAAGACCATTTTACAATTTGGGCCCAAGTTAGAAGCAGAGCCTAATGTGTAAATTATCGATAGTCCATATCTCGGAAACTATAAGAGATAATTCAATTTGGCCACCGGCAATGTAATTAGCATGCCGAATATTACTTGGAATGTGAATTGGAACGAAATCGCCAATAGATAAGACCATTTTACAATTTGGGCCCAAGTTAGAAGCAGAGCCTAAGGTGTAAATTATCGATAGTCCATATCTCGGAAACTATAAGAGATAATGCAATTTGGCAACCGGCAATGTAATTAGCATGCCGAATATTGCTTGGAATGTGAATTGGAACGAAATCGCCAATAGATAAGGCCATTTTACAATTTGGGCCCAAGTTAGAAGCAGAGCCTAAGGTGTAAATTATCGATAGTCCATATCTCGGAAACTATAAGAGATAATGCAATTGGCAACCGGCAATGTAATTAGCATGCCGAATATTACTTGGAATGTGAATTGGAACGAAATCGCCAATAGATAAGACCATTTTACAATTTGGGCCCAAGTTAGAAGCAGAGCCTAAGGTGTAAATTATCGATAGTCCATATCTCGGAAACTAAAAGAGATAATGCAATTTGGCAACCGGCAATGTAATTAGCATGCGAATATTACTTTGGAATGTGAATTGGAACGAAATCGCCAATAGATAAGACCATTTTACAATTTGGGCCCAAGTTAGAAGCAGAGCCTAAGGTGTAAATTATCGATAGTCCATATCTCGGAAACTATAAGAGATAATGCAATTTCGCAACCGGCAATGTAATTAGCATGCCGAATATTGCTTGGAATGTGAATTGGGACGAAATCGCCAATAGATAAGACCATTTTACAATTTGGGTCCAAGTTAGAAGCAGAGCCTAAGGTGTGAATTATCGATAGTCCATATCTCGGAAACTATAAGAGATAATGCAATTTGGCAACCGGCAATGTAATTAGCATGCCGAATATTACTTGGAATGTGAATTGGAACGAAATCGCCAATAGATAAGACCATTTTACAATTTGGGCCCAAGTTAGAAGCAGAGCCTAAGGTGTAAATTATCGATAGTCCATATCTCGGAAACTATAAGAGATAATGCAATTTGGCAACCGGCAATGTAATTAGCATGCCGAATATTACTTGGAAAGTGAATTGGAACGAAATCGTCAATAGATAAGACCATTTTACAAATTGGGCCCAAGTTAGAAGCAGAGCCTAAGGTGTAAATTATCGATAGTCCATATCTCGGAAACTATAAGAGATAATGCAATTTGGCAACCGGCAATGTAATTAGCATGCCGAATATTACTTGGAAAGTGAATTGGAACGAAATCGCCAATAGATAAGACCATTTTAGAATTTGGGCCCAAGTTAGAAGCAGAGCCTAAGGTGTATAATTATCGACAGTCCATATCTCGGAAGCTATAAGAGATAATGCAATTTGGCAACCGGCAATGCAATTAGCATGCCGAATATTACTTGGAATGTGAATTGGAACGAAATCGCCAATAGATAAGACCATTTTACAATTTGAGCCCAAGTTAGAAGCAGAGCCTAAGGTGTAAATTATCGATAGTCCATATCTCGGAAACTATAAGAGATAATGCAATTTGGCAACCGGCAATGTAATTAGCATGCCGAATATTACTTGGAGAGTGAATTGGAACGAAATCGCCAAAAGATAAGACCATTTTACAATTTGGGCCCAAGTTAGAAGCAGAACCTGAGGTGTAAATTATCGATAGTCCATATCTCGGAAACTATAAGAGATAATGCAATTTGGCAACCGGCAATGTAATTAGCATGCCGAATATTACTTGGAAAGTGAATTGGAACGAAATCGCCAATAGATAAGACCATTTTACAATTTGGGCCCAAGTTAGAAGCAGAGCCTAAGGTGTAAATTATCGATAGTCCATATCTCGGAAACTATAAGAGATAATGCAATTTGGCAACCGGCAATGTAATTAGCATGCTGAATATTACTTGGAGAGTGAATTGGAACGAAATCGCCAAAAGATAAGACCATTTTACAATTTGGGCCCAAGTTAGAAGCAGAGCCTGAGGTGTAAATTATCGATAGTCCATATCTCGGAAACTATAAGAGATAATGCAATTTGGCAACCGGCAATGTAATATAGCATGCCGAATATTACTTGGAAAGTGAATTGGAACGAAATCGCCAATAGGTAAGACCATTTAACAATTTGGGCCCAAGTTAGAAGCAGAGCCTAAGGTGTAAATTATCGATAGTCCATATCTCGGAAACTATAAGAGATAATGCAATTTGGCAACCGGCAATGTAATTAGCATGCCGAATATTACTTGGAATGTGAATTGGAACGAAATCGCCAATAGGTAAGACCATTTTACAATTTGGGCCCAAATTAGAAGCAGAGCCTAAGGTGTAAATTATCGATAGTCCATATCTCAGAAACTATAAGAGATAATTCAATTTGGCCACCGGCAATGTAATTAGCATGCCGAATATTACTTGGAATGTGAATTGGAACGAAATCGCCAATAGATAAGACCATTTTACAATTTGGGCCCAAGTTAGAAGCAGAGCCTAAGGTGTAAATTATCGATAGTCCATATCTCGGAAACTATAAGAGATAATGCAATTTGGCAACCGGCAATGTAATTAGCATGCCGAATATTACTTGGAATGTGAATTGGAACGAAATCGCCAATAGATAAGGCCATTTTACAATTTGGGCCCAAGTTAGAAGCAGAGCCTAAGTGTAAATTATCGATAGTCCATATCTCGGAAACTATAAGAGATAATGCAATTTGGCAACCGGCAATGTAATTAGCATGCCGAATATTACTTGGAATGTGAATTGGAACGAAATCGCCAATAGATAAGACCATTTACAATTTGGGCCCAAGTTAGAAGCAGAGCCTAAGGTGTAAATTATCGATAGTCCCATATCTCGGAAACTATAAGAGATAATTAAATTTGGCCACCGGCAATGTAATTAGCATGCCGAATATTACTTGAATGTGAATTGGAACGAAATCGCCAATAGATAAGACCATTTTACAATTTGGGCCCAAGTTAGAAGCAGAGCCTAAGGTGTAAATTATCGATAGTCCATATCTCGGAAACTATAAGAGATAATGCAATTTGGCAACCGGCAATGTAATTAGCATGCCGAATATTACTTGGAATGTGAATTGGAACGAAATCGCCAATAGATAAGACCATTTTACAATTTGGGCCCAAGTTAGAAGCAGAGCCTAAGGTGTAAATTATCGATAGTCCATATCTCGGAAACTAAAAGAGATAATGCAATTTGGCAACCGGCAATGTAATTAGCATGCCGAATATTACTTGGAATGTGAATTGGACGAAATCGCCAATAGATAAGACTATTTTACAATTTGGGCCCAAGTTAGAAGCAGAGCCTAAGGTGTAAATTATCGATAGTCCATATCTCGGAAACTATAAGAGATAATGCAATTTCGCAACCGGCAATGTAATTAGCATGCCGAATATTGCTTGGAATGTGAATTGGGACGAAATCGCCAATAGATAAGACCACTTTACAATTTGGGCCCAAGTTAGAAGCAGAGCCTAAGGTGTAAATTATCGATAGTCCATATCTCGGAAACTATAAGAGATAATGCAATTTGGCAACCGGCAATGTAATTAGCATGCCGAATATTACTTGGAATGTGAATTGGAACGAAATCGCCAATAGATAAGACCATTTTACAATTTGGGCCCAAGTTAGAAGCAGAGCCTAAGGTGTAAATTATCGATAGTCCATATCTCGGAAACTATAAGAGATAATTCAATTTGGCAACCGGCAATGTAATTAGCATGCCGAATATTACTTGGAATGTGAATTGGAACGAAATCGCCAATAGATAAGACCATTTTACAATTTGGGCCAAGTTAGAAGCAGAGCCTAAGGTGTAAATTATCGATAGTCCATATCTCGGAAACTATAAGAGATAATGCAATTGGCAACCGGCAATGTAATTAGCATGCCGAATATTACTTGGAATGTGAATTGGAACGAAATCGCCAATAGATAAGACGTTTTACAATTTGGGCCCAAGTTAGAAGCAGAGCCTAAGGTGTAAATTATCGATAGTCCATATCTCGGAAACTATAAGAGATAATGCAATTTGGCAACCGGCAATGTAATTAGCATGCCGAATATTACTTGGAATGTGAATTGGAACGAAATCGCCAATAGATAAGACCATTTTACAATTTGGGCCCAAGTTAGAAGCAGAGCCTAAGGTGTAAATTATCGATAGTCCATATCTAGGAAACTATAAGAGATAATGCAATTTGGCAACCGGCAATGTAATTAGCATGCCGAATATTACTTGGAATGTGAATTGGAACGAAATCGCCAATAGATAAGACCATTTTACAATTTGGGCCCAAGTTAGAAGCAGAGCCTAGGGTGTAAATTATCGATAGTCCATATCTCGGAACTATAAGAGATAATGCAATTTGGCAACCGGCAATGTAATTAGCATGCGAATATTACTTGGAATGTGAATTGGAATGAAATCGCCAATAGATAAGACCATTTTACAATTTGGGCCCAAGTTAGAAGCAGAGCCTAAGGTGTAAATTATCGATAGTCCATATCTCGGAAACTATAAGAGATAATTCAATTTGGCAACCGGCAATGTAATAAGCATGCCGAATATTACTTGGAATGTGAATTGGAACGAAATCGCCAATAGATAAGACCATTTTACAATTTGGGCCCAAGTTAGAAGCAGAGCCTAAGGTGTAAATTATCGATAGTCCATATCTCGGAAACTATAAGAGATAATGCAATTTGGTAACCGGCAATGTAATTAGCATGCCGAATATTACTTGGAATGTGATTTGGAACGAAATCGCCAATAGATAAGACCATTTTACAATTTGGGCCCAAGTTAGAAGCAGAGCCTAAGGTGTAAATTAGCGATAGTCCATATCTCGGAAACTATAAGAGATAATGCAATTTGGCAACCGGCAATGTAATTAGCATGCCGAATATTACTTGAAAAGTGAATTGGAACGAAATCGCCAATAGATAAGACCATTTTACAATTTGGGCCCAAGTTAGAAGCAGAGCCTAAGGTGTAAATTATCGACAGTCCATATCTCGGAAGCTATAAGAGATAATGCAATTTGGCAACCGGCAATGCAATTAGCATGCCGAATATTACTTGGAATGTGAATTGGAACGAAATCGCCAATAGATAAGACCATTTTACAATTTGAGCCCAAGTTTGAAGCAGAGCCTAAGGTGTAAATTATCGATAGTCCATATCTCGTAAACTATAAGAGATAATGCAATTTGGCAACCGGCAATGTAATTAGCATGCCGAATATTACTTGGAGAGTGAATTGGAACGAAATCGCCAAAAGATAAGACCATTTACAATTTGGGCCCAAGTTAGAAGCAGAGCCTGAGGTGTAAATTATCGATAGTCCATATCTCGGAAACTATAAGAGATAATGCAATTTGGCAACCGGCAATGTAATTAGCATGCCGAATATTACTTGGAAAGTGAATTGGAACGAAATCGCCAATAGATAAGACCATTTTACAATTTGGGCCCAAGTTAGAAGCAGAGCCTAAGGTGTAAATTAGCGATAGTCCATATCTCGGAAACTATAAGAGGTAATGCAATTTGGCAACCGGCAATGTAATTAGCATGCCGAATATTACTTGGAATGTGAATTGGAACGAAATCGCCATTAGATAAGACCATTTTACAATTTGGGCCCAAGTTAGAAGCAGAGCCTAAGGTGTAAAATATCCATAGTCCATATCTCGGAAACTATAAGAGATAATGCAATTTGGCAACTGGCAATGTAATTAGCATGCCGAATATTACTTGGAATGTGAATTGGAACGAAATCGCCAATAGATAAGACCATTTTACAATTTGGGCCCAAGTTAGAAGCAGAGCCTAAGGTGTAAATTATCGATAGTTCATATCTCGGAAACTATAAGAGATAATGCAATTTGGCAACCGGCAATGTAATTAGCATGCCGAATATTACTTGGAATGTGAATTGGAACGAAATCGCCAATAGATAAGACCATTTTACAATTTGGGCCCAAGTTAGAAGCAGAGCCTAAGATGTAAATAATCGATAGTCCATATCTCAGAAACTATAAGAGATAATGCAATTTGGCAACCGGCAATGTAATTAGCATGCCGGATATTACTTGGAATGTGAATTGGAACGAAATCGCCAATAGATAAGACCATTTTACAATTTGGGCCCAAGTTAGAAGCAGAGCCTAGGGTGTAAATTATCGATAGTCCATATCTCGGAAACTATAAGAGATAATGCAATTTGGCAACCGGCAATGTAATTAGCATGCCGAATATTACTTGGAATGTGAATTGGAATGAAATCGCCAATAGATAAGACCATTTTACAATTTGGGCCCAAGTTAGAAGCAGAGCCTAAGGTGTAAATTATCGATAGTCCATATCTCGGAAACTATAAGAGATAATTCAATTTGGCAACCGGCAATGTAATAAGCATGCCGAATATTACTTGGAATGTGAATTGGAACGAAATCGCCAATAGATAAGACCATTTTACAATTTGGGCCCAAGTTAGAAGCAGAGCCTAAGGTGTAAATTATCGATAGTCCATATCTCGGAAACTATAAGAGATAATGCAATTTGGTAACCGGCAATGTAATTAGCATGCCGAATATTACTTGGAATGTGATTTGGAACGAAATCGCCAATAGATAAGACCATTTTACAATTTGGGCCCAAGTTAGAAGCAGAGCCTAAGGTGTAAATTAGCGATAGTCCATATCTCGGAAGCTATAAGAGATAATGCAATTTGGCAACCGGCAATGCAATTAGCATGCCGAATATTACTTGGAATGTGAATTGGAACGAAATCGCCAATAGATAAGACCATTTTACAATTTGAGCCCAAGTTAGAAGCAGAGCCTAAGGTGTAAATTATCGACAGTCCATATCTCGGAAGCTATAAGAGATAATGCAATTTGGCAACCGGCAATGCAATTAGCATGCCGAATATTACTTGGAATGTGAATTGGAACGAAATCGCCAATAGATAAGACCATTTTACAATTTGAGCCCAAGTTAGAAGCAGAGCCTAAGGTGTAAATTATCGATAGTCCATATCTCGTAAACTATAAGAGATAATGCAATTTGGCAACCGGCAATGTAATTAGCATGCCGAATATTACTTGGAGAGTGAATTGGAACGAAATCGCCAAAAGATAAGACCATTTTACAATTTGGGCCCAAGTTAGAAGCAGAGCCTGAGGTGTAAATTATCGATAGTCCATATCTCGGAAACTATAAGAGATAATGCAATTTGGCAACCGGCAATGTAATTAGCATGCCGAATATTACTTGGAAAGTGAATTGGAACGAAATCGCCAATAGATAAGACCATTTTACAATTTGGGCCCAAGTTAGAAGCAGAGCCTAAGGTGTAAATTATCCATAGTCCATATCTCGGAAACTATAAGAGATAATGCAATTTGGCAACTGGCAATGTAATTAGCATGCCGAATATTACTTGGAATGTGAATTGGAACGAAATCGCCAATAGATAAGACCATTTTACAATTTGGGCCCAAGTTAGAAGCAGAGCCTAAGGTGTAAATTATCGATAGTTCATATCTCGGAAACTATAAGAGATAATGCAATTTGGCAACCGGCAATGTAATTAGCATGCCGAATATTACTTGGAATGTGAATTGGAACGAAATCGCCAATAGATAAGACCATTTTACAATTTGGGCCCAAGTTAGAAGCAGAGCCTAAGGTGTAAATTATCGATAGTCCATATCTCGGAAACTATAAGAGATAATGCAATTTGGCAACCGGCAATGTAATTAGCATGCCGAATATTACTTGGAATGTGAATTGGAATGAAATCGCCAATAGGCCCAAGTTAGAAGCAGAGCCTAAGGTGTAAATTATCGATAGTCCATATCTCGGAAACTATAAGAGATAATGCAATTTGGCAACCGGCAATGTAATTAGCATGCCGAATATTACTTGGAATGTGAATTGGAATGAAATCGCCAATAGATAAGACCATTTTACAATTTGGGCCCAAGTTAGAAGCAGAGCCTAAGGTGTAAATTATCGATAGTCCATATCTCGGAAACTATAAGAGATAATGCAATTTGGCAACCGGCAATGTAATTAGCATGCCGAATATTACTTGGAATGTGAATTGGAATGAAATCGCCAATAGATAAGACCATTTTACAATTTGGGCCCAAGTTAGAAGCAGAGCCTAAGGTGTAAATTATCGACAGTCCATATCTCGGAAGCTATAAGAGATAATGTAATTTGGCAACCGGCAATGCAATTAGCATGCCGAATATTACTTGGAATGTGAATTGGAACGAAATCGCCAATAGATAAGACCATTTTACAATTTGAGCCCAAGTTAGAAGCAGAGCCTAAGGTGTAAATTATCGATAGTCCATATCTCGTAAACTATAAGAGATAATGCAATTTGGCAACCGGCAATGTAATTAGCATGCCGAATATTACTTGGAGAGTGAATTGGAACGAAATCGCCAAAAGATAAGACCATTTTACAATTTGGGCCCAAGTTAGAAGCAGAGCCTGAGGTGTAAATTATCGATAGTCCATATCTCGGAAACTATAAGAGATAATGCAATTTGGCAACCGGCAATGTAATTAGCATGCCGAATATTACTTAGAAAGTGAATTGGAACGAAATCGCCAATAGATAAGACCATTTTACAATTTGGGCCCAAGTTAGAAGCAGAGCCTAAGGTGTAAATTATCGATAGTCCATATCTCGGAAACTATAAGAGGTAATGCAATTTGGCAACCGGCAATGTAATTAGCATGCCGAATATTACTTGGAATGTGAATTGGAACGAAATCGCCAATAGATAAGACCATTTTACAATTTGGGCCCAAGTTAGAAGCAGAGCCTAAGGTGTAAATTATCCATAGTCCATATCTCGGAAACTATAAGAGATAATGCACTTTGGCAACTGGCAATGTAATGAGCATGCCGAATATTACTTGGAATGTGAATTGGAACGAAATCGCCAATAGATAAGACCATTTTACAATTTGGGCCCAAGTTAGAAGCAGAGCCTAAGGTGTAAATTATCGATAGTCCATATCTCGGAAACTATAAGAGATAATGCAATTTGGCAACCGGCAATGTAATTAGCATGCCGAATATTACTTGGAATGTGAATTGGAACGAAATCGCCAATAGGCCCAAGTTAGAAGCAGAGCCTAAGGTGTAAATTATCGATAGTCCATATCTCGAAAACTATAAGAGATAATTCAATTTGGCAACCGGCAATGTAATAAGCATGCCGAATATTACTTGGAATGTGAATTGGAACGAAATCGCCAATAGATAAGACCATTTTACAATTTGGGCCCAAGTTAGAAGCAGAGCCTAAGGTGTAAATTATCGATAGTCCATATCTCGGAAACTATAAGAGATAATGCAATTTGGTAACCGGCAATGTAATTAGCATGCCGAATATTACTTGGAATGTGATTTGGAACGAAATCGCCAATAGATAAGACCATTTTACAATTTGGGCCCAAGTTAGAAGCAGAGCCTAAGGTGTAAATTAGCGATAGTCCATATCTCGGAAACTATAAGAGATAATGCAATTTGGCAACCGGCAATGTAATTAGCATGCCGAATATTACTTGAAAAGTGAATTGGAACGAAATCGCCGATAGATAAGACCATTTTACCATTTGGGCCCAAGTTAGAAGCAGAGCCTAAGGTGTAAATTATCGACAGTCCATATCTCGGAAGCTATAAGAGATAATGCAATTTGGCAACCGGCAATGCAATTAGCATGCCGAATATTACTTGGAATGTGAATTGGAACGAAATCGCCAATAGATAAGACCATTTTACAATTTGAGCCCAAGTTAGAAGCAGAGCCTAAGGTGTAAATTATCGATAGTCCATATCTCGTAAACTATAAGAGATAATGCAATTTGGCAACCGGCAATGTAATTAGCATGCCGAATATTACTTGGAGAGTGAATTGGAACGAAATCGCCAAAAGATAAGACCATTTTACAATTTGGGCCCAAGTTAGAAGCAGAGCCTGAGGTGTAAATTATCGATAGTCCATATCTCGGAAACTATAAGAGATAATGCAATTTGGCAACCGGCAATGTAATTAGCATGCCGAATATTACTTGGAAAGTGAATTGGAACGAAATCGCCAATAGATAAGACCATTTTACAATTTGGGCCCAAGTTAGAAGCAGAGCCTAAGGTGTAAATTAGCGATAGTCCATATCTCGGAAACTATAAGAGGTAATGCAATTTGGCAACCGGCAATGTAATTAGCATGCCGAATATTACTTGGAATCTGAATTGGAACGAAATCGCCATTAGATAAGACCATTTTACAATTTGGGCCCAAGTTAGAAGCAGAGCCTAAGGTGTAAATTATCCATAGTCCATATCTCGGAAACTATAAGAGATAATGCAATTTGGCAACTGGCAATGTAATTAGCATGCCGAATATTACTTGGAATGTGAATTGGAACGAAATCGCCAATAGATAAGACCATTTTACAATTTGGGCCCAAGTTAGAAGCAGAGCCTAAGGTGTAAATTATCGATAGTTCATATCTCGGAAACTATAAGAGATAATGCAATTTGGCAACCGGCAATGTAATTAGCATGCCGAATATTACTTGGAATGTGAATTGGACGAAATCGCCAATAGATAAGACCATTTTACAATTTGGGCCCAAGTTAGAAGCAGAGCCTAAGATGTAAATAATCGATAGTCCATATCTCAGAAACTATAAGAGATAATGCAATTTGGCAACCGGCAATGTAATTAGCATGCCGAATATTACTTGGAATGTAGAATTGGAACGAAATCGCCAATAGATAAGACCATTTTACAATTTGGGCCCCAAGTTAGAAGCAGAGCCTAAGGTGTAAATTATCGATAGTCCATATCTCGGAAACTATAAGAGATAATGCAATTTGGCAACCGGCAATGTAATTAGCATGCCGAATATTACTTGGAATGTGAATTGGAATGAAATCGCCAATAGGCCCAAGTTAGAAGCAGAGCCTAAGGTGTAAATTATCGATAGTCCATATCTCGGAAACTATAAGAGATAATGCAATTTGGCAACCGGCAATGTAATTAGCATGCCGAATATTACTTGGAATGTGAATTGGAATGAAATCGCCAATAGATAAGACCATTTTACAATTTGGGCCCAAGTTAGAAGCAGAGCCTAAGGTGTAAATTATCGATAGTCCATATCTCGGAAACTATAAGAGATAATGCAATTTGGCAACCGGCAATGTAATTAGCATGCCGAATATTACTTGGAATGTGAATTGGATGGGCCCAAGTTAGAAGCAGAGCCTAAGGTGTAAATTATCGATAGTCCATATCTCGGAAACTATAAGAGATAATGCAATTTGGCAACCGGCAATGTAATTAGCATGCCGAATATTACTTGAATGTGAATTGGAACGAAATCGCCAATAGATAAGACCATTTTACAATTTGGGCCCAAGTTAGAAGCAGAGCCTAAGGTGTAAATTATCGATAGTCCATATCTCGGAAACTATAAGAGATAATGCAATTTGGCAACCGGCAATGTAATTAGCATGCCGAATATTACTTGGAATGTGAATTGGAATGAAATCGCCAATAGGCCCAAGTTAGAAGCAGAGCCTAAGGTGTAAATTATCGATAGTCCATATCTCGGAAACTATAAGAGATAATGCAATTTGGCAACCGGCAATGTAATTAGCATGCCGAATATTACTTGGAATGTGAATTGGAATGAAATCGCCAATAGATAAGACCATTTTACAATTTGGGACCAAGTTAGAAGCAGAGCCTAAGGTGTAAATTATCGATAGTCCATATCTCGGAAACTATAAGAGATAATGCAATTTGGCAACCGGCAATGTAATTAGCATGCCGAATATTACTTGGAATGTGAATTGGAATGAAATCGCCAATAGATAAGACCATTTTACAATTTGGGCCCAAGTTAGAAGCAGAGCCTAAGGTGTAAATTATCGACAGTCCATATCTCGGAAGCTATAAGAGATAATGTAATTTGGCAACCGGCAATGCAATTAGCATGCCGAATATTACTTGGAATGTGAATTGGAACGAAATCGCCAATAGATAAGACCATTTTACAATTTGGGCCCAAGTTAGAAGCAGAGCCTAAGGTGTAAATTATCGATAGTCCATATCTCGGAAACTATAAGAGATAATTAAATTTGGCCACCGGCAATGTAATTAGCATGCCGAATATTACTTGGAATGTGAATTGGAACGAAATCGCCAATAGATAAGACCATTTTACAATTTGGGCCCAAGTTAGAAGCAGAGCCTAAGGTGTAAATTATCGATAGTCCATATCTCGGAAACTATAAGAGATAATGCAATTTGGCAACCGGCAATGTAATTAGCATGCCGAATATTACTTGGAATGTGAATTGTAACGAAATCGCCAATAGATAAGACCATTTTACAATTTGGGCCCAAGTTAGAAGCAGAGCCTAAGGTGTAAATTATCGATAGTCCCATATCTCGGAAACTAAAAGAGATAATGCAATTTGGCAACCGGCAATGTAATTAGCATGCCGAATATTACTTGGAATGTGAATTGGAACGAAATCGCCAATAGATAAGACTATTTTACAATTTGGGCCCAAGTTAGAAGCAGAGCCTAAGGTGTAAATTATCGAAGTCCATATCTCGGAAACTATAAGAGATAATGCAATTTCGCAACCGGCAATGTAATTAGCATGCCGAATATTGCTTGGAATGTGAATTGGGACGAAATCGCCAATAGATAAGACCATTTTACAATTTGGGCCCAAGTTAGAAGCAGAGCCTAAGGTGTAAATTATCGATAGTCCATATCTCGGAAACTATAAGAGATAATGTAATTTGGCAACCGGCAATGTAATTAGCATGCCGAATATTACTTGGAATGTGAATTGGAACGAAATCGCCAATAGATAAGACCATTTTACAATTTGGGCCCAAGTTAGAAGCAGAGCCTAAGGTGTAAATTATCGATAGTCCATATCTCGGAAACTATAAGAGATAATTCAATTTGGCAACCGGCAATGTAATTAGCATGCCGAATATTACTTGGAATGTGAATTGGAACGAAATCGCCAATAGATAAGACCATTTTACAATTTGGGCCCAAGTTAGAAGCAGAGCCTAAGGTGTAAATTATCGATAGTCCATATCTCGGAAACTATAAGAGATAATGCAATTTGGCAACCGGCAATGTAATTAGCATGCCGAATATTACTTGAAAAGTGAATTGGAACGAAATCGCCGATAGATAAGACCATTTTACCATTTGGGCCCAAGTTAGAAGCAGAGCCTAAGGTGTAAATTATCGACAGTCCATATCTCGGAAGCTATAAGAGATAATGCAATTTGGCAACCGGCAATGCAATTAGCATGCCGAATATTACTTGGAATGTGAATTGGAACGAAATCGCCAATAGATAAGACCATTTTACAATTTGAGCCCAAGTTAGAAGCAGAGCCTAAGGTGTAAATTATCGATAGTCCATATCTCGTAAACTATAAGAGATAATGCAATTTGGCAACCGGCAATGTAATTAGCATGCCGAATATTACTTGGAGAGTGAATTGGAACGAAATCGCCAAAAGATAAGACCATTTTACAATTTGGGCCCAAGTTAGAAGCAGAGCCTGAGGTGTAAATTATCGATAGTCCATATCTCGGAAACTATAAGAGATAATGCAATTTGGCAACCGGCAATGTAATTAGCATGCCGAATATTACTTGGAAAGTGAATTGGAACGAAATCGCCAATAGATAAGACCATTTTACAATTTGGGCCCAAGTTAGAAGCAGAGCCTAAGGTGTAAATTAGCGATAGTCCATATCTCGGAAACTATAAGAGGTAATGCAATTTGGCAACCGGCAATGTAATTAGCATGCCGAATATTACTTGGAATCTGAATTGGAACGAAATCGCCATTAGATAAGACCATTTTACAATTTGGGCCCAAGTTAGAAGCAGAGCCTAAGGTGTAAATTATCCATAGTCCATATCTCGGAAACTATAAGAGATAATGCAATTTGGCAACTGGCAATGTAATTAGCATGCCGAATATTACTTGGAATGTGAATTGGAACGAAATCGCCAATAGATAAGACCATTTTACAATTTGGGCCCAAGTTAGAAGCAGAGCCTAAGGTGTAAATTATCGATAGTTCATATCTCGGAAACTATAAGAGATAATGCAATTTGGCAACCGGCAATGTAATTAGCATGCCGAATATTACTTGGAATGTGAATTGGAACGAAATCGCCAATAGATAAGACCATTTTACAATTTGGGCCCAAGTTAGAAGCAGAGCCTAAGATGTAAATAATCGATAGTCCATATCTCAGAAACTATAAGAGATAATGCAATTTGGCAACCGGCAATGTAATTAGCATGCCGAATATTACTTGGAATGTGAATTGGAACGAAATCGCCAATAGATAAGACCATTTTACAATTTGGGCCCAAGTTAGAAGCAGAGCCTAAGGTGTAAATTATCGATAGTCCATATCTCGGAAACTATAAGAGATAATGCAATTTGGCAACCGGCAATGTAATTAGCATGCCGAATATTACTTGGAATGTGAATTGGAATGAAATCGCCAATAGGCCCAAGTTAGAAGCAGAACCTAAGGTGTAAATTATCGATAGTCCATATCTCGGAAACTATAAGAGATAATGCAATTTGGCAACCGGCAATGTAATTAGCATGCCGAATATTACTTGGAATGTGAATTGGAATGAAATCGCCAATAGATAAGACCATTTTACAATTTGGGCCCAAGTTAGAAGCAGAGCCTAAGGTGTAAATTATCGATAGTCCATATCTCGGAAACTATAAGAGATAATGCAATTTGGCAACCGGCAATGTAATTAGCATGCCGAATATTACTTGGAATGTGAATTGGAATGAAATCGCCAATAGGCCCAAGTTAGAAGCAGAGCCTAAGGTGTAAATTATCGATAGTCCATATCTCGGAAACTATAAGAGATAATGCAATTTGGCAACCGGCAATGTAATTAGCATGCCGAATATTACTTGGAATGTGAATTGGAACGAAATCGCCAATAGATAAGACCATTTTACAATTTGGGCCCAAGTTAGAAGCAGAGCCTAAGGTGTAAATTATCGATAGTCCATATCTCGGAAACTATAAGAGATAATGCAATTTGGCAACCGGCAATGTAATTAGCATGCCGAATATTACTTGGAATGTGAATTGGAATGAAATCGCCAATAGGCCCAAGTTAGAAGCAGAGCCTAAGGTGTAAATTATCGATAGTCCATATCTCGGAAACTATAAGAGATAATGCAATTTGGCAACCGCAATGTAATTAGCATGCCGAATATTACTTGGAATGTGAATTGGAATGAAATCGCCAATAGATAAGACCATTTTACAATTTGGGACCAAGTTAGAAGCAGAGCCTAAGGTGTAAATTATCGATAGTCCATATCTCGGAAACTATAAGAGATAATGCAATTTGGCAACCGGCAATGTAATTAGCATGCCGAATATTACTTGGAATGTGAATTGGAATGAAATCGCCAATAGATAAGACCATTTTACAATTTGGGCCCAAGTTAGAAGCAGAGCCTAAGGTGTAAATTATCGACAGTCCATATCTCGGAAGCTATAAGAGATAATGTAATTTGGCAACCGGCAATGCAATTAGCATGCCGAATATTACTTGGAATGTGAATTGGAACGAAATCGCCAATAGATAAGACGATTTTACAATTTGGGCCCAAGTTAGAAGCAGAGCCTAAGGTGTAAATATTCGATAGTCCATATCTCGGAAACTATAAGAGATAATGCAATTTGGCAACCGGCAATGTAATTAGCATGCCGAATATTACTTGGAATGTGAATTGGAACGAAATCGCCAATAGATAAGACCATTTTACAATTTGGGCCCAAGTTAGAAGCAGAGCCTAAGGTGTAAATTATCGATAGTCCATATCTAGGAAACTATAAGAGATAATGCAATTTGGCAACCGGCAATGTAATTAGCATGCCGAATATTACTTGGAATGTGAATTGGAACGAAATCGCCAATAGATAAGACCATTTTACAATTTGGGCCCAAGTTAGAAGCAGAGCCTAGGGTGTAAATTATCGATAGTCCATATCTCGGAAACTATAAGAGATAATGCAATTTGGCAACCGGCAATGTAATTAGCATGCCGAATATTACTTGGAATGTGAATTGGAATGAAATCGCCAATAGATAAGACCATTTTACAATTTGGGCCCAAGTTAGAAGCAGAGCCTAAGGTGTAAATTATCGATAGACCATATCTCGGAAACTATAAGAGATAATTCAATTTGGCAACCGGCAATGTAATAAGCATGCCGAATATTACTTGGAATGTGAATTGGAACGAAATCGCCAATAGATAAGACCATTTTACAATTTGGGCCCAAGTTAGAAGCAGAGCCTAAGGTGTAAATTATCGATAGTCCATATCTCGGAAACTATAAGAGATAATGCAATTTGGTAACCGGCAATGTAATTAGCATGCCGAATATTACTTGGAATGTGATTTGGAACGAAATCGCCAATAGATAAGACCATTTTACAATTTGGGCCCAAGTTAGAAGCAGAGCCTAAGGTGTAAATTAGCGATAGTCCATATCTCGGAAACTATAAGAGATAATGCAATTTGGCAACCGGCAATGTAATTAGCATGCCGAATATTACTTGAAAAGTGAATTGGAACGAAATCGCCAATAGATAAGACCATTTTACAATTTGGGCCCAAGTTAGAAGCAGAGCCTAAGGTGTAAATTATCGACAGTCCATATCTCGGAAGCTATAAGAGATAATGCAATTTGGCAACCGGCAATGCAATTAGCATGCCGAATATTACTTGGAATGTGAATTGGAACGAAATCGCCAATAGATAAGACCATTTTACAATTTGAGCCCAAGTTAGAAGCAGAGCCTAAGGTGTAAATTATCGATAGTCCATATCTCGTAAACTATAAGAGATAATGCAATTTGGCAACCGGCAATGTAATTAGCATGCCGAATATTACTTGGAGAGTGAATTGGAACGAAATCGCCAAAAGATAAGACCATTTTACAATTTGGGCCCAAGTTAGAAGCAGAGCCTGAGGTGTAAATTATCGATAGTCCATATCTCGGAAACTATAAGAGATAATGCAATTTGGCAACCGGCAATGTAATTAGCATGCCGAATATTACTTGGAAAGTGAATTGGAACGAAATCGCCAATAGATAAGACCATTTTACAATTTGGGCCCAAGTTAGAAGCAGAGCCTAAGGTGTAAATTAGCGATAGTCCATATCTCGGAAACTATAAGAGGTAATGCAATTTGGCAACCGGCAATGTAATTAGCATGCCGAATATTACTTGGAATGTGAATTGGAACGAAATCGCCATTAGATAAGACCATTTTACAATTTGGGCCCAAGTTAGAAGCAGAGCCTAAGGTGTAAAATATCCATAGTCCATATCTCGGAAACTATAAGAGATAATGCAATTTGGCAACTGGCAATGTAATTAGCATGCCGAATATTACTTGGAATGTGAATTGGAACGAAATCGCCAATAGATAAGACCATTTTACAATTTGGGCCCAAGTTAGAAGCAGAGCCTAAGGTGTAAATTATCGATAGTTCATATCTCGGAAACTATAAGAGATAATGCAATTTGGCAACCGGCAATGTAATTAGCATGCCGAATATTACTTGGAATGTGAATTGGAACGAAATCGCCAATAGATAAGACCATTTTACAATTTGGGCCCAAGTTAGAAGCAGAGCCTAAGATGTAAATAATCGATAGTCCATATCTCAGAAACTATAAGAGATAATGCAATTTGGCAACCGGCAATGTAATTAGCATGCCGGATATTACTTGGAATGTGAATTGGAACGAAATCGCCAATAGATAAGACCATTTTACAATTTGGGCCCAAGTTAGAAGCAGAGCCTAGGGTGTAAATTATCGATAGTCCATATCTCGGAAACTATAAGAGATAATGCAATTTGGCAACCGGCAATGTAATTAGCATGCCGAATATTACTTGGAATGTGAATTGGAATGAAATCGCCAATAGATAAGACCATTTTACAATTTGGGCCCAAGTTAGAAGCAGAGCCTAAGGTGTAAATTATCGATAGTCCATATCTCGGAAACTATAAGAGATAATTCAATTTGGCAACCGGCAATGTAATAAGCATGCCGAATATTACTTGGAATGTGAATTGGAACGAAATCGCCAATAGATAAGACCATTTTACAATTTGGGCCGAAGTTAGAAGCAGAGCCTAAGGTGTAAATTATCGATAGTCCATATCTCGGAAACTATAAGAGATAATGCAATTTGGTAACCGGCAATGTAATTAGCATGCCGAATATTACTTGGAATGTGATTTGGAACGAAATCGCCAATAGATAAGACCATTTTACAATTTGGGCCCAAGTTAGAAGCAGAGCCTAAGGTGTAAATTAGCGATAGTCCATATCTCGGAAACTATAAGAGATAATGCAATTTGGCAACCGGCAATGTAATTAGCATGCCGAATATTACTTGAAAAGTGAATTGGAACGAAATCGCCGATAGATAAGACCATTTTACCATTTGGGCCCAAGTTAGAAGCAGAGCCTAAGGTGTAAATTATCGACAGTCCATATCTCGGAAGCTATAAGAGATAATGCAATTTGGCAACCGGCAATGCAATTAGCATGCCGAATATTACTTGGAATGTGAATTGGAACGAAATCGCCAATAGATAAGACCATTTTACAATTTGAGCCCAAGTTAGAAGCAGAGCCTAAGGTGTAAATTATCGATAGTCCATATCTCGTAAACTATAAGAGATAATGCAATTTGGCAACCGGCAATGTAATTAGCATGCCGAATATTACTTGGAGAGTGAATTGGAACGAAATCGCCAAAAGATAAGACCATTTTACAATTTGGGCCCAAGTTAGAAGCAGAGCCTGAGGTGTAAATTATCGATAGTCCATATCTCGGAAACTATAAGAGATAATGCAATTTGGCAACCGGCAATGTAATTAGCATGCCGAATATTACTTGGAAAGTGAATTGGAACGAAATCGCCAATAGATAAGACCATTTTACAATTTGGGCCCAAGTTAGAAGCAGAGCCTAAGGTGTAAATTAGCGATAGTCCATATCTCGGAAACTATAAGAGGTAATGCAATTTGGCAACCGGCAATGTAATTAGCATGCCGAATATTACTTGCAATCTGAATTGGAACGAAATCGCCATTAGATAAGACCATTTTACAATTTGGGCCCAAGTTAGAAGCAGAGCCTAAGGTGTAAATTATCCATAGTCCATATCTCGGAAACTATAAGAGATAATGCAATTTGGCAACTGGCAATGTAATTAGCATGCCGAATATTACTTGGAATGTGAATTGGAACGAAATCGCCAATAGATAAGACCATTTTACAATTTGGGCCCAAGTTAGAAGCAGAGCCTAAGGTGTAAATTATCGATAGTTCATATCTCGGAAACTATAAGAGATAATGCAATTTGGCAACCGGCAATGTAATTAGCATGCCGAATATTACTTGGAATGTGAATTGGAACGAAATCGCCAATAGATAAGACCCTTTTACAATTTGGGCCCAAGTTAGAAGCAGAGCCTAAGATGTAAATAATCGATAGTCCATATCTCAGAAACTATAAGAGATAATGCAATTTGGCAACCGGCAATGTAATTAGCATGCCGAATATTACTTGGAATGTGAATTGGAACGAAATCGCCAATAGATAAGACCATTTTACAATTTGGGCCCAAGTTAGAAGCAGAGCCTAAGGTGTAAATTATCGATAGTCCATATCTCGGAAACTATAAGAGATAATGCAATTTGGCAACCGGCAATGTAATTAGCATGCCGAATATTACTTGGAATGTGAATTGGAATGAAATCGCCAATAGGCCCAAGTTAGAAGCAGAGCCTAAGGTGTAAATTATCGATAGTCCATATCTCGGAAACTATAAGAGATAATGCAATTTGGCAACCGGCAATGTAATTAGCATGCCGAATATTACTTGGAATGTGAATTGGAATGAAATCGCCAATAGATAAGACCATTTTACAATTTGGGCCCAAGTTAGAAGCAGAGCCTAAGGTGTAAATTATCGATAGTCCATATCTCGGAAACTATAAGAGATAATGCAATTTGGCAACCGGCAATGTAATTAGCATGCCGAATATTACTTGGAATGTGAATTGGAATGAAATCGCCAATAGATAAGACCATTTTACAATTTGGGCCCAAGTTAGAAGCAGAGCCTAAGGTGTAAATTATCGACAGTCCATATCTCGGAAGCTATAAGAGATAATGTAATTTGGCAACCGGCAATGCAATTAGCATGCCGAATATTACTTGGAATGTGAATTGGAACGAAATCGCCAATAGATAAGACCATTTTACAATTTGAGCCCAAGTTAGAAGCAGAGCCTAAGGTGTAAATTATCGATAGTCCATATCTCGTAAACTATAAGAGATAATGCAATTTGGCAACCGGCAATGTAATTAGCATGCCGAATATCACTTGGAGAGTGAATTGGAACGAAATCGCCAAAAGATAAGACCATTTTACAATTTGGGCCCAAGTTAGAAGCAGAGCCTGAGGTGTAAATTATCGATAGTCCATATCTCGGAAACTATAAGGGATAATGCTATTTGGCAACCGGCAATGTAATTAGCATGCCGAATATTACTTGGAATGTGAATTGGAACGAAATCGCCAATAGATAAGGCCATTTTACAATATGGGCCCGAGTTAGAAGCAGAGCCTAAGGTGTAAATTATCGATAGTCCATATCTCGGAAACTATAAGAGATAATGCAATTTGGCAACCGGCAACGTAATTAGCATGCCGAATATTACTTGGAATGTGAATTGGAACGAAATCGCCAATAGATAAGACCATTTTACAATTTGGGCCCAAGTTAGAAGCAGAGCCTAAGGTGTAAATTATCGATAGTCCATATCTCGGAAACTATAAGAGATAATGCAATTTCGCAACCGGCAATGTAATTAGCATGCCGAATATTGCTTGGAATGTGAATTGGAACGAAATCGCCAATAGATAAGACCATTTTACAATTTGGGCCCAAGTTAGAAGCAGAGCCTAAGGTGTGAATTATCGATAGTCCATATCTCGGAAACTATAAGAGATAATGCAATTTGGCAACCGGCAATGTAATTAGCATGCCGAATATTACTTGGAATGTGAATTGGAACGAAATCGCCAATAGAAAAGACCATTTTACAATTTGGGCCCAAGTTAGAAGCAGAGCCTAAGGTGTAAATTATCGATAGTCCATATCTCGGAAACTATAAGAGATAATGCAATTTGGCAACCGGCAATTTAATTAGCATGCCGAATATTACTTGGAAAGTGAATTGGAACGAAATCGTCAATAGATAAGACCATTTTACAATTTGGGCCCCAGTTAGAAGCAGAGTTTAAGGTGTAAATTATCGATAGTCCATATCTCGGAAACTATAAGAGATAATGCAATTTGGCAACCGGCAATGTAATTAGCACGCCGAATATTACTTGGAAAGTGAATTGGAACGAAATCGCCAATAGATAAGACCATTTTACAATTTGGGCATAAGTTAGAAGCAGAGCATAAGGTGTAAATTATCGACAGTCCATATCTCGGAAGCTATAAGAGATAATGCAATTTGGCAACCGGCAATGCAATTAGCATGCCGAATATTACTTGGAATGTGAATTGGAACGAAATCGCCAATAGATAAGACCATTTTACAATTTGAGCCCAAGTTAGAAGCAGAGCCTAAGGTGTAAATTATCGATAGTCCATATCTCGGAAACTATAAGAGATAGTGCAATTTGGCAACCGGCAATGTAATTAGCATGCCGAATATTACTTGGAGAGTGAATTGGAACGAAATCGCCAAAAGATAAGACCATTTTACAATTTGGGCCCAAGTTAGAAGCAGAGCCTGAGGTGTAAATTATCGATAGTCCATATCTCGGAAACTATAAGAGATAATGCAATTTGGCAACCGGCAATGTAATTAGCATGCCGAATATTACTTGGAAAGTGAATTGGAACGAAATCGCCAATAGATAAGACCATTTTACAATTTGGGCCCAAGTTAGAAGCAGAGCTTAAGGTGTAAATTATCGATAGTCCATATCTCGGAAACTATAAGAGATAATGCAATTTGGCAACCGGCAATGTAATTAGCATGCCGAATATTACTTGGAATGTGAATTGGAACGAAATCGCCAATAGATAAGACCATTTTACAATTTGGGCCCAAGTTAGAAGCAGAGCCTAAGGTGTAAATTATCGATAGTCCATATCTCGGAAACTATAAGAGATAATGCAATTTGGCAACCGGCAATGTAATTAGCATGCCGAATATTACTTGGAAAGTGAATTGGAACGAAATCGTCAATAGATAAGACCATTTTACAATTTGGGCCCAAGTTAGAAGCAGAGCCTAAGGTGTAAATTATCGATAGTCCATATCTCGGAAACTATAAGAGATAATGCAATTTGGCAACCGGCAATGTAATTAGCATGCCGAATATTACTTGGAAAGTGAATTGGAACGAAATCGCCAATAGATAAGACCATTTTACAATTTGGGCCCAAGTTAGAAGCAGAGCCTAAGGTGTAAATTATCGACAGTCCATATCTCGGAAGCTATAAGAGATAATGCAATTTGGCAACCGGCAATGCAATTAGCATACCGAATATTACTTGGAATGTGAATTGGAACGAAATCGCCAATAGATAAGACCATTTTACAATTTGAGCCCAAGTTAGAAGCAGAGCCTAAGGTGTAAATTATCGATAGTCCATATCTCGGAAACTATAAGAGATAATGCAATTTGGCAACCGGCAATGTAATTAGCATGCCGAATATTACTTGGAGAGTGAATTGGAACGAAATCGCCAAAAGATAAGACCATTTTACAATTTGGGCCCAAGTTAGAAGCAGAGCCTGAGGTGTAAATTATCGATAGTCCATATCTCGGAAACTATAAGAGATAATGCAATTTGGCAACCGGCAATGTAATTAGCATGCCGAATATTACTTGGAAAGTGAATTGGAACGAAATAGCCAATAGATAAGACCATTTTACAATTTGGGCCCAAGTTAGAAGCAGAGCCTAAGGAGTAAATTATCGATAGTCCATATCTCGGAAACTATAAGAGATAATGCAATTTGGCAACCGGCAATGTAATTAGCATGCCGAATATTACTTGGAGAGTGAATTGGAACGAAATCGCCAAAAGATAAGACCATTTTACAATTTGGGCCCAAGTTAGAAGCAGAGCCTAAGGTGTAAATTATCGATAGTCCATATCTCGGAAACTATAAGAGATAATGCAATTTGGCAACCGGCAATGTAATTAGCATGCCGAATATTACTTGGAAAGTGAATTGGAACGAAATCGCCAATAGATAAGACCATTTTACAATTTGGGCCCAAGTTAGAAGCAGAGCCTAAGGTGTAATTTATTGATAGTCCATATCTCGGAAACTATAAGAGATAATGCAATTTGGCAACCGGCAATGTAATTAGCATGCCGAATATTACTTGGAATGTGAATTGGAACGAAATCGCCAATAGGTAAGACCATTTTACAATTTGGGCCCAAGTTAGAAGCAGAGCCTAATGTGTAAATTATCGATAGTCCATATCTCGGAAACTATAAGAGATAATTCAATTTGGCCACCGGCAATGTAATTAGCATGCCGAATATTACTTGGAATGTGAATTGGAACGAAATCGCCAATAGATAAGACCATTTTACAATTTGGGCCCAAGTTAGAAGCAGAGCCTAAGGTGTAAATTATCGATAGTCCATATCTCGGAAACTATAAGAGATAATGCAATTTGGCAACCGGCAATGTAATTAGCATGCCGAATATTGCTTGGAATGTGAATTGGAACGAAATCGCCAATAGATAAGGCCATTTTACAATTTGGGCCCAAGTTAGAAGCAGAGCCTAAGGTGTAAATTATCGATAGTCCATATCTCGGAAACTATAAGAGATAATGCAATTTGGCAACCGGCAATGTAATTAGCATGCCGAATATTACTTGGAATGTGAATTGGAACGAAATCGCCAATAGATAAGACCATTTTACAATTTGGGCCCAAGTTAGAAGCAGAGCCTAAGGTGTAAATTATCGATAGTCCATATCTCGGAAACTAAAAGAGATAATGCAATTTGGCAACCGGCAATGTAATTAGCATGCCGAATATTACTTGGAATGTGAATTGGAACGAAATCGCCAATAGATAAGACCATTTTACAATTTGGGCCCCAAGTTAGAAGCAGAGCCTAAGGTGTAAATTATCGATAGTCCATATCTCGGAAACTATAAGAGATAATGCAATTTCGCAACCGGCAATGTAATTAGCATGCCGAATATTGCTTGGAATGTGAATTGGGACGAAATCGCCAATAGATAAGACCATTTTACAATTTGGGCCCAAGTTAGAAGCAGAGCCTAAGGTGTGAATTATCGATAGTCCATATCTCGGAAACTATAAGAGATAATGCAATTTGGCAACCGGCAATGTAATTAGCATGCCGAATATTACTTGGAATGTGAATTGGAACGAAATCGCCAATAGATAAGACCATTTTACAATTTGGGCCCAAGTTAGAAGCAGAGCCTAAGGTGTAAATTATCGATAGTCCATATCTCGGAAACTATAAGAGATAATGCAATTTGGCAACCGGCAATGTAATTAGCATGCCGAATATTACTTGGAAAGTGAATTGGAACGAAATCGTCAATAGATAAGACCATTTTACAATTTGGGCCCAAGTTAGAAGCAGAGCCTAAGGTGTAAATTATCGATAGTCCATATCTCGGAAACTATAAGAGATAATGCAATTTGGCAACCGGCAATGTAATTAGCATGCCGAATATTACTTGGAAAGTGAATTGGAACGAAATCGCCAATAGATAAGACCATTTTAGAATTTGGGCCCAAGTTAGAAGCAGAGCCTAAGGTGTAAATTATCGACAGTCCATATCTCGGAAGCTATAAGAGATAATGCAATTTGGCAACCGGCAATGCAATTAGCATGCCGAATATTACTTGGAATGTGAATTGGAACGAAATCGCCAATAGATAAGACCATTTTACAATTTGAGCCCAAGTTAGAAGCAGAGCCTAAGGTGTAAATTATCGATAGTCCATATCTCGGAAACTATAAGAGATAATGCAATTTGGCAACCGGCAATGTAATTAGCATGCCGAATATTACTTGGAGAGTGAATTGGAACGAAATCGCCAAAAGATAAGACCATTTTACAATTTGGGCCCAAGTTAGAAGCAGAACCTGAGGTGTAAATTATCGATAGTCCATATCTCGGAAACTATAAGAGATAATGCAATTTGGCAACCGGCAATGTAATTAGCATGCCGAATATTACTTGGAAAGTGAATTGGAACGAAATCGCCAATAGATAAGACCATTTTACAATTTGGGCCCAAGTTAGAAGCAGAGCCTAAGGTGTAAATTATCGATAGTCCATATCTCGGAAACTATAAGAGATAATGCAATTTGGCAACCGGCAATGTAATTAGCATGCTGAATATTACTTGGAGAGTGAATTGGAACGAAATCGCCAAAAGATAAGACCATTTTACAATTTGGGCCCAAGTTAGAAGCAGAGCCTGAGGTGTAAATTATCGATAGTCCATATCTCGGAAACTATAAGAGATAATGCAATTTGGCAACCGGCAATGTAATTAGCATGCCGAATATTACTTGGAAAGTGAATTGGAACGAAATCGCCAATAGGTAAGACCATTTAACAATTTGGGCCCAAGTTAGAAGCAGAGCCTAAGGTGTAAATTATCGATAGTCCATATCTCGGAAACTATAAGAGATAATGCAATTTGGCAACCGGCAATGTAATTAGCATGCCGAATATTACTTGGAATGTGAATTGGAACGAAATCGCCAATAGGTAAGACCATTTTACAATTTGGGCCCAAATTAGAAGCAGAGCCTAAGGTGTAAATTATCGATAGTCCATATCTCAGAAACTATAAGAGATAATTCAATTTGGCCACCGGCAATGTAATTAGCATGCCGAATATTACTTGGAATGTGAATTGGAACGAAATCGCCAATAGATAAGACCATTTTACAATTTGGGCCCAAGTTAGAAGCAGAGCCTAAGGTGTAAATTATCGATAGTCCATATCTCGGAAACTATAAGAGATAATGCAATTTGGCAACCGGCAATGTAATTAGCATGCCGAATATTACTTGGAATGTGAATTGGAACGAAATCGCCAATAGATAAGGCCATTTTACAATTTGGGCCCAAGTTAGAAGCAGAGCCTAAGGTGTAAATTATCGATAGTCCATATCTCGGAAACTATAAGAGATAATGCAATTTGGCAACCGGCAATGTAATTAGCATGCCGAATATTACTTGGAATGTGAATTGGAACGAAATCGCCAATAGATAAGACCATTTTACAATTTGGGCCCAAGTTAGAAGCAGAGCCTAAGGTGTAAATTATCGATAGTCCATATCTCGGAAACTATAAGAGATAATTAAATTTGGCCACCGGCAATGTAATTAGCATGCCGAATATTACTTGGAATGTGAATTGGAACGAAATCGCCAATAGATAAGACCATTTTACAATTTGGGCCCAAGTTAGAAGCAGAGCCTAAGGTGTAAATTATCGATAGTCCATATCTCGGAAACTATAAGAGATAATGCAATTTGGCAACCGGCAATGTAATTAGCATGCCGAATATTACTTGGAATGTGAATTGGAACGAAATCGCCAATAGATAAGACCATTTTACAATTTGGGCCCAAGTTAGAAGCAGAGCCTAAGGTGTAAATTATCGATAGTCCATATCTCGGAAACTAAAAGAGATAATGCAATTTGGCAACCGGCAATGTAATTAGCATGCCGAATATTACTTGGAATGTGAATTGGAACGAAATCGCCAATAGATAAGACTATTTTACAATTTGGGCCCAAGTTAGAAGCAGAGCCTAAGGTGTAAATTATCGATAGTCCATATCTCGGAAACTATAAGAGATAATGCAATTTCGCAACCGGCAATGTAATTAGCATGCCGAATATTGCTTGGAATGTGAATTGGGACGAAATCGCCAATAGATAAGACCACTTTACAATTTGGGCCCAAGTTAGAAGCAGAGCCTAAGGTGTAAATTATCGATAGTCCATATCTCGGAAACTATAAGAGATAATGCAATTTGGCAACCGGCAATGTAATTAGCATGCCGAATATTACTTGGAATGTGAATTGGAACGAAATCGCCAATAGATAAGACCATTTTACAATTTGGGCCCAAGTTAGAAGCAGAGCCTAAGGTGTAAATTATCGATAGTCCATATCTCGGAAACTATAAGAGATAATTCAATTTGGCAACCGGCAATGTAATTAGCGTGCCGAATATTACTTGGAATGTGAATTGGAACGAAATCGCCAATAGATAAGACCATTTTACAATTTGGGCCCAAGTTAGAAGCAGAGCCTAAGGTGTAAATTATCGATAGTCCATATCTCGGAAACTATAAGAGATAATGCAATTTGGCAACCGGCAATGTAATTAGCATGCCGAATATTACTTGGAATGTGAATTGGAACGAAATCGCCAATAGATAAGACGATTTTACAATTTGGGCCCAAGTTAGAAGCAGAGCCTAAGGTGTAAATTATCGATAGTCCATATCTCGGAAACTATAAGAGATAATGCAATTTGGCAACCGGCAATGTAATTAGCATGCCGAATATTACTTGGAATGTGAATTGGAACGAAATCGCCAATAGATAAGACCATTTTACAATTTGGGCCCAAGTTAGAAGCAGAGCCTAAGGTGTAAATTATCGATAGTCCATATCTAGGAAACTATAAGAGATAATGCAATTTGGCAACCGGCAATGTAATTAGCATGCCGAATATTACTTGGATTGTGAATTGGAACGAAATCGCCAATAGATTTTACATTTTACAATTTGGGCCCAAGTTAGAAGCAGAGCCTAGGGTGTAAATTATCGATAGTCCATATCTCGGAAACTATAAGAGATAATGCAATTTGGCAACCGGCAATGTAATTAGCATGCCGAATATTACTTGGAGAGTGAATTGGAACGAAATCGCCAAAAGATAAGACCATTTTACAATTTGGGCCCAAGTTAGAAGCAGAGCCTGAGGTGTAAATTATCGATAGTCCATATCTCGGAAACTATAAGAGATAATGCAATTTGGCAACCGGCAATGTAATTAGCATGCCGAATATTACTTGGAAAGTGAATTGGAACGAAATCGCCAATAGATAAGACCATATTACAATTTGGGCCCAAGTTAGAAGCAGAGCCTAAGGTGTAAATTAGCGATAGTCCATATCTCGGAAACTATAAGAGGTAATGCAATTTGGCAACCGGCAATGTAATTAGCATGCTGAATATTACTTGGAATGTGAATTGGAACGAAATCGCCATTAGATAAGACCATTTTACAATTTGGGCCCAAGTTAGAAGCAGAGCCTAAGGTGTAAAATATCCATAGTCCATATCTCGGAAACTATAAGAGATAATGCAATTTGGCAACTGGCAATGTAATTAGCATGCCGAATATTACTTGGAATGTGAATTGGAACGAAATCGCCAATAGATAAGACCATTTTACAATTTGGGCCCAAGTTAGAAGCAGAGCCTAAGGTGTAAATTATCGATAGTTCATATCTCGGAAACTATAAGAGATAATGCAATTTGGCAACCGGCAATGTAATTAGCATGCCGAATATTACTTGGAATGTGAATTGGAACGAAATCGCCAATAGATAAGACCATTTTACAATTTGGGCCCAAGTTAGAAGCAGAGCCTAAGATGTAAATAATCGATAGTCCATATCTCAGAAACTATAAGAGATAATGCAATTTGGCAACCGGCAATGTAATTAGCATGCCGGATATTACTTGGAATGTGAATTGGAACGAAATCGCCAATAGATAAGACCATTTTACAATTTGGGCCCAAGTTAGAAGCAGAGCCTAGGGTGTAAATTATCGATAGTCCATATCTCGGAAACTATAAGAGATAATGCAATTTGGCAACCGGCAATGTAATTAGCATGCCGAATATTACTTGGAATGTGAATTGGAATGAAATCGCCAATAGATAAGACCATTTTACAATTTGGGCCCAAGTTAGAAGCAGAGCCTAAGGTGTAAATTATCGATAGTCCATATCTCGGAAACTATAAGAGATAATTCAATTTGGCAACCGGCAATGTAATAAGCATGCCGAATATTACTTGGAATGTGAATTGGAACGAAATCGCCAATAGATAAGACCATTTTACAATTTGGGCCCAAGTTAGAAGCAGAGCCTAAGGTGTAAATTATCGATAGTCCATATCTCGGAAACTATAAGAGATAATGCAATTTGGTAACCGGCAATGTAATTAGCATGCCGAATATTACTTGGAATGTGATTTGGAACGAAATCGCCAATAGATAAGACCATTTTACAATTTGGGCCCAAGTTAGAAGCAGAGCCTAAGGTGTAAATTAGCGATAGTCCATATCTCGGAAGCTATAAGAGATAATGCAATTTGGCAACCGGCAATGCAATTAGCATGCCGAATATTACTTGGAATGTGAATTGGAAGGAAATCGCCAATAGATAAGACCATTTTACAATTTGAGCCCAAGTTAGAAGCAGAGCCTAAGGTGTAAATTATCGACAGTCCATATCTCGGAAGCTATAAGAGATAATGCAATTTGGCAACCGGCAATGCAATTAGCATGCCGAATATTACTTGGAATGTGAATTGGAACGAAATCGCCAATAGATAAGACCATTTTACAATTTGAGCCCAAGTTAGAAGCAGAGCCTAAGGTGTAAATTATCGATAGTCCATATCTCGTAAACTATAAGAGATAATGCAATTTGGCAACCGGCAATGTAATTAGCATGCCGAATATTACTTGGAGAGTGAATTGGAACGAAATCGCCAAAAGATAAGACCATTTTACAATTTGGGCCCAAGTTAGAAGCAGAGCCTGAGGTGTAAATTATCGATAGTCCATATCTCGGAAACTATAAGAGATAATGCAATTTGGCAACCGGCAATGTAATTAGCATGCCGAATATTACTTGGAAAGTGAATTGGAACGAAATCGCCAATAGATAAGACCATTTTACAATTTGGGCCCAAGTTAGAAGCAGAGCCTAAGGTGTAAATTAGCGATAGTCCATATCTCGGAAACTATAAGAGGTAATGTAATTTGGCAACCGGCAATGTAATTAGCATGCCGAATATTACTTGGAATCTGAATTGGAACGAAATCGCCATTAGATAAGACCATTTTACAATTTGGGCCCAAGTTAGAAGCAGAGCCTAAGGTGTAAATTATCCATAGTCCATATCTCGGAAACTATAAGAGATAATGCAATTTGGCAACTGGCAATGTAATTAGCATGCCGAATATTACTTGGAATGTGAATTGGAACGAAATCGCCAATAGATAAGACCATTTTACAATTTGGGCCCAAGTTAGAAGCAGAGCCTAAGGTGTAAATTATCGATAGTTCATATCTCGGAAACTATAAGAGATAATGCAATTTGGCAACCGGCAATGTAATTAGCATGCCGAATATTACTTGGAATGTGAATTGGAACGAAATCGCCAATAGATAAGACCATTTTACAATTTGGGCCCAAGTTAGAAGCAGAGCCTAAGATGTAAATAATCGATAGTCCATATCTCAGAAACTATAAGAGATAATGCAATTTGGCAACCGGCAATGTAATTAGCATGCCGAATATTACTTGGAATGTGAATTGGAACGAAATCGCCAATAGATAAGACCATTTTACAATTTGGGCCCAAGTTAGAAGCAGAGCCTAAGGTGTAAATTATCGATAGTCCATATCTCGGAAACTATAAGAGATAATGCAATTTGGCAACCGGCAATGTAATTAGCATGCCGAATATTACTTGGAATGTGAATTGGAATGAAATCGCCAATAGGCCCAAGTTAGAAGCAGAGCCTAAGGTGTAAATTATCGATAGTCCATATCTCGGAAACTATAAGAGATAATGCAATTTGGCAACCGGCAATGTAATTAGCATGCCGAATATTACTTGGAATGTGAATTGGAATGAAATCGCCAATAGATAAGACCATTTTACAATTTGGGCCCAAGTTAGAAGCAGAGCCTAAGGTGTAAATTATCGATAGTCCATATCTCGGAAACTATAAGAGATAATGCAATTTGGCAACCGGCAATGTAATTAGCATGCCGAATATTACTTGGAATGTGAATTGGAATGAAATCGCCAATAGATAAGACCATTTTACAATTTGGGCCCAAGTTAGAAGCAGAGCCTAAGGTGTAAATTATCGACAGTCCATATCTCGGAAGCTATAAGAGATAATGTAATTTGGCAACCGGCAATGCAATTAGCATGCCGAATATTACTTGGAATGTGAATTGGAACGAAATCGCCAATAGATAAGACCATTTTACAATTTGAGCCCAAGTTAGAAGCAGAGCCTAAGGTGTAAATTATCGATAGTCCATATCTCGTAAACTATAAGAGATAATGCAATTTGGCAACCGGCAATGTAATTAGCATGCCGAATATTACTTGGAGAGTGAATTGGAACGAAATCGCCAAAAGATAAGACCATTTTACAATTTGGGCCCAAGTTAGAAGCAGAGCCTGAGGTGTAAATTATCGATAGTCCATATCTCGGAAACTATAAGAGATAATGCAATTTGGCAACCGGCAATGTAATTAGCATGCCGAATATTACTTAGAAAGTGAATTGGAACGAAATCGCCAATAGATAAGACCATTTTACAATTTGGGCCCAAGTTAGAAGCAGAGCCTAAGGTGTAAATTATCGATAGTCCATATCTCGGAAACTATAAGAGGTAATGCAATTTGGCAACCGGCAATGTAATTAGCATGCCGAATATTACTTGGAATGTGAATTGGAACGAAATCGCCAATAGATAAGACCATTTTACAATTTGGGCCCAAGTTAGAAGCAGAGCCTAAGGTGTAAATTATCCATAGTCCATATCTCGGAAACTATAAGAGATAATGCACTTTGGCAACTGGCAATGTAATGAGCATGCCGAATATTACTTGGAATGTGAATTGGAACGAAATCGCCAATAGATAAGACCATTTTACAATTTGGGCCCAAGTTAGAAGCAGAGCCTAAGGTGTAAATTATCGATAGTCCATATCTCGGAAACTATAAGAGATAATGCAATTTGGCAACCGGCAATGTAATTAGCATGCCGAATATTACTTGGAATGTGAATTGGAACGAAATCGCCAATAGGCCCAAGTTAGAAGCAGAGCCTAAGGTGTAAATTATCGATAGTCCATATCTCGAAAACTATAAGAGATAATTCAATTTGGCAACCGGCAATGTAATAAGCATGCCGAATATTACTTGGAATGTGAATTGGAACGAAATCGCCAATAGATAAGACCATTTTACAATTTGGGCCCAAGTTAGAAGCAGAGCCTAAGGTGTAAATTATCGATAGTCCATATCTCGGAAACTATAAGAGATAATGCAATTTGGTAACCGGCAATGTAATTAGCATGCCGAATATTACTTGGAATGTGATTTGGAACGAAATCGCCAATAGATAAGACCATTTTACAATTTGGGCCCAAGTTAGAAGCAGAGCCTAAGGTGTAAATTAGCGATAGTCCATATCTCGGAAACTATAAGAGATAATGCAATTTGGCAACCGGCAATGTAATTAGCATGCCGAATATTACTTGAAAAGTGAATTGGAACGAAATCGCCGATAGATAAGACCATTTTACCATTTGGGCCCAAGTTAGAAGCAGAGCCTAAGGTGTAAATTATCGACAGTCCATATCTCGGAAGCTATAAGAGATAATGCAATTTGGCAACCGGCAATGCAATTAGCATGCCGAATATTACTTGGAATGTGAATTGGAACGAAATCGCCAATAGATAAGACCATTTTACAATTTGAGCCCAAGTTAGAAGCAGAGCCTAAGGTGTAAATTATCGATAGTCCATATCTCGTAAACTATAAGAGATAATGCAATTTGGCAACCGGCAATGTAATTAGCATGCCGAATATTACTTGGAGAGTGAATTGGAACGAAATCGCCAAAAGATAAGACCATTTTACAATTTGGGCCCAAGTTAGAAGCAGAGCCTGAGGTGTAAATTATCGATAGTCCATATCTCGGAAACTATAAGAGATAATGCAATTTGGCAACCGGCAATGTAATTAGCATGCCGAATATTACTTGGAAAGTGAATTGGAACGAAATCGCCAATAGATAAGACCATTTTACAATTTGGGCCCAAGTTAGAAGCAGAGCCTAAGGTGTAAATTAGCGATAGTCCATATCTCGGAAACTATAAGAGGTAATGCAATTTGGCAACCGGCAATGTAATTAGCATGCCGAATATTACTTGGAATCTGAATTGGAACGAAATCGCCATTAGATAAGACCATTTTACAATTTGGGCCCAAGTTAGAAGCAGAGCCTAAGGTGTAAATTATCCATAGTCCATATCTCGGAAACTATAAGAGATAATGCAATTTGGCAACTGGCAATGTAATTAGCATGCCGAATATTACTTGGAATGTGAATTGGAACGAAATCGCCAATAGATAAGACCATTTTACAATTTGGGCCCAAGTTAGAAGCAGAGCCTAAGGTGTAAATTATCGATAGTTCATATCTCGGAAACTATAAGAGATAATGCAATTTGGCAACCGGCAATGTAATTAGCATGCCGAATATTACTTGGAATGTGAATTGGAACGAAATCGCCAATAGATAAGACCATTTTACAATTTGGGCCCAAGTTAGAAGCAGAGCCTAAGATGTAAATAATCGATAGTCCATATCTCAGAAACTATAAGAGATAATGCAATTTGGCAACCGGCAATGTAAATAGCATGCCGAATATTACTTGGAATGTGAATTGGAACGAAATCGCCAATAGATAAGACCATTTTACAATTTGGGCCCAAGTTAGAAGCAGAGCCTAAGGTGTAAATTATCGATAGTCCATATCTCGGAAACTATAAGAGATAATGCAATTTGGCAACCGGCAATGTAATTAGCATGCCGAATATTACTTGGAATGTGAATTGGAATGAAATCGCCAATAGGCCCAAGTTAGAAGCAGAGCCTAAGGTGTAAATTATCGATAGTCCATATCTCGGAAACTATAAGAGATAATGCAATTTGGCAACCGGCAATGTAATTAGCATGCCGAATATTACTTGGAATGTGAATTGGAATGAAATCGCCAATAGATAAGACCATTTTACAATTTGGGCCCAAGTTAGAAGCAGAGCCTAAGGTGTAAATTATCGATAGTCCATATCTCGGAAACTATAAGAGATAATGCAATTTGGCAACCGGCAATGTAATTAGCATGCCGAATATTACTTGGAATGTGAATTGGAATGAAATCGCCAATAGGCCCAAGTTAGAAGCAGAGCCTAAGGTGTAAATTATCGATAGTCCATATCTCGGAAACTATAAGAGATAATGCAATTTGGCAACCGGCAATGTAATTAGCATGCCGAATATTACTTGGAATGTGAATTGGAACGAAATCGCCAATAGATAAGACCATTTTACAATTTGGGCCCAAGTTAGAAGCAGAGCCTAAGGTGTAAATTATCGATAGTCCATATCTCGGAAACTATAAGAGATAATGCAATTTGGCAACCGGCAATGTAATTAGCATGCCGAATATTACTTGGAATGTGAATTGGAATGAAATCGCCAATAGGCCCAAGTTAGAAGCAGAGCCTAAGGTGTAAATTATCGATAGTCCATATCTCGGAAACTATAAGAGATAATGCAATTTGGCAACCGGCAATGTAATTAGCATGCCGAATATTACTTGGAATGTGAATTGGAATGAAATCGCCAATAGATAAGACCATTTTACAATTTGGGCCCAAGTTAGAAGCAGAGCCTAAGGTGTAAATTATCGATAGTCCATATCTCGGAAACTATAAGAGATAATGCAATTTGGCAACCGGCAATGTAATTAGCATGCCGAATATTACTTGGAATGTGCATTGGAATGAAATCGCCAATAGATAAGACCATTTTACAATTTGGGCCCAAGTTAGAAGCAGAGCCTAAGGTGTAAATTATCGACAGTCCATATCTCGGAAGCTATAAGAGATAATGTAATTTGGCAACCGGCAATGCAATTAGCATGCCGAATATTACTTGGAATGTGAATTGGAACGAAATCGCCAATAGATAAGACCATTTTACAATTTGGGCCCAAGTTAGAAGCAGAGCCTAAGGTGTAAATTATCGATAGTCCATATCTCGGAAACTATAAGAGATAATTAAATTTGGCCACCGGCAATGTAATTAGCATGCCGAATATTACTTGGAATGTGAATTGGAACGAAATCGCCAATAGATAAGACCATTTTACAATTTGGGCCCAAGTTAGAAGCAGAGCCTAAGGTGTAAATTATCGATAGTCCATATCTCGGAAACTATAAGAGATAATGCAATTTGGCAACCGGCAATGTAATTAGCATGCCGAATATTACTTGGAATGTGAATTGGAACGAAATCGCCAATAGATAAGACCATTTTACAATTTGGGCCCAAGTTAGAAGCAGAGCCTAAGGTGTAAATTATCGATAGTCCATATCTCGGAAACTAAAAGAGATAATGCAATTTGGCAACCGGCAATGTAATTAGCATGCCGAATATTACTTGGAATGTGAATTGGAACGAAATCGCCAATAGATAAGACTATTTTACAATTTGGGCCCAAGTTAGAAGCAGAGCCTAAGGTGTAAATTATCGATAGTCCATATCTCGGAAACTATAAGAGATAATGCAATTTCGCAACCGGCAATGTAATTAGCATGCCGAATATTGCTTGGAATGTGAATTGGGACGAAATCGCCAATAGATAAGACCATTTTACAATTTGGGCCCAAGTTAGAAGCAGAGCCTAAGGTGTAAATTATCGATAGTCCATATCTCGGAAACTATAAGAGATAATGCAATTTGGCAACCGGCAATGTAATTAGCATGCCGAATATTACTTGGAATGTGAATTGGAACGAAATCGCCAATAGATAAGACCATTTTACAATTTGGGCCCAAGTTAGAAGCAGAGCCTAAGGTGTAAATTATCGATAGTCCATATCTCGGAAACTATAAGAGATAATTCAATTTGGCAACCGGCAATGTAATTAGCATGCCGAATATTACTTGGAATGTGAATTGGAACGAAATCGCCAATAGATAAGACCATTTTACAATTTGGGCCCAAGTTAGAAGCAGAGCCTAAGGTGTAAATTATCGATAGTCCATATCTCGGAAACTATAAGAGATAATGCAATTTGGCAACCGGCAATGTAATTAGCATGCCGAATATTACTTGGAATGTGAATTGGAACGAAATTGCCAATAGATAAGACGATTTTACAATTTGGGCCCAAGTTAGAAGCAGAGCCTAAGGTGTAAATATTCGATAGTCCATATCTCGGAAACTATAAGAGATAATGCAATTTGGCAACCGGCAATGTAATTAGCATGCCGAATATTACTTGGAATGTGAATTGGAACGAAATCGCCAATAGATAAGACCATTTTACAATTTGGGCCCAAGTTAGAAGCAGAGCCTAAGGTGTAAATTATCGATAGTCCATATCTAGGAAACTATAAGAGATAATGCAATTTGGCAACCGGCAATGTAATTAGCATGCCGAATATTACTTGGAATGTGAATTGGAACGAAATCGCCAATAGATAAGACCATTTTACAATTTGGGCCCAAGTTAGAAGCAGAGCCTAGGGTGTAAATTATCGATAGTCCATATCTCGGAAACTATAAGAGATAATGCAATTTGGCAACCGGCAATGTAATTAGCATGCCGAATATTACTTGGAATGTGAATTGGAATGAAATCGCCAATAGATAAGACCATTTTACAATTTGGGCCCAAGTTAGAAGCAGAGCCTAAGGTGTAAATTATCGATAGTCCATATCTCGGAAACTATAAGAGATAATTCAATTTGGCAACCGGCAATGTAATAAGCATGCCGAATATTACTTGGAATGTGAATTGGAACGAAATCGCCAATAGATAAGACCATTTTACAATTTGGGCCCAAGTTAGAAGCAGAGCCTAAGGTGTAAATTATCGATAGTCCATATCTCGGAAACTATAAGAGATAATGCAATTTGGTAACCGGCAATGTAATTAGCATGCCGAATATTACTTGGAATGTGATTTGGAACGAAATCGCCAATAGATAAGACCATTTTACAATTTGGGCCCAAGTTAGAAGCAGAGCCTAAGGTGTAAATTAGCGATAGTCCATATCTCGGAAACTATAAGAGATAATGCAATTTGGCAACCGGCAATGTAATTAGCATGCCGAATATTACTTGAAAAGTGAATTGGAACGAAATCGCCAATAGATAAGACCATTTTACAATTTGGGCCCAAGTTAGAAGCAGAGCCTAAGGTGTAAATTATCGACAGTCCATATCTCGGAAGCTATAAGAGATAATGCAATTTGGCAACCGGCAATGCAATTAGCATGCCGAATATTACTTGGAATGTGAATTGGAACGAAATCGCCAATAGATAAGACCATTTTACAATTTGAGCCCAAGTTAGAAGCAGAGCCTAAGGTGTAAATTATCGATAGTCCATATCTCGTAAACTATAAGAGATAATGCAATTTGGCAACCGGCAATGTAATTAGCATGCCGAATATTACTTGGAGAGTGAATTGGAACGAAATCGCCAAAAGATAAGACCATTTTACAATTTGGGCCCAAGTTAGAAGCAGAGCCTGAGGTGTAAATTATCGATAGTCCATATCTCGGAAACTATAAGAGATAATGCAATTTGGCAACCGGCAATGTAATTAGCATGCCGAATATTACTTGGAAAGTGAATTGGAACGAAATCGCCAATAGATAAGACCATTTTACAATTTGGGCCCAAGTTAGAAGCAGAGCCTAAGGTGTAAATTAGCGATAGTCCATATCTCGGAAACTATAAGAGGTAATGCAATTTGGCAACCGGCAATGTAATTAGCATGCCGAATATTACTTGGAATGTGAATTGGAACGAAATCGCCATTAGAAAAGACCATTTTACAATTTGGGCCCAAGTTAGAAGCAGAGCCTAAGGTGTAAAATATCCATAGTCCATATCTCGGAAACTATAAGAGATAATGCAATTTGGCAACTGGCAATGTAATTAGCATGCCGAATATTACTTGGAATGTGAATTGGAACGAAATCGCCAATAGATAAGACCATTTTACAATTTGGGCCCAAGTTAGAAGCAGAGCCTAAGGTGTAAATTATCGATAGTTCATATCTCGGAAACTATAAGAGATAATGCAATTTGGCAACCGGCAATGTAATTAGCATGCCGAATATTACTTGGAATGTGAATTGGAACGAAATCGCCAATAGATAAGACCATTTTACAATTTGGGCCCAAGTTAGAAGCAGAGCCTAAGATGTAAATAATCGATAGTCCATATCTCAGAAACTATAAGAGATAATGCAATTTGGCAACCGGCAATGTAATTAGCATGCCGGATATTACTTGGAATGTGAATTGGAACGAAATCGCCAATAGATAAGACCATTTTACAATTTGGGCCCAAGTTAGAAGCAGAGCCTAGGGTGTAAATTATCGATAGTCCATATCTCGGAAACTATAAGAGATAATGCAATTTGGCAACCGGCAATGTAATTAGCATGCCGAATATTACTTGGAATGTGAATTGGAATGAAATCGCCAATAGATAAGACCATTTTACAATTTGGGCCCAAGTTAGAAGCAGAGCCTAAGGTGTAAATTATCGATAGTCCATATCTCGGAAACTATAAGAGATAATTCAATTTGGCAACCGGCAATGTAATAAGCATGCCGAATATTACTTGGAATGTGAATTGGAACGAAATCGCCAATAGATAAGACCATTTTACAATTTGGGCCGAAGTTAGAAGCAGAGCCTAAGGTGTAAATTATCGATAGTCCATATCTCGGAAACTATAAGAGATAATGCAATTTGGTAACCGGCAATGTAATTAGCATGCCGAATATTACTTGGAATGTGATTTGGAACGAAATCGCCAATAGATAAGACCATTTTACAATTTGGGCCCAAGTTAGAAGCAGAGCCTAAGGTGTAAATTAGCGATAGTCCATATCTCGGAAACTATAAGAGATAATGCAATTTGGCAACCGGCAATGTAATTAGCATGCCGAATATTACTTGAAAAGTGAATTGGAACGAAATCGCCGATAGATAAGACCATTTTACCATTTGGGCCCAAGTTAGAAGCAGAGCCTAAGGTGTAAATTATCGACAGTCCATATCTCGGAAGCTATAAGAGATAATGCAATTTGGCAACCGGCAATGCAATTAGCATGCCGAATATTACTTGGAATGTGAATTGGAACGAAATCGCCAATAGATAAGACCATTTTACAATTTGAGCCCAAGTTAGAAGCAGAGCCTAAGGTGTAAATTATCGATAGTCCATATCTCGTAAACTATAAGAGATAATGCAATTTGGCAACCGGCAATGTAATTAGCATGCCGAATATTACTTGGAGAGTGAATTGGAACGAAATCGCCAAAAGATAAGACCATTTTACAATTTGGGCCCAAGTTAGAAGCAGAGCCTGAGGTGTAAATTATCGATAGTCCATATCTCGGAAACTATAAGAGATAATGCAATTTGGCAACCGGCAATGTAATTAGCATGCCGAATATTACTTGGAAAGTGAATTGGAACGAAATCGCCAATAGATAAGACCATTTTACAATTTGGGCCCAAGTTAGAAGCAGAGCCTAAGGTGTAAATTAGCGATAGTCCATATCTCGGAAACTATAAGAGGTAATGCAATTTGGCAACCGGCAATGTAATTAGCATGCCGAATATTACTTGGAATCTGAATTGGAACGAAATCGCCATTAGATAAGACCATTTTACAATTTGGGCCCAAGTTAGAAGCAGAGCCTAAGGTGTAAATTATCCATAGTCCATATCTCGGAAACTATAAGAGATAATGCAATTTGGCAACTGGCAATGTAATTAGCATGCCGAATATTACTTGGAATGTGAATTGGAACGAAATCGCCAATAGATAAGACCATTTTACAATTTGGGCCCAAGTTAGAAGCAGAGCCTAAGGTGTAAATTATCGATAGTTCATATCTCGGAAACTATAAGAGATAATGCAATTTGGCAACCGGCAATGTAATTAGCATGCCGAATATTACTTGGAATGTGAATTGGAACGAAATCGCCAATAGATAAGACCATTTTATAATTTGGGCCCAAGTTAGAAGCAGAGCCTAAGATGTAAATAATCGATAGTCCATATCTCAGAAACTATAAGAGATAATGCAATTTGGCAACCGGCAATGTAATTAGCATGCCGAATATTACTTGGAATGTGAATTGGAACGAAATCGCCAATAGATAAGACCATTTTACAATTTGGGCCCAAGTTAGAAGCAGAGCCTAAGGTGTAAATTATCGATAGTCCATATCTCGGAAACTATAAGAGATAATGCAATTTGGCAACCGGCAATGTAATTAGCATGCCGAATATTACTTGGAATGTGAATTGGAATGAAATCGCCAATAGGCCCAAGTTAGAAGCAGAGCCTAAGGTGTAAATTATCGATAGTCCATATCTCGGAAACTATAAGAGATAATGCAATTTGGCAACCGGCAATGTAATTAGCATGCCGAATATTACTTGGAATGTGAATTGGAATGAAATCGCCAATAGATAAGACCATTTTACAATTTGGGCCCAAGTTAGAAGCAGAGCCTAAGGTGTAAATTATCGATAGTCCATATCTCGGAAACTATAAGAGATAATGCAATTTGGCAACCGGCAATGTAATTAGCATGCCGAATATTACTTGGAATGTGAATTGGAATGAAATCGCCAATAGATAAGACCATTTTACAATTTGGGCCCAAGTTAGAAGCAGAGCCTAATGTGTAAATTATCGACAGTCCATATCTCGGAAGCTATAAGAGATAATGTAATTTGGCAACCGGCAATGCAATTAGCATGCCGAATATTACTTGGAATGTGAATTGGAACGAAATCGCCAATAGATAAGACCATTTTACAATTTGAGCCCAAGTTAGAAGCAGAGCCTAAGGTGTAAATTATCGATAGTCCATATCTCGTAAACTATAAGAGATAATGCAATTTGGCAACCGGCAATGTAATTAGCATGCCGAATATCACTTGGAGAGTGAATTGGAACGAAATCGCCAAAAGATAAGACCATTTTACAATTTGGGCCCAAGTTAGAAGCAGAGCCTGAGGTGTAAATTATCGATAGTCCATATCTCGGAAACTATAAGAGATAATGCAATTTGGCAACCGGCAATGTAATTAGCATGCCGAATATTACTTAGAAAGTGAATTGGAACGAAATCGCCAATAGATAAGACCATTTTACAATTTGGGCCCAAGTTAGAAGCAGAGCCTAAGGTGTAAATTATCGATAGTCCATATCTCGGAAACTATAAGAGGTAATGCAATTTGGCAACCGGCAATGTAATTAGCATGCCGAATATTACTTGGAATGTGAATTGGAACGAAATCGCCAATAGATAAGACCATTTTACAATTTGGGCCCAAGTTAGAAGCAGAGCCTAAGGTGTAAATTATCCATAGTCCATATCTCGGAAACTATAAGAGATAATGCACTTTGGCAACTGGCAATGTAATTAGCATGCCGAATATTACTTGGAATGTGAATTGGAACGAAATCGCCAATAGATAAGACCATTTTACAATTTGGGCCCAAGTTAGAAGCAGAGCCTAAGGTGTAAATTATCGATAGTCCATATCTCGGAAACTATAAGAGATAATGCAATTTGGCAACCGGCAATGTAATTAGCATGCCGAATATTACTTGGAATGTGAATTGGAACGAAATCGCCAATAGGCCCAAGTTAGAAGCAGAGCCTAAGGTGTAAATTATCGATAGTCCATATCTCGGAAACTATAAGAGATAATTCAATTTGGCAACCGGCAATGTAATAAGCATGCCGAATATTACTTGGAATGTGAATTGGAACGAAATCGCCAATAGATAAGACCATTTTACAATTTGGGCCCAAGTTAGAAGCAGAGCCTAAGGTGTAAATTATCGATAGTCCATATCTCGGAAACTATAAGAGATAATGCAATTTGGTAACCGGCAATGTAATTAGCATGCCGAATATTACTTGGAATGTGATTTGGAACGAAATCGCCAATAGATAAGACCATTTTACAATTTGGGCCCAAGTTAGAAGCAGAGCCTAAGGTGTAAATTAGCGATAGTCCATATCTCGGAAACTATAAGAGATAATGCAATTTGGCAACCGGCAATGTAATTAGCATGCCGAATATTACTTGGAAAGTGAATTGGAACGAAATCGCCAATAGATAAGACCATTTTACAATTTGGGCCCAAGTTAGAAGCAGAGCCTAAGGTTTAAATTAGCGATAGTCCATATCTCGGAAACTATAAGAGGTAATGCAATTTGGCAACCGGCAATGTAATTAGCATGCCGAATATTACTTGGAATCTGAATTGGAACGAAATCGCCATTAGATAAGACCATTTTACAATTTGGGCCCAAGTTAGAAGCAGAGCCTAAGGTGTAAATTATCCATAGTCCATATCTCGGAAACTATAAGAGATAATGCAATTTGGCAACTGGCAATGTAATTAGCATGCCGAATATTACTTGGAATGTGAATTGGAACGAAATCGCCAATAGATAAGACCATTTTACAATTTGGGCCCAAGTTAGAAGCAGAGCCTAAGGTGTAAATTATCGATAGTTCATATCTCGGAAACTATAAGAGATAATGCAATTTGGCAACCGGCAATGTAATTAGCATGCCGAATATTACTTGGAATGTGAATTGGAATGAAATCGCCAATAGGCCCAAGTTAGAAGCAGAGCCTAAGGTGTAAATTATCGATAGTCCATATCTCGGAAACTATAAGAGATAATGCAATTTGGCAACCGGCAATGTAATTAGCATGCCGAATATTACTTGGAATGTGAATTGGAATGAAATCGCCAATAGATAAGACCATTTTACAATTTGGGCCCAAGTTAGAAGCAGAGCCTAAGGTGTAAATTATCGATAGTCCATATCTCGGAAACTATAAGAGATAATGCAATTTGGCAACCGGCAATGTAATTAGCATGCCGAATATTACTTGGAATGTGAATTGGAATGAAATCGCCAATAGATAAGACCATTTTACAATTTGGGCCCAAGTTAGAAGCAGAGCCTAAGGTGTAAATTATCGACAGTCCATATCTCGGAAGCTATAAGAGATAATGTAATTTGGCAACCGGCAATGCAATTAGCATGCCGAATATTACTTGGAATGTGAATTGGAACGAAATCGCCAATAGATAAGACCATTTTACAATTTGAGCCCAAGTTAGAAGCAGAGCCTAAGGTGTAAATTATCGATAGTCCATATCTCGTAAACTATAAGAGATAATGCAATTTGGCAACCGGCAATGTAATTAGCATGCCGAATATTACTTGGAGAGTGAATTGGAACGAAATCGCCAAAAGATAAGACCATTTTACAATTTGGGCCCAAGTTAGAAGCAGAGCCTGAGGTGTAAATTATCGATAGTCCATATCTCGGAAACTATAAGAGATAATGCAATTTGGCAACCGGCAATGTAATTAGCATGCCGAATATTACTTAGAAAGTGAATTGGAACGAAATCGCCAATAGATAAGACCATTTTACAATTTGGGCCCAAGTTAGAAGCAGAGCCTAAGGTGTAAATTATCGATAGTCCATATCTCGGAAACTATAAGAGGTAATGCAATTTGGCAACCGGCAATGTAATTAGCATGCCGAATATTACTTGGAATGTGAATTGGAACGAAATCGCCAATAGATAAGACCATTTTACAATTTGGGCCCAAGTTAGAAGCAGAGCCTAAGGTGTAAATTATCCATAGTCCATATCTCGGAAACTATAAGAGATAATGCACTTTGGCAACTGGCAATGTAATTAGCATGCCGAATATTACTTGGAATGTGAATTGGAACGAAATCGCCAATAGATAAGACCATTTTACAATTTGGGCCCAAGTTAGAAGCAGAGCCTAAGGTGTAAATTATCGATAGTCCATATCTCGGAAACTATAAGAGATAATGCAATTTGGCAACCGGCAATGTAATTAGCATGCCGAATATTACTTGGAATGTGAATTGGAACGAAATCGCCAATAGGCCCAAGTTAGAAGCAGAGCCTAAGGTGTAAATTATCGATAGTCCATATCTCGGAAACTATAAGAGATAATGCAATTTGGCAACCGGCAATGTAATTAGCATGCCGAATATTACTTGGAATGTGAATTGGAATGAAATCGCCAATAGATAAGACCATTTTACAATTTGGGCCCAAGTTAGAAGCAGAGCCTAAGGTATAAATTATCGATAGTCCATATCTCGGAAGCTATAAGAGATAATGCAATTTGGCAACCGGCAATGTAATTAGCATGCCGAATATTACTTGGAATGTGAATTGGAAAGAAATCGGCAATAGATAAGACCATTTTACAATTTGGGCCCAAGTTAGAAGCAGAGCCTAAGGTGTAAATTATCGATAGTCTATATCTCGGAAACTATAAGAGATAATGCAATTTGGCAACCGGCAATGTAATTAGCATGCCGAATATTACTTGGAATGTGAATTGGAACGAAATCGGCAATAGATAAGACCATTTTACAATTTGGGCCCAAGTTAGAAGCAGAGCCTAAGGTGTAAATTATCGATAGTCCATATCTCGGAAACTATAAGAGATAATGCAATTTGGCAACCGGCAATGTAATTAGCATGTCGAATATTATTTGGAATGTGAATTGGAACGAAATCGCCAATAGATAAGACCATTTTACAATTTGGGCCCAAGTTAGAAGCAGAGCCTAAGGTGTAAATTACCGATAGTCCATATCTCGGAAACTATAAGAGATAATGCAATTTGGCAACCGGCAATGTAATTAGCATGCCGAATATTACTTGGAATGTGAATTGGAACGAAATCGCCAATAGATAAGACCATTTTACAATTTGGGCCCAAGTTAGAAGCAGAGCCTAAGGTGTAAATTATCGATAGTCCATATCTCGGAAACTATAAGAGATAATGCAATTTGGCAACCGGCAATGTAATTAGCATGCCGAATATTAATTGGAATGTGAATTGGAACGAAATCGCCAATAGATAAGACCATTTTACAATTTGGGCCCAAGTTAGAAGCAGAGCCTAAGGTGTAAATTATCGATAGTCCATATCTCGGAAACTATAAGAGATAATGCAATTTGGCAACCGGCAATGTAATTAGCATGCCGAATATTACTTGGAATGTGAATTGGAACGAAATCGCCAATAGATAAGACCATTTTACAATTTGGGCCCAAGTTAGAAGCAGAGCCTAAGGTGTAAATTATTGATAGTCCATATCTCGGAAACTATAAGAGATAATGCAATTTCGCAACCGGCAATGTAATTAGCATGCCGAATATTACTTGGAGTGTGAATTGGAACGAAATCGCCAATAGATAAGACCATTTTACAATTTGGGCCCAAGTTAGAAGCAGAGCCTAAGGTGTAAATTATCGATAGTGTATATCTCGGAAACTATAAGAGATAATGCAATTTGGCAACCGGCAATGTAATTAGCATGCCGAATATTACTTGGAATGTGAATTGGAACGAAATCGCCAATAGATAAGACCATTTTACAATTTGGGCCCAAGTTAGAAGCAGAGCCTAAGGTGTAAATTATCGATAGTCCATATCTAGGAAACTATAAGAGATAATGCAATTTGGCAACCGGCAATGTAATTAGCATGCCGAATATTACTTGGAATGTGAATTGGAACGAAATCGCCAATAGATAAGACCATTTTACAATTTGGGCCCAAGTTAGAAGCAGAGCCTAGGGTGTAAATTATCGATAGTCCATATCTCGGAAACTATAAGAGATAATGCAATTTGGCAACCGGCAATGTAATTAGCATGCCGAATATTACTTGGAATGTGAATTGGAATGAAATCGCCAATAGATAAGACCATTTTACAATTTGGGCCCAAGTTAGAAGCAGAGCCTAAGGTGTAAATTATCGATAGTCCATATCTCGGAAACTATAAGAGATAATTCAATTTGGCAACCGGCAATGTAATAAGCATGCCGAATATTACTTGGAATGTGAATTGGAACGAAATCGCCAATAGATAAGACCATTTTACAATTTGGGCCCAAGTTAGAAGCAGAGCCTAAGGTGTAAATTATCGATAGTCCATATCTCGGAAACTATAAGAGATAATGCAATTTGGTAACCGGCAATGTAATTAGCATGCCGAATATTACTTGGAATGTGATTTGGAACGAAATCGCCAATAGATAAGACCATTTTACAATTTGGGCCCAAGTTAGAAGCAGAGCCTAAGGTGTAAATTAGCGATAGTCCATATCTCGGAAACTATAAGAGATAATGCAATTTGGCAACCGGCAATGTAATTAGCATGCCGAATATTACTTGAAAAGTGAATTGGAACGAAATCGCCAATAGATAAGACCATTTTACAATTTGGGCCCAAGTTAGAAGCAGAGCCTAAGGTGTAAATTATCGACAGTCCATATCTCGGAAGCTATAAGAGATAATGCAATTTGGCAACCGGCAATGCAATTAGCATGCCGAATATTACTTGGAATGTGAATTGGAACGAAATCGCCAATAGATAAGACCATTTTACAATTTGAGCCCAAGTTAGAAGCAGAGCCTAAGGTGTAAATTATCGATAGTCCATATCTCGTAAACTATAAGAGATAATGCAATTTGGCAACCGGCAATGTAATTAGCATGCCGAATATTACTTGGAGAGTGAATTGGAACGAAATCGCCAAAAGATAAGACCATTTTACAATTTGGGCCCAAGTTAGAAGCAGAGCCTGAGGTGTAAATTATCGATAGTCCATATCTCGGAAACTATAAGAGATAATGCAATTTGGCAACCGGCAATGTAATTAGCATGCCGAATATTACTTGGAAAGTGAATTGGAACGAAATCGCCAATAGATAAGACCATTTTACAATTTGGGCCCAAGTTAGAAGCAGAGCCTAAGGTGTAAATTAGCGATAGTCCATATCTCGGAAACTATAAGAGGTAATGCAATTTGGCAACCGGCAATGTAATTAGCATGCCGAATATTACTTGGAATGTGAATTGGAACGAAATCGCCATTAGATAAGACCATTTTACAATTTGGGCCCAAGTTAGAAGCAGAGCCTAAGGTGTAAAATATCCATAGTCCATATCTCGGAAACTATAAGAGATAATGCAATTTGGCAACTGGCAATGTAATTAGCATGCCGAATATTACTTGGAATGTGAATTGGAACGAAATCGCCAATAGATAAGACCATTTTACAATTTGGGCCCAAGTTAGAAGCAGAGCCTAAGGTGTAAATTATCGATAGTTCATATCTCGGAAACTATAAGAGATAATGCAATTTGGCAACCGGCAATGTAATTAGCATGCCGAATATTACTTGGAATGTGAATTGGAACGAAATCGCCAATAGATAAGACCATTTTACAATTTGGGCCCAAGTTAGAAGCAGAGCCTAAGATGTAAATAATCGATAGTCCATATCTCAGAAACTATAAGAGATAATGCAATTTGGCAACCGGCAATGTAATTAGCATGCCGGATATTACTTGGAATGTGAATTGGAACGAAATCGCCAATAGATAAGACCATTTTACAATTTGGGCCCAAGTTAGAAGCAGAGCCTAGGGTGTAAATTATCGATAGTCCATATCTCGGAAACTACAAGAGATAATGCAATTTGGCAACCGGCAATGTAATTAGCATGCCGAATATTACTTGGAATGTGAATTGGAATGAAATCGCCAATAGATAAGACCATTTTACAATTTGGGCCCAAGTTAGAAGCAGAGCCTAAGGTGTAAATTATCGATAGTCCATATCTCGGAAACTATAAGAGATAATTCAATTTGGCAACCGGCAATGTAATAAGCATGCCGAATATTACTTGGAATGTGAATTGGAACGAAATCGCCAATAGATAAGACCATTTTACAATTTGGGCCGAAGTTAGAAGCAGAGCCTAAGGTGTAAATTATCGATAGTCCATATCTCGGAAACTATAAGAGATAATGCAATTTGGTAACCGGCAATGTAATTAGCATGCCGAATATTACTTGGAATGTGATTTGGAACGAAATCGCCAATAGATAAGACCATTTTACAATTTGGGCCCAAGTTAGAAGCAGAGCCTAAGGTGTAAATTAGCGATAGTCCATATCTCGGAAACTATAAGAGATAATGCAATTTGGCAACCGGCAATGTAATTAGCATGCCGAATATTACTTGAAAAGTGAATTGGAACGAAATCGCCGATAGATAAGACCATTTTACCATTTGGGCCCAAGTTAGAAGCAGAGCCTAAGGTGTAAATTATCGACAGTCCATATCTCGGAAGCTATAAGAGATAATGCAATTTGGCAACCGGCAATGCAATTAGCATGCCGAATATTACTTGGAATGTGAATTGGAACGAAATCGCCAATAGATAAGACCATTTTACAATTTGAGCCCAAGTTAGAAGCAGAGCCTAAGGTGTAAATTATCGATAGTCCATATCTCGTAAACTATAAGAGATAATGCAATTTGGCAACCGGCAATGTAATTAGCATGCCGAATATTACTTGGAGAGTGAATTGGAACGAAATCGCCAAAAGATAAGACCATTTTACAATTTGGGCCCAAGTTAGAAGCAGAGCCTGAGGTGTAAATTATCGATAGTCCATATCTCGGAAACTATAAGAGATAATGCAATTTGGCAACCGGCAATGTAATTAGCATGCCGAATATTACTTGGAGAGTGAATTGGAACGAAATCGCCAATAGATAAGACCATTTTACAATTTGGGCCCAAGTTAGAAGCAGAGCCTAAGGTGTAAATTAGCGATAGTCCATATCTCGGAAACTATAAGAGGTAATGCAATTTGGCAACCGGCAATGTAATTAGCATGCCGAATATTACTTGGAATCTGAATTGGAACGAAATCGCCATTAGATAAGACCATTTTACAATTTGGGCCCAAGTTAGAAGCAGAGCCTAAGGTGTAAATTATCCATAGTCCATATCTCGGAAACTATAAGAGATAATGCAATTTGGCAACTGGCAATGTAATTAGCATGCCGAATATTACTTGGAATGTGAATTGGAACGAAATCGCCAATAGATAAGACCATTTTACAATTTGGGCCCAAGTTAGAAGCAGAGCCTAAGGTGTAAATTATCGATAGTTCATATCTCGGAAACTATAAGAGATAATGCAATTTGGCAACCGGCAATGTAATTAGCATGCCGAATATTACTTGGAATGTGAATTGGAACGAAATCGCCAATAGATAAGACCATTTTATAATTTGGGCCCAAGTTAGAAGCAGAGCCTAAGATGTAAATAATCGATAGTCCATATCTCAGAAACTATAAGAGATAATGCAATTTGGCAACCGGCAATGTAATTAGCATGCCGAATATTACTTGGAATGTGAATTGGAACGAAATCGCCAATAGATAAGACCATTTTACAATTTGGGCCCAAGTTAGAAGCAGAGCCTAAGGTGTAAATTATCGATAGTCCATATCTCGGAAACTATAAGAGATAATGCAATTTGGCAACCGGCAATGTAATTAGCATGCCGAATATTACTTGGAATGTGAATTGGAATGAAATCGCCAATAGGCCCAAGTTAGAAGCAGAGCCTAAGGTGTAAATTATCGATAGTCCATATCTCGGAAACTATAAGAGATAATGCAATTTGGCAACCGGCAATGTAATTAGCATGCCGAATATTACTTGGAATGTGAATTGGAATGAAATCGCCAATAGATAAGACCATTTTACAATTTGGGCCCAAGTTAGAAGCAGAGCCTAAGGTGTAAATTATCGATAGTCCATATCTCGGAAACTATAAGAGATAATGCAATTTGGCAACCGGCAATGTAATTAGCATGCCGAATATTACTTGGAATGTGAATTGGAATGAAATCGCCAATAGATAAGACCATTTTACAATTTGGGCCCAAGTTAGAAGCAGAGCCTAAGGTGTAAATTATCGACAGTCCATATCTCGGAAGCTATAAGAGATAATGTAATTTGGCAACCGGCAATGCAATTAGCATGCCGAATATTACTTGGAATGTGAATTGGAACGAAATCGCCAATAGATAAGACCATTTTACAATTTGAGCCCAAGTTAGAAGCAGAGCCTAAGGTGTAAATTATCGATAGTCCATATCTCGTAAACTATAAGAGATAATGCAATTTGGCAACCGGCAATGTAATTAGCATGCCGAATATCACTTGGAGAGTGAATTGGAACGAAATCGCCAAAAGATAAGACCATTTTACAATTTGGGCCCAAGTTAGAAGCAGAGCCTGAGGTGTAAATTATCGATAGTCCATATCTCGGAAACTATAAGAGATAATGCAATTTGGCAACCGGCAATGTAATTAGCATGCCGAATATTACTTAGAAAGTGAATTGGAACGAAATCGCCAATAGATAAGACCATTTTACAATTTGGGCCCAAGTTAGAAGCAGAGCCTAAGGTGTAAATTATCGATAGTCCATATCTCGGAAACTATAAGAGGTAATGCAATTTGGCAACCGGCAATGTAATTAGCATGCCGAATATTACTTGGAATGTGAATTGGAACGAAATCGCCAATAGATAAGACCATTTTACAATTTGGGCCCAAGTTAGAAGCAGAGCCTAAGGTGTAAATTATCCATAGTCCATATCTCGGAAACTATAAGAGATAATGCACTTTGGCAACTGGCAATGTAATTAGCATGCCGAATATTACTTGGAATGTGAATTGGAACGAAATCGCCAATAGATAAGACCATTTTACAATTTGGGCCCAAGTTAGAAGCAGAGCCTAAGGTGTAAATTATCGATAGTCCATATCTCGGAAACTATAAGAGATAATGCAATTTGGCAACCGGCAATGTAATTAGCATGCCGAATATTACTTGGAATGTGAATTGGAACGAAATCGCCAATGGGCCCAAGTTAGAAGCAGAGCCTAAGGTGTAAATTATCGATAGTCCATATCTCGGAAACTATAAGAGATAATTCAATTTGGCAACCGGCAATGTAATAAGCATGCCGAATATTACTTGGAATGTGAATTGGAACGAAATCGCCAATAGATAAGACCATTTTACAATTTGGGCCCAAGTTAGAAGCAGAGCCTAAGGTGTAAATTATCGATAGTCCATATCTCGGAAACTATAAGAGATAATGCAATTTGGTAACCGGCAATGTAATTAGCATGCCGAATATTACTTGGAATGTGATTTGGAACGAAATCGCCAATAGATAAGACCATTTTACAATTTGGGCCCAAGTTAGAAGCAGAGCCTAAGGTGTAAATTAGCGATAGTCCATATCTCGGAAACTATAAGAGATAATGCAATTTGGCAACCGGCAATGTAATTAGCATGCCGAATATTACTTGGAAAGTGAATTGGAACGAAATCGCCAATAGATAAGACCATTTTACAATTTGGGCCCAAGTTAGAAGCAGAGCCTAAGGTGTAAATTAGCGATAGTCCATATCTCGGAAACTATAAGAGGTAATGCAATTTGGCAACCGGCAATGTAATTAGCATGCCGAATATTACTTGGAATCTGAATTGGAACGAAATCGCCATTAGATAAGACCATTTTACAATTTGGGCCCAAGTTAGAAGCAGAGCCTAAGGTGTAAATTATCCATAGTCCATATCTCGGAAACTATAAGAGATAATGCAATTTGGCAACTGGCAATGTAATTAGCATGCCGAATATTACTTGGAATGTGAATTGGAACGAAATCGCCAATAGATAAGACCATTTTACAATTTGGGCCCAAGTTAGAAGCAGAGCCTAAGGTGTAAATTATCGATAGTCCATATCTCGGAAACTATAAGAGATAATGCAATTTGGCAACCGGCAATGTAATTAGCATGCCGAATATTACTTGGAATGTGAATTGGAACGAAATCGCCAATAGGCCCAAGTTAGAAGCAGAGCCTAAGGTGTAAATTATCGATAGTCCATATCTCGGAAACTATAAGAGATAATTCAATTTGGCAACCGGCAATGTAATAAGCATGCCGAATATTACTTGGAATGTGAATTGGAACGAAATCGCCAATAGATAAGACCATTTTACAATTTGGGCCCAAGTTAGAAGCAGAGCCTAAGGTGTAAATTATCGATAGTCCATATCTCGGAAACTATAAGAGATAATGCAATTTGGTAACCGGCAATGTAATTAGCATGCCGAATATTACTTGGAATGTGATTTGGAACGAAATCGCCAATAGATAAGACCATTTTACAATTTGGGCCCAAGTTAGAAGCAGAGCCTAAGGTGTAAATTAGCGATAGTCCATATCTCGGAAACTATAAGAGATAATGCAATTTGGCAACCGGCAATGTAATTAGCATGCCGAATATTACTTGGAAAGTGAATTGGAACGAAATCGCCAATAGATAAGACCATTTTACAATTTGGGCCCAAGTTAGAAGCAGAGCCTAAGGTGTAAATTAGCGATAGTCCATATCTCGGAAACTATAAGAGGTAATGCAATTTGGCAACCGGCAATGTAATTAGCATGCCGAATATTACTTGGAATCTGAATTGGAACGAAATCGCCATTAGATAAGACCATTTTACAATTTGGGCCCAAGTTAGAAGCAGAGCCTAAGGTGTAAATTATCCATAGTCCATATCTCGGAAACTATAAGAGATAATGCAATTTGGCAACTGGCAATGTAATTAGCATGCCGAATATTACTTGGAATGTGAATTGGAACGAAATCGCCAATAGATAAGACCATTTTACAATTTGGGCCCAAGTTAGAAGCAGAGCCTAAGGTGTAAATTATCGATAGTTCATATCTCGGAAACTATAAGAGATAATGCAATTTGGCAACCGGCAATGTAATTAGCATGCCGAATATTACTTGGAATGTGAATTGGAATGAAATCGCCAATAGGCCCAAGTTAGAAGCAGAGCCTAAGGTGTAAATTATCGATAGTCCATATCTCGGAAACTATAAGAGATAATGCAATTTGGCAACCGGCAATGTAATTAGCATGCCGAATATTACTTGGAATGTGAATTGGAATGAAATCGCCAATAGATAAGACCATTTTACAATTTGGGCCCAAGTTAGAAGCAGAGCCTAAGGTGTAAATTATCGATAGTCCATATCTCGGAAACTATAAGAGATAATGCAATTTGGCAACCGGCAATGTAATTAGCATGCCGAATATTACTTGGAATGTGAATTGGAATGAAATCGCCAATAGATAAGACCATTTTACAATTTGGGCCCAAGTTAGAAGCAGAGCCTAAGGTGTAAATTATCGACAGTCCATATCTCGGAAGCTATAAGAGATAATGTAATTTGGCAACCGGCAATGCAATTAGCATGCCGAATATTACTTGGAATGTGAATTGGAACGAAATCGCCAATAGATAAGACCATTTTACAATTTGAGCCCAAGTTAGAAGCAGAGCCTAAGGTGTAAATTATCGATAGTCCATATCTCGTAAACTATAAGAGATAATGCAATTTGGCAACCGGCAATGTAATTAGCATGCCGAATATTACTTGGAGAGTGAATTGGAACGAAATCGCCAAAAGATAAGACCATTTTACAATTTGGGCCCAAGTTAGAAGCAGAGCCTGAGGTGTAAATTATCGATAGTCCATATCTCGGAAACTATAAGAGATAATGCAATTTGGCAACCGGCAATGTAATTAGCATGCCGAATATTACTTAGAAAGTGAATTGGAACGAAATCGCCAATAGATAAGACCATTTTACAATTTGGGCCCAAGTTAGAAGCAGAGCCTAAGGTGTAAATTATCGATAGTCCATATCTCGGAAACTATAAGAGGTAATGCAATTTGGCAACCGGCAATGTAATTAGCATGCCGAATATTACTTGGAATGTGAATTGGAACGAAATCGCCAATAGATAAGACCATTTTACAATTTGGGCCCAAGTTAGAAGCAGAGCCTAAGGTGTAAATTATCCATAGTCCATATCTCGGAAACTATAAGAGATAATGCACTTTGGCAACTGGCAATGTAATTAGCATGCCGAATATTACTTGGAATGTGAATTGGAACGAAATCGCCAATAGATAAGACCATTTTACAATTTGGGCCCAAGTTAGAAGCAGAGCCTAAGGTGTAAATTATCGATAGTCCATATCTCGGAAACTATAAGAGATAATGCAATTTGGCAACCGGCAATGTAATTAGCATGCCGAATATTACTTGGAATGTGAATTGGAACGAAATCGCCAATAGGCCCAAGTTAGAAGCAGAGCCTAAGGTGTAAATTATCGATAGTCCATATCTCGGAAACTATAAGAGATAATGCAATTTGGCAACCGGCAATGTAATTAGCATGCCGAATATTACTTGGAATGTGAATTGGAATGAAATCGCCAATAGATAAGACCATTTTACAATTTGGGCCCAAGTTAGAAGCAGAGCCTAAGGTATAAATTATCGATAGTCCATATCTCGGAAGCTATAAGAGATAATGCAATTTGGCAACCGGCAATGTAATTAGCATGCCGAATATTACTTGGAATGTGAATTGGAAAGAAATCGGCAATAGATAAGACCATTTTACAATTTGGGCCCAAGTTAGAAGCAGAGCCTAAGGTGTAAATTATCGATAGTCTATATCTCGGAAACTATAAGAGATAATGCAATTTGGCAACCGGCAATGTAATTAGCATGCCGAATATTACTTGGAATGTGAATTGGAACGAAATCGGCAATAGATAAGACCATTTTACAATTTGGGCCCAAGTTAGAAGCAGAGCCTAAGGTGTAAATTATCGATAGTCCATATCTCGGAAACTATAAGAGATAATGCAATTTGGCAACCGGCAATGTAATTAGCATGCCGAATATTATTTGGAATGTGAATTGGAACGAAATCGCCAATAGATAAGACCATTTTACAATTTGGGCCCAAGTTAGAAGCAGAGCCTAAGGTGTAAATTACCGATAGTCCATATCTCGGAAACTATAAGAGATAATGCAATTTGGCAACCGGCAATGTAATTAGCATGCCGAATATTACTTGGAATGTGAATTGGAACGAAATCGCCAATAGATAAGACCATTTTACAATTTGGGCCCAAGTTAGAAGCAGAGCCTAAGGTGTAAATTATCGATAGTCCATATCTCGGAAACTATAAGAGATAATGCAATTTGGCAACCGGCAATGTAATTAGCATGCCGAATATTAATTGGAATGTGAATTGGAACGAAATCGCCAATAGATAAGACCATTTTACAATTTGGGCCCAAGTTAGAAGCAGAGCCTAAGGTGTAAATTATCGATAGTCCATATCTCGGAAACTATAAGAGATAATGCAATTTGGCAACCGGCAATGTAATTAGCATGCCGAATATTACTTGGAATGTGAATTGGAACGAAATCGCCAATAGATAAGACCATTTTACAATTTGGGCCCAAGTTAGAAGCAGAGCCTAAGGTGTAAATTATTGATAGTCCATATCTCGGAAACTATAAGAGATAATGCAATTTCGCAACCGGCAATGTAATTAGCATGCCGAATATTACTTGGAGTGTGAATTGGAACGAAATCGCCAATAGATAAGACCATTTTACAATTTGGGCCCAAGTTAGAAGCAGAGCCTAAGGTGTAAATTATCGATAGTGTATATCTCGGAAACTATAAGAGATAATGCAATTTGGCAACCGGCAATGTAATTAGCATGCCGAATATTACTTGGAATGTGAATTGGAACGAAATCGCCAATAGATAAGACCATTTTACAATTTGGGCCCAAGTTAGAAGCAGAGCCTAAGGTGTAAATTATCGATAGTCCATATCTCGGAAACTATAAGAGATAATGCAATTTGGTAACCGGCAATGTAATTAGCATGCCGAATATTACTTGGAATGTGATTTGGAACGAAATCGCCAATAGATAAGACCATTTTACAATTTGGGCCCAAGTTAGAAGCAGAGCCTAAGGTGTAAATTAGCGATAGTCCATATCTCGGAAACTATAAGAGATAATGCAATTTGGCAACCGGCAATGTAATTAGCATGCCGAATATTACTTGAAAAGTGAATTGGAACGAAATCGCCGATAGATAAGACCATTTTACCATTTGGGCCCAGGTTAGAAGCAGAGCCTAAGGTGTAAATTATCGACAGTCCATATCTCGGAAGCTATAAGAGATAATGCAATTTGGCAACCGGCAATGCAATTAGCATGCCGAATATTACTTGGAATGTGAATTGGAACGAAATCGCCAATAGATAAGACCATTTTACAATTTGGGCCCAAGTTAGAAGCAGAGCCTAAGGTGTAAATTATCGATAGTTCATATCTCGGAAACTATAAGAGATAATGCAATTTGGCAACCGGCAATGTAATTAGCATGCCGAATATTACTTGGAATGTGAATTGGAACGAAATCGCCAATAGATAAGACCATTTTACAATTTGGGCCCAAGTTAGAAGCAGAGCCTAAGATGTAAATAATCGATAGTCCATATCTCAGAAACTATAAGAGATAATGCAATTTGGCAACCGGCAATGTAATTAGCATGCCGGATATTACTTGGAATGTGAATTGGAACGAAATCGCCAATAGATAAGACCATTTTACAATTTGGGCCCAAGTTAGAAGCAGAGCCTAGGGTGTAAATTATCGATAGTCCATATCTCGGAAACTATAAGAGATAATGCAATTTGGCAACTGGCAATGTAATTAGCATGCCGAATATTACTTGGAATGTGAATTGGAACGAAATCGCCAATAGATAAGACCATTTTACAATTTGGGCCCAAGTTAGAAGCAGAGCCTAGGGTGTAAATTATCGATAGTCCATATCTCGGAAACTATAAGAGATAATGCAATTTGGCAACTGGCAATGTAATTAGCATGCCGAATATTACTTGGAATGTGAATTGGAACGAAATCGCCAATAGATAAGACCATTTTACAATTTGGGCCCAAGTTAGAAGCAGAGCCTAAGGTGTAAATTATCGATAGTTCATATCTCGGAAACTATAAGAGATAATGCAATTTGGCAACCGGCAATGTAATTAGCATGCCGAATATTACTTGGAATGTGAATTGGAACGAAATCGCCAATAGATAAGACCATTTTACAATTTGGGCCCAAGTTAGAAGCAGAGCCTAAGATGTAAATAATCGATAGTCCATATCTCAGAAACTATAAGAGATAATGCAATTTGGCAACCGGCAATGTAATTAGCATGCCGGATATTACTTGGAATGTGAATTGGAACGAAATCGCCAATAGATAAGACCATTTTACAATTTGGGCCCAAGTTAGAAGCAGAGCCTAGGGTGTAAATTATCGATAGTCCATATCTCGGAAACTATAAGAGATAATGCAATTTGGCAACCGGCAATGTAATTAGCATGCCGAATATTACTTGGAATGTGAATTGGAATGAAATCGCCAATAGATAAGACCATTTTACAATTTGGGCCCAAGTTAGAAGCAGAGCCTAAGGTGTAAATTATCGATAGTCCATATCTCGGAAACTATAAGAGATAATTCAATTTGGCAACCGGCAATGTAATAAGCATGCCGAATATTACTTGGAATGTGAATTGGAACGAAATCGCCAATAGATAAGACCATTTTACAATTTGGGCCCAAGTTAGAAGCAGAGCCTAAGGTGTAAATTATCGATAGTCCATATCTCGGAAACTATAAGAGATAATGCAATTTGGTAACCGGCAATGTAATTAGCATGCCGAATATTACTTGGAATGTGATTTGGAACGAAATCGCCAATAGATAAGACCATTTTACAATTTGGGCCCAAGTTAGAAGCAGAGCCTAAGGTGTAAATTAGCGATAGTCCATATCTCGGAAACTATAAGAGATAATGCAATTTGGCAACCGGCAATGTAATTAGCATGCCGAATATTACTTGAAAAGTGAATTGGAACGAAATCGCCGATAGATAAGACCATTTTACCATTTGGGCCCAAGTTAGAAGCAGAGCCTAAGGTGTAAATTATCGACAGTCCATATCTCGGAAGCTATAAGAGATAATGCAATTTGGCAACCGGCAATGCAATTAGCATGCCGAATATTACTTGGAATGTGAATTGGAACGAAATCGCCAATAGATAAGACCATTTTACAATTTGAGCCCAAGTTAGAAGCAGAGCCTAAGGTGTAAATTATCGATAGTCCATATCTCGTAAACTATAAGAGATAATGCAATTTGGCAACCGGCAATGTAATTAGCATGCCGAATATTACTTGGAGAGTGAATTGGAACGAAATCGCCAAAAGATAAGACCATTTTACAATTTGGGCCCAAGTTAGAAGCAGAGCCTGAGGTGTAAATTATCGATAGTCCATATCTCGGAAACTATAAGAGATAATGCAATTTGGCAACCGGCAATGTAATTAGCATGCCGAATATTACTTGGAAAGTGAATTGGAACGAAATCGCCAATAGATAAGACCATTTTACAATTTGGGCCCAAGTTAGAAGCAGAGCCTAAGGTGTAAATTAGCGATAGTCCATATCTCGGAAACTATAAGAGGTAATGCAATTTGGCAACCGGCAATGTAATTAGCATGCCGAATATTACTTGGAATCTGAATTGGAACGAAATCGCCATTAGATAAGACCATTTTACAATTTGGGCCCAAGTTAGAAGCAGAGCCTAAGGTGTAAATTATCCATAGTCCATATCTCGGAAACTATAAGAGATAATGCAATTTGGCAACTGGCAATGTAATTAGCATGCCGAATATTACTTGGAATGTGAATTGGAACGAAATCGCCAATAGATAAGACCATTTTACAATTTGGGCCCAAGTTAGAAGCAGAGCCTAAGGTGTAAATTATCGATAGTTCATATCTCGGAAACTATAAGAGATAATGCAATTTGGCAACCGGCAATGTAATTAGCATGCCGAATATTACTTGGAATGTGAATTGGAACGAAATCGCCAATAGATAAGACCATTTTACAATTTGGGCCCAAGTTAGAAGCAGAGCCTAAGATGTAAATAATCGATAGTCCATATCTCAGAAACTATAAGAGATAATGCAATTTGGCAACCGGCAATGTAATTAGCATGCCGAATATTACTTGGAATGTGAATTGGAACGAAATCGCCAATAGATAAGACCATTTTACAATTTGGGCCCAAGTTAGAAGCAGAGCCTAAGGTGTAAATTATCGATAGTCCATATCTCGGAAACTATAAGAGAAAATGCAATTTGGCAACCGGCAATGTAATTAGCATGCCGAATATTACTTGGAATGTGAATTGGAATGAAATCGCCAATAGGCCCAAGTTAGAAGCAGAGCCTAAGGTGTAAATTATCGATAGTCCATATCTCGGAAACTATAAGAGATAATGCAATTTGGCAACCGGCAATGTAATTAGCATGCCGAATATTACTTGGAATGTGAATTGGAATGAAATCGCCAATAGATAAGACCATTTTACAATTTGGGCCCAAGTTAGAAGCAGAGCCTAAGGTGTAAATTATCGATAGTCCATATCTCGGAAACTATAAGAGATAATGCAATTTGGCAACCGGCAATGTAATTAGCATGCCGAATATTACTTGGAATGTGAATTGGAATGAAATCGCCAATAGATAAGACCATTTTACAATTTGGGCCCAAGTTAGAAGCAGAGCCTAAGGTGTAAATTATCGACAGTCCATATCTCGGAAGCTATAAGAGATAATGTAATTTGGCAACCGGCAATGCAATTAGCATGCCGAATATTACTTGGAATGTGAATTGGAACGAAATCGCCAATAGATAAGGCCATTTTACAATTTGAGCCCAAGTTAGAAGCAGAGCTTAAGGTGTAAATTATCGATAGTCCATATCTCGTAAACTATAAGAGATAATGCAATTTGGCAACCGGCAATGTAATTAGCATGCCGAATATTACTTGGAGAGTGAATTGGAACGAAATCGCCAAAAGATAAGACCATTTTACAATTTGGGCCCAAGTTAGAAGCAGAGCCTAAGGTGTAAATTATCGATAGTCCATATCTCGGAAACTATAAGAGGTAATGCAATTTGGCAACCGGCAATGTAATTAGCATGCCGAATATTACTTGGAATGTGAATTGGAACGAAATCGCCAATAGATAAGACCATTTTACAATTTGGGCCCAAGTTAGAAGCAGAGCCTAAGGTGTAAATTATCCATAGTCCATATCTCGGAAACTATAAGAGATAATGCACTTTGGCAACTGGCAATGTAATTAGCATGCCGAATATTACTTGGAATGTGAATTGGAACGAAATCGCCAATAGATAAGACCATTTTACAATTTGGGCCCAAGTTAGAAGCAGAGCCTAAGGTGTAAATTATCGATAGTCCATATCTCGGAAACTATAAGAGATAATGCAATTTGGCAACCGGCAATGTAATTAGCATGCCGAATATTACTTGGAATGTGAATTGGAACGAAATCGCCAATAGGCCCAAGTTAGAAGCAGAGCCTAAGGTGTAAATTATCGATAGTCCATATCTCGGAAACTATAAGAGATAATGCAATTTGGCAACCGGCAATGTAATTAGCATGCCGAATATTACTTGGAATGTGAATTGGAAAGAAATCGGCAATAGATAAGACCATTTTACAATTTGGGCCCAAGTTAGAAGCAGAGCCTAAGGTGTAAATTATCGATAGTCTATATCTCGGAAACTATAAGAGATAATGCAATTTGGCAACCGGCAATGTAATTAGCATGCCGAATATTACTTGGAATGTGAATTGGAACGAAATCGGCAATAGATAAGACCATTTTACAATTTGGGCCCAAGTTAGAAGCAGAGCCTAAGGTGTAAATTATCGATAGTCCATATCTCGGAAACTATAAGAGATAATGCAATTTGGCAACCGGCAATGTAATTAGCATGCCGAATATTATTTGGAATGTGAATTGGAACGAAATCGCCAATAGATAAGACCATTTTACAATTTGGGCCCAAGTTAGAAGCAGAGCCTAAGGTGTAAATTACCGATAGTCCATATCTCGGAAACTATAAGAGATAATGCAATTTGGCAACCGGCAATGTAATTAGCATGCCGAATATTACTTGGAATGTGAATTGGAACGAAATCGCCAATAGATAAGACCATTTTACAATTTGGGCCCAAGTTAGAAGCAGAGCCTAAGGTGTAAATTATCGATAGTCCATATCTCGGAAACTATAAGAGATAATGCAATTTGGCAACCGGCAATGTAATTAGCATGCCGAATATTACTTGGAATGTGAATTGGAACGAAATCGCCAATAGATAAGACCATTTTACAATTTGGGCCCAAGTTAGAAGCAGAGCCTAAGGTGTAAATTATTGATAGTCCATATCTCGGAAACTATAAGAGATAATGCAATTTCGCAACCGGCAATGTAATTAGCATGCCGAATATTACTTGGAGTGTGAATTGGAACGAAATCGCCAATAGATAAGACCATTTTACAATTTGGGCCCAAGTTAGAAGCAGAGCCTAAGGTGTAAATTATCGATAGTGTATATCTCGGAAACTATAAGAGATAATGCAATTTGGCAACCGGCAATGTAATTAGCATGCCGAATATTACTTGGAATGTGAATTGGAACGAAATCGCCAATAGATAAGACCATTTTACAATTTGGGCCCAAGTTAGAAGCAGAGCCTAAGGTGTAAATTATCGATAGTCCATATCTCGGAAACTATAAGAGATAATGCAATTTGGCAACCGGCAATGTAATTAGCATGCCGAGTATTACTTGGAATGTGAATTGGAACGAAATCGCCAATAGATAAGACCATTTTACAATTTGGGCCCAAGTTAGAAGCAGAGCCTAAGGTGTAAATTATCGATAGTCCATATCTCGGAAACTATAAGAGATAATGCAATTTGGCAACCGGCAATGTAATTAGCATGCCGAATATTACTTGGAATGTGAATTGGAACGAAATCGCCAATAGATAAGACCATTTTACAATTTGGGCCCAAGTTAGAAGCAGAGCCTAAGGTGTAAATTATCGATAGTCCATATCTCGGAAACTATAAGAGATAATGCAATTTGGCAACCGGCAATGTAATTAGCATGCCGAATATTACTTGGAATGTGAATTGGAACGAAATCGCCAATAGATAAGACCATATTACAATTTGGGCCCAAGTTAGAAGCAGAGCCTAAGGTGTAAATTATCGATAGTCCATATCTCGGAAACTATAAGAGATAATGCAATTTGGCAACCGGCAATGTAATTAGCATGCCGAATATTACTTGGAATGTGAATTGGAACGAAATCGCCAATAGATAAGACCATTTTACAATTTGGGCCCAAGTTAGAAGCAGAGCCTAAGGTGTAAATTATCCATAGTCCATATCTCGGAAACTATAAGAGATAATGCAATTTGGCAACTGGCAATGTAATTAGCATGCCGAATATTACTTGGAATGTGAATTGGAACGAAATCGCCAATAGATAAGACCATTTTACAATTTGGGCCCAAGTTAGAAGCAGAGCCTAAGGTGTAAATTATCGATAGTCCATATCTCGGAAACTATAAGAGATAATGCAATTTGGCAACCGGCAATGTAATTAGCATGCCGAATATTACTTGGAATGTGAATTGGAACGAAATCGCCAATAGATAAGACCATTTTACAATTTGGGCCCAAGTTAGAAGCAGAGCCTAAGATGTAAATAATCGATAGTCCATATCTCAGAAACTATAAGAGATAATGCAATTTGGCAACCAGCAATGTAATTAGCATGCCGAATAATTACTTGGAATGTGAATTGGAACGAAATCGCCAATAGGCCCAAGTTAGAAGCAGAGCCTAAGGTGTAAATTATCGATAGTCCATATCTCGGAAACTATAAGAGATAATGCAATTTGGCAACCGGCAATGTAATTAGCATGCCGAATATTACTTGGAATGAAATCGCCAATAGATAAGACCATTTTACAATTTGGGCCCATGTTAGAAGCAGAGCCTAAGGTGTAAATTATCGATAGTCCATATCTCGGAAACTATAAGAGATAATGCAATTTGGCAACCGGCAATGTAATTAGCATGCCGAATATTACTTGGAATGTGAATTGGAACGAAATCGGCAATAGATAAGACCATTTTACAATTTGGGCCCAAGTTAGAAGCAGAGCCTAAGGTGTAAATTATCGATAGTCCATATCTCGGAAACTATAAGAGATAATGCAATTTGGCAACCGGCAATGTAATTAGCATGCCGAATATTACTTGGAATGTGAATTGGAACGAAATCGCCAATAGATAAGACCATTTTACAATTTGGGCCCAAGATAGAAGCAGAGCCTAAGATGTAAATTATCGATAGTCCATATCTCGGAAACTATAAGAGATAATGCAATTTGGCAACCGGCAATGTAATTAGCATGCCGAATATTACTTGGAATGTGAATTGGAACGAAATCGCCAATAGATAAGACCATTTTACAATTTGGGCCCAAGTTAGAAGCAGAGCCTAAGGTGTAAATTACCGATAGTCCATATCTCGGAAACTATAAGAGATAATGCAATTTGGCAACCGGCAATGTAATTAGCATGCCGAATATTACTTGGAATGTGAATTGGAACGAAATCGCCAATAGATAAGACGATTTTACAATTTGGGCCCAAGTTAGAAGCAGAGCCTAAGGTGTAAATTATCGATAGTCCATATCTCGGAAACTATAAGAGATAATGCAATTTGGCAACCGGCAATGTAATTAGCATGCTGAATATTACCTGGAATGTGAATTGGAACGAAATCGCCAATAGATAAGACCATTTTACAATTTGGGCCCAAGTTAGAAGCAGAGCCTAAGGTGTAAATTATCGATAGTCCATATCTCGGAAACTATAAGAGATAATGCAATTTGGCAACCGGCAATGTAATTAGCATGCCGAATATTACTTGGAATGTGAATTGGAACGAAATCGCCAATAGATAAGACCATTTTACAATTTGGGCCCAAGTTAGAAGCAGAGCCTAAGGTGTAAATTATTGATAGTCCATATCTCGGAAACTATAAGAGATAATGCAATTTCGCAACCGGCAATGTAATTAGCATGCCGAATATTACTTGGAGTGTGAATTGGAACGAAATCGCCAATAGATAAGACCATTTTACAATTTGGGCCCAAGTTAGAAGCAGAGCCTAAGGTGTAAATTATCGATAGTGTATATCTCGGAAATTATAAGAGATAATGCAATTTAGCAACCGGTAATGTAATTAGCATGCCGAATATTACTTGGAATGTGAATTGGAACGAAATCGCCAATAGATAAGACTATTTTACAATTTGGGCCCAAGTTAGAAGCAGAGCCTAGGGTGTAAATTATCGATAGTCCATATCTCGGAAACTATAAGAGATAATGCAATTTGGCAACCGGCAATGTAATTAGCATGCCGAATATTACTTGGAATTTGAATTGGAACGATATCGCCAATAGATAAGACCATTTTACAATTTGGGCCCAAGTTAGAAGCAGAGCTTAAGGTGTAAATTATCGATAGTCCATATCTCGGAAACTATAAGAGATAATGCAATTTGGCAACCGGCAATGTAATAAGCATGCCGAATATTACTTGGAATGTGAATTGGAACGAAATCGCCAATAGATAAGACCATTTTACAATTTGGGCCCAAGTTAGAAGCAGAGCCTAAGGTGTAAATTATCGATAGTCCATATCTCGGAAACTATAAGAGATAATGCAATTTGGTAACCGGCAATGTAATTAGCATGCCGAATATTACTTGGAATGTGATTTGGAACGAAATCGCCAATAGATAAGACCATTTTACAATTTGGGCCCAAGTTAGAAGCAGAGCCTAAGGTGTAAATTAGCGATAGTCCATATCTCGGAAACTATAAGAGATAATGCAATTTGGCAACCGGCAATGTAATTAGCATGCCGAATATTACTTGAAAAGTGAATTGGAACGAAATCGCCGATAGATAAGACCATTTTACCATTTGGGCCCAAGTTAGAAGCAGAGCCTAAGGTGTAAATTATCGACAGTCCATATCTCGGAAGCTATAAGAGATAATGCAATTTGGCAACCGGCAATGCAATTAGCATGCCGAATATTACTTGGAATGTGAATTGGAACGAAATCGCCAATAGATAAGACCATTTTACAATTTGAGCCCAAGTTAGAAGCAGAGCCTAAGGTGTAAATTATCGATAGTCCATATCTCGTAAACTATAAGAGATAATGCAATTTGGCAACCGGCAATGTAATTAGCATGCCGAATATTACTTGGAGAGTGAATTGGAACGAAATCGCCAAAAGATAAGACCATTTTACAATTTGGGCCCAAGTTAGAAGCAGAGCCTGAGGTGTAAATTATCGATAGTCCATATCTCGGAAACTATAAGAGATAATGCAATTTGGCAACCGGCAATGTAATTAGCATGCCGAATATTACTTGGAAAGTGAATTGGAACGAAATCGCCAATAGATAAGACCATTTTACAATTTGGGCCCAAGTTAGAAGCAGAGCCTAAGGTGTAAATTAGCGATAGTCCATATCTCGGAAACTATAAGAGGTAATGCAATTTGGCAACCGGCAATGTAATTAGCATGCCGAATATTACTTGGAATCTGAATTGGAACGAAATCGCCATTAGATAAGACCATTTTACAATTTGGGCCCAAGTTAGAAGCAGAGCCTAAGGTGTAAATTATCCATAGTCCATATCTCGGAAACTATAAGAGATAATGCAATTTGGCAACTGGCAATGTAATTAGCATGCCGAATATTACTTGGAATGTGAATTGGAACGAAATCGCCAATAGATAAGACCATTTTACAATTTGGGCCCAAGTTAGAAGCAGAGCCTAAGGTGTAAATTATCGATAGTTCATATCTCGGAAACTATAAGAGATAATGCAATTTGGCAACCGGCAATGTAATTAGCATGCCGAATATTACTTGGAATGTGAATTGGAACGAAATCGCCAATAGATAAGACCATTTTACAATTTGGGCCCAAGTTAGAAGCAGAGCCTAAGATGTAAATAATCGATAGTCCATATCTCAGAAACTATAAGAGATAATGCAATTTGGCCACCGGCAATGTAATTAGCATGCCGAATATTACTTGGAATGTGAATTGGAACGAAATCGCCAATAGATAAGACCATTTTACAATTTGGGCCCAAGTTAGAAGCAGAGCCTAAGGTGTAAATTATCGATAGTCCATATCTCGGAAACTATAAGAGATAATGCAATTTGGCAACCGGCAATGTAATTAGCATGCCGAATATTACTTGGAATGTGAATTGGAATGAAATCGCCAATAGGCCCAAGTTAGAAGCAGAGCCTAAGGTGTAAATTATCGATAGTCCATATCTCGGAAACTATAAGAGATAATGCAATTTGGCAACCGGCAATGTAATTAGCATGCCGAATATTACTTGGAATGTGAATTGGAATGAAATCGCCAATAGATAAGACCATTTTACAATTTGGGCCCAAGTTAGAAGCAGAGCCTAAGGTGTAAATTATCGATAGTCCATATCTCGGAAACTATAAGAGATAATGCAATTTGGCAACCGGCAATGTAATTAGCATGCCGAATATTACTTGGAATGTGAATTGGAATGAAATCGCCAATAGATAAGACCATTTTACAATTTGGGCCCAAGTTAGAAGCAGAGCCTAAGGTGTAAATTATCGACAGTCCATATCTCGGAAGCTATAAGAGATAATGTAATTTGGCAACCGGCAATGCAATTAGCATGCCGAATATTACTTGGAATGTGAATTGGAACGAAATCGCCAATAGATAAGACCATTTTACAATTTGAGCCCAAGTTAGAAGCAGAGCCTAAGGTGTAAATTATCGATAGTCCATATCTCGTAAACTATAAGAGATAATGCAATTTGGCAACCGGCAATGTAATTAGCATGCCGAATATTACTTGGAGAGTGAATTGGAACGAAATCGCCAAAAGATAAGACCATTTTACAATTTGGGCCCAAGTTAGAAGCAGAGCCTGAGGTGTAAATTATCGATAGTCCATATCTCGGAAACTATAAGAGATAATGCAATTTGGCAACCGGCAATGTAATTAGCATGCCGAATATTACTTAGAAAGTGAATTGGAACGAAATCGCCAATAGATAAGACCATTTTACAATTTGGGCCCAAGTTAGATGCAGAGCCTAAGGTGTAAATTATCGATAGTCCATATCTCGGAAACTATAAGAGGTAATGCAATTTGGCAACCGGCAATGTAATTAGCATGCCGAATATTACTTGGAATGTGAATTGGAACGAAATCGCCAATAGATAAGACCATTTTACAATTTGGGCCCAAGTTAGAAGCAGAGCCTAAGGTGTAAATTATCCATAGTCCATATCTCGGAAACTATAAGAGATAATGCACTTTGGCAACTGGCAATGTAATTAGCATGCCGAATATTACTTGGAATGTGAATTGGAACGAAATCGCCAATAGATAAGACCATTTTACAATTTGGGCCCAAGTTAGAAGCAGAGCCTAAGGTGTAAATTATCGATAGTCCATATCTCGGAAACTATAAGAGATAATGCAATTTGGCAACCGGCAATGTAATTAGCATGCCGAATATTACTTGGAATGTGAATTGGAACGAAATCGCCAATAGGCCCAAGTTAGAAGCAGAGCCTAAGGTGTAAATTATCGATAGTCCATATCTCGGAAACTATAAGAGATAATGCAATTTGGCAACCGGCAATGTAATTAGCATGCCGAATATTACTTGGAATGTGAATTGGAATGAAATCGCCAATAGATAAGACCATTTTACAATTTGGGCCCAAGTTAGAAGCAGAGCCTAAGGTATAAATTATCGATAGTCCATATCTCGGAAGCTATAAGAGATAATGCAATTTGGCAACCGGCAATGTAATTAGCATGCCGAATATTACTTGGAATGTGAATTGGAAAGAAATCGGCAATAGATAAGACCATTTTACAATTTGGGCCCAAGTTAGAAGCAGAGCCTAAGGTGTAAATTATCGATAGTCTATATCTCGGAAACTATAAGAGATAATGCAATTTGGCAACCGGCAATGTAATTAGCATGCCGAATATTACTTGGAATGTGAATTGGAACGAAATCGGCAATAGATAAGACCATTTTACAATTTGGGCCCAAGTTAGAAGCAGAGCCTAAGGTGTAAATTATCGATAGTCCATATCTCGGAAACTATAAGAGATAATGCAATTTGGCAACCGGCAATGTAATTAGCATGCCGAATATTATTTGGAATGTGAATTGGAACGAAATCGCCAATAGATAAGACCATTTTACAATTTGGGCCCAAGTTAGAAGCAGAGCCTAAGGTGTAAATTACCGATAGTCCATATCTCGGAAACTATAAGAGATAATGCAATTTGGCAACCGGCAATGTAATTAGCATGCCGAATATTACTTGGAATGTGAATTGGAACGAAATCGCCAATAGATAAGACCATTTTACAATTTGGGCCCAAGTTAGAAGCAGAGCCTAAGGTGTAAATTATCGATAGTCCATATCTCGGAAACTATAAGAGATAATGCAATTTGGCAACCGGCAATGTAATTAGCATGCCGAATATTACTTGGAATGTGAATTGGAACGAAATCGCCAATAGATAAGACCATTTTACAATTTGGGCCCAAGTTAGAAGCAGAGCCTAAGGTGTAAATTATCGATAGTCCATATCTCGGAAACTATAAGAGATAATGCAATTTGGCAACCGGCAATGTAATTAGCATGCCGAATATTACTTGGAATGTGAATTGGAACGAAATCGCCAATAGATAAGACCATTTTACAATTTGGGCCCAAGTTAGAAGCAGAGCCTAAGGTGTAAATTATTGATAGTCCATATCTCGGAAACTATAAGAGATAATGCAATTTCGCAACCGGCAATGTAATTAGCATGCCGAATATTACTTGGAGTGTGAATTGGAACGAAATCGCCAATAGATAAGACCATTTTACAATTTGGGCCCAAGTTAGAAGCAGAGCCTAAGGTGTAAATTATCGATAGTGTATATCTCGGAAACTATAAGAGATAATGCAATTTGGCAACCGGCAATGTAATTAGCATGCCGAATATTACTTGGAATGTGAATTGGAACGAAATCGCCAATAGATAAGACCATTTTACAATTTGGGCCCAAGTTAGAAGCAGAGCCTAAGGTGTAAATTATCGATAGTCCATATCTCGGAAACTATAAGAGATAATGCAATTTGGCAACCGGCAATGTAATTAGCATGCCGAGTATTACTTGGAATGTGAATTGGAACGAAATCGCCAATAGATAAGACCATTTTACAATTTGGGCCCAAGTTAGAAGCAGAGCCTAAGGTGTAAATTATCGATAGTCCATATCTCGGAAACTATAAGAGATAATGCAATTTGGCAACCGGCAATGTAATTAGCATGCCGAATATTACTTGGAATGTGAATTGGAACGAAATCGCCAATAGATAAGACCATTTTACAATTTGGGCCCAAGTTAGAAGCAGAGCCTAAGGTGTAAATTATCGATAGTCCATATCTCGGAAACTATAAGAGATAATGCAATTTGGCAACCGGCAATGTAATTAGCATGCCGAATATTACTTGGAATGTGAATTGGAACGAAATCGCCAATAGATAAGACCATATTACAATTTGGGCCCAAGTTAGAAGCAGAGCCTAGGGTGTAAATTATCGATAGTCCATATCTCGGAAACTATAAGAGATAATGCAATTTGGCAACCGGCAATGTAATTAGCATGCCGAATATTACTTGGAATGTGAATTGGAACGAAATCGCCAATAGATAAGACCATTTTACAATTTGGGCCCAAGTTAGAAGCAGAGCCTAAGGTGTAAATTATCCATAGTCCATATCTCGGAAACTATAAGAGATAATGCAATTTGGCAACTGGCAATGTAATTAGCATGCCGAATATTACTTGGAATGTGAATTGGAACGAAATCGCCAATAGATAAGACCATTTTACAATTTGGGCCCAAGTTAGAAGCAGAGCCTAAGGTGTAAATTATCGATAGTCCATATCTCGGAAACTATAAGAGATAATGCAATTTGGCAACCGGCAATGTAATTAGCATGCCGAATATTACTTGGAATGTGAATTGGAACGAAATCGCCAATAGATAAGACCATTTTACAATTTGGGCCCAAGTTAGAAGCAGAGCCTAAGATGTAAATAATCGATAGTCCATATCTCAGAAACTATAAGAGATAATGCAATTTGGCAACCAGCAATGTAATTAGCATGCCGAATAATTACTTGGAATGTGAATTGGAACGAAATCGCCAATAGGCCCAAGTTAGAAGCAGAGCCTAAGGTGTAAATTATCGATAGTCCATATCTCGGAAACTATAAGAGATAATGCAATTTGGCAACCGGCAATGTAATTAGCATGCCGAATATTACTTGGAATGAAATCGCCAATAGATAAGACCATTTTACAATTTGGGCCCAAGTTAGAAGCAGAGCCTAAGGTGTAAATTATCGATAGTCCATATCTCGGAAACTATAAGAGATAATGCAATTTGGCAACCGGCAATGTAATTAGCATGCCGAATATTACTTGGAATGTGAATTGGAATGAAATCGCCAATAGATAAGACCATTTTACAATTTGGGCCCAAGTTAGAAGCAGAGCCTAAGGTGTAAATTATCGACAGTCCATATCTCGGAAGCTATAAGAGATAATGTAATTTGGCAACCGGCAATGCAATTAGCATGCCGAATATTACTTGGAATGTGAATTGGAACGAAATCGCCAATAGATAAGACCATTTTACAATTTGAGCCCAAGTTAGAAGCAGAGCCTAAGGTGTAAAGTATCGATAGTCCATATCTCGTAAACTATAAGAGATAATGCAATTTGGCAACCGGCAATGTAATTAGCATGCCGAATATTACTTGGAGAGTGAATTGGAACGAAATCGCCAAAAGATAAGACCATTTTACAATTTGGGCCCAAGTTAGAAGCAGAGCCTGAGGTGTAAATTATCGATAGTCCATATCTCGGAAACTATAAGAGATAATGCAATTTGGCAACCGGCAATGTAATTAGCATGCCGAATATTACTTAGAAAGTGAATTGGAACGAAATCGCCAATAGATAAGACCATTTTACAATTTGGGCCCAAGTTAGAAGCAGAGCCTAAGGTGTAAATTATCGATAGTCCATATCTCGGAAACTATAAGAGGTAATGCAATTTGGCAACCGGCAATGTAATTAGCATGCCGAATATTACTTGGAATGTGAATTGGAACGAAATCGCCAATAGATAAGACCATTTTACAATTTGGGCCCAAGTTAGAAGCAGAGCCTAAGGTGTAAATTATCCATAGTCCATATCTCGGAAACTATAAGAGATAATGCACTTTGGCAACTGGCAATGTAATTAGCATGCCGAATATTACTTGGAATGTGAATTGGAACGAAATCGCCAATAGATAAGACCATTTTACAATTTGGGCCCAAGTTAGAAGCAGAGCCTAAGGTGTAAATTATCGATAGTCCATATCTCGGAAACTATAAGAGATAATGCAATTTGGCAACCGGCAATGTAATTAGCATGCCGAATATTACTTGGAATGTGAATTGGAACGAAATCGCCAATAGGCCCAAGTTAGAAGCAGAGCCTAAGGTGTAAATTATCGATAGTCCATATCTCGGAAACTATAAGAGATAATGCAATTTGGCAACCGGCAATGTAATTAGCATGCCGAATATTACTTGGAATGTGAATTGGAATGAAATCGCCAATAGATAAGACCATTTTACAATTTGGGCCCAAGTTAGAAGCAGAGCCTAAGGTATAAATTATCGATAGTCCATATCTCGGAAGCTATAAGAGATAATGCAATTTGGCAACCGGCAATGTAATTAGCATGCCGAATATTACTTGGAATGTGAATTGGAAAGAAATCGGCAATAGATAAGACCATTTTACAATTTGGGCCCAAGTTAGAAGCAGAGCCTAAGGTGTAAATTATCGATAGTCTATATCTCGGAAACTATAAGAGATAATGCAATTTGGCAACCGGCAATGTAATTAGCATGCCGAATATTACTTGGAATGTGAATTGGAACGAAATCGGCAATAGATAAAGACCATTTTACAATTTGGGCCCAAGTTAGAAGCAGAGCCTAAGGTGTAAATTATCGATAGTCCATATCTCGGAAACTATAAGAGATAATGCAATTTGGCAACCGGCAATGTAATTAGCATGCCGAATATTATTTGGAATGTGAATTGGAACGAAATCGCCAATAGATAAGACCATTTTACAATTTGGGCCCAAGTTAGAAGCAGAGCCTAAGGTGTAAATTACCGATAGTCCATATCTCGGAAACTATAAGAGATAATGCAATTTGGCAACCGGCAATGTAATTAGCATGCCGAATATTACTTGGAATGTGAATTGGAACGAAATCGCCAATAGATAAGACCATTTTACAATTTGGGCCCAAGTTAGAAGCAGAGCCTAAGGTGTAAATTATCGATAGTCCATATCTCGGAAACTATAAGAGATAATGCAATTTGGCAACCGGCAATGTAATTAGCATGCCGAATATTACTTGGAATGTGAATTGGAACGAAATCGCCAATAGATAAGACCATTTACAATTTGGGCCCAAGTTAGAAGCAGAGCCTAAGGTGTAAATTATCGATAGTCCATATCTCGGAAACTATAAGAGATAATGCAATTTGGCAACCGGCAATGTAATTAGCATGCCGAATATTACTTGGAATGTGAATTGGAACGAAATCGCAATAGATAAGACCATTTTACAATTTGGGCCCAAGTTAGAAGCAGAGCCTAAGGTGTAAATTATTGATAGTCCATATCTCGGAAACTATAAGAGATAATGCAATTTCGCAACCGGCAATGTAATTAGCATGCCGAATATTACTTGGAGTGTGAATTGGAACGAAATCGCCAATAGATAAGACCATTTTACAATTTGGGCCCAAGTTAGAAGCAGAGCCTAAGGTGTAAATTATCGATAGTCCATATCTCGGAAACTATAAGAGATAATGCAATTTGGCAACCGGCAATGTAATTAGCATGCCGAATATTACTTGGAATGTGAATTGGAACGAAATCGCCAATAGATAAGACCATTTTACAATTTGGGCCCAAGTTAGAAGCAGAGCCTAAGGTGTAAATTATCGATAGTCCATATCTCGGAAACTATAAGAGATAAATGCAATTTGGCAACCGGCAATGTAATTAGCATGCCGAATATTACTTGGAATGTGAATTGGAACGAAATCGCCAATAGATAAGACCATATTACAATTTGGGCCCAAGTTAGAAGCAGAGCCTAAGGTGTAAATTATCGATAGTCCATATCTCGGAAACTATAAGGAGATAATGCAATTTGGCAACCGGCAATGTAATTAGCATGCCGAATATACTTGGAATGTGAATTGGAACGAAATCGCCAATAGATAAGACCATTTTACAATTTGGGCCCAAGTTAGAAGCAGAGCCTAAGGTGTAAATTATCCATAGTCCATATCTCGGAAACTATAAGAGATAATGCAATTGGCAACTGGCAATGTAATTAGCATGCCGAATATTACTTGGAATGTGAATTGGAACGAAATCGCCAATAGATAAGACCATTTTACAATTTGGGCCCAAGTTAGAAGCAGAGCCTAAGGTGTAAATTATCGATAGTCCATATCTCGGAAACTATAAGAGATAATGCAATTTGGCAACCGGCAATGTAATTAGCATGCCGAATATTACTTGGAATGTGAATTGGAACGAAATCGCCAATAGATAAGACCATTTTACAATTTGGGCCCAAGTTAGAAGCAGAGCCTAAGATGTAAATAATCGATAGTCCATATCTCAGAAACTATAAGAGATAATGCAATTTGGCAACCAGCAATGTAATTAGCATGCCGAATAATTACTTGGAATGTGAATTGGAACGAAATCGCCAATAGGCCCAAGTTAGAAGCAGAGCCTAAGGTGTAAATTATCGATAGTCCATATCTCGGAAACTATAAGAGATAATGCAATTTGGCAACCGGCAATGTAATTAGCATGCCGAATATTACTTGGAATGAAATCGCCAATAGATAAGACCATTTTACAATTTGGGCCCAAGTTAGAAGCAGAGCCTAAGGTGTAAATTATCGATAGTCCATATCTCGGAAACTATAAGAGATAATGCAATTTGGCAACCGGCAATGTAATTAGCATGCCGAATATTACTTGGAATGTGAATTGGAACGAAATCGGCAATAGATAAGACCATTTTACAATTTGGGCCCAAGTTAGAAGCAGAGCCTAAGGTGTAAATTATCGATAGTCCATATCTCGGAAACTATAAGAGATAATGCAATTTGGCAACCGGCAATGTAATTAGCATGCCGAATATTACTTGGAATGTGAATTGGAACGAAATCGCCAATAGATAAGACCATTTTACAATTTGGGCCCAAGATAGAAGCAGAGCCTAAGATGTAAATTATCGATAGTCCATATCTCGGAAACTATAAGAGATAATGCAATTTGACAACCGGCAATGTAATTAGCATGCCGAATATTACTTGGAATGTGAATTGGAACGAAATCGCCAATAGATAAGACCATTTTACAATTTGGGCCCAAGTTAGAAGCAGAGCCTAAGGTGTAAATTACCGATAGTCCATATCTCGGAAACTATAAGAGATAATGCAATTTGGCAACCGGCAATGTAATTAGCATGCCGAATATTACTTGGAATGTGAATTGGAACGAAATCGCCAATAGATAAGACGATTTTACAATTTGGGCCCAAGTTAGAAGCAGAGCCTAAGGTGTAAATTATCGATAGTCCATATCTCGGAAACTATAAGAGATAATGCAATTTGGCAACCGGCAATGTAATTAGCATGCCGAATATTACTTGGAATGTGAATTGGAACGAAATCGCCAATAGATAAGACCATTTTACAATTTGGGCCCAAGTTAGAAGCAGAGCCTAAGGTGTAAATTATCGATAGTCCATATCTCGGAAACTATAAGAGATAATGCAATTTGGCAACCGGCAATGTAATTAGCATGCCGAATATTACTTGGAATGTGAATTGGAACGAAATCGCCAATAGATAAGACCATTTTACAATTTGGGCCCAAGTTAGAAGCAGAGCCTAAGGTGTAAATTATTGATAGTCCATATCTCGGAAACTATAAGAGATAATGCAATTTCGCAACCGGCAATGTAATTAGCATGCCGAATATTACTTGGAGTGTGAATTGGAACGAAATCGCCAATAGATAAGACCATTTTACAATTTGGGCCCAAGTTAGAAGCAGAGCCTAAGGTGTAAATTATCGATAGTGTATATCTCGGAAATTATAAGAGATAATGCAATTTGGCAACCGGCAATGTAATTAGCATGCCGAATATTACTTGGAATGTGAATTGGAACGAAATCGCCAATAGATAAGACTATTTTACAATTTGGGCCCAAGTTAGAAGCAGAGCCTAGGGTGTAAATTATCGATAGTCCATATCTCGGAAACTATAAGAGATAATGCAATTTGGCAACCGGCAATGTAATTAGCATGCCGAATATTACTTGGAATTTGAATTGGAACGATATCGCAAATAGATAAGACCATTTTACAATTTGGGCCCAAGTTAGAAGCAGAGCTTAAGGTGTAAATTATCGATAGTCCATATCTCGGAAACTATAAGAGATAATGCAATTTGGCAACCGGCAATGAAATTAGCATGCCGAATATTACTTGGAATGTGAATTGGAACGAAATCGCCATTAGATAAGACCATTTTACAATTTGGGCCCAAGTTAGAAGCAGAGCCTAAGGTGTAAATTATCGATAGTCCATATCTCGGAAACTATAAGAGATAATGCAATTTGGCAACCGGCAATGTAATTAGCATGCCGAATATTACTTGGAATGTGAATTGGAACGAAATCGCCAATAGATAAGACCATTTTACAATTTGGGCCCAAATTAGAAGCAGAGCCTAAGGTGTAAATTATCGATAGTCCATATCTCGGAAACTATAAGAGATAATGCAATTTGGCAACCGGCAATGTAATTAGCATGCCGAATATTACTTGGAATGTGAATTGGAACGAAATCGCCAATAGATAAGACCATATTACAATTTGGGCCCAAGTTAGTAGCAGAGCCTAAGGTGTAAATTATCGATAGTCCATATCTCGGAAACTATAAGAGATAATGCAATTTGGCAACCGGCAATGTAATTAGCATGCCGAATATTACTTGGAATGTGAATTGGAACGAAATCGCCAATAGATAAGACCATTTTACAATTTGGGCCCAAGTTAGAAGCAGAGCCTAAGGTGTAAATTATCGATAGTCCATATCTCGGAAACTATAAGAGATAATGCAATTTGGCAACCGGCAATGTAATTAGCATGCCGAATATTACTTGGAATGTGAATTGGAACGAAATCGCCAATAGGTAAGACCATTTTACAATTTGGGCCCAAGTTAGAAGCAGAGCCTAAGGTGTAAATTATCGATAGTCCAAATCTCGGAAACTATAAGAGATAATGCAATTTGGCAACCGGCAATGTAATTAGCATGCCGAATATTACTTGGAATTTGAATTGGAACGAAATCGCCAATAGATAAGACCATTTTACAATTTGGGCCCAAGTTAGAAGCAGAGCCTAAGGTGTAAATTATCGATAGTCCATATCTCGGAAACTATAAGAGATAATGCAATTTGGCAACCGGCAATGTAATTAGCATGCCGAATATTACTTGGAATGTGAATTGGAACGAAATCGCCAATAGATAAGACCATATTACAATTTGGGCCCAAGTTAGAAGCAGAGCCTAAGGTGTAAATTATCGATAGTCCATATCTCGGAAACTATAAGAGATAATGCAATTTGGCAACCGGCAATGTAATTAGCATGCCGAATATTACTTGGAATGTGAATTGGAACGAAATCGCCAATAGATAAGACCATTTTACAATTTGGGCCCATGTTAGAAGCAGAGCCTAAGGTGTAAATTATCGATAGTCCATATCTCGGAAACTATAAGAGATAATGCAATTTCGCAACCGGCAATGTAATTAGCATGCCGAATACTACTTGGAATTTGAATTGGAACGAAATCGCCAATAGATAAGAACATTTTACAATTTGGGCCCAAGTTAGAAGCAGAGCTTAAGGTGTAAATTATCGATAGTCCATATCTCGGAAACTATAAGAGATAATGCAATTTGGCAACCGGCAATGAAATTAGCATGCCGAATATTACTTGGAATGTGAATTGGAACGAAATCGCCAATAGATAAGACCATTTTACAATTTGGGCCCAAGTTAGAAGCAGAACCTAAGGTGTAAATTATCTATAGTCCATATCTCGGAAACTATAATAGATAATGCAATTTGGCAACCGGCAATGTAATTAGCATGCCGAATATTACTTGGAATGTGAATTGGAACGAAATCGCCAATAGGTAAGACCATTTTACAATTTGGGACCAAGTTAGAAGCAGAGCCTAAGGTGTAAATTATCGATAGTCCAAATCTCGGAAACTATAAGAGATAATGCAATTTGGCAACCGGCAATGTAATTAGCATGCCGAATATTACTTGGAATGTGAATTGGAACGAAATCGCCAATAGATAAGACCATTTTACAATTTGGGCCCAAGTTAGAAGCAGAGCCTAAGGTGTAAATTATCGATAGTCCATATCTCGGAAACTATAAGAGATAATGCAATTTGGCAACCGGCAATGTAATTAGCATGCCGAATATTACTTGGAATTTGAATTGGAACGAAATCGCTAATAGATAAGACCATTTTACAATTTGGGCCCAAGTTAGAAGCAGAGCCTAAGGTGTAAATTATCGATAGTCCATATCTCGGAAACTATAAGAGATAATGCAATTTGGCAACCGGCAATGTAATTAGCATGCCGAATATTACTTGGAATGTGAATTGGAACGAAATCGCCAATAGATAAGACCATATTACAATTTGGGCCCAAGTTAGAAGCAGAGCCTAAGGTGTAAATTATCGATAGTCCATATCTCGGAAACTATAAGAGATAATGCAATTTGGCAACCGGCAATGTAATTAGCATGCCGAATATTACTTGGAATGTGAATTGGAACGAAATCGCCAATAGATAAGACCATTTTACAATTTGGGCCCAAGTTAGAAGCAGAGCCTAAGGTGTAAATTATCGATAGTCCATATCTCGGAAACTATAAGAGATAATGCAATTTGGCAACCGGCAATGTAATTAGCATGCCGAATATTACTTGGAATGTGAATTGGAACGAAATCGCCAATAGGTAAGACCATTTTACAGTTTGGGCCCAAGTTAGAAGCAGAGCCTAATGTGTAAATTATCGATAGTCCATATCTCGGAAACTATAAGAGATAATTCAATTTGGCCACCGGCAATGTAATTAGCATGCCGAATATTACTTGGAATGTGAATTGGAACGAAATCGCCAATAGATAAGACCATTTTACAATTTGGGCCCAAGTTAGAAGCAGAGCCTAAGGTGTAAATTATCGATAGTCCATATCTCGGAAACTATAAGAGATAATGCAATTTGGCAACCGGCAATGTAATTAGCATGCCGAATATTACTTGGAATGTGAATTGGAACGAAATCGCCAATAGATAAGGCCATTTTACAATTTGGGCCCAAGTTACAAGCAGAGCCTAAGGTGTAAATTATCGATAGTCCATATCTCGGAAACTATAAGAGATAATGCAATTTGGCAACCGGCAATGTAATTAGCATGCCGAATATTACTTGGAATGTGAATTGGAACGAAATCGCCAATAGATAAGACCATTTTACAATTTCGGCCCAAGTTAGAAGCAGAGCCTAAGGTGTAAATTATCGATAGTCTATATCTCGGAAACTAAAAGAGATAATGCAATTTGGCAACCGGCAATGTAATTAGCATGCCGAATATTACTTGGAATGTGAATTGGAACGAAATCGCCAATAGATAAGACCATTTTACAATTTGGGCCCAAGTTAGAAGCAGAGCCTAAGGTGTAAATTATCGATAGTCCATATCTCGGAAACTATAAGAGATAATGCAATTTCGCAACCGGCAATGTAATTAGCATGCCGAATATTACTTCGAATGTGAATTGGGACGAAATCGCCAATAGATAAGACCATTTTACAATTTGGGCCCAAGTTAGAAGCAGAGCCTAAGGTGTAAATTATCGATAGTCCATATCTCGGAAACTATAAGAGATAATGCAATTTGGCAACCGGCAATGTAATTAGCATGCCGAATATTACTTGGAATGTGAATTGGAACGAAATCGCCAATAGATAAGACCATTTTACAATTTGGGCCCAAGTTAGAAGCAGAGCCTAAGGTGTAAATTATCGATAGTCCATATCTCGGAAACTATAAGAGATAATGCAATTTGGCAACCGGCAATGTAATTAGCATGCCGAATACTACTTGGAATGTGAATTGGAACGAAATCGCCAATAGATAAGACCATTTTACAATTTGGGCCCAAGTTAGAAGCAGAGCCTAAGGTGTAAATTATCGATAGTCCATATCTCGGAAACTATAAGAGATAATTCAATTTGGCAACCGGCAATGTAATTAGCATGCCGAATATTACTTGGAATGTGAATTGGAACGAAATCGCCAATAGATAAGACCATTTTACAATTTGGGCCCAAGTTAGAAGCAGAGCCTAAGGTGTAAATTATCGATAGTCCATATCTCGGAAACTATAAGAGATAATGCAATTTGGCAACCGGCAATGTAATTAGCATGCCGAATATTACTTGGAATGTGAATTGGAATGAAATCGCCAATAGATAAGACCATTTTACAATTTGGGCCCAAGTTAGAAGCAGAGCCTAAGGTGTAAATTATCGATAGTCCATATCTCGGAAACTATAAGAGATAATGCAATTTGGCAACCGGCAATGTAATTAGCATGCCGAATACTACTTGGAATGTGAATTGGAACGAAATCGCCAATAGATAAGACCACTTTACAATTTGGGCCCAAGTTAGAAGCAGAGCCTAAGGTGTAAATTATCGATAGCCCATATCTCGGAAACTATAAGAGATAATTCAATTTGGCAACCGGCAATGTAATTAGCATGCCGAATATTACTTGGAATGTGAATTGGAACGAAATCGCCAATAGATAAGACCATTTTACAATTTGGGCCCAAGTTAGAAGCAGAGCCTAAGGTGTAAATTATCGATAGTCCATATCTCGGAAACTATAAGAGATAATGCAATTTGGCAACCGGCAATGTAATTAGCATGCCGAATATTACTTGGAATGTGAATTGGAACGAAATCGCCAATAGATAAGACCATTTTACAATTTGGGCCCAAGTTAGAAGCAGAGCCTAAGGTGTAAATTATCGATAGTCCATATCTCGGAAACTATAAGAGATAATGCAATTTGGCAACCGGCAATGTAATTAGCATGCCGAATATTACTTGGAATGTGAATTGGAACGAAATCGCCAATAGGTAAGACCATTTTACAATTTGGGCCCAAGTTAGAAGCAGAGCCTAAGGTGTAAATTATCGATAGTCCAAATCTCGGAAACTATAAGAGATAATGCAATTTGGCAACCGGCAATGTAATTAGCATGCCGAATATTACTTGGAATTTGAATTGGAACGAAATCGCCAATAGATAAGACCATTTTACAATTTGGGCCCAAGTTAGAAGCAGAGCCTAAGGTGTAAATTATCGATAGTCCATATCTCGGAAACTATAAGAGATAATGCAATTTGGCAACCGGCAATGTAATTAGCATGCCGAATATTACTTGGAATGTGAATTGGAACGAAATCGCCAATAGATAAGACCATATTACAATTTGGGCCCAAGTTAGAAGCAGAGCCTAAGGTGTAAATTATCGATAGTCCATATCTCGGAAACTATAAGAGATAATGCAATTTGGCAACCGGCAATGTAATTAGCATGCCGAATATTACTTGGAATGTGAATTGGAACGAAATCGCCAATAGATAAGACCATTTTACAATTTGGGCCCAAGTTAGAAGCAGAGCCTAAGGTGTAAATTATCGATAGTCCATATCTCGGAAACTATAAGAGATAATGCAATTTCGCAACCGGCAATGTAATTAGCATGCCGAATATTACTTGGAATGTGAATTGGAACGAAATCGCCAATAGATAAGACCATTTTACAATTTGGGCCCAAGTTAGAAGCAGAGCCTAAGGTGTAAATTATCGATAGTCCATATCTCGGAAACTATAAGAGATAATGCAATTTGGCAACCGGCAATGTAATTAGCATGCCGAATATTACTTGGAATTTGAATTGGAACGAAATCGCTAATAGATAAGGCCATTTTACAATTTGGGCCCAAGTTAGAAGCAGAGCCTAAGGTGTAAATTATCGATAGTCCATATCTCGGAAACTATAAGAGATAATGCAATTTGGCAACCGGCAATGTAATTAGCATGCCGAATATTACTTGGAATGTGAATTGGAACGAAATCGCCAATAGATAAGACCATATTACAATTTGGGCCCAAGTTAGAAGCAGAGCCTAAGGTGTAAATTATCGATAGTCCATATCTCGGAAACTATAAGAGATAATGCAATTTGGCAACCGGCAATGTAATTAGCATGCCGAATATTACTTGGAATGTGAATTGGAACGAAATCGCCAATAGATAAGACCATTTTACAATTTGGGCCCAAGTTAGAAGCAGAGCCTAAGGTGTAAATTATCGATAGTCCATATCTCGGAAACTATAAGAGATAATGCAATTTGGCAACCGGCAATGTAATTAGCATGCCGAATATTACTTGGAATTTGAATTGGAACGAAATCGCCAATAGATAAGACCATTTTACAATTTGGGCCCAAGTTAGAAGCAGAGCCTAAGGTGTAAATTATCGATAGTCCATATCTCGGAAACTATAAGAGATAATGCAATTTCGCAACCGGCAATGTAATTAGCATGCCGAATATTACTTCGAATGTGAATTGGGACGAAATCGCCAATAGATAAGACCATTTTACAATTTGGGCCCAAGTTAGAAGCAGAGCCTAAGGTGTAAATTATCGATAGTCCATATCTCGGAAACTATAAGAGATAATGCAATTTGGCAACCGGCAATGTAATTAGCATGCCGAATATTACTTGGAATGTGAATTGGAACGAAATCGCCAATAGATAAGACCATTTTACAATTTGGGCCCAAGTTAGAAGCAGAGCCTAAGGTGTAAATTATCGATAGTCCATATCTCGGAAACTATAAGAGATAATGCAATTTGGCAACCGGCAATGTAATTAGCATGCCGAATACTACTTGGAATGTGAATTGGAACGAAATCGCCAATAGATAAGACCATTTTACAATTTGGGCCCAAGTTAGAAGCAGAGCCTAAGGTGTAAATTATCGATAGTCCATATCTCGGAAACTATAAGAGATAATTCAATTTGGCAACCGGCAATGTAATTAGCATGCCGAATATTACTTGGAATGTGAATTGGAACGAAATCGCCAATAGATAAGACCATTTTACAATTTGGGCCCAAGTTAGAAGCAGAGCCTAAGGTGTAAATTATCGATAGTCCATATCTCGGAAACTATAAGAGATAATGCAATTTGGCAACCGGCAATGTAATTAGCATGCCGAATATTACTTGGAATGTGAATTGGAATGAAATCGCCAATAGATAAGACCATTTTACAATTTGGGCCCAAGTTAGAAGCAGAGCCTAAGGTGTAAATTATCGATAGTCCATATCTCGGAAACTATAAGAGATAATGCAATTTGGCAACCGGCAATGTAATTAGCATGCCGAATACTACTTGGAATGTGAATTGGAACGAAATCGCCAATAGATAAGACCACTTTACAATTTGGGCCCAAGTTAGAAGCAGAGCCTAAGGTGTAAATTATCGATAGCCCATATCTCGGAAACTATAAGAGATAATTCAATTTGGCAACCGGCAATGTAATTAGCATGCCGAATATTACTTGGAATGTGAATTGGAACGAAATCGCCAATAGATAAGACCATTTTACAATTTGGGCCCAAGTTAGAAGCAGAGCCTAAGGTGTAAATTATCGATAGTCCATATCTCGGAAACTATAAGAGATAATGCAATTTGGCAACCGGCAATGTAATTAGCATGCCGAATATTACTTGGAATGTGAATTGGAACGAAATCGCCAATAGATAAGACCATTTTACAATTTGGGCCCAAGTTAGAAGCAGAGCCTAAGGTGTAAATTATCGATAGTCCATATCTCGGAAACTATAAGAGATAATGCAATTTGGCAACCGGCAATGTAATTAGCATGCCGAATATTACTTGGAATGTGAATTGGAACGAAATCGCCAATAGGTAAGACCATTTTACAATTTGGGCCCAAGTTAGAAGCAGAGCCTAAGGTGTAAATTATCGATAGTCCAAATCTCGGAAACTATAAGAGATAATGCAATTTGGCAACCGGCAATGTAATTAGCATGCCGAATATTACTTGGAATTTGAATTGGAACGAAATCGCCAATAGATAAGACCATTTTACAATTTGGGCCCAAGTTAGAAGCAGAGCCTAAGGTGTAAATTATCGATAGTCCATATCTCGGAAACTATAAGAGATAATGCAATTTGGCAACCGGCAATGTAATTAGCATGCCGAATATTACTTGGAATGTGAATTGGAACGAAATCGCCAATAGATAAGACCATATTACAATTTGGGCCCAAGTTAGAAGCAGAGCCTAAGGTGTAAATTATCGATAGTCCATATCTCGGAAACTATAAGAGATAATGCAATTTGGCAACCGGCAATGTAATTAGCATGCCGAATATTACTTGGAATGTGAATTGGAACGAAATCGCCAATAGATAAGACCATTTTACAATTTGGGCCCAAGTTAGAAGCAGAGCCTAAGGTGTAAATTATCGATAGTCCATATCTCGGAAACTATAAGAGATAATGCAATTTCGCAACCGGCAATGTAATTAGCATGCCGAATATTACTTGGAATGTGAATTGGAACGAAATCGCCAATAGATAAGACCATTTTACAATTTGGGCCCAAGTTAGAAGCAGAGCCTAAGGTGTAAATTATCGATAGTCCATATCTCGGAAACTATAAGAGATAATGCAATTTGGCAACCGGCAATGTAATTAGCATGCCGAATATTACTTGGAATTTGAATTGGAACGAAATCGCTAATAGATAAGGCCATTTTACAATTTGGGCCCAAGTTAGAAGCAGAGCCTAAGGTGTAAATTATCGATAGTCCATATCTCGGAAACTATAAGAGATAATGCAATTTGGCAACCGGCAATGTAATTAGCATGCCGAATATTACTTGGAATGTGAATTGGAACGAAATCGCCAATAGATAAGACCATATTACAATTTGGGCCCAAGTTAGAAGCAGAGCCTAAGGTGTAAATTATCGATAGTCCATATCTCGGAAACTATAAGAGATAATGCAATTTGGCAACCGGCAATGTAATTAGCATGCCGAATATTACTTGGAATGTGAATTGGAACGAAATCGCCAATAGATAAGACCATTTTACAATTTGGGCCCAAGTTAGAAGCAGAGCCTAAGGTGTAAATTATCGATAGTCCATATCTCGGAAACTATAAGAGATAATGCAATTTGGCAACCGGCAATGTAATTAGCATGCCGAATATTACTTGGAATGTGAATTGGAACGAAATCGCCAATAGGTAAGACCATTTTACAGTTTGGGCCCAAGTTAGAAGCAGAGCCTAAGGTGTAAATTATCGATAGTCCATATCTCGGAAACTATAAGAGATAATTCAATTTGGCCACCGGCAATGTAATTAGCATGCCGAATATTACTTGGAATGTGAATTGGAACGAAATCGCCAATAGATAAGACCATTTTACAATTTGGGCCCAAGTTAGAAGCAGAGCCTAAGGTGTAAATTATCGATAGTCCATATCTCGGAAACTATAAGAGATAATGCAATTTGGCAACCGGCAATGTAATTAGCATGCCGAATATTACTTGGAATGTGAATTGGAACGAAATCGCCAATAGATAAGGCCATTTTACAATTTGGGCCCAAGTTACAAGCAGAGCCTAAGGTGTAAATTATCGATAGTCCATATCTCGGAAACTATAAGAGATAATGCAATTTGGCAACCGGCAATGTAATTAGCATGCCGAATATTACTTGGAATGTGAATTGGAACGAAATCGCCAATAGATAAGACCATTTTACAATTTCGGCCCAAGTTAGAAGCAGAGCCTAAGGTGTAAATTATCGATAGTCTATATCTCGGAAACTAAAAGAGATAATGCAATTTGGCAACCGGCAATGTAATTAGCATGCCGAATATTACTTGGAATGTGAATTGGAACGAAATCGCCAATAGATAAGACCATTTTACAATTTGGGCCCAAGTTAGAAGCAGAGCCTAAGGTGTAAATTATCGATAGTCCATATCTCGGAAACTATAAGAGATAATGCAATTTCGCAACCGGCAATGTAATTAGCATGCCGAATATTACTTCGAATGTGAATTGGGACGAAATCGCCAATAGATAAGACCATTTTACAATTTGGGCCCAAGTTAGAAGCAGAGCCTAAGGTGTAAATTATCGATAGTCCATATCTCGGAAACTATAAGAGATAATGCAATTTGGCAACCGGCAATGTAATTAGCATGCCGAATATTACTTGGAATGTGAATTGGAACGAAATCGCCAATAGATAAGACCATTTTACAATTTGGGCCCAAGTTAGAAGCAGAGCCTAAGGTGTAAATTATCGATAGTCCATATCTCGGAAACTATAAGAGATAATGCAATTTGGCAACCGGCAATGTAATTAGCATGCCGAATACTACTTGGAATGTGAATTGGAACGAAATCGCCAATAGATAAGACCATTTTACAATTTGGGCCCAAGTTAGAAGCAGAGCCTAAGGTGTAAATTATCGATAGTCCATATCTCGGAAACTATAAGAGATAATTCAATTTGGCAACCGGCAATGTAATTAGCATGCCGAATATTACTTGGAATGTGAATTGGAACGAAATCGCCAATAGATAAGACCATTTTACAATTTGGGCCCAAGTTAGAAGCAGAGCCTAAGGTGTAAATTATCGATAGTCCATATCTCGGAAACTATAAGAGATAATGCAATTTGGCAACCGGCAATGTAATTAGCATGCCGAATATTACTTGGAATGTGAATTGGAATGAAATCGCCAATAGATAAGACCATTTTACAATTTGGGCCCAAGTTAGAAGCAGAGCCTAAGGTGTAAATTATCGATAGTCCATATCTCGGAAACTATAAGAGATAATGCAATTTGGCAACCGGCAATGTAATTAGCATGCCGAATACTACTTGGAATGTGAATTGGAACGAAATCGCCAATAGATAAGACCACTTTACAATTTGGGCCCAAGTTAGAAGCAGAGCCTAAGGTGTAAATTATCGATAGCCCATATCTCGGAAACTATAAGAGATAATTCAACTTGGCAACCGGCAATGTAATTAGCATGCCGAATATTACTTGGAATGTGAATTGGAACGAAATCGCCAATAGATAAGACCATTTTACAATTTGGGCCCAAGTTAGAAGCAGAGATTAAGGTGTAAATTATCGATAGTCCATATCTCGGAAACTATAAGAGATAATGCAATTTGGCAACCGGCAATGTAATTAGCATGCCGAATATTACTTGGAATGTGAATTGGAACGAAATCGCCAATAGATAAGACGATTTTACAATTTGGGCCCAAGTTAGAAGCAGAGCCTAAGGTGTAAATTATCGATAGTCCATATCTCGGAAATTATAAGAGATAATGCAATTTGGCAACCGGCAATGTAATTAGCATGCCGAATATTACTTGGAATGTGAATTGGAACGAAATCGCCAATAGATAAGACCATTTTACAATTTGGGCCCAAGTTAGAAGCAGAGCCTAAGGTGTAAATTATCGATAGTCCATATCTAGGAAACTATAAGAGATAATGCAATTTGGCAACCGGCAATGTAATTAGCATGCCGAATATTACTTGGAATGTGAATTGGAACGAAATCGCCAATAGATAAGGCCATTTTACAATTTGGGCCCAAGTTAGAAGCAGAGCCTAAGGTGTAAATTATCGATAGTCCATATCTCGGAAACTATAAGAGATAATGCAATTTGGCAACCGGCAATGTAATTAGCATGCCGAATATTACTTGGAATGTGAATTGGAATGAAATCGCCAATAGATAAGACCATTTTACAATTTGGGCCCAAGTTAGAAGCAAAGCCTAAGGTGTAAATTATCGATAGTCCATATCTCGGAAACTATAAGAGATAATGCAATTTGGCAACCGGCAATGTAATTAGCATGCCGAATATTACTTGGAATGTGAATTGGAATGAAATCGCCAATAGATAAGACCATTTTACAATTTGGGCCCAAGTTAGAAGCAGAGCCTAAGGTGTAAATTATCGATAGTTAATATCTCGGAAACTATAAGAGATAATGCAATTTGGCAACCGGCAATGTAATTAGCATGACGAATATTACTTGGAATGTGAATTGGAACGAAATCGGCAATAGATAAGACCATTTTACAATTTGGGCCCAAGTTAGAAGCAGAGCCTAAGGTGTAAATTATCGATAGTCCATATCTCGGAAACTATAAGAGATAATGCAATTTGGCAACCGGCAATGTAATTAGCATGCCGAATATTACTTGGAATGTGAATTGGAACGAAATCGCCAATAGATAAGACCATTTTACAATTTGGGCCCAAATTAGAAGCAGAGCCTAAGATGTAAATAATCGATAGTCCATATCTCGGAAACTATAAGAGATAATGCAATTTGGCAATCGGTAATGTAATTAGCATGCCGAATATTACTTGGAATGTGAATTGGAACGAAATCGCCAATAGATAAGACCATTTTACAATTTGAGCCCAAGTTAGAAGCAGAGCCTAAGGTGTAAATTATCGATAGTCGATATCTCGGAAACTATAAGAGATAATGCAATTTGGCAGCCGGCAATGTAATTAGCATGCCGAATATTACTTGGAAAGTGAATTGGAACGAAATCGCCAATAGGTAAGACCATTTTACAATTTGGGCCCAAGTTAGAAGCAGAGCCTAAGGTGTAAATTATCGATAGTCCATATCTCGGAAACTATAAGAGATAATGCAATTTGGCAACCGGCAATGTAATTAGCATGCCGAATACTACTTGGAATGTGAATTGGAACGAAATCGCCAATAGATAAGACCTCGGAAACTATAAGAGATAATGCAATTTGGCAACCGGCAATGTAATTAGCATGCCGAATATTACTTGGAATGTGAATTGGAACGAAATCGCCAATAGGTAAGACCATTTTACAATTTGGGCCCAAGTTAGAAGCAGAGCCTAAGGTGTAAATTATCGATAGTCCATATCTCGGAAACTATAAGAGATAATTCAATTTGGCAACCGGCAATGTAATTAGCATGCCAGATATTACTTGGAATGTGAATTGGAACGAAATCGCCAATAGATAAGACCATTTTACAATTTGGGCCCAAGTTAGAAGCAGAGCCTAAGGTGTAAATTATCGATAGTCCATATCTCGGAAACTATAAGAGATAATGCAATTTGGCAATCGGCAATGTAATTAGCATGCCGAATATTACTTGGAATGTGAATTGGAACGAAATCGCCAATAGATAAGACGATTTTACAATTTGGGCCCAAGTATGAAGCAGAGCCTAAGGTGAAAATTATCGATAGTCCATATCTCGGAAACTATAAGAGATAATGCAATTTGGCAACCGGCAATTTAATTAGCATGCCGAATATTACTTGGAATGTGAATTGGAACGAAATCGCCAATAGATGAGACCATTTTACAATTTGGGCCCAAGTTAGAAGCAGAGCCTAAGGTGTAAATTATCGTTAGTCCATATCTCGGAAACTATAAGAGATAATGCAATTTGGCAACCGGCAATGTAATTAGCATGCCGAATATTACTTGGAGAGTGAATTGGAACGAAATCGCCAAAAGATAAGACCATTTTACAATTTGGGCCCAAGTTAGAAGCAGAGCCTGAGGTGTAAATTATCGATAGTCCATATCTCGGAAACTATAAGAGATTATGCAATTTGGCAACCGGCAATGTAATTAGCATGCCGAATATTACTTGGAAAGTGAATTGGAACGAAATCGCCAATAGATAAGACCATTTTACAATTTGGGCCCAAGTTAGAAGCAGAGCCTAAGGTGTAGATTATCGATAGTCCATATCTCGGAAACTATAAGAGATAATACAATTAGGCAACCGGCAATGTAATTAGCATGCCGAATATTACTTGGAGAGTGAATTGGAACGAAATCGCCAAAAGATAAGACCATTTTACAATTTGGGCCCAAGTTAGAAGCAGAGCCTGAGGTGTAAATTATCGATAGTCCATATCTCGGAAACTATAAGAGATAATGCAATTTGGCAACCGGCAATGTAATTAGCATGCCGAATATTACTTGGAAAGTGAATTGGAACGAAATCGCCAATAGATAAGACCATTTTACAATTTGGGCCCAAGTTTGAAGCAGAGCCTAAGGTGTAAATTATCGATAGTCCATATCTCGGAAACTATAAGAGGTAATGCAATTTGGCAACCGGCAATGTAATTAGCATGCCGAATAATACTTGGAATGTGAATTGGAACGAAATCGCCAATAGATAAGACCATTTTACAATTTGGGCCCAAGTTAGAAGCAGAGCCTAAGGTGTAAATTATCCATAGTCCATATCTCGGAAACTATAAGAGATAATGCAATTTGGCAACTGGCAATGTAATTAGCATGCCGAATATTACTTGGAATGTGAATTGGAACGAAATCGCCAATAGATAAGACCATTTTACAATTTGGGCCCAAGTTAGAAGCAGAGCCTAAGGTGTAAATTATCGATAGTCCATATCTCGGAAACTATAAGAGATAATGCAATTTGGCAACCGGCAATGTAATTAGCATGCCGAATACTACTTGGAATGTGAATTGGAACGAAATCGCCAATAGATAAGACCATTTTACAATTTGGGCCCAAGTTAGAAGCAGAGCCTAAGGTGTAAATTATCGATAGTCCATATCTCGGAAACTATAAGAGATAATTCAATTTGGCAACCGGCAATGTAATTAGCATGCCGAATATTACTTGGAATGTGAATTGGAACGAAATCGCCAATAGATAAGACCATTTTACAATTTGGGCCCAAGTTAGAAGCAGAGCCTAAGGTGTAAATTATCGATAGTCCATATCTCGGAAACTATAAGAGATAATGCAATTTGGCAACCGGCAATGTAATTAGCATGCCGAATATTACTTGGAGAGTGAATTGGAACGAAATCGCCAAAAGATAAGACCATTTTACAATTTGGGCCCAAGTTAGAAGCAGAGCCTGAGGTGTAAATTATCGATAGTCCATATCTCGGAAACTATAAGAGATTATGCAATTTGGCAACCGGCAATGTAATTAGCATGCCGAATATTACTTGGAAAGTGAATTGGAACGAAATCGCCAATAGATAAGACCATTTTACAATTTGGGCCCAAGTTAGAAGCAGAGCCTAAGGTGTAAATTATCGATAGTCCATATCTCGGAAACTATAAGGGATAATACAATTAGGCAACCGGCAATGTAATTAGCATGCCGAATATTACTTGGAGAGTGAATTGGAACGAAATCGCCAAAAGATAAGACCATTTTACAATTTGGGCCCAAGTTAGAAGCAGAGCCTGAGGTGTAAATTATCGATAGTCCATATCTCGGAAACTATAAGAGATAATGCAATTTGGCAACCGGCAATGTAATTAGCATGCCGAATATTACTTGGAAAGTGAATTGGAACGAAATCGCCAATAGATAAGACCATTTTACAATTTGGGCCCAAGTTTGAAGCAGAGCCTAAGGTGTAAATTATCGATAGTCCATATCTCGGAAACTATAAGAGGTAATGCAATTTGGCAACCGGCAATGTAATTAGCATGCCGAATAATACTTGGAATGTGAATTGGAACGAAATCGCCAATAGATAAGACCATTTTACAATTTGGGCCCAAGTTAGAAGCAGAGCCTAAGGTGTAAATTATCCATAGTCCATATCTCGGAAACTATAAGAGATAATGCAATTTGGCAACTGGCAATGTAATTAGCATGCCGAATATTACTTGGAATGTGAATTGGAACGAAATCGCCAATAGATAAGACCATTTTACAATTTGGGCCCAAGTTAGAAGCAGAGCCTAAGGTGTAAATTATCGATAGTCCATATCTCGGAAACTATAAGAGATAATGCAATTTGGCAACCGGCAATGTAATTAGCATGCCGAATACTACTTGGAATGTGAATTGGAACGAAATCGCCAATAGATAAGACCATTTTACAATTTGGGCCCAAGTTAGAAGCAGAGCCTAAGGTGTAAATTATCGATAGTCCATATCTCGGAAACTATAAGAGATAATTCAATTTGGCAACCGGCAATGTAATTAGCATGCCGAATATTACTTGGAATGTGAATTGGAACGAAATCGCCAATAGATAAGACCATTTTACAATTTGGGCCCAAGTTAGAAGCAGAGCCTAAGGTGTAAATTATCGATAGTCCATATCTCGGAAACTATAAGAGATAATGCAATTTGGCAACCGGCAATGTAATTAGCATGCCGAATATTACTTGGAATGTGAATTGGAACGAAATCGCCAATAGATAAGACGATTTTACAATTTGGGCCCAAGTTAGAAGCAGAGCCTAAGGTGTAAATTATCGATAGTCCATATCTCGGAAACTATAAGAGATAATGCAATTTGGCAACCGGCAATTTAATTAGCATGCCGAATATTACTTGGAAAGTGAATTGGAACGAAATCGCCAATAGATAAGACCATTTTACAATTTGGGCCCAAGTTAGAAGCAGAGCCTAAGGTGTAAATTATCGACAGTCCATATCTCGGAAGCTATAAGAGATAATGCAATTTGGCAACCGGCAATGCAATTAGCATTCCGAATATTACTTGGAATGTGAATTGGAACGAAATCGCCAATAGATAAGACCATTTTACAATTTGAGCCCAAGTTAGAAGCAGAGCCTAAGGTGTAAATTATCGATAGTCCATATCTCGGAAACTATAAGAGATAATGCAATTTGGCAACCGGCAATGTAATTAGCATGCCGAATATTACTTGGAGAGTGAATTGGAACGAAATCGCCAATAGATAAGACCATTTTACAATTTGGGCCCAAGTTAGAAGCAGAGCCTAAGGTGTAAATTATCGATAGTCCATATCTCGGAAACTACAAGAGATAATGCAATTTGGCAACCGGCAATGTAATTAGCATGCCGAATATTACTTGGAAAGTGAATTGGAACGAAATCGCCAATAGATAAGACCATTTTACAATTTGGGCCCAAGTTAGAAGCAGAGCCTAAGGTGTAAATTATCGATAGTCCATATCTCGGAAACTATAAGAGGTAATGCAATTTGGCAACCGGCAATGTAATTAGCATGCCGAATAATACTTGGAATGTGAATTGGAACGAAATCGCCAATAGATAAGACCATTTTACAATTTGGGCCCAAGTTAGAAGCAGAGCCTAAGGTGTAAATTATCCATAGTCCATATCTCGGAAACTATAAGAGATAATGCAATTTGGCAACTGGCAATGTAATTAGCATGCCGAATATTACTTGGAATGTGAATTGGAACGAAATCGCCAATAGATAAGACCATTTTACAATTTGGGCCCAAGTTAGAAGCAGAGCCTAAGGTGTAAATTATCGATAGTCCATATCTCGGAAACTATAAGAGATAATGCAATTTGGCAACCGGCAATGTAATTAGCATGCCGAATACTACTTGGAATGTGAATTGGAACGAAATCGCCAATAGATAAGACCATTTTACAATTTGGGCCCAAGTTAGAAGCAGAGCCTAAGGTGTAAATTATCGATAGTCCATATCTCGGAAACTATAAGAGATAATTCAATTTGGCAACCGGCAATGTAATTAGCATGCCGAATATTACTTGGAATGTGAATTGGAACGAAATCGCCAATAGATAACACGATTTTACAATTTGGGCCCAAGTTAGAAGCAGAGCCTAAGGTGTAAATAATCGATAGTCCATATCTCGGAAACTATAAGAGATAATGCAATTTGGCAACCGGCAATGTAATTAGCATGCCGAATATTACTTGGAATGTGAATTGGAAGGAAATCGCCAATAGATAAGACCATTTTACAATTTGGGCCCAAGTAAGAAGCAGAGCCTAAGGTGTAAATTAACGATAGTCCATATCTCGGAAACTATAAGAGATAATGCAATTTGGCAACCGGCAATGTAATTAGCATGCCGAATATTACTTGGAATGTGAATTGGAACGAAATCGCCAATAGTTAAGACCATTTTACAATTTGGGCCCAAGTTAGAAGCAGAGCCTAAGATGTAAATTATCGATAGTCCATATCTCGGAAACTATAAGAGATAATGCAATTTGGCAACCGGCAATGTAATTAGAATGCCGAATATTACTTGGAATGTGAATTGGAACGAAATCGCCAATAGATAAGGCCATTTTACAATTTGGGCCCAAGTTAGAAGCAGAGCCTAAGGTGTAAATTATCGATAGTCCATATCTCGGAAACTATAAGAGATAATTCAATTTGGCAACCGGCAATGTAATTAGCATGCCGGATATTACTTGGAATGTGAATTGGAACGAAATCGCCAATAGATAAGACCATTTTACAATTTGGGCCCAAGTTAGAAGCAGGGCCTAAGGTGTAAATTATCGATAGTCCATATCTCGGAAACTATAAGAGATAATGCAATTTGGCAACCGGCAATGTAATTAGCATGCCGAATATTACTTGGAATGTGAATTGGAACGAAATCGGCAATAGATAAGTCCATTTTACAATTTGGGCCCAAGTAAGAAGCAGAGCCTAAGGTGTAAATTAACGATAGTCCATATCTCGGAAACTATAAGAGATAATGCAATTTGGCAACCGGCAATGTAATTAGCATGCCGAATATTACTTGGAATGTGAATTGGAACGAAATCGCCAATAGATAAGACCATTTTACAATTTGGGCCCAAGTTAGAAGCAGAGCCTAAGATGTAAATTATCGATAGTCCATATCTCGGAAACTATAAGAGATAATGCAATTTGGCAACCGGCAATGTAATTAGCATGCCGAATATTACTTGGAATGTGAATTGGAACGAAATCGCCAATAGATAAGGCCATTTTACAATTTGGGCCCAAGTTAGAAGCAGAGCCTAAGGTGTAAATTATCGATAGTCCATATCTCGGAAACTATAAGAGATAATTCAATTTGGCAACCGGCAATGTAATTAGCATGCCGGATATTACTTGGAATGTGAATTGGAACGAAATCGCCAATAGATAAGACCATTTTACAATTTGGGCCCAAGTTAGAAGCAGGGCCTAAGGTGTAAATTATCGATAGTCCATATCTCGGAAACTATAAGAGATAATGCAATTTGGCAACCGGCAATGTAATTAGCATGCCGAATATTACTTGGAGAGTGAATTGGAACGAAATCGCCAATAGATAAGACCATTTTACAATTTGGGCCCAAGTTAGAAGCAGAGCCTAAGGTGTAAATTATCGATAGTCCATATCTCGGAAACTATAAGAGATAATGCAATTTGGCAACCGGCGATGTAATTAGCATGCCGAATATTACTTGGAAAATGAATTGGAACGAAATCGCCAATAGATAAGACCATTTTACAATTTGGGCCCAAGTTAGAAGCAGAGCCTAAGGTGTAAATTATCGACAGTCCATATCTCGGAAGCTATAAGAGATAATGCAATTTGGTAACCGGCAATGCAATTAGCATGCCGAATATTACTTGGAATGTGAATTGGAACGAAATCGCCAATAGATAAGACCATTTTACAATTTGAGCCCAAGTTAGAAGCAGAGCCTAAGATGTAAATTATCGATAGTCCATATCTCGGAAACTATAAGAGGTAATGCAATTTGGCAACCGGCAATTTGATTAGCATGCCGAATATTACTTGGAATGTGAATTGGAACGAAATCGCCAATAGATAAGACCATTTTACAATTTGGGCCCAAGTTAGAAGCAGAGCCTAAGGTGTAAATAATCGATAGTCCATATCTCGGAAACTATAAGAGATAATACAATTTGGCAACCGGCAATGTAATTAGCATGCCGAATATTACTTGGAATGTGAATTGGAACGAAATCGCCAATAGATAAGACCATTTTACAATTTGGGCCCAAGTTAGAAGCAGAGCCTAAGGTGTAAATTATCGATAGTCCATATCTCGGAAACTATAAGAGATAATGCAATTTGGCAACCGGCAATGTAATTAGCATGCCGAATATTACTTGGAGAGTGAATTGGAACGAAATCGCCAATAGATAAGACCATTTTACAATTTGGGCCCAAGTTAGAAGCAGAGCCTAAGGTGTAAATTATCGACAGTCCATATCTCGGAAGCTATAAGAGATAATGCAATTTGGTAACCGGCAATGCAATTAGCATGCCGAATATTACTTGGAATGTGAATTGGAACGAAATCGCCAATAGATAAGACCATTTTACAATTTGAGCCCAAGTTAGAAGCAGAGCCTAAGATGTAAATTATCGATAGTCCATATCTCGGAAACTATAAGAGATAATGCAATTTGGCAACCGGCAATGTAATTAGCATGCCGAATATTACTTGGAGAGTGAATTGGAACGAAATCGCCAATAGATAAGACCATTTTACAATTTGGGCCCAAGTTAGAAACAGAGCCTGAGGTGTAAATTATCGATAGTCCATATCTCGGAAAATATAAGAGGTAATGCAATTTGGCAACCGGCAATGTAATTAGCATGCCGAATATTACTTGGAATGTGAATTGGAGCGAAATCGCCAATAGATAAGACCATTTTACAATTTGGGCCCAAGTTAGAAGCAGAGCCTAAGGTGTAAATTATCCATAGTCCATATCTCGGAAACTATAAGAGATAATGCAATTTGGCAACCGGCAATGTAATTAGCATGCCGAATATTACTTGGAATGTGAATTGGAACGAAATCGCCAATAGATAAGACGATTTTACAATTTGGGCCCAAGTTAGAAGCAGAGCCTAAGGTGTAAATTATCGATAGTCCATATCTCGGAAACTATAAGAGATAATGCAATTTGGCAACCGGCAATTTGATTAGCATGCCGAATATTACTTGGAATGTGAATTGGAACGAAATCGCCAATAGATAAGACCATTTTACAATTTGGGCCCAAGTTAGAAGCAGAGCCTAAGGTGTAAATAATCGATAGTCCATATCTCGGAAACTATAAGAGATAATGCAATTTGGCAACCGGCAATGTAATTAGCATGCCGAATATTACTTGGAATGTGAATTGGAACGAAATCGCCAATAGATAAGACCATTTTACAATTTGGGCCCAAGTTAGAAGCAGAGCCTAAGGTGTAAATTATCGATAGTCCATATCTCGGAAACTATAAGAGATAATTCAATTTGGCAACCGGCAATGTAATTAGCATGCCGAATACTACTTGGAATGTGAATTGGAACGAAATCGCCAATAGATAAGACCATTTTACAATTTGGGCCCAAGTTAGAAGCAGAGCCTAAGGTGTAAATTATCGATAGTCCATATCTCGGAAACTATAAGAGATAATTCAATTTGGCAACCGGCAATGTATTTAGCATGCCGAATATTACTTGGAATGTGAATTGGAACGAAATCGCCAATAGATAAGACCATTTTACAATTTGGGCCCAAGTTAGAAGCAGAGCCTAAGGTGTAAATTATCGATAGTCCATATCTCGGAAACTATAAGAGATAATGCAATTTGGCAACCGGCAATGTAATTAGCATGCCGAATATTACTTGGAATGTGAATTGGAACGAAATCGCCAATAGATAAGACGATTTTACAATTTGGGCCCAAGTTAGAAGCAGAGCCTAAGGTGTAAATTATCGATAGTCCATATCTCGGAAACTATAAGAGATAATGCAATTTGGCAACCGGCAATTTAATTAGCATGCCGAATATTACTTGGAAAGTGAATTGGAACGAAATCGCCAATAGATAAGACCATTTTACAATTTGGGCCCAAGTTAGAAACAGAGCCTAAGGTGTAAATTATCGACAGTCCATATCTCGGAAGCTATAAGAGATAATGCAATTTGGCAACCGGCAATGCAATTAGCATGCCGAATATTACTTGGAATGTGAATTGGAACGAAATCGCCAATAGATAAGACCATTTTACAATTTGAGCCCAAGTTAGAAGCAGAGCCTAAGGTGTAAATTATCGATAGTCCATATCTCGGAAACTATAAGAGATAATGCAATTTGGCAACCGGCAATGTAATTAGCATGCCGAATATTACTTGGAGAGTGAATTGGAACGAAATCGCCAATAGATAAGACCATTTTACAATTTGGGCCCAAGTTAGAAGCAGAGCCTAAGGTGTAAATTATCGATAGTCCATATCTCGGAAACTACAAGAGATAATGCAATTTGGCAACCGGCAATGTAATTAGCATGCCGAATATTACTTGGAAAGTGAATTGGAACGAAATCGCCAATAGATAAGACCATTTTACAATTTGGGCCCGAGTTAGAAGCAGAGCCTAAGGTGTAAATTATCGATAGTCCATATCTCGGAAACTATAAGAGATAATGCAATTTGGCAACCGGCAATGTAATTAGCATGCCGAATATTACTTGGAATGTGAATTGGAGCGAAATCGCCAATAGATAAGACCATATTACAATTTGGGCCCAAGTTAGAAGCAGAGCCTAAGGTGTAAATTATCCATAGTCCATATCTCGGAAGCTATAAGAGATAATGCAATTTGGTAACCGGCAATGCAATTAGCATGCCGAATATTACTTGGAATGTGAATTGGAACGAAATCGCCAATAGATAAGACCATTTTACAATTTGAGCCCAAGTTAGAAGCAGAGCCTAAGATGTAAATTATCGATAGTCCATATCTCGGAAACTATAAGAGATAATGCAATTTGGCAACCGGCAATGTAATTAGCATGCCGAATATTACTTGGAGAGTGAATTGGAACGAAATCGCCAATAGATAAGACCATTTTACAATTTGGGCCCAAGTTAGAAGCAGAGCCTAAGGTGTAAATTATCCATAGTCCATATCTCGGAAACTATAAGAGATAATGCAATTTGGCAACCGGCAATGTAATTAGCATGCCGAATATTACTTGGAATGTGAATTGGAACGAAATCGCCAATAGATAAGACGATTTTACAATTTGGGCCCAAGTTAGAAGCAGAGCCTAAGGTGTAAATTATCGATAGTCCATATCTCGGAAACTATAAGAGATAATGCAATTTGGCAACCGGCAATTTGATTAGCATGCCGAATATTACTTGGAATGTGAATTGGAACGAAATCGCCAATAGATAAGACCATTTTACAATTTGGGCCCAAGTTAGAAGCAGAGCCTAAGGTGTAAATAATCGATAGTCCATATCTCGGAAACTATAAGAGATAATGCAATTTGGCAACCGGCAATGTAATTAGCATGCCGAATATTACTTGGAATGTGAATTGGAACGAAATCGCCAATAGATAAGACCATTTTACAATTTGGGCCCAAGTTAGAAGCAGAGCCTAAGGTGTAAATTATCGATAGTCCATATCTCGGAAACTATAAGAGATAATTCAATTTGGCAACCGGCAATGTAATTAGCATGCCGAATACTACTTGGAATGTGAATTGGAACGAAATCGCCAATAGATAAGACCATTTTACAATTTGGGCCCAAGTTAGAAGCAGAGCCTAAGGTGTAAATTATCGATAGTCCATATCTCGGAAACTATAAGAGATAATTCAATTTGGCAACCGGCAATGTAATTAGCATGCCGAATATTACTTGGAATGTGAATTGGAACGAAATCGCCAATAGATAAGACCATTTTACAATTTGGGCCCAAGTTAGAAGCAGAGCCTAAGGTGTAAATTATCGATAGTCCATATCTCGGAAACTATAAGAGATAATGCAATTTGGCAACCGGCAATGTAATTAGCATGCCGAATATTACTTGGAATGTGAATTGGAACGAAATCGCCAATAGATAAGACGATTTTACAATTTGGGCCCAAGTTAGAAGCAGAGCCTAAGGTGTAAATTATCGATAGTCCATATCTCGGAAACTATAAGAGATAATGCAATTTGGCAACCGGCAATGTAATTAGCATGCCGAATATTACTTATAAAGTGAATTGGAACGAAATCGCCAATAGATAAGACCATTTTACAATTTGGGCTCAAGTTAGAAACAGAGCCTAAGGTGTAAATTATCGACAGTCCATATCTCGGAAGCTATAAGAGATAATGCAATTTGGCAACCGGCAATGCAATTAGCATGCCGAATATTACTTGGAATGTGAATTGGAACGAAATCGCCAATAGATAAGACCATTTTACAATTTGAGCCCAAGTTAGAAGCAGAGCCTAAGGTGTAAATTATCGATAGTCCATATCTCGGAAACTATAAGAGATAATGCAATTTGGCAACCGGCAATGTAATTAGCATGCCGAATATTACTTGGAGAGTGAATTGGAACGAAATCGCCAATAGATAAGACCATTTTACAATTTGGGCCCAAGTTAGAAGCAGAACCTAAGGTGTAAATTATCGATAGTCCATATCTCGGAAACTACAAGAGATAATGCAATTTGGCAACCGGCAATGTAATTAGCATGCCGAATATTACTTGGAATGTGAATTGGAACGAAATCGCCAATAGATAAGACCATTTTACAATTTGGGCCCAAGTTAGAAGCAGAGCCTAAGGTGTAAATTATCGATAGTCCATATCTCGGAAACTATAAGAGATAATGCAATTTGGCAACTGGCAATGTAATTAGCATGCCGAATATTACTTGGAAAGTGAATTGGAACGAAATCGCCAATAGATAAGACCATTTTACAATTTGGGCCCAAGTTAGAAGCAGAGCCTAAGGTGTAAATTATCGATAGTCCATATCTCGGAAACTATAAGAGATAATGCAATTTGGCAACCGGCAATTTAATTAGCATGCCGAATATTACTTGGAAAGTGAATTGGAACGAAATCGCCAATAGATAAGACCATTTTACAATTTGGGCCCAAGTTAGAAACAGAGCCTAAGGTGTAAATTATCGACAGTCCATATCTCGGAAGCTATAAGAGATAATGCAATTTGGCAACCGGCAATGCAATTAGCATGCCGAATATTACTTGGAATGTGAATTGGAACGAAATCGCCAATAGATAAGACCATTTTACAATTTGAGCCCAAGTTAGAAGCAGAGCCTAAGGTGTAAATTATCGATAGTCCATATCTCGGAAACTATAAGAGATAATGCAATTTGGCAACCGGCAATGTAATTAGCATGCCGAATATTACTTGGAGAGTGAATTGGAACGAAATCGCCAATAGATAAGACCATTTTACAATTTGGGCCCATGTTAGAAGCAGAGCCTAAGGTGTAAATTATCGATAGTCCATATCTCGGAAACTACAAGAGATAATGCAATTTGGCAACCGGCAATGTAATTAGCATGCCGAATATTACTTGGAAAGTGAATTGGAACGAAATCGCCAATAGATAAGACCATTTTACAATTTGGGCCCAAGTTAGAAGCAGAGCCTAAGGTGTAAATTATCGATAGTCCATATCTCGGAAACTATAAGAGATAATGCAATTTGGCAACCGGCAATGTAATTAGCATGCCGAATATTACTTGGAATGTGAATTGGAGCGAAATCGCCAATAGATAAGACCATTTTACAATTTGGGCCCAAGTTAGAAGCAGAGCCTAAGGTGTAAATTATCCATAGTCCATATCTCGGAAGCTATAAGAGATAATGCAATTTGGTAACCGGCAATGCAATTAGCATGCCGAATATTACTTGGAATGTGAATTGGAACGAAATCGCCAATAGATAAGACCATTTTACAATTTGAGCCCAAGTTAGAAGCAGAGCCTAAGATGTAAATTATCGATAGTCCATATCTCGGAAACTATAAGAGATAATGCAATTTGGCAACCGGCAATGTAATTAGCATGCCGAATATTACTTGGAGAGTGAATTGGAACGAAATCGCCAATAGATAAGACCATTTTACAATTTGGGCCCAAGTTAGAAACAGAGCCTGAGGTGTAAATTATCGATAGTCCATATCTCGGAAAATATAAGAGGTAATGCAATTTGGCAACCGGCAATGTAATTAGCATGCCGAATATTACTTGGAATGTGAATTGGAGCGAAATCGCCAATAGATAAGACCATTTTACAATTTGGGCCCAAGTTAGAAGCAGAGCCTAAGGTGTAAATTATCCATAGTCCATATCTCGGAAACTATAAGAGATAATGCAATTTGGCAACCGGCAATGTAATTAGCATGCCGAATATTACTTGGAATGTGAATTGGAACGAAATCGCCAATAGATAAGACGATTTTACAATTTGGGCCCAAGTTAGAAGCAGAGCCTAAGGTGTAAATTATCGATAGTCCATATCTCGGAAACTATAAGAGATAATGCAATTTGGCAACCGGCAATTTGATTAGCATGCCGAATATTACTTGGAATGTGAATTGGAACGAAATCGCCAATAGATAAGACCATTTTACAATTTGGGCCCAAGTTAGAAGCAGAGCCTAAGGTGTAAATAATCGATAGTCCATATCTCGGAAACTATAAGAGATAATGCAATTTGGCAACCGGCAATGTAATTAGCATGCCGAATATTACTTGGAATGTGAATTGGAACGAAATCGCCAATAGATAAGACCATTTTACAATTTGGGCCCAAGTTAGAAGCAGAGCCTAAGGTGTAAATTATCGATAGTCCATATCTCGGAAACTATAAGAGATAATTCAATTTGGCAACCGGCAATGTAATTAGCATGCCGAATATTACTTGGAATGTGAATTGGAACGAAATCGCCAATAGATAAGACCATTTTACAATTTGGGCCCAAGTTAGAAGCAGAGCCTAAGGTGTAAATTATCGATAGTCCATATCTCGGAAACTATAAGAGATAATGCAATTTGGCAACCGGCAATGTAATTAGCATGCCGAATATTACTTGGAATGTGAATTGGAACGAAATCGCCAATAGATAAGACGATTTTACAATTTGGGCCCAAGTTAGAAGCAGAGCCTAAGGTGTAAATTATCGATAGTCCATATCTCGGAAACTATAAGAGATAATGCAATTTGGCAACCGGCAATTTAATTAGCATGCCGAATATTACTTGGAAAGTGAATTGGAACGAAATCGCCAATAGATAAGACCATTTTACAATTTGGGCCCAAGTTAGAAACAGAGCCTAAGGTGTAAATTATCGACAGTCCATATCTCGGAAGCTATAAGAGATAATGCAATTTGGCAACCGGCAATGCAATTAGCATGCCGAATATTACTTGGAATGTGAATTGGAACGAAATCGCCAATAGATAAGACCATTTTACAATTTGGGCCCAAGTTAGAAGCAGAGCCTAAGGTGTAAATTATCGATAGTCCATATCTCGGAAACTATAAGAGATAATGCAATTTGGCAACTGGCAATGTAATTAGCATGCCGAATATTACTTGGAAAGTGAATTGGAACGAAATCGCCAATAGATAAGACCATTTTACAATTTGGGCCCAAGTTAGAAGCAGAGCCTAAGGTGTAAATTATCGATAGTCCATATCTCGGAAACTATAAGAGATAATGCAATTTGGTAACCGGCAATGTAATTAGCATGCCGAATATTACTTGGAATGTGAATTGGAACGAAATCGCCAATAGATAAGACCATTTTACAATTTGGGCCCAAGTTAGAAGCAGAGCCTAAGGTGTAAATTATCGATAGTCCATATCTCGGAAACTATAAGAGATAATGCAATTTGGCAACTGGCAATGTAATTAGCATGCCGAATATTACTTGGAAAGTGAATTGGAACGAAATCGCCAATAGATAAGACCATTTTACAATTTGGGCCCAAGTTAGAAGCAGAGCCTAAGGTGTAAATTATCGATAGTCCATATCTCGGAAACTATAAGAGATAATTCAATTTGGCAACCGGCAATGTAATTACCATGCCGAATATTACTTGGAATGTGAATTGGAACGAAATCGCCAATAGATAAGACCATTTTACAATTTGGGCCCAAGTTAGAAGCAGAGCCTAAGGTGTAAATTATCGATAGTCCATATCTCGGAAACTATAAGAGATAATGCAATTTGGCAACCGGCAATGTAATTAGCATGCCGAATATTACTTGGAATGTGAATTGGAACGAAATCGCCAATAGATAAGACGATTTTACAATTTGGGCCCAAGTTAGAAGCAGAGCCTAAGGTGTAAATAATCGATAGTCCATATCTCGGAAACTATAAGAGATAATGCAATTTGGCAACCGGCAATGTAATTAGCATGCCGAATATTACTTGGAATGTGAATTGGAAGGAAATCGCCAATAGATAAGACCATTTTACAATTTGGGCCCAAGTTAGAAGCAGAGCCTAAGGTGTAAATTATCGATAGTCCATATCTCGGAAACTATAAGAGATAATGCAATTTGGCAACCGGCAATGTAATTAGCATGCCGAATATTACTTGGAATGTGAATTGGAACGAAATCGGCAATAGATAAGACCATTTTACAATTTGGGCCCAAGTAAGAAGCAGAGCCTAAGGTGTAAATTAACGATAGTCCATATCTCGGAAACTATAAGAGATAATGCAATTTGGCAACCGGCAATGTAATTAGCATGCCGAATATTACTTGGAATGTGAATTGGAACGAAATCGCCAATAGATAAGACCATTTTACAATTTGGGCCCAAGTTAGAAGCAGAGCCTAAGATGTAAATTATCGATAGTCCATATCTCGGAAACTATAAGAGATAATGCAATTTGGCAACCGGCAATGTAATTAGCATGCCGAATATTACTTGGAATGTGAATTGGAACGAAATCGCCAATAGATAAGGCCATTTTACAATTTGGGCCCAAGTTAGAAGCAGAGCCTAAGGTGTAAATTATCGATAGTCCATATCTCGGAAACTATAAGAGATAATTCAATTTGGCAACCGGCAATGTAATTAGCATGCCGGATATTACTTGGAATGTGAATTGGAACGAAATCGCCAATAGATAAGACCATTTTACAATTTGGGCCCAAGTTAGAAGCAGGGCCTAAGGTGTAAATTATCGATAGTCCATATCTCGGAAACTATAAGAGATAATGCAATTTGGCAACCGGCAATGTAATTAGCATGCCGAATATTACTTGGAATGTGAATTGGAACGAAATCGGCAATAGATAAGACCATTTTACAATTTGGGCCCAAGTAAGAAGCAGAGCCTAAGGTGTAAATTAACGATAGTCCATATCTCGGAAACTATAAGAGATAATGCAATTTGGCAACCGGCAATGTAATTAGCATGCCGAATATTACTTGGAATGTGAATTGGAACGAAATCGCCAATAGATAAGACCGTTTTACAATTTGGGCCCAAGTTAGAAGCAGAGCCTAAGATGTAAATTATCGATAGTCCATATCTCGGAAACTATAAGAGATAATGCAATTTGGCAACCGGCAATGTAATTAGCGTGCCGAATATTACTTGGAATGTGAATTGGAACGAAATCGCCAATAGATAAGGCCATTTTACAATTTGGGCCCAAGTTAGAAGCAGAGCCTAAGGTGTAAATTATCGATAGTCCATATCTCGGAAACTATAAGAGATAATTCAATTTGGCAACCGGCAATGTAATTAGCATGCCGGATATTACTTGGAATGTGAATTGGAACGAAATCGCCAATAGATAAGACCATTTTACAATTTGGCGCCAAGTTAGAAGCAGGGCCTAAGGTGTAAATTATCGATAGTCCATATCTCGGAAACTATAAGAGATAATGCAATTTGGCAACCGGCAATGTAATTAGCATGCCGAATATTACTTGGAATGTGAATTGGAACGAAATCGCCAATAGATAAGACGATTTTACAATTTGGGCCCAAGTTAGAAGCAGAGGCTAAGGTGTAAATTATCGATAGTCCATATCTCGGAAACTATAAGAGATAATGCAATTTGGCAACCGGCAATGTAATTAGCATGCCGAATATTACTTGGAATGTGAATTGGAACGAAATCGCCAATAGATAAGACCATTTTACAATTTGGGCCCAAGTTAGAAGCAGAGCCTAAGGTGTAAATTATCGATAGTCCTTATCTCGGAAACTATAAGAGATAATGCAATTTGGCAACCTGCAATGTAATTAGCATGCCGAATATTACTTGGAATGTGAATTGGAACGAAATCGCCAATAGATAAGACCATTTTACAATTTGGGCCCAAGTTAGAAGCAGAGCCTAAGGTGTAAATTATCGATAGTCCATATCTCGGAAACTATAAGAGATAATGCAATTTGGCAACCGGCAATATAATTAGCATGCCGAATATTACTTGGAAAGTGAATTGGAACGAAATCGCCAATAGATAAGACCATTTTACAATTTGGGCCCAAGTTAGAAGCAGAGCCTAAGGTGTAAATTAACAATAGTCCATATCTCGGAAACTATAAGAGATAATGCAATTTGGCAACCGGCAATGTAATTAGCATGCCGAATATTACTTGGAATGTGAATTGGAACGAAATCGCCAATAGATAAGACCATTTTACAATTTGGGCCCAAGTTAGAAGCAGAGCCTAAGATGTAAATTATCGATAGTCCATATCTCGGAAACTATAAAAGATAATGCAATTTGGCAACCGGCAATGTAATTAGCATGCCGAATATTACTTGGAATGTGAATTGGAACGAAATCGCCAATAAATAAGGCCATTTTACAATTTGGGCCCAAGTTAAAAGCAGAGCCTAAGGTGTAAATTATCGATAGTCCATATCTCGGAAACTATCAGAGATAATGCAATTTGGCAACCGGCAATGTAATTAGCATGCCGAATATTACTTGGAATGTGAATTGGAACGAAATCGCCAATAGGTAAGACCATTTAACAATTTGGGCCCAAGTTAGAAGCAGAGCCTAAGGTGTAAATTATCGATAGTCCATATCTCGGAAACTATAAGAGATAATGCAATTTGGCAAACGGCAATGTAATTAGCATGCCGAATATTACTTGGAATGTGAATTGGAACGAAATCTGCAATAGATAAGACCATTTTACAATTTGGGCCCAAGTAAGAAGCAGAGCCTAAGGTGTAAATTAACAATAGTCCATATCTCGGAAACTATAAGAGATAATGCAATTTGGCAACCGGCAATGTAATTAGCATGCCGAATATTACTTGGAATGTGAATTGGAACGAAATCGCCAATAGATAAGACCATTTTACAATTTGGGCCCAAGTTAGAAGCAGAGCCTAAGATGTAAATTATCGATAGTCCATATCTCGGAAACTATAAAAGATAATGCAATTTGGCAACCGGCAATGTAATTAGCATGCCGAATATTACTTGGAATGTGAATTGGAACGAAATCGCCAATAAATAAGGCCATTTTACAATTTGGGCCCAAGTTACAAGCAGAGCCTAAGGTGTAAATTATCGATAGTCCATATCTCGGAAACTATCAGAGATAATGCAATTTGGCAACCGGCAATGTAATTAGCATGCCGTATATTACTTGGAATGTGAATTGGAACGAAATCGCCAATAGATAAGACGATTTTACAATTTGGGCTCAAGTTAGAAGCAGAGGCTAAGGTGTAAATTATCGATAGTCCATATCTCGGAAACTATAAGAGATAATGCAATTTGGCAACCGGCAATGTAATTAGCATGCCGAATATTACTTGAAATGTGAATTGGAACGAAATCGCCAATAGATAAAACCGTTTTACAATTTGGGCCCAAGTTAGAAGCAGAGCCTGAGGTGTAAATTATCGATAGTCCATATCTCGGAAACTATAAGAGATAATGCAATTTGGCAACCGGCAATGTAATTAGCATGCCGAATATTACTTGGAGAGTGAATTGGAACGAAATCGCCAATAGATAAGACCATTTTACAATTTGGGCCCAAGCTAGAAGCAGAGCCTGAGGTGTAAATTATCGATAGTCCATATCTCGGAAACTATAAGAGATAATGCAATTTGGCAACCGGCAATGTAATTAGCATGCCGAATATTACTTGGAATGTGAATTGGAACGAAATCGCCAATAGATAAGACCATTTTACAATTTGGGCCCAAGTTAGAAGCAGAGCCTAAGGTGTAAATTATCGATAGTCCATATCTCGAAAACTATAAGAGATAATGCAATTTGGCAACCGGCAATGTAATTAGCATGCCGAATATTACTTGGAATGTGAATTGGAAGGAAATCGCCAATGGATAAGACCATTTTACAATTTGGGCCCAAGTTAGAAGCAGAGCCTAAGGTGTAAATTATCGATAGTCCATATCTCGGAAACTATAAGAGATAATGCAATTTGGCAACCGGCAATGTAATTAGCATGCCGAATATTACTTGGAATGTGAATTGGAACGAAATCGGCAATAGATAAGACCATTTTACAATTTGGGCCCAAGTAAGAAGCAGAGCCTAAGGTGTAAATTAACGATAGTCCATATCTCGGAAACTATAAGAGATAATGCAATTTGGCAACCGGCAATGTAATTAGCATGCCGAATATTACTTGGAATGTGAATTGGAACGAAATCGCCAATAGATAAGACCATTTTACAATTTGGGCCCAAGTTAGAAGCAGAGCCTAAGATGTAAATTATCGATAGTCCATATCTCGGAAACTATAAGAGATAATGCAATTTGGCAACCGGCAATGTAATTAGCATGCCGAATATTACTTGGAATGTGAATTGGAACGAAATCGCCAATAGATAAGGCCATTTTACAATTTGGGCCCAAGTTAGAAGCAGAGCCTAAGGTGTAAATTATCGATAGTCCATATCTCGGAAACTATCAGAGATAATGCAATTTGGCAACCGGCAATGTAATTAGCATGCCGAATATTACTTGGAATGTGAATTGGAACGAAATCGCCAATAGGTAAGACCATTTAACAATTTGGGCCCAAGTTAGAAGCAGAGCCTAAGGTGTAAATTATCGATAGTCCATATCTCGGAAACTATAAGAGATAATGCAATTTGGCAACCGGCAATGTAATTAGCATGCTGGATATTACTTGGAATGTGAATTGGAACGAAATCGCCAATAGATAAGACCATTTTACAATTTGGGCCCAAGTTAGAAGCAGGGCCTAAGGTGTAAATTATCGATAGTCCATATCTCGGAAACTATAAGAGATAATGCAATTTGGCAACCGGCAATGTAATTAGCATGCCGTATATTACTTGGAATGTGAATTGGAACGAAATCGCCAATAGATAAGACGATTTTACAATTTGGGCCCAAGTTAGAAGCAGAGGTTAAGGTGTAAATTATCGATAGTCCATATCTCGGAAACTATAAGAGATAATGCAATTTGGCAACCGGCAATGTAATTAGCATGCCGAATATTACTTGGAATGTGAATTGGAACGAAATCGCCAATAGATAAAACCGTTTTACAATTTGGGCCCAAGTTAGAAGCAGAGCCTAAGGTGTAAATTATCGATAGTCCATATCTCGGAAACTATAAGAGATAATGCAATTTGGCAAGCGGCAATGTAATTAGCATGCCGAATATTTCTTGGAAAGTGAATTGGAACGAAATCGCCAATAGATAAGACCATTTTACAATTTGGGCCCAAGTTAGAAGCAGAGCCTAAGGTGTAAATTATCGATAGTCCATATCTCGGAAACTATAAGAGATAATGCAATTTGGCAACCGGCAATGTAATTAGCATGCCGAATATTACTTGGAATATGAATTGGAACGAAATCGCCAATAGATAAGACCATTTTACAATTTGGGCCCAAGTTAGAAGCAGAGCCTAAGGTGTAAATTATCGACAGTCCATATCTCGGAAGCTATAAGAGATAATGCAATTTGGTAACCGGCAATGCAATTAGCATGCCGAATATTACTTGGAATGTGAATTGGAACGAAATCGCCAATAGATAAGACCATTTTACAATTTGAGCCCAAGTTAGAAGCAGAGCCTAAGGTGTAAATTATCGATAGTCCATATCTCGGAAACTATAAGAGATAATGCAATTTGGCAAACGGCAATGTAATTAGCATGCCGAATATTACTTGGAGAGTGAATTGGAACGAAATCGCCAATAGATAAGACCATTTTACAATTTGGGCCCAAGTTAGAAACAGAGCCTGAGGTGTAAATTATCGATAGTCCATATCTCGGAAACTATAAGAGATAATGCAATTTGGCAACCAGCAATGTAATTTGCATGCCGAATATTACTTGGAAAGTGAATTGGAACGAAATCGCCAATAGAGAAGACCATTTTACAATTTGGGCCCAAGTTAGAAGCAGAGCCTAAGGTGTAAATTATCGATAGTCCATATCTCGGAAACTATAAGAGGTATTGCAATTTGGCAACCGGCAATGTAATTAGCATGCCGAATATTACTTGGAATGTGAATTGGAGCGAAATCGCCAATAGATAAGACCATTTTACAATTTGGGCCCAAGTTAGAAGCAGAGCCTAAGGTGTAAATTATCCATAGTCCATATCTCGGAAACTATAAGAGATAATGCAATTTGGCAACTGGCAATGTAATTAGCATGCCGAATATTACTTGGAATGTGAATTGGAACGAAATCGCCAATAGATAAGACCATTTTACAATTTGGGCAAAAGTTAGAAGCAGAGCCTAAGGTGTAAATTATCGATAGTCCATATCTCGGAAACTATAAGAGATAATTCAATTTGGCCACCGGCAATGTAATTAGCATGCCGAATATTACTTGGAATGTGAATTGAAACGAAATCGCCAATAGATAAGACCATTTTACAATTTGGGCCCAAGTTAGAAGCAGAGAATAAGGTGTAAATTATCGATAGTCCATATCTCGGAAACTATAAGAGATAATGCAATTTGGCAACCGGCAATGTAATTAGCATGCCGAATATTACTTGGAATGTGAATTGGAACGAAATCGCCAATAGATAAGGCCATTTTATAATTTGGGCCCAAGTTAGAAGCAGAGCCTAAGGTGTAAATTATCGATAGTCCATATCTCGGAAACTAAAAGAGATAATGCAATTTGGCAACCGGCAATGTAATTAGCATGCCGAATATTACTTGGAATGTGAATTGGAACGAAATCGCCAATAGATAAGACCATTTTACAATTTGGGCCCAAGTTAGAAGCAGAGCCTAAGGTGTAAATTATCGATAGTCCATATCTCGGAAACTATAAGAGATAATGCAGTTTCGCAACCGGCAATGTAATTAGCATGCCGAATATTACTTGGAATGTGAATTGGGACGAAATCGCCAATAGATAAGACCATTTTACAATTTGGGCCCAAGTTAGAAGCAGAGCCTAAGGTGTAAATTATCGATAGTCCATATCTCGGAAACTATAAGAGATAATGCAATTTGGCAACCGGCAATGTAATTAGCATGCCGAATATTACTTGGAATGTGAATTGGAACGAAATCGCCAATAGATAAGACCATTTTACAATTTGGGCCCAAGTTAGAGGCAGAGCCTAAGGTGTAAATTATCGATAGTCCATATCTCGGAAACTATAAGAGATAATGCAATTTGGCAACCGGCAATGTAATTAGCATGCCGAATACCACTTGGAATATGAATTGGAACGAAATCGCCAATAGATAAGACCATTTTACAATTTGGGCCCAAGTTAGAAGCAGAGCCTAAGGTGTAAATTATCGATAGTCCATATCTCGGAAACTATAAGAGATAATGCAATTTGGCAACCGGCAATGTAATTAGCATGCCGAATATTACTTGGAATGTGAATTGGAACGAAATCGCCAATAGGTAAGACCATTTAACAATTTGGGCCCAAGTTAGAAGCAGAGCCTAAGGTGTAAATTATCGATAGTCCATATCTCGGAAACTATAAGAGATAATTCAATTTGGCAACCGGCAATGTAATTAGCATGCTGGATATTACTTGGAATGTGAATTGGAACGAAATCGCCAATAGATAAGACCATTTTACAATTTGGGCCCAAGTTAGAAGCAGGGCCTAAGGTGTAAATTATCGATAGTCCATATCTCGGAAACTATAAGAGATAATGCAATTTGGCAACCGGCAATGTAATTAGCATGCCGTATATTACTTGGAATGTGAATTGGAACGAAATCGCCAATAGATAAGACGATTTTACAATTTGGGCCCAAGTTAGAAGCAGAGGTTAAGGTGTAAATTATCGATAGTCCATATCTCGGAAACTATAAGAGATAATGCAATTTGGCAACCGGCAATGTAATTAGCATGCCGAATATTACTTGGAATGTGAATTGGAACGAAATCGCCAATAGATAAAACCGTTTTACAATTTGGGCCCAAGTTAGAAGCAGAGCCTAAGGTGTAAATTATCGATAGTCCATATCTCGGAAACTATAAGAGATAATGCAATTTGGCAAGCGGCAATGTAATTAGCATGCCGAATATTACTTGGAAAGTGAATTGGAACGAAATCGCCAATAGATAAGACCATTTTACAATTTGGGCCCAAGTTAGAAGCAGAGCCTAAGGTGTAAATTATCGATAGTCCATATCTCGGAAGCTATAAGAGATAATGCAATTTGGTAACCGGCAATGCAATTAGCATGCCGAATATTACTTGGAATGTGAATTGGAACGAAATCGCCAATAGATAAGACCATTTTACAATTTGAGCCCAAGTTAGAAGCAGAGCCTAAGGTGTAAATTATCGATAGTCCATATCTCGGAAACTATAAGAGATAATGCAATTTGGCAACCGGCAATGTAATTAGCATGCCGAATATTACTTGGAGAGTGAATTGGAACGAAATCGCCAATAGATAAGACCATTTTACAATTTGGGCCCAAGTTAGAAACAGAGCCTGAGGTGTAAATTATCGATAGTCCATATCTCGGAAACTATAAGAGATAATGCAATTTGGCAACCGGCAATGTAATTTGCATGCCGAATATTACTTGGAAAGTGAATTGGAACGAAATCGTTAATAGATAAGACCATTTTACAATTTGGGCCCAAGTTAGAAGCAGAGCCTAAGGTGTAAATTATCGATAGTCCATATCTCGGAAACTATAAGAGGTAATGCAATTTGGCAACCGGCAATGTAATTAGCATGCCGAATATTACTTGGAATGTGAATTGGAGCGAAATCGCCAATAGATAAGACCATTTTACAATTTGGGCCCAAGTTAGAAGCAGAGCCTAAGGTGTAAATTATCCATAGTCCATATCTCGGAAACTATAAGAGATAATGCAATTTGGCAACTGGCAATGTAATTAGCATGCCGAATATTACTTGGAATGTGAATTGGAACGAAATCGCCAATAGATAAGACCATTTTACAATTTGGGCAAAAGTTAGAAGCAGAGCCTAAGGTGTAAATTATCGATAGTCCATATCTCGGAAACTATAAGAGATAATTCAATTTGGCCACCGGCAATGTAATTAGCATGCCGAATATTACTTGGAATGTGAATTGAAACGAAATCGCCAATAGATAAGACCATTTTACAATTTGGGCCCAAGTTAGAAGCAGAGAATAAGGTGTAAATTATCGATAGTCCATATCTCGGAAACTATAAGAGATAATGCAATTTGGCAACCGGCAATGTAATTAGCATGCCGAATATTACTTGGAATGTGAATTGGAACGAAATCGCCAATAGATAAGGCCATTTTATAATTTGGGCCCAAGTTAGAAGCAGAGCCTAAGGTGTAAATTATCGATAGTCCATATCTCGGAAACTAAAATAGATAATGCAATTTGGCAACCGGCAATGTAATTAGCATGTCGAATATTACTTGGAATGTGAATTGGAACGAAATCGCCAATAGATAAGACCATTTTACAATTTGGGCCCAAGTTAGAAGCAGAGCCTAAGGTGTAAATTATCGATAGTCCATATCTCGGAAACTATAAGAGATAATGCAGTTTCGCAACCGGCAATGTAATTAGCATGCCGAATATTACTTGGAATGTGAATTGGGACAAAATCGCCAATAGATAAGACCATTTTACAATTTGGGCCCAAGTTAGAAGCAGAGCCTAAGGTGTAAATTATCGATAGTCCATATCTCGGAAACTATAAGAGATAATGCAATTTGGCAACCGGCAATGTAATTAGCATGCCGAATATTACTTGGAATGTGAATTGGAACGAAATCGCCAATAGATAAGACCATTTTACAATTTGGGCCCAAGTTAGAGGCAGAGCCTAAGGTGTAAATTATCGATAGTCCATATCTCGGAAACTATAAGAGATAATGCAATTTGGCAACCGGCAATGTAATTAGCATGCCGAATACCACTTGGAATATGAATTGGAACGAAATCGCCAATAGATAAGACCATTTTACAATTTGGGCCCAAGTTAGAAGCAGAGCCTAAGGTGTAAATTATCGATAGTCCATATCTCGGAAACTATAAGAGATAATGCAATTTGGCAACCGGCAATGTAATTAGCATGCCGAATATTACTTGGAATGTGAATTGGAACGAAATCGCCAATAGATAAGGCCATTTTACAATTTGGGCCCAAGTTAGAAGCAGAGCCTAAGGTGTAAATTATCGATAGTCCATATCTCGGAAACTATAAGAGATAATGCAATTTGGCAACCGGCAATGTAATTAGCATGCCGAATATTACTTGGAATGTGAATTGGAACGAAATCGCCAATAGATAAGACCATTTTACAATTTGGGCCCAAGTTAGAAGCAGAGCCTAAGGTGTAAATTATCGATAGTCCATATCTCGGAAACTAAAAGAGATAATGCAATTTGGCAACCGGCAATGTAATTAGCATGCCGAATATTACTTGGAATGTGAATTGGAACGAAATCGCCAATAGATAAGACCATTTTACAATTTGGGCCCAAGTTAGAAGCAGAGCCTAAGGTGTAAATTATCGATAGTCCATATCTCGGAAACTATAAGAGATAATGCAGTTTCGCAACCGGCAATGTAATTAGCATGCCGAATATTACTTGGAATGTGAATTGGGACGAAATCGCCAATAGATAAGACCATTTTACAATTTGTGCCCAAGTTAGAAGCAGAGCCTAAGGTGTAAATTATCGATAGTCCATATCTCGGAAACTATAAGAGATAATGCAATTTGGCAACCGGCAATGTAATTAGCATGCCGAATATTACTTGGAATGTGAATTGGAACGATATCGCCAATAGATAAGACCATTTTACAATTTGGGCCCAAGTTAGAAGCAGAGCCTAAGGTGTAAATTATCGATAGTCCATATCTCGGAAACTATAAGAGATAATGCAATTTGGCAACCGGCAATGTAATTAGCATGCCGAATATTACTTGGAATGTGAATTGGAACGAAATCGCCAATAGATAAGGCCATTTTACAATTTGGGCCCAAGTTAGAAGCAGAGCCTAAGGTGTAAATTATCGATAGTCCATATCTCGGAAACTATAAGAGATAATGCAATTTGGCAACCGGCAATGTAATTAGCATGCCAAATATTACTTGGAATGTGAATTGGAACGAAATCGCCAATAGATAAGACCATTTTACAATTTGGGCCCAAGTTAGAAGCAGAGCCTAAGGTGTAAATTATCGATAGTCCATATCTCGGAAACTATAAGAGATAATGCAATTTGGCAACCGGCATTGTAATTGGCATGCCGAATATTACTTGGAATGTGAATTGGAACGAAATCGCCAATAGATAAGACGATTTTACAATTTGGGCCCAAGGGAGAAGCAGAGCCTAAGGTGTAAATTACCGATAGTTCATATCTCGGAAACTATAAGAGATAATGCAATTTGGCAACCGGCAATGTAATTAGCATGCCGAATATTACTTGGAATGTGAATTGGAACGAAATCGCCAATAGATAAGACCATTTTACAATTTGGGCCCAAGTTAGAAGCAGAGCCTAAGGTGTAAATTATCGATAGTCCATATCTCGGAAACTATAAGAGATAATGCAATTTGGCAACCGGCAATGTAATTAGCATGCCGAATATTACTTGGAATGTGAATTGGAATGAAATCGCCAATAGATAAGACCATTTTGCAATTTGGGCCCAAGTTAGAAGCAGAGCCTAAGGTGTAAATTATCGATAGTCCATATCTCGGAAACTATAAGAGATAATGCAATTTGGCAACCGGCAATGTAATTAGCATGCCGAATATTACTTGTAATGTGAATTGGAACGAAATCGCCAATAGATAAGACGATTTTACAATTTGGGCCCAAGTTAGAAGCAGAGCCTAAGGTGTAAATTACCGATAGTCCATATCTCGGAAACTATAAGAGATAATGCAATTTGGCAACCGGCAATGTAATTAGCATGCCGAATATTACTTGGAATGTGAATTGGAACGAAATCGCCAATAGATAAGACCATTTTACAAGTTGGGCCCAAGTTAGAAGCAGAGCCTAAGGTGTAAATTATCGATAGTCCATATCTCGGAAACTATAAGAGATAATGCAATTTGGCAACCGGCAATGATATTAGCATGCCGAATATTACTTGGAATGTGAATTGGAATGAAATCGCCAATAGATAAGACCATTTTACAATTTGGGCCCAAGTTAGAAGCAGAGCCTAAGGTGTAAATTATCCATAGTCCATATCTCGGAAACTATAAGAGATAATGCAATTTGGCAACTGGCAATGTAATTAGCATGCCGAATATTACTTGGAATGTGAATTGGGACGAAATCGCCAATAGATAAGACCATTTTACAATTTGGGCCCAAGTTAGAAGCAGAGCCTAAGGTGTAAATTATCGATAGTCCATATCTCGGAAACTATAAGAGATAATGCAATTTGGCAACCGGCAATGTAATTAGCATGCCGAATATTACTAGGAATGTGAATTGGAATGAAATCGCCAATAGATAAGACCATTTTACAATTTGGGCCCAAGTTAGAAGCAGAGCCTAAGGTGTAAATTATCCATAGTCCATATCTCGAAAACTATAAGAGATAATGCAATTTGGCAACTGGCAATGTAATTAGCATGCCGAATATTACTTGGAATGTGAATTGGGACGAAATCGCCAATAGATAAGGCCATTTTACAGTTTGGGCCCAAGTTAGAAGCAGAGCCTAAGGTTAAAAATAATCGATAGTCCATATCTCGGAAACTATAAGAGATAATGCAATTTGGGAACCGGCAATGTAATTAGCATGCCGAATATTACTTGGAATGTGAATTGGAATGAAATCGCCAATAGATAAGACCATTTTACAATTTGGGCCCAAGTTAGAAGCAGAGCCTAAGGTGTAAATTATCGATAGTCCATATCTCGGAAACTATAAGAGATAATGCAACTTGGCCACCGGCAATGTAATTAGCATGCCGAATATTACTTGGAATGTGAATTGGAACGAAATCGCCAATAGGTAAGACCATTTTACAATTTGGGCCCAAGTTAGAAGCAGAGCCTAAGGTGTAAATTATCGATAGTCCATATCTCGGAAACTATAAGAGATAATGCAATTTGGCAACCGGCAATGTAATTAGCATGCCGAATATTACTTGGAGAGTGAATTGGAACGAAATCGCCAATAGATAAGACCATTTTACAATTTGGGCCCAAGTTAGAAACAGAGCCTGAGGTGTAAATTATCGATAGTCCATATCTCGGAAACTATAAGAGATAATGCAATTTGGCAACCGGCAATGTAATTTGCATGCCGAATATTACTTGGAAAGTGAATTGGAACGAAATCGCCAATAGATAAGACCATTTTACAATTTGGGCCCAAGTTAGAAGCAGAGCCTAAGGTGTAAATTATCGATAGTCCATATCTCGGAAACTATAAGAAGTAATGCAATTTGGCAACCGGCAATGTAATTAGCATGCCGAATATTACTTGGAATATGAATTGGAGCGAAATCGCCAATAGATAAGACCATTTTACAATTTGTGCCCAAGTTAGAAGCAGAGCCTAAGGTGTAAATTATCCATAGTCCATATCTCGGAAACTATAAGAGATAATGCAATTTGGCAACTGGCAATGTAATTAGCATGCCGAATATTACTTGGAATGTGAATTGGAACGAAATCGCCAATAGATAAGACCATTTTACAATTTGGGCAAAAGTTAGAAGCAGAGCCTAAGGTGTAAATTATCGATAGTCCATATCTCGGAAACTATAAGAGATAATTCAATTTGGCCACCGGCAATGTAATTAGCATGCCGAATATTACTTGGAATGTGAATTGGAACGAAATCGCCAATTGATAAGACCATTTTACAATTTGGGCCCAAGTTAGAAGCAGAGAATAAGGTGTAAATTATCGATAGTCCATATCTCGGAAACTATAAGAGATAATGCAATTGGCAACCGGCAATGTAATTAGCATGCCGAATACTACTTGGAATGTGAATTGGAACGAAATCGCCAATAGATAAGACCATTTTACAATTTGGGCCCAAGTTAGAAGCAGAGCCTAAGGTGTAAATTATCGATAGTCCATATCTCGAAAACTAAAAGAGATAATGCAATTTGGCAACCGGCAATGTAATTAGCATGCCGAATATTACTTGGAATGTGAATTGGAACGAAATCGCCAATAGATAAGACCATTTTACAATTTGGGCCCAAGTTAGAAGCAGAGCCTAAGGTGTAAATTATCGATAGTCCATATCTCGGAAACTATAAGAGATAATGCAATTTGGCAACCGGCAATGTAATTAGCATGCCGAATACCACTTGGAATATGAATTGGAACGAAATCGCCAATAGATAAGACCATTTTACAATTTGGGCCCAAGTTAGAAGCAGAGCCTAAGGTGTAAATTATCGATAGTCCATATCTCGGAAACTATAAGAGATAATTCAATTTGGCAACCGGCAATGTAATTAGCATGCCGAATATTACTTGGAATGTGAATTGGAACGAAATCGCCAATAGATAAGACCATTTTACAATTTGGGCCCAAGTTAGAAGCAGAGCCTAAGGTGTAAATTATCGATAGTCCATATCTCGGAAACTATAAGAGATAATGCAATTTGGCAATCGGCAATGTAATTAGCATGCCGAATATTACTTGGAATGTGAATTGGAACGAAATCGCCAATTGATAAGACGATTTTACAATTTGGGCCCAAGTTAGAAGCAGAGCCTAAGGTGTAAATTACCGATAGTTCATATCTCGGAAACTATAAGAGATAATGCAATTTGGCAACCGGCAATGTAATTAGCATGCCGAATATTACTTGGAATGTGAATTGGAACGAAATCGCCAATAGATAAGACCATTTTACAATTTGGGCCCAAGTTAGAAGCAGAGCCTAAGGTGTAAATTATTGATAGTCCATATCTCGGAAACTATAAGAGATAATGCAATTTGGCAACCGGCAATGTAATTAGCATGCCGAATATTACTTGGAATGTGAATTGGAATGAAATCGCCAATAGATAAGACCATTTTGCAATTTGGGCCCAAGTTAGAAGCAGAGCCTAAGGTGTAAATAATCGATAGTCCATATCTCGGAAACTATAAGAGATAATGCAATTTGGCAACCGGCAATGTAATTAGCATGCCGAATATTACTTGGAATGTGAATTGGAACGAAATCGCCAATAGATAAGACGATTTTACAATTTGGGCCCAAGTTAGAAGCAGAGCCTAAGGTGTAAATTACCGATAGTCCATATCTCGGAAACTATAAGAGATAATGCAATTTGGCAACCGGCAATGTAATTAGCATGCCGAATATTACTTGGAATGTGAATTGGAACGAAATCGCCAATAGATAAGACCATTTTACAATTTGGGCCCAAGTTAGAAGCAGAGCCTAAGGTGTAAATTATCGATAGTCCATATCTCGGAAACTATAAGAGATAATGCAATTTGGCAACCGGCAATGATATTAGCATGCCGAATATTACTTGGAATGTGAATTGGAATGAAATCGCCAATAGATAAGACCATTTTACAATTTGGGCCCAAGTTAGAAGCAGAGCCTAAGGTGTAAATTATCCATAGTCCATATCTCGGAAAACTATAAGAGATAATGCAATTTGGCAACTGGCAATGTAATTAGCATGCCGAATATTACTTGGAATGTGAATTGGGACGAAATCGCCAATAGATAAGACCATTTTGCAATTTGGGCCCAAGTTAGAAGCAGAGCCTAAGGTGTAAATTATCGATAGTCCATATCTCGGAAACTATAAGAGATAATGCAATTTGGCAACCGGCAATGTAATTAGCATGCCGAATATTACTTGGATTGTGAATTGGAACGAAATCGCCAATAGATAAGACCATTTTACAATTTGGGCCCAAGTTAGAAGCAGAGCCTAAGGTGTAAATTATTGATAGTCCATATCTCGGAAACTATAAGAGATAATGCAATTTGGCAACCGGCAATGTAATTAGCATGCCGAATACTACTTGGAATGTGAATTGGAACGAAATCGCCAATAGATAAGACCATTTTACAATTTGGGCCCAAGTTAGAAGCAGAGCCCTAAGGTGTAAATTATCGATAGTCCATATCTCGAAAACTAAAAGAGATAATGCAATTTGGCAACCGGCAATGTAATTAGCATGCCGAATATTACTTGGAATGTGAATTGGAACGAAATCGCCAATAGATAAGACCATTTTACAATTTGGGCCCAAGTTAGAAGCAGAGCCTAAGGTGTAAATTATCGATAGTCCATATCTCGGAAACTATAAGAGATAATGCAATTTGGCAACCGGCAATGTAATTAGCATGCCGAATACCACTTGGAATATGAATTGGAACGAAATCGCCAATAGATAAGACCATTTTACAATTTGGGCCCAAGTTAGAAGCAGAGCCTAAGGTGTAAATTATCGATAGTCCATATCTCGGAAACTATAAGAGATAATTCAATTTGGCAACAGGCAATGTAATTAGCATGCCGAATATTACTTGGAATGTGAATTGGAACGAAATCGCCAATAGATAAGACCATTTTACAATTTGGGCCCAAGTTAGAAGCAGAGCCTAAGGTGTAAATTATCGATAGTCCATATCTCGGAAACTATAAGAGATAATGCAATTTGGCAATCGGCAATGTAATTAGCATGCCGAATATTACTTGGAATGTGAATTGGAACGAAATCGCCAATAGATAAGACGATTTTACAATTTGGGCCCAAGTTAGAAGCAGAGCCTAAGGTGTAAATTACCGATAGTTCATATCTCGGAAACTATAAGAGATAATGCAATTTGGCAACCGGCAATGTAATTAGCATGCCGAATATTACTTGGAATGTGAATTGGAACGAAATCGCCAATAGATAAGACCATTTTACAATTTGGGCCCAAGTTAGAAGCAGAGCCTAAGGTGTAAATTATTGATAGTCCATATCTCGGAAACTATAAGAGATAATGCAATTTGGCAACCGGCAATGTAATTAGCATGCCGAATATTACTTGGAATGTGAATTGGAATGAAATCGCCAATAGATAAGACCATTTTGCAATTTGGGCCCAAGTTAGAAGCAGAGCCTAAGGTGTAAATAATCGATAGTCCATATCTCGGAAACTATAAGAGATAATGCAATTTGGCAACCGGCAATGTAATTAGCATGCCGAATATTACTTGGAATGTGAATTGGAACGAAATCGCCAATAGATAAGACGATTTTACAATTTGGGCCCAAGTTAGAAGCAGAGCCTAAGGTGTAAATTACCGATAGTCCATATCTCGGAAACTATAAGAGATAATGCAATTTGGCAACCGGCAATGTAATTAGCATGCCGAATATTACTTGGAATGTGAATTGGAACGAAATCGCCAATAGATAAGACCATTTTACAATTTGGGCCCAAGTTAGAAGCAGAGCCTAAGGTGTAAATTATCGATAGTCCATATCTCGGAAACTATAAGAGATAATGCAATTTGGCAACCGGCAATGATATTAGCATGCCGAATATTACTTGGAATGTGAATTGGAATGAAATCGCCAATAGATAAGACCATTTTACAATTTGGGCCCAAGTTAGAAGCAGAGCCTAAGGTGTAAATTATCCATAGTCCATATCTCGGAAACTATAAGAGATAATGCAATTTGGCAACTGGCAATGTAATTAGCATGCCGAATATTACTTGGAATGTGAATTGGGACGAAATCGCCAATAGATAAGACCATTTTGCAATTTGGGCCCAAGTTAGAAGCAGGGCCTAAGGTGTAAATTATCGATAGTCCATATCTCGGAAACTATAAGAGATAATGCAATTTGGCAACCGGCAATGTAATTAGCATGCCGAATATTACTTGGAATGTGAATTGGAACGAAATCGCCAATAGATAAGACCATTTTACAATTTGGGCCCAAGTTAGAAGCAGAGCCTAAGGTGTAAATTATTGATAGTCCATATCTCGGAAACTATAAGAGATAATGCAATTTGGCAACCGGCAATGTAATTAGCATGCCGAATATTACTTGGAATGTGAATTGGAATGAAATCGCCAATAGATAAGACCATTTTGCAAATTGGGCCCAAGTTAGAAGCAGAGCCTAAGGTGTAAATTATCGATAGTCCATATCTCGGAAACTATAAGAGATAATGCAATTTGGCAACCGGCAATGTAATTAGCATGCCGAATATTACTTGGAATGTGAATTGGAACGAAATCGCCAATAGATAAGACGATTTTACAATTTGGGCCCAAGTTAGAAGCAGAGCCTAAGGTGTAAATTACCGATAGTCCATATCTCGGAAACTATAAGAGATAATGCAATTTGGCAACCGGCAATGTAATTAGCATGCCGAATATTACTTGGAATGTGAATTGGAACGAAATCGCCAAAAGATAAGACCATTTTACAATTTGGGCCCAAGTTAGAAGCAGAGCCTAAGGTGTAAATTATCGATAGTCCATATCTCGGAAACTATAAGAGATAATGCAATTTGGCAACCGGCAATGTAATTAGCATGCCGAATATTACTTGGAATGTGAATTGGAATGAAATCGCCAATAGATAAGACCATTTTACAATTTGGGCCCAAGTTAGAAGCAGAGCCTAAGGTGTAAATTATCCATAGTCCATATCTCGAAAACTATAAGAGATAATGCAATTTGGCAACTGGCAATGTAATTAGCATGCCGAATATTACTTGGAATGTGAATTGGGACGAAATCGCCAATAGATAAGACCATTTTACAATTTGGGCCCAAGTTAGAAGCAGAGCCTAAGGTGTAAATTATCGATAGTCCATATCTCGGAAACTATAAGAGATAATGCAATTTGGCAACCGGCAATGTAATTAGCATGCCGAATACTACTTGGAATGTGAATTGGAACGAAATCGCCAATAGATAAGACCATTTTACAGTTTGGGCCCAAGTTAGAAGCATAGCCTAAGGTTAAAAATAATCGATAGTCCATATCTCGGAAACTATAAGAGATAATGCAATTTGGGAACCGGCAATGTAATTAGCATGCCGAATATTACTTGGAATGTGAATTGGAATGAAATCGCCAATAGATAAGACCATTTTACAATTTGGGCCCAAGTTAGAAGCAGAGCCTAAGGTGTAAATTATCGATAGTCCATATCTCGGAAACTATAAGAGATAATGCAACTTGGCCACCGGCAATGTAATTAGGCATGCCGAATATTACTTCGAATGTGAATTGGAACGAAATCGCCAATAGTAAGACCATTTTACAATTTGGGCCCAAGTTAGAAGCAGAGCCTAAGGTGTAAATTATCGATAGTCCATATCTCGGAAACTATAGGAGATAATTCAATTTGGCAACCGGCAATGTAATTAGCATGCCGAATATTACTTGGAATGTGAATTGGAACGAAATCGCCAATAGATAAGACCATTTTACAATTTGGGCCCAAGTTAGAAGCAGAGCCTAAGGTGTAAATTATCGATAGTCCATATCTCGGAAACTATAAGAGATAATGCAATTTGGCAACCGGCAATGTAATTAGCATGCCGAATATTACTTGGAATGTGAATTGGAACGAAATCGCCAATAGATAAGACGATTTTACAATTTGGGCCCAAGTTAGAAGCAGAGCCCAAGGTGTAAATTACCGATAGTTCATATCTCGGAAACTATAAGAGATAATGCAATTTGGCAACCGGCAATGTAATTAGCATGCCGAATATTACTTGGAATGTGAATTGGAACGAAATCGCCAATAGATAAGACCATTTTACAATTTGGGCCCAAGTTAGAAGCAGAGCCTAAGGTGTAAATTATCGATAGTCCATATCTCGGAAACTATAAGAGATAATGCATTTTGGCAACCGGAAATGTAATTAGCATGCCGAATATTACTTGGAATGTGAATTGGAATGAAATCGCCAATAGATAAGACCATTTTGCAATTTGGGCACAAGTTAGAAGCAGAGCCTAAGGTGTAAATTATCGATAGTCCATATCTCGGAAACTATAATAGATAATGCAATTTGGCAACCGGCAATGTAATTAGCATGCCGAATATTACTTGGAATGTGAATTGGAACGAAATCGCCAATAGATAAGACGATTTTACAATTTGGGGCCCAAGTTAGAAGCAGAGCCTAAGGTGTAAATTACCGATAGTCCATATCTCGGAAACTATAAGAGATAATGCAATTTGGCAACCGGCAATGTAATTAGCATGCCGAATATTACTTGGAATGTGAATTGGAACGAAATCGCCAATAGATAAGACCATTTTACAATTTGGGCCCAAGTTAGAAGCAGAGCCTAAGGTGTAAATTATCGATAGTCCATATCTCGGAAACTATAAGAGATAATGCAATTTGGCAACCGGCAATGAAATTAGCATGCCGAATATTACTTGGAATGTGAATTGAATGAAATCGCCAATAGATAAGACCATTTTACAATTTGGGCCCAAGTTAGAAGCAGAGCCTAAGGTGTAAATTATCCATAGTCCATATCTCGGAAACTATAAGAGATAATGCAATTTGGCAACTGGCAATGTAATTAGCATGCCGAATATTACTTGGAATGTGAATTGGGACGAAACCGCCAATAGATAAGACCATTTTACAATTTGGGCCCAAGTTAGAAGCAGAGCCTAAGGTGTAAATTATCGATAGTCCATATCTCGGAAACTATAAGAGATAATGCAATTTGGCAACCGGCAATGTAATTAGCATGCCGAATATTACTTGGAATGTGAATTGGAATGAAATCGCCAATAGATAAGACCATTTTACAATTTGGGCCCAAGTTAGAAGCAGAGCCTAAGGTGTAAATTATCCATAGTCCATATCTCGAAAACTATAAGAAGATAATGCAATTTGGCAACTGGCAATGTAATTAGCATGCCGAATATTACTTGGAATGTGAATTGGGACGAAATCGCCAATAGATAAGACCATTTTACAATTTGGGCCCAAGTTAGAAGCAGAGCCTAAGGTGTAAATTATCGATAGTCCATATCTCGGAAACTATAAGAGATAATGCAATTTGGCAACCGGCAATGTAATTAGCATGCCGAATACTACTTGGAATGTGAATTGGAACGAAATCGCCAATAGATAAGACCATTTTACAATTTGGGCCCAAGTTAGAAGCAGAGCCTAAGGTTAAAAATAATCGATAGTCCATATCTCGGAAACTATAAGAGATAATGCAATTTGGGAACCGGCAATGTAATTAGCATGCCGAATATTACTTGGAATGTGAATTGGAGTGAAATCGCCAATAGATAAGACCATTTTACAATTTGGGCCCAAGTTAGAAGCAGAGCCTAAGGTGTAAATTATCGATAGTCCATATCTCGGAAACTATAAGAGATAATGCAACTTGGCCACCGGCAATGTAATTAGCATGCCGAATATTACTTGGAATGTGAATTGGAACGAAATCGCCAATAGGTAAGACCATTTTACAATTTGGGCCCAAGTTAGAAGCAGAGCCTAAGGTGTAAATTATCGATAGTCCATATCTCGGAAACTATAAGAGATAATTCTATTTGGCCACCGGCAATGTAATTAGCATGCCGAATATTACTTGGAATGTGAATTGGAACGAAATCGCCAATAGATAAGACCATTTTACAATTTGGGCCCAAGTTAGAAGCAGAGCCTAAGGTGTAAATTATCGATAGTCCATATCTCGGAAACTATAAGAGATAATGCAATTTGGCAACCGGCAATGTAATTAGCATGCCGAATATTACTTGGAATGTGAATTGGAACGAAATCGCCAATAGATAAGGCCATTTTACAATTTGGGCCCAAGTTAGAAGCAGAGAATAAGGTGTAAATTATCGATAGTCCATATCTCGGAAACTATAAGAGATAATGCAATTTGGCAACCGGCAATGTAATTAGCATGCCGAATATTACTTGGAATGTGAATTGGAACGAAATCGCCAATAGGTAAGACCATTTTACAATTTGGGCCCAAGTTAGAAGCAGAGCCTAAGGTGTAAATTATCGATAGTCCATATCTCGGAAACTATAAGAGATAATTCAATTTGTCCACCGGCAATGTAATTAGCATGCCGAATATTACTTGGAATGTGAATTGGAACGAAATCGCCAATAGATAAGACCATTTTACAATTTGGGCCCAAGTTAGAAGCAGAGCCTAAGGTGTAAATTATCGATAGTCCATATCTCGGAAACTATAAGAGATAATGCAATTTGGCAACCGGCAATGTAATTAGCATGCCGAATATTACTTGGAATGTGAATTGGAACGAAATCGCCAATAGATAAGGCCATTTTACAATTTGGGCCCAAGTTAGAAGCAGAGCCTAAGGTGTAAATTATCGATAGTCCATATCTCGGAAACTATAAGAGATAATGCAATTTGGCAACCGGCAATGTAATTAGCATGCCGAATATTACTTGGAATGTGAATTGGAACGAAATCGCCAATAGATAAGACCATTTTACAATTTGGGCCCAAGTTAGAAGCAGATCCTAAGGTGTAAATTATCGATAGTCCATATCTCGGAAACTAAAAGAGATAATGCAATTTGGCAACCGGCAATGTAATTAGCATGCCGAATATTACTTGGAATGTGAATTGGAACGAAATCGCCAATAGATAAGACCATTTTACAATTTGGGCCCAAGTTAGAAGCAGAGCCTAAGGTGTAAATTATCGATAGTCCATATCTCGGAAACTATAAGAGATAATGCAGTTTCGCAACCGGCAATGTAATTAGCATGCCGAATATTACTTGGAATGTGAATTGGACGAAATCGCCAATAGATAAGACCATTTTACAATTTGGGCCCAAGTTAGAAGCAGAGCCTAAGGTGTAAATTATCGATAGTCCATATCTCGGAAACTATAAGAGATAATGCAATTTGGCAACCGGCAATGTAATTAGCATGCCGAATATTACTTGGAATGTGAATTGGAACGAAATCGCCAATAGATAAGACCATTTTACAATTTGGGCCCAAGTTAGAAGCCGAGCCTAAGGTGTAAATTATCGATAGTCCATATCTCGGAAACTATAAGAGATAATGCAATTTGGCAACCGGCAATGTAATTAGCATGCCGAATACCACTTGGAATGTGAATTGGAACGAAATCGCCAATAGATAAGACCATTTTACAATTTGGGCCCAAGTTAGAAGCAGAGCCTAAGGTATAAATTATCGATAGTCCATATCTCGGAAACTATAAAGAGATAATTCAATTTGGCAACCGGCAATGTAATTAGCTTGCCGAATATTACTTGGAATGTGAATTGGAACGAAATCGCAAATAGATAAGACCATTTTACAATTTGGGCCCAAGTTAGAAGCAGAGCCTAAGGTGTAAATTATCGATAGTCCATATCTCGGAAACTAAAAGAGATAATGCAATTTGGCAACCGGCAATGTAATTAGCATGCCGAATATTACTTGGAATGTGAATTGGAACGAAATCGCCAATAGATAAGACCATTTTACAATTTGGGCCCAAGTTAGAAGCAGAGCCTAAGGTGTAAATTATCGATAGTCCATATCTCGGAAACTATAAGAGATAATGCAGTTTCGCAACCGGCAATGTAATTAGCATGCCGAATATTACTAGGAATGTGAATTGGGACGAAATGCCCAATAGATAAGACCATTTAACAATTTGGGCCCAAGTTAGAAGCAGAGCCTAAGGTGTAAATTATCGATAGTCCATATCTCGGAAACTATAAGAGATAATGCAATTTGGCAACCAGCAATGTAATTAGCATGCCGAATATTACTTGGAATGTGAATTGGAACGAAATCGCCAATAGATAAGACCATTTTACAATTTGGGCCCAAGTTTGAAGCAGAGCCTAAGGTGTATATTATCGATAGTCCTTATCTCGGAAACTATAAAAGATAATGCAATTTGGCAACCGGCAATGTAATTAGCATGCCGAATATTACTTGGAATGTGAATTGGAACGAAATCGCCAATAGATAAGACCATTTTACAATTTGGGCCCAAGTTAGAAGCAGAGCCTAAGGTGTAAATTATTGATAGTCCATATCTCGGAAACTATAAGAGATAATGCAATTTCGCAACCGGCAATGTAATTAACATGCCGAATATTACTTGGAGTGTGAATTGGAACGAAATCGCCAATAGAAAAGGCCATTTTACAATTTGGGCCCAAGTTAGAAGCAGAGCCTAAGGTGTAAATTATCGATAGTCCGTATCTCGGAAACTATAAGAGATAATGCAATTTGGCAACCGGCAATGTAATTAGCATGCCGAATATTACTTGGAATGTGAATTGGAACGAAATCGCCAATAGATAAGGCCATTTTACAATTTGGGCCCAAGTTAGAAGCAGAGCCTAAGGTGTAAATTATCGATAGTCCATATCTCGGAAACTATAAGGGATAATGCAATTTGGCAACCGGCAATGTAATTAGCATGCCGAATACCACTTGGAATGTGAATTGGAACGAAATCGCCAATAGATAAGACCATTTTACAATTTGGGCCCAAGTTAGAAGCAGAGCCTAAGGTATAAATTATCGATAGTCCATATCTCGGAAACTATAAGAGATAATTCAATTTGGCAACCGGCAATGTAATTAGCATGCCGAATATTACTTGGAATGTGAATTGGAACGAAATCGCAAATACGATAAGACCATTTTACAATTTGGGCCCAAGTTAGAAGCAGAGCCTAAGGTGTAAATTATCGATAGTCCATATCTCGGAAACTAAAAGAGATAATGCAATTTGGCAACCGGCAATGTAATTAGCATGCCGAATATTACTTGGAATGTGAATTGGAACGAAATCGCCAATAGATAAGACCATTTACAATTTGGGCCCAAGTTAGAAGCAGAGCCTAAGGTGTAAATTATCGATAGTCCATATCTCGGAAACTATAAGAGATAATGCAATTTGGCAACCGGCAATGTAATTAGCATGCCGAATATTACTTGGAATGTGAATTGGAATGAAATCGCCAATAGATAAGACCATTTTACAATTTGGGCCCAAGTTAGAAGCAGAGCCTAAGGTGTAAATTATCGATAGTCCATATCTCGGAAACTATAAGAGATAATGCAATTTGGCAACCGGCAATGTAATTAGCATGCCGAATATTACTTGGAATGTGAATTGGAACGAAATCGCCAATAGATAAGACGATTTTACAATTTGGGCCCAAGTTAGAAGCAGAGCCTAAGGTGTAAATGACCCATAGTCCATATCTCGGAAACTATAGGTGATAATGCAATTTGGCAACCGGCAATGTAATTAGCATGCCGAATATTACTTGGAATGTGAATTGGAACGAAATCGCCAATAGATAAGACCATTTTACAATTTGGGCCCAAGTTAGAAGCAGAGCCTAAGGTGTAAATTATCGATAGTCCATATCTCGGAAACTATAAGAGATAATGCAATTTGGCAACCGGCAATGTAATTAGCATGCCGAATATTACTTGGAATCTGAATTTGAATGAAATCGCCAATAGATAAGACCATTTTACAATTTGGGCCCAAGTTAGAAGCAGAGCCTAACGTGTAAATTATCCATAGTCCATATCTCGGAAACTATAAGAGATAATGCAATTTGGCAACTGGCAATGTAATTAACATGCCGAATATTACTTGGAATGTGAATTGGGACGAAATCGCCAATAGATAAGACCATTTTACAATTTGGGCCCAAGTTAGAAGCAGAGCCTAAGGTGTAAATTATCGATAGTCCATATCTCGGAAACTATAAGAGATAATGCAATTTGGCAACCGGCAATGTAATTAGCATGCCGAATATTACTTGGAATGTGAATTGGAATGAAATCGCCAATAGATAAGACCATTTTACAATTTGGGCCCAAGTTAGAAGCAGAGCCTAAGGTGTAAATTATCCATAGTCCATATCTCGGAAACTATAAGAGATAATGCAATTTGGCAACTGGCAATGTAATTAGCATGCCGAATATTACTTGGAATGTGAATTGGGACGAAATCGCCAATAGATAAGACCATTTTACAATTTGGGCCCAAGTTAGAAGCAGAGCCTAAGGTGTAAATTATCGATAGTCCATATCTCGGAAACTACAAGAGATAATGCAATTTGGCAACCGGCAATGTAATTAGCATGCCGAATACTACTTGGAATGTGAATTGGAATCGAAATTTTACAGTTTGGGCCCAAGTTAGAAGCAGAGCCTAAGGTTAAAAATAATCGATAGTCCATATCTCGGAAACTATAAGAGATAATGCAATTTGGGAACCGGCATTGTAATTAGCATGCCAAATATTACTTGAAATGTGAATTGGAACGAAATCGCCAATAGATAAGACCATTTTACAATTTGGGCCCAAGTTAGAAGCAGAGCCTAAGGTGTAAATTATCGATAGTCCATATCTCGGGAACTATAAGAGATAATGCAACTTGGCCACCGGCAATGTAATTAGCATGCCGAATATTACTTGGAATGTGAATTGGAACGAAATCGCCAATAGATAAGACCATTTAACAATTTGGGCCCAAGTTAGAAGCAGAGCCTAAGGTGTAAATTATCGATAGTCCATATCTCGGGAACTATAAGAGATAATGCAATTTGGCAACCGGCAATGTAATTAGCATGCCGAATATTACTTGGAATGTGAATTGGAACGAAATCGCCAATAGATAAGACCATTTAACAATTTGGGCCCAAGTTAGAAGCAGAGCCTAAGGTGTAAATTATCGATAGTCCATATCTCGGAAACTATAAGAGATAATGCAATTTGGCAACCGGCAATGTAATTAGCATGCCGAATATTACTTGGAATGTGAATTGGAACGAAATCGCCAATAGATAAGACCATTTTACAATTTGGGCCCAAGTTAGAAGCAGAGCCTAAGGTGTAAATTATCGATAGTCCATATCTCGGAAACTATAAGAGATAATTCAATTTGGCCACCGGCAATGTAATTAGCATGCCGAATATTACTTGGAATGTGAATTGAAACGAAATCGCCAATAGATAAGACCATTTTACAATTTGGGCCCAAGTTAGAAGCAGAGAATAAGGTGTAAATTATCGATAGTCCATATCTCGGAAACTATAAGAGATAATGCAATTTGGCAACCGGCAATGTAATTAGCATGCCGAATATTACTTGGAATGTGAATTGGAACGAAATCGCCAATAGATAAGACCATTTTACAATTTGGGCCCAAGTTAGAAGCAGAGCCTAAGGTGTAAATTATCGATAGTCCATATCTCGGAAACTATAAGAGATAATGCAGTTTCGCAACCGGCAATGTAATTAGCATGCCGAATATTACTTGGAATGTGAATTGGGACGAAATCGCCAATAGATAAGACCATTTTACAATTTGGGCCCAAGTTAGAAGCAGAGCCTAAGGTGTAAATTATCGATAGTCCATATCTCGGAAACTATAAGAGATAATGCAATTTGGCAACCGGCAATGTAATTAGCATGCCGAATACCACTTGGAATGTGAATTGGAACGAAATCGCCAATAGATAAGACCATTTTACAATTTGGGCCCAAGTTAGAAGCAGAGCCTAAGGTATAAATTATCGATAGTCCATATCTCGGAAACTATAAGAGATAATTCAATTTGGCAACCGGCAATGTAATTAGCTTGCCGAATATTACTTGGAATGTGAATTGGAACGAAATCGCAAATAGATAAGACCATTTTACAATTTGGGCCCAAGTTAGAAGCAGAGCCTAAGGTGTAAATTATCGATAGTCCATATCTCGGAAACTAAAAGAGATAATGCAATTTGGCAACCGGCAATGTAATTAGCATGCCGAATATTACTTGGAATGTGAATTGGAACGAAATCGCCAATAGATAAGACCATTTTACAATTTGGGCCCAAGTTAGAAGCAGAGCCTAAGGTGTAAATTATCGATAGTCCATATCTCGGAAACTATAAGAGATAATGCAGTTTCGCAACCGGCAATGTAATTAGCATGCCGAATATTACTAGGAATGTGAATTGGGACGAAATGCCCAATAGATAAGACCATTTAACAATTTGGGCCCAAGTTAGAAGCAGAGCCTAAGGTGTAAATTATCGATAGTCCATATCTCGGAAACTATAAGAGATAATGCAATTTGGCAACCAGCAATGTAATTAGCATGCCGAATATTACTTGGAATGTGAATTGGAACGAAATCGCCAATAGATAAGACCATTTTACAATTTGGGCCCAAGTTTGAAGCAGAGCCTAAGGTGTAAATTATCGATAGTCCTTATCTCGGAAACTATAAAAGATAATGCAATTTGGCAACCGGCAATGTAATTAGCATGCCGAATATTACTTGGAATGTGAATTGGAACGAAATCGCCAATAGATAAGACCATTTTACAATTTGGGCCCAAGTTAGAAGCAGAGCCTAAGGTGTAAATTATTGATAGTCCATATCTCGGAAACTATAAGAGATAATGCAATTTCGCAACCGGCAATGTAATTAACATGCCGAATATTACTTGGAGTGTGAATTGGAACGAAATCGCCAATAGAAAAGGCCATTTTACAATTTGGGCCCAAGTTAGAAGCAGAGCCTAAGGTGTAAATTATCGATAGTCCGTATCTCGGAAACTATAAGAGATAATGCAATTTGGCAACCGGCAATGTAATTAGCATGCCGAATATTACTTGGAATGTGAATTGGAACGAAATCGCCAATAGATAAGGCCATTTTACAATTTGGGCCCAAGTTAGAAGCAGAGCCTAAGGTGTAAATTATCGATAGTCCATATCTCGGAAACTATAAGGGATAATGCAATTTGGCAACCGGCAATGTAATTAGCATGCCGAATACCACTTGGAATGTGAATTGGAACGAAATCGCCAATAGATAAGACCATTTTACAATTTGGGCCCAAGTTAGAAGCAGAGCCTAAGGTATAAATTATCGATAGTCCATATCTCGGAAACTATAAGAGATAATTCAATTTGGCAACCGGCAATGTAATTAGCATGCCGAATATTACTTGGAATGTGAATTGGAACGAAATCGCAAATAGATAAGACCATTTTACAATTTGGGCCCAAGTTAGAAGCAGAGCCTAAGGTGTAAATTATCGATAGTCCATATCTCGGAAACTAAAAGAGATAATGCAATTTGGCAACCGGCAATGTAATTAGCATGCCGAATATTACTTGGAATGTGAATTGGAACGAAATCGCCAATAGATAAGACCATTTTACAATTTGGGCCCAAGTTAGAAGCAGAGCCTAAGGTGTAAATTATCGATAGTCCATATCTCGGAAACTATAAGAGATAATGCAATTTGGCAACCGGCAATGTAATTAGCATGCCGAATATTACTTGGAATGTGAATTGGAATGAAATCGCCAATAGATAAGACCATTTTACAATTTGGGCCCAAGTTAGAAGCAGAGCCTAAGGTGTAAATTATCGATAGTCCATATCTCGGAAACTATAAGAGATAATGCAATTTGGCAACCGGCAATGTAATTAGCATGCCGAATATTACTTGGAATGTGAATTGGAACGAAATCGCCAATAGATAAGACGATTTTACAATTTGGGCCCAAGTTAGAAGCAGAGCCTAAGGTGTAAATGACCCATAGTCCATATCTCGGAAACTATAAGTGATAATGCAATTTGGCAACCGGCAATGTAATTAGCATGCCGAATATTACTTGGAATGTGAATTGGAACGAAATCGCCAATAGATAAGACCATTTTACAATTTGGGCCCAAGTTAGAAGCAGAGCCTAAGGTGTAAATTATCGATAGTCCATATCTCGGAAACTATAAGAGATAATGCAATTTGGCAACCGGCAATGTAATTAGCATGCCGAATATTACTTGGAATCTGAATTTGAATGAAATCGCCAATAGATAAGACCATTTTACAATTTGGGCCCAAGTTAGAAGCAGAGCCTAACGTGTAAATTATCCATAGTCCATATCTCGGAAACTATAAGAGATAATGCAATTTGGCAACTGGCAATGTAATTAACATGCCGAATATTACTTGGAATGTGAATTGGGACGAAATCGCCAATAGATAAGACCATTTTACAATTTGGGCCCAAGTTAGAAGCAGAGCCTAAGGTGTAAATTATCGATAGTCCATATCTCGGAAACTATAAGAGATAATGCAATTTGGCAACCGGCAATGTAATTAGCATGCCGAATATTACTTGGAATGTGAATTGGAATGAAATCGCCAATAGATAAGACCATTTTACAATTTGGGCCCAAGTTAGAAGCAGAGCCTAAGGTGTAAATTATCCATAGTCCATATCTCGGAAACTATAAGAGATAATGCAATTTGGCAACTGGCAATGTAATTAGCATGCCGAATATTACTTGGAATGTGAATTGGGACGAAATCGCCAATAGATAAGACCATTTTACAATTTGGGCCCAAGTTAGAAGCAGAGCCTAAGGTGTAAATTATCGATAGTCCATATCTCGGAAACTATAAGAGATAATGCAATTTGGCAACCGGCAATGTAATTAGCATGCCGAATACTACTTGGAATGTGAATTGGAATCGAAATTTTACAGTTTGGGCCCAAGTTAGAAGCAGAGCCTAAGGTTAAAAATAATCGATAGTCCATATCTCGGAAACTATAAGAGATAATGCAATTTGGGAACCGGCATTGTAATTAGCATGCCAAATATTACTTGAAATGTGAATTGGAACGAAATCGCCAATAGATAAGACCATTTTACAATTTGGGCCCAAGTTAGAAGCAGAGCCTAAGGTGTAAATTATCGATAGTCCATATCTCGGGAACTATAAGAGATAATGCAACTTGGCCACCGGCAATGTAATTAGCATGCCGAATATTACTTGGAATGTGAATTGGAACGAAATCGCCAATAGATAAGACCATTTAACAATTTGGGCCCAAGTTAGAAGCAGAGCTTAAGGTGTAAATTATCGATAGTCCATATCTCGGGAACTATAAGAGATAATGCAATTTGGCAACCGGCAATGTAATTAGCATGCCGAATATTACTTGGAATGTGAATTGGAACGAAATCGCCAATAGATAAGACCATTTAACAATTTGGGCCCAAGTTAGAAGCAGAGCCTAAGGTGTAAATTATCGATAGTCCATATCTCGGAAACTATAAGAGATAATGCAATTTGGCAACCGGCAATGTAATTAGCATGCCGAATATTACTTGGAATGTGAATTGGAACGAAATCGCCAATAGATAAGACCATTTTACAATTTGGGCCCAAGTTAGAAGCAGAGCCTAAGGTGTAAATTATCGATAGTCCATATCTCGGAAACTATAAGAGATAATTCAATTTGGCCACCGGCAATGTAATTAGCATGCCGAATATTACTTGGAATGTGAATTGAAACGAAATCGCCAATAGATAAGACCATTTTACAATTTGGGCCCAAGTTAGAAGCAGAGAATAAGGTGTAAATTATCGATAGTCCATATCTCGGAAACTATAAGAGATAATGCAATTTGGCAACCGGCAATGTAATTAGCATGCCGAATATTACTTGGAATGTGAATTGGAACGAAATCGCCAATAGATAAGACCATTTTACAATTTGGGCCCAAGTTAGAAGCAGAGCCTAAGGTGTAAATTATCGATAGTCCATATCTCGGAAACTATAAGAGATAATGCAGTTTCGCAACCGGCAATGTAATTAGCATGCCGAATATTACTTGGAATGTGAATTGGGACGAAATCGCCAATAGATAAGACCATTTTACAATTTGGGCCCAAGTTAGAAGCAGAGCCTAAGGTGTAAATTATCGATAGTCCATATCTCGGAAACTATAAGAGATAATGCAATTTGGCAACCGGCAATGTAATTAGCATGCCGAATATTACTTGGAATGTGAATTGGAACGAAATCGCCAATAGATAAGACCATTTTACAATTTGGGCCCAAGTTAGAGGCAGAGCCTAAGGTGTAAATTATCGATAGTCCATATCTCGGAAACTATAAGAGATAATGCAATTTGGCAACCGGCAATGTAATTAGCATGCCGAATACCACTTGGAATATGAATTGGAACGAAATCGCCAATAGATAAGACCATTTTACAATTTGGGCCCAAGTTAGAAGCAGAGCCTAAGGTGTAAATTATCGATAGTCCATATCTCGGAAACTAAAAGAGATAATGCAATTTGGCAACCGGCAATGTAATTAGCATGCCGAATATTACTTGGAATGTGAATTGGAACGAAATCGCCAATAGATAAGACCATTTTACAATTTGGGCCCAAGTTAGAAGCAGAGCCTAAGGTGTAAATTATCGATAGTCCATATCTCGGAAACTATAAGAGATAATGCAATTTGGCAACCGGCAATGTAATTAGCATGCCGAATATTACTTGGAATGTGAATTGGAACGAAATCGCCAATAGATAAGACCATTTTACAATTTGGGCCCAAGTTAGAGGCAGAGCCTAAGGTGTAAATTATCGATAGTCCATATCTCGGAAACTATAAGAGATAATGCAATTTGGCAACCGGCAATGTAATTAGCATGCCGAATACCACTTGGAATATGAATTGGAACGAAATCGCCAATAGATAAGACCATTTTACAATTTGGGCCCAAGTTAGAAGCAGAGCCTAAGGTGTAAATTATCGATAGTCCATATCTCGGAAACTATAAGAGATAATGCAATTTGGCAACCGGCAATGTAATTAGCATGCCGAATATTACTTGGAATGTGAATTGGAACGAAATCGCCAATAGATAAGGCCATTTTACAATTTGGGCCCAAGTTAGAAGCAGAGCCTAAGGTGTAAATTATCGATAGTCCATATCTCGGAAACTATAAGAGATAATGCAATTTGGCAACCGGCAATGTAATTAGCATGCCGAATATTACTTGGAATGTGAATTGGAACGAAATCGCCAATAGATAAGACCATTTTACAATTTGGGCCCAAGTTAGAAGCAGAGCCTAAGGTGTAAATTATCGATAGTCCATATCTCGGAAACTAAAAGAGATAATGCAATTTGGCAACCGGCAATGTAATTAGCATGCCGAATATTACTTGGAATGTGAATTGGAACGAAATCGCCAATAGATAAGACCATTTTACAATTTGGGCCCAAGTTAGAAGCAGAGCCTAAGGTGTAAATTATCGATAGTCCATATCTCGGAAACTATAAGAGATAATGCAGTTTCGCAACCGGCAATGTAATTAGCATGCCGAATATTACTTGGAATGTGAATTGGGACGAAATCGCCAATAGATAAGACCATTTTACAATTTGTGCCCAAGTTAGAAGCAGAGCCTAAGGTGTAAATTATCGATAGTCCATATCTCGGAAACTATAAGAGATAATGCAATTTGGCAACCGGCAATGTAATTAGCATGCCGAATATTACTTGGAATGTGAATTGGAACGAAATCGCCAATAGATAAGACCATTTTACAATTTGGGCCCAAGTTAGAAGCAGAGCCTAAGGTGTAAATTATCGATAGTCCATATCTCGGAAACTATAAGAGATAATGCAATTTGGCAACCGGCAATGTAATTAGCATGCCGAATACCACTTGGAATATGAATTGGAACGAAATCGCCAATAGATAAGACCATTTTACAATTTGGGCCCAAGTTAGAAGCAGAGCCTAAGGTGTAAATAATCGATAGTCCATATCTCGGAAACTATAAGAGATAATGCAATTTGGCAACCGGCAATGTAATTAGCATGCCGAATATTACTTGGAATGTGAATTGGAACGAAATCGCCAATAGATAAGGCCATTTTACAATTTGGGCCCAAGTTAGAAGCAGAGCCTAAGGTGTAAATTATCGATAGTCCATATCTCGGAAACTATAAGAGATAATGCAATTTGGCAACCGGCAATGTAATTAGCATGCCAAATATTACTTGGAACGTGAATTGGAACGAAATCGCCAATAGATAAGACCATTTTACAATTTGGGCCCAAGTTAGAAGCAGAGCCTAAGGTGTAAATTATCGATAGTCCATATCTCGGAAACTATAAGAGATAATGCAATTTGGCAACCGGCAATGTAATTAGCATGCCGAATATTACTTGGAATGTGAATTGGAACGAAATCGCCAATAGATAAGACGATTTTACAATTTGGGCCCAAGGGAGAAGCAGAGCCTAAGGTGTAAATTACCGATAGTTCATATCTCGGAAACTATAAGAGATAATGCAATTTGGCAACCGGCAATGTAATTAGCATGCCGAATATTACTTGGAATGTGAATTGGAACGAAATCGCCAATAGATAAGACCATTTTACAATTTGGGCCCAAGTTAGAAGCAGAGCCTAAGGTGTAAATTATCGATAGTCCATATCTCGGAAACTATAAGAGATAATGCAATTTGGCAACCGGCAATGTAATTAGCATGCCGAATATTACTTGGAATGTGAATTGGAATGAAATCGCCAATAGATAAGACCATTTTGCAATTTGGGCCCAAGTTAGAAGCAGAGCCTAAGGTGTAAATTATCGATAGTCCATATCTCGGAAACTATAAGAGATAATGCAATTTGGCAACCGGCAATGTAATTAGCATGCCGAATATTACTTGGAATGTGAATTGGAACGAAATCGCCAATAGATAAGACGATTTTACAATTTGGGCCCAAGTTAGAAGCAGAGCCTAAGGTGTAAATTACCGATAGTCCATATCTCGGAAACTATAAGAGATAATGCAATTTGGCAACCGGTAATGTAATTAGCATGCCGAATATTACTTGGAATGTGAATTGGAACGAAATCGCCAATAGATAAGACCATTTTACAATTTGGGCCCAAGTTAGAAGCAGAGCCTAAGGTGTAAATTATCGATAGTCCATATCTCGGAAACTATAAGAGATAATGCAATTTGGCAACCGGCAATGATATTAGCATGCCGAATATTACTTGGAATGTGAATTGGAATGAAATCGCCAATAGATAAGACCATTTTACAATTTGGGCCCAAGTTAGAAGCAGAGCCTAAGGTGTAAATTATCCATAGTCCATATCTCGGAAACTATAAGAGATAATGCAATTTGGCAACTGGCAATGTAATTAGCATGCCGAATATTACTTGGAATGTGAATTGGGACGAAATCGCCAATAGATAAGACCATTTTACAATTTGGGCCCAAGTTAGAAGCAGAGCCTAAGGTGTAAATTATCGATAGTCCATATCTCGGAAACTATAAGAGATAATGCAATTTGGCAACCGGCAATATAATTAGCATGCCGAATATTACTTGGAATGTGAATTGGAATGAAATCGCCAATAGATAAGACCATTTTACAATTTGGGCCCAAGTTAGAAGCAGAGCCTAAGGTGTAAATTATCCATAGTCCATATCTCGAAAACTATAAGAGATAATGCAATTTGGCAAATGGCAATGTAATTAGCATGCCGAATATTACATGGAATGTGAATTGGGACGAAATCGCCAATAGATAAGACCATTTTACAATTTGGGCCCAAGTTAGAAGCAGAGCCTAAGGTGTAAATTATCGATAGTCCATATCTCGGAAACTATAAGAGATAATGCAATTTGGCAACCGGCAATGTAATTAGCATGCCGAATACTACTTGGAATGTGAATTGGAACGAAATCGCCAATAGATAAGACCATTTTACAGTTTGGGCCCAAGTTAGAAGCAGAGCCTAAGGTTAAAAATAATCGATAGTCCATATCTCGGAAACTATAAGAGATAATGCAATTTGGGAACCGGCAATGTAATTAGCATGCCGAATATTACTTGGAATGTGAATTGGAATGAAATCGCCAATAGATAAGACCATTTTACAATTTGGGCCCAAGTTAGAAGCAGAGCCTAAGGTGTAAATTATCGATAGTCCATATCTCGGAAACTATAAGAGATAATGCAACTTGGCCACCGGCAATGTAATTAGCATGCCGAATATTACTTGGAATGTGAATTGGAACGAAATCGCCAATAGGTAAGACCATTTTACAATTTGGGCCCAAGTTAGAAGCAGAGCCTAAGGTGTAAATTATCGATAGTCCATATCTCGGAAACTATAAGAGATAATGCAATTTGGCAACCGGCAATGTAATTAGCATGCCGAATATTACTTGGAGAGTGAATTGGAACGAAATCGCCAATAGATAAGACCATTTTACAATTTGGGCCCAAGTTAGAAACAGAGCCTGAGGTGTAAATTATCGATAGTCCATATCTCGGAAACTATAAGAGATAATGCAATTTGGCAACCGGCAATGTAATTTGCATGCCGAATATTACTTGGAAAGTGAATTGGAACGAAATCGCCAATAGATAAGACCATTTTACAATTTGGGCCCAAGTTAGAAGCAGAGCCTAAGGTGTAAATTATCGATAGTCCATATCTCGGAAACTATAAGAAGTAATGCAATTTGGCAACCGGCAATGTAATTAGCATGCCGAATATTACTTGGAATGTGAATTGGAGCGAAATCGCCAATAGATAAGACCATTTTACAATTTGTGCCCAAGTTAGAAGCAGAGCCTAAGGTGTAAATTATCCATAGTCCATATCTCGGGAACTATAAGAGATAATGCAATTTGGCAACTGGCAATGTAATTAGCATGCCGAATATTACTTGGAATGTGAATTGGAACGAAATCGCCAATAGATAAGACCATTTTACAATTTGGGCAAAAGTTAGAAGCAAAGCCTAAGGTGTAAATTATCGATAGTCCATATCTCGGAAACTATAAGAGATAATTCAATTTGGCCACCGGCAATGTAATTAGCATGCCGAATATTACTTGGAATGTGAATTGGAACGAAATCGCCAATTGATAAGACCATTTTACAATTTGGGCCCAAGTTAGAAGCAGAGAATAAGGTGTAAATTATCGATAGTCCATATCTCGGAAACTATAAGAGATAATGCAATTTGGCAACCGGCAATGTAATTAGCATGCCGAATACTACTTGGAATGTGAATTGGAACGAAATCGCCAATAGATAAGACCATTTTACAATTTGGGCCCAAGTTAGAAGCAGAGCCTAAGGTGTAAATTATCGATAGTCCATATCTCGAAAACTAAAAGAGATAATGCAATTTGGCAACCGGCAATGTAATTAGCATGCCGAATATTACTTGGAATGTGAATTGGAACGAAATCGCCAATAGATAAGACCATTTTACAATTTGGGCCCAAGTTAGAAGCAGAGCCTAAGGTGTAAATTATCGATAGTCCATATCTCGGAAACTATAAGAGATAATGCAATTTGGCAACCGGCAATGTAATTAGCATGCCGAATACCACTTGGAATATGAATTGGAACGAAATCGCCAATAGATAAGAATATTTTACAATTTGGGCCCCAGTTAGAAGCAGAGCCTAAGGTGTAAATTATCGATAGTCCATATCTCGGAAACTATAAGAGATAATGCAATTTGGCAACCGGCAATGTAATTAGCATGCCGAATATTACTTGGAATGTGAATTGGAACGAAATCGCCAATAGATAAGACGATTTTACAATTTGGGCCCAAGTTAGAAGCAGAGCCTAAGGTGTAAATTACCGATAGTTCATATCTCGGAAACTATAAGAGATAATGCAATTTGGCAACCGGCAATGTAATTAGCATGCCGAATATTACTTGGAATGTGAATTGGAACGAAATCGCCAATAGATAAGACCATTTTACAATTTGGGCCCAAGTTAGAAGCAGAGCCTAAGGTGTAAATTATTGATAGTCCATATCTCGGAAACTATAAGAGATAATGCAATTTGGCAACCGGCAATGTAATTAGCATGCCGAATATTACTTGGAATGTGAATTGGAATGAAATCGCCAATAGATAAGACCATTTTGCAATTAGGGCCCAAGTTAGAAGCAGAGCCTAAGGTGTAAATAATCGATAGTCCATATCTCGGAAACTATAAGAGATAATGCAATTTGGCAACCGGCAATGTAATTAGCATGCCGAATATTACTTGGAATGTGAATTGGAACGAAATCGCCAATAGATAAGACGATTTTGCAATTTGGGCCCAAGTTAGAAGCAGAGCCTAAGGTGTAAATTACCGATAGTCCATATCTCGGAAACTATAAGAGATAATGCAATTTGGCAACCGGCAATGTAATTAGCATGCCGAATATTCCTTGGAATGTGAATTGGAACGAAATCGCCAATAGATAAGACCATTTTACAATTTGGGCCCAAGTTAGAAGCAGAGCCTAAGGTGTAAATTATCGATAGTCCATATCTCGGAAACTATAAGAGATAATGCAATTTGGCAACCGGCAATGATATTAGCATGCCGAATATTACTTGGAATGTGAATTGGAATGAAATCGCCAATAGATAAGACCATTTTACAATTTGGGCCCAAGTTAGAAGCAGAGCCTAAGGTGTAAATTATCCATAGTCCATATCTCGGAAACTATAAGAGATAATGCAATTTGGCAACTGGCAATGTAATTAGCATGCCGAATATTACTTGGAATGTGAATTGGGACGAAATCGCCAATAGATAAGACCATTTTGCAATTTGGGCCCAAGTTAGAAGCAGAGCCTAAGGTGTAAATTATCGATAGTCCATATCTCGGAAACTATAAGAGATAATGCAATTTGGCAACCGGCAATGTAATTAGCATGCCGAATATTACTTGGAATGTGAATTGGAACGAAATCGCCAATAGATAAGACCATTTTACAATTTGGGCCCAAGTTAGAAGCAGAGCCTAAGGTGTAAATTATTGATAGTCCATATCTCGGAAACTATAAGAGATAATGCAATTTGGCAACCGGCAATGTAATTAGCATGCCAAATATTACTTGGAATGTGAATTGGAATGAAATCGCCAATAGATAAGACCATTTTGCAAATTGGGCCCAAGTTAGAAGCAGAGCCTAAGGTGTAAATTACCGATAGTCCATATCTCGGAAACTATAAGAGATAATGCAATTTGGCAACCGGCAATGTAATTAGCATGCCGAATATTACTTGGAATGTGAATTGGAATGAAATCGCCAATAGATAAGACCATTTTACAATTTGGGCCCAAGTTAGAAGCAGAGTCTAAGGTGTAAATTATCCATAGTCCATATCTCTAAAACTATAAGAGATAATGCAATTTGGCAACTGGCAATGTAATTAGCATGCCGAATATTACTTGGAATGTGAATTGGGACGAAATCGCCAATAGATAAGACCATTTTACAATTTGGGCCCAAGTTAGAAGCAGAGCCTAAGGTGTAAATTATCGATAGTCCATATCTCGGAAACTATAAGAGATAATGCAATTTGGCAACCGGCAATGTAATTAGCATGCCGAATACTACTTGGAATGTGAATTGGAACGAAATCGCCAATAGATAAGACCATTTTACAGTTTGGGCCCAAGTTAGAAGCAGAGCCTAAGGTTAAAAATAATCGATAGTCCATATCTCGGAAACTATAAGAGATAATGCAATTTGGGAACCGGCAATGTAATTAGCATGCCGAATATTACTTGGAATGTGAATTGGAATGAAATCGCCAATAGATAAGACCATTTTACAATTTGGGCCCAAGTTAGAAGCAGAGCCTAAGGTGTAAATTATCGATAGTCCATATCTCGGAAACTATAAGAGATAATGCAACTTGGCCACCGGCAATGTAATTAGCATGCCGAATATTACTTGGAATGTGAATTGGAGCGAAATCGCCAATAGGTAAGACCATTTTACAATTTGGGCCCAAGTTAGAAGCAGAGCCTAAGGTGTAAATTATCGATAGTCCATATCTCGGAAACTATAGGAGATAATTCAATTTGGCAACCGGCAATGTAATTAGCATGCCGAATATTACTTGGAATGTGAATTGGAACGAAATCGCCAATAGATAAGACCATTTTACAATTTGGGCCCAAGTTAGAAGCAGAGCCTAAGGTGTAAATTATCGATAGTCCATATCTCGGAAACTATAAGAGATAATGCAATTTGGCAACCGGCAATGTAATTAGCATGCCGAATATTACTTGGAATGTGAATTGGAACGAAATCGCCAATAGATAAGACGATTTTACAATTTGGGCCCAAGTTAGAAGCAGAGCCTAAGGTGTAAATTATCCATAGTCCATATCTCGAAAACTATAAGAGATAATGCAATTTGGCAACTGGCAATGTAATTAGCATGCCGAATATTACTTGGAATGTGAATTGGGACGAAATCGCCAATAGATAAGACCATTTTACAATTTGGGCCCAAGTTAGAAGCAGAGCCTAAGGTGTAAATTATCGATAGTCCATATCTCGGAAACTATAAGAGATAATGCAATTTGGCAACCGGCAATGTAATTAGCATGCCGAATACTACTTGGAATGTGAATTGGAACGAAATCGCCAATAGATAAGACCATTTTACAGTTTGGGCCCAAGTTAGAAGCAGAGCCTAAGGTGTAAATTATCGATAGTCCATATCTCGGAAACTATAATAGATAATGCAATTTGGCAACCGGCAATGTAATTAGCATGCCGAATATTACTTGGAATGTGAATTGGAATGAAATCGCCAATAGATAAGACCATTTTACAATTTGGGCCCAAGTTAGAAGCAGAGCCTAAGGTGTAAATTATCGATAGTCCATATCTCGGAAACTATAAGAGATAATGCAACTTGGCCACCGGCAATGTAATTAGCATGCCGAATATTACTTGGAATGTGAATTGGAACGAAATCGCCAATAGATAAGACGATTTTACAATTTGGGCCCAAGTTAGAAGCAGAGCCCAAGGTGTAAATTACCGATAGTTCATATCTCGGAAACTATAAGAGATAATGCAATTTGGCAACCGGCAATGTAATTAGCATGCCGAATATTACTTGGAATGTGAATTGGAATGAAATCGCCAATAGATAAGACCATTTTACAATTTGGGCCCAAGTTAGAAGCAGAGCCTAAGGTGTAAATTATCGATAGTCCATATCTCGGAAACTATAAGAGATAATGCAACTTGGCCACCGGCAATGTAATTAGCATGCCGAATATTACTTGGAATGTGAATTGGAACGAAATCGCCAATAGATAAGACGATTTTACAATTTGGGCCCAAGTTAGAAGCAGAGCCCAAGGTGTAAATTACCGATAGTTCATATCTCGGAAACTATAAGAGATAATGCAATTTGGCAACCGGCAATGTAATTAGCATGCCGAATATTACTTGGAATGTGAATTGGAATGAAATCGCCAATAGATAAGACGATTTTACAATTTGGGCCCAAGTTAGAAGCAGAGCCTAAGGTTAAAAATAATCGATAGTCCATATCTCGGAAACTATAAGAGATAATGCAATTTGGGAACCGGCAATGTAATTAGCATGCCGAATATTACTTGGAATGTGAATTGGAATGAAATCGCCAATAGATAAGACCATTTTACAATTTGGGCCCAAGTTAGAAGCAGAGCCTAAGGTGTAAATTATCGATAGTCCATATCTCGGAAACTATAAGAGATAATGCAACTTGGCCACCGGCAATGTAATTAGCATGCCGAATATTACTTGGATTGTGAATTGGAACGAAATCGCCAATAGATAAGACGATTTTACAATTTGGGCCCAAGTTAGAAGCAGAGCCCAAGGTGTAAATTACCGATAGTTCATATCTCGGAAACTATAAGAGATAATGCAATTTGGCAACCGGCAATGTAATTAGCATGCCGAATATTACTTGGAATGTGAATTGGAACGAAATCGCCAATAGATAAGACCATTTTACAATTTGGGCCCAAGTTAAAAGCAGAGCCTAAGGTGTAAATTATCGATAGTCCATATCTCGGAAACTATAAGAGATAATGCATTTTGGCAACCGGAAATGTAATTAGCATGCCGAATATTACTTGGAATGTGAATTGGAATGAAATCGCCTATAGATAAGACCATTTTGCAATTTGGGCCCAAGTTAGAAGCAGAGCCTAAGGTGTAAATTATCGATAGTCCATATCTCGGAAACTATAATAGATAATGCAATTTGGCAACCGGCAATGTAATTAGCATGCCGAATATTACTTGGAATGTGAATTGGAACGAAATCGCCAATAGATAAGACGATTTTACAATTTGGGCCCAAGTTAGAAGCAGAGCCTAAGGTGTAAATTACCGATAGTCCATATCTCGGAAACTATAAGAGATAATGCAATTTGGCAACCGGCAATGTAATTAGCATGCCGAATATTACTTGGAATGTGAATTGGAACGAAATCGCCAATAGATAAGACGATTTTACAATTTGGGCCCAAGTTAGAAGCAGAGCCTAAGGTGTAAATTACCGATAGTCCATATCTCGGAAACTATAAGAGATAATGCAATTTGGCAACCGGCAATGAAATTAGCATGCCGAATATTACTTGGAATGTGAATTGGAATGAAATCGCCAATAGATAAGACCATTTTACAATTTGGGCCCAAGTTAGAAGCAGAGCCTAAGGTGTAAATTATCCATAGTCCATATCTCGGAAACTATAAGAGATAATGCAATTTGGCAACTGGCAATGTAATTAGCATGCCGAATATTACTTGGAATGTGAATTGGAATGAAATCGCCAATAGATAAGACCATTTTACAATTTGGGCCCAAGTTAGAAGCAGAGCCTAAGGTTAAAAATAATCGATAGTCCATATCTCGGAAACTATAAGAGATAATGCAATTTGGGAACCGGCAATGTAATTAGCATGCCGAATATTACTTGGAATGTGAATTGGAGTGAAATCGCCAATAGATAAGACCATTTTACAATTTGGGCCCAAGTTAGAAGCAGAGCCTAAGGTGTAAATTATCGATAGTCCATATCTCGGAAACTATAAGAGATAATGCAACTTGGCCACCGGCAATGTAATTAGCATGCCGAATATTACTTGGAATGTGAATTGGAACGAAATCGCCAATAGGTAAGACCATTTTACAATTTGGGCCAAGTTAGAAGCAGAGCCTAAGGTGTAAATTATCGATAGTCCATATCTCGGAAACTATAGGAGATAATTCAATTTGGCAACCGGCAATGTAATTAGCATGCCGAATATTACTTGGAATGTGAATTGGAACGAAATCGCCAATAGATAAGACCATTTTACAATTTGGGCCCAAGTTAGAAGCAGAGCCTAAGGTGTAAATTATCGATAGTCCATATCTCGGAAACAATAAGAGATAATGCAATTTGGCAACCGGCAATGTAATTAGCATGCCGAATATTACTTGGAATGTGAATTGGAACGAAATCGCCAATAGATAAGACCATTTTACAATTTGGGCCCAAGTTAGAAGCAGAGCCTAAGGTGTAAATTATCGATAGTCCATATCTCGGAAACTATAAGAGATAATGCAACTTGGCCACCGGCAATGTAATTAGCATGCCGAATATTACTTGGAATGTGAATTGGAACGAAATCGCCAATAGGTAAGACCATTTTACAATTTGGGCCCAAGTTAGAAGCAGAGCCTAAGGTGTAAATTATCGATAGTCCATATCTCGGAAACTATAGGAGATAATTCAATTTGGCAACCGGCAATGTAATTAGCATGCCGAATATTACTTGGAATGTGAATTGGAACGAAATCGCCAATAGATAAGGCCATTTTACAATTTGGGCCCAAGTTAGAAGCAGAGCCTAAGGTGTAAATTATCGATAGTCCATATCTCGGAAACTATAAAAGATAATGCAATTTGGCAACCGGCAATGTAATTAGCATGCCGAATATTACTTGGAATGTGAATTGGAACGAAATCGCCAATAGATAAGACCATTTTACAATTTGGGCCCAAGTTAGAAGCAGAGCCTAAGGTGTAAATTATTGATAGTCCATATCTCGGAAACTATAAGAGATAATGCAATTTCGCAACCGGCAATGTAATTAACATGCCGAATATTACTTGGAGTGTGAATTGGAACGAAATCGCCAATAGAAAAGACCATTTTACAATTTGGGCCCAAGTTAGAAGCAGAGCCTAAGGTGTAAATTATCGATAGTCCGTATCTCGGAAACCATAAGAGATAATGCAATTTGGCAACCGGCAATGTAATTAGCATGCCGAATATTACTTGGAATGTGAATTGGAACGAAATCGCCAATAGATAAGACCATTTTACAATTTGGGCCCAAGTTAGAAGCAGAGCCTAAGGTGTAAATTATCGATAGTCCATATCTCTGAAACTATAAGAGATAATGCAATTTGGCAACCGGCAATGTAATCAGCATGCCGAGTATTACTTGGAATGTGAATTGGAACGAAATCGCCAATAGATAAGGCCATTTTACAATTTGGGCCCACGTTAGAAGCAGAGCCTAAGGTGTAAATTATCGATAGTCCATATCTCGGAAACTATAAAAGATAATGCAATTTGGCAACCGGCAATGTAATTAGCATGCCGAATATTACTTGGAATGTGAATTGGAACGAAATCGCCAATAGATAAGACCATTTTACAATTTGGGCCCAAGTTAGAAGCAGAGCCTAAGGTGTAAATTATTGATAGTCCATATCTCGGAAACTATAAGAGATAATGCAATTTCGCAACCGGCAATGTAATTAATATGCCGAATATTACTTGGAGTGTGAATTGGAACGAAATCGCCAATAGAAAAGACCATTTTACAATTTGGGCCCAAGTTAGAAGCAGAGCCTAAGGTGTAAATTATCGATAGTCCGTATCTCGGAAACTATAAGAGATAATGCAATTTGGCAACCGGCAATGTAATTAGCATGCCGAATATTACTTGGAATGTGAATTGGAACGAAATCGCCAATAGATAAGACCATTTTACAATTTGGGCCCAAGTTAGAAGCAGAGCCTAAGGTGTAAATTATCGATAGTCCATATCTCGGAAACTATAAGAGATAATGCAATTTGGCAACCGGCAATGTAATTAGCATGCCGAATATTACTTGGAATGTGAATTGGAACGAAATCGCCAATAGATAAGGCCATTTTACAACTTGGGCCCAAGTTAGAAGCAGAGCCTAAGGTGTAAATTATCGATAGTCCATATCTCGGAAACTATAAGAGATAATGCAATTTGGCAACCGGCAATGTAATTAGCATGCCGAATATTACTTGGAATGTGAGTTGGAACGAAATCGCCAATAGATAAGACCATTTTACAATTTGGGCCCAAGTTAGAAGCAGAGCCTAAGGTGTAAATTGTCGATAGTCCATATCTCGGAAACTATAAGAGATAATGCAATTTGGCAACCGGCAATGTAATTAGCATGCCGAATATTACTTGGAATGTGAATTGGAACGAAATCGCCAATAGATAAGACCATATTACAATTTGGGCCCAAGTTAGAAGCAGAGCCTAAGGTGTAAATTATCGATAGTCCATATCTCGGAAACTATAAGAGATAATGCAATTTGGCAACCGGCAATGTAATTAGCATGCCGAATATTACTTGGAATGTGAATTGGAACGAAATCGCCAATAGATAAGACCATTTTACAATTTGGGCCCAAGTTAGAAGCAGAGCCTAAGGTGTAAATTATCGATAGTCCATATCTCGGAAACTATAAGATATAATGCAATTTGGCAACCGGCAATGTAATTAGCATGCCGAATATTACTTGGAATGTGAATTGGAACGAAATCGCCAATAGGTAAGACCATTTTACAATTTGGGCCCAAGTTAGAAGCAGAGCCTAAGGTGTAAATTATCGATAGTCCATATCTCGGAAACTATAAGAGATAATTCAATTTGGCCACCGGCAATGTAATTAGCATGCCGAATATTACTTGGAATGTGAATTGGAAAGAAATCGCCAATAGATAAGACCATTTTACAATTTGGGCCCAAGTTAGAAGCAGAGCCTAAGGTGTAAATTATCGATAGTCCATATCTCGGAAACTATAAGAGATAATGCAATTTGGCAACCGGCAATGTAATTAGCATGCCGAATATTACTTGGAATGTGAATTGGAACGAAATCGCCAATAGATAAGGCCATTTTACAATTTGGGCCCAAGTTAGAAGCAGAGAATAAGGTGTAAATTATCGATAGTCCATATCTCGGAAACTATAAGAGATAATGCAATTTGGCAACCGGCAATGTAATTAGCATGCCGAATATTACTTGGAATGTGAATTGGAACGAAATCGCCAATAGGTAAGACCATTTTACAATTTGGGCCCAAGTTAGAAGCAGAGCCTAAGGTGTAAATTATCGATAGTCCATATCTCGGAAACTATAAGAGATAATTCAATTTGGCCACCGGCAATGTAATTAGCATGCCGAATATTACTTGGAATGTGAATTGGAACGAAATCGCCAATAGATAAGACCATTTTACAATTTGGGCCCAAGTTAGAAGCAGAGCCTAAGGTGTAAATTATCGATAGTCCATATCTCGGAAACTATAAGAGATAATGCAATTTGGCAACCGGCAATGTAATTAGCATGCCGAATATTACTTGGAATGTGAATTGGAACGAAATCGCCAATAGATAAGTCCATTTTACAATTTGGGCCCAAGTTAGAAGCAGAGCCTAAGGTGTAAATTATCGATAGTCCATATCTCGGAAACTATAAGAGATAATGCAATTTGGCAACCGGCAATGTAATTAGCATGCCGAATATTACTTGGAATGTGAATTGGAACGAAATCGCCAATAGATAAGACCATTTTACAATTTGGGCCCAAGTTAGAAGCAGAGCCTAAGGTGTAAATTATCGATAGTCCATATCTCGGAAACTAAAAGAGATAATGCAATTTGGCAACCGGCAATGTAATTAGCATGCCGAATATTACTTGGAATGTGAATTGGAACGAAATCGCCAATAGATAAGACCATTTTACAATTTGGGCCCAAGTTAGAAGCAGAGCCTAAGGTGTAAATTATCGATAGTCCATATCTCGGAAACTATAAGAGATAATGCAGTTTCGCAACCGGCAATGTAATTAGCATGCCGAATATTACTTGGAATGTGAATTGGGACGAAATCGCCAATAGATAAGACCATTTTACAATTTGGGCCCAAGTTAGAAGCAGAGCCTAAGGTGTAAATTATCGATAGTCCATATCTCGGAAACTATAAGATATAATGCAATTTGGCAACCGGCAATGTAATTAGCATGCCGAATATTACTTGGAATGTGAATTGGAACGAAATCGCCAATAGGTAGACCATTTTACAATTTGGGCCCAAGTTAGAAGCAGAGCCTAAGGTGTAAATTATCGATAGTCCATATCTCGGAAACTATAAGAGATAATTCAATTTGGCCACCGGCAATGTAATTAGCATGCCGAATATTACTTGGAATGTGAATTGGAACGAAATCGCCAATAGATAAGACCATTTTACAATTTGGGCCCAAGTTAGAAGCAGAGCCTAAGGTGTAAATTATCGATAGTCCATATCTCGGGAACTATAAGAGATAATGCAATTTGGCAACCGGCAATGTAATTAGCATGCCGAATATTACTTGGAATGTGAATTGGAACGAAATCGCCAATAGATAAGGCCATTTTACAATTTGGGCCCAAGTTAGAAGCAGAGCCTAAGGTGTAAATTATCGATAGTCCATATCTCGGAAACTATAAGAGATAATGCAATTTGGCAACCGGCAATGTAATTAGCATGCCGAATATTACTTGGAATGTGAATTGGAACGAAATCGCCAATAGATAAGACCATTTTACAATTTGGGCCCAAGTTAGAAGCAGAGCCTAAGGTGTAAATTATCGATAGTCCATATCCCGGAAACTATAAGAGATAATGCAATTTGGCAACCGGCAATGTAATTAGCATGCCGAATACCACTTGGAATGTGAATTGGAACGAAATCGCCAATAGATAAGACCATTTTACAATTTGGGCCCAAGTTAGAAGCAGAGCCTAAGGTATAAATTATCGATAGTCCATATCTCGGAAACTATAAGAGATAATTCAATTTGGCAACCGGCAATGTAATTAGCATGCCGAATATTACTTGGAATGTGAATTGGAACGAAATCGCAAATAGATAAGACCATTTTACAATTTGGGCCCAAGTTAGAAGCAGAGCCTAAGGTGTAAATTATCGATAGTCCATATCTTGGAAACTAAAAGAGATAATGCAATTTGGCAACCGGCAATGTAATTAGCATGCCGAATATTACTTGGAATGTGAATTGGAACGAAATCGCCAATAGATAAGACCATTTTACAATTTGGGCCCAAGTTAGAAGCAGAGCCTAAGGTGTAAATTATCGATAGTCCATATCTCGGAAACTATAAGAGATAATGCAATTTGGCAACCGGCAATGTAATTAGCATGCCGAATATTACTTGGAATGTGAATTGGAATGAAATCGCCAATAGATAAGACCATTTTACAATTAGGGCCCAAGTTAGAAGCAGAGCCTAAGGTGTAAATTATCGATAGTCCATATCTCGGAAACTATAAGAGATAATGCAATTTGGGAACCGGCAATGTAATTAGCATGCCGAATATTACTTGGAATGTGAATTGGAATGAAATCGCCAATAGATAAGACCATTTTACAATTTGGGCCCAAGTTAGAAGCAGAGCCTAAGGTGTAAATTATCGATAGTCCATATCTCGGAAACTATAAGAGATAATGCAACTTGGCCACCGGCAATGTAATTAGCATGCCGAATATTACTTGGAATGTGAATTGGAACGAAATCGCCAATAGGTAAGACCATTTTACAATTTGGGCCCAAGTTAGAAGCAGAGCCTAAGGTGTAAATTATCGATAGTCCATATCTCGGAAACTATAGGAGATAATTCAATTTGGCAACCGGCAATGTAATTAGCATGCCGAATATTACTTGGAATGTGAATTGGAACGAAATCGCCAATAGATAAGACCATTTTACAATTTGGGCCCAAGTTAGAAGCAGAGCCTAAGGTGTAAATTATCGATAGTCCATATCTCGGAAACTATAAGAGATAATGCAATTTGGCAACCGGCAATGTAATTAGCATGATGAATATTACTTGGAATGTGAATTGGAACGAAATCGCCAATAGATAAGACGATTTTACAATTTGGGCCCAAGTTAGAAGCAGAGCCTAAGGTGTAAATTATCCATAGTCCATATCTCGAAAACTATAAGAGATAATGCAATTTGGCAACTGGCAATGTAATTAGCATGCCGAATATTACTTGGAATGTGAATTGGGACGAAATCGCCAATAGATAAGACCATTTTACAATTTGGGCCCAAGTTAGAAGCAGAGCCTAAGGTGTAAATTATCGATAGTCCATATCTCGGAAACTATAAGAGATAATGCAATTTGGCAACCGGCAATGTAATTAGCATGCCGAATACTACTTGGAATGTGAATTGGAACGAAATCGCCAATAGATAAGACCATTTTACAGTTTGGGCCCAAGTTAGAAGCAGAGCCTAAGGTGTAAATTATCGATAGTCCATATCTCGGAAACTATAATAGATAATGCAATTTGGCAACCGGCAATGTAATTAGCATGCCGAATATTACTTGGAATGTGAATTGGAATGAAATCGCCAATAGATAAGACCATTTTACAATTTGGGCCCAAGTTAGAAGCAGAGCCTAAGGTGTAAATTATCGATAGTCCATATCTCGGAAACTATAAGAGATAATGCAACTTGGCCACCGGCAATGTAATTAGCATGCCGAATATTACTTGGAATGTGAATTGGAACGAAATCGCCAATAGATAAGACGATTTTACAATTTGGGCCCAAGTTAGAAGCAGAGCCCAAGGTGTAAATTACCGATAGTTCATATCTCGGAAACTATAAGAGATAATGCAATTTGGCAACCGGCAATGTAATTAGCATGCCGAATATTACTTGGAATGTGAATTGGAATGAAATCGCCAATAGATAAGACCATTTTACAATTTGGGCCCAAGTTAGAAGCAGAGCCTAAGGTGTAAATTATCGATAGTCCATATCTCGGAAACTATAAGAGATAATGCAACTTGGCCACCGGCAATGTAATTAGCATGCCGAATATTACTTGGAATGTGAATTGGAACGAAATCGCCAATAGATAAGACGATTTTACAATTTGGGCCCAAGTTAGAAGCAGAGCCCAAGGTGTAAATTACCGATAGTTCATATCTCGGAAACTATAAGAGATAATGCAATTTGGCAACCGGCAATGTAATTAGCATGCCGAATATTACTTGGAATGTGAATTGGAATGAAATCGCCAATAGATAAGACGATTTTACAATTTGGGCCCAAGTTAGAAGCAGAGCCTAAGGTTAAAAATAATCGATAGTCCATATCTCGGAAACTATAAGAGATAATGCAATTTGGGAACCGGCAATGTAATTAGCATGCCGAATATTACTTGGAATGTGAATTGGAATGAAATCGCCAATAGATAAGACCATTTTACAATTTGGGCCCAAGTTAGAAGCAGAGCCTAAGGTGTAAATTATCGATAGTCCATATCTCGGAAACTATAAGAGATAATGCAACTTGGCCACCGGCAATGTAATTAGCATGCCGAATATTACTTGGATTGTGAATTGGAACGAAATCGCCAATAGATAAGACGATTTTACAATTTGGGCCCAAGTTAGAAGCAGAGCCCAAGGTGTAAATTACCGATAGTTCATATCTCGGAAACTATAAGAGATAATGCAATTTGGCAACCGGCAATGTAATTAGCATGCCGAATATTACTTGGAATGTGAATTGGAACGAAATCGCCAATAGATAAGACCATTTTACAATTTGGGCCCAAGTTAAAAGCAGAGCCTAAGGTGTAAATTATCGATAGTCCATATCTCGGAAACTATAAGAGATAATGCATTTTGGCAACCGGAAATGTAATTAGCATGCCGAATATTACTTGGAATGTGAATTGGAATGAAATCGCCTATAGATAAGACCATTTTGCAATTTGGGCCCAAGTTAGAAGCAGAGCCTAAGGTGTAAATTATCGATAGTCCATATCTCGGAAACTATAATAGATAATGCAATTTGGCAACCGGCAATGTAATTAGCATGCCGAATATTACTTGGAATGTGAATTGGAACGAAATCGCCAATAGATAAGACGATTTTACAATTTGGGCCCAAGTTAGAAGCAGAGCCTAAGGTGTAAATTACCGATAGTCCATATCTCGGAAACTATAAGAGATAATGCAATTTGGCAACCGGCAATGTAATTAGCATGCCGAATATTACTTGGAATGTGAATTGGAACGAAATCGCCAATAGATAAGACGATTTTACAATTTGGGCCCAAGTTAGAAGCAGAGCCTAAGGTGTAAATTACCGATAGTCCATATCTCGGAAACTATAAGAGATAATGCAATTTGGCAACCGGCAATGAAATTAGCATGCCGAATATTACTTGGAATGTGAATTGGAATGAAATCGCCAATAGATAAGACCATTTTACAATTTGGGCCCAAGTTAGAAGCAGAGCCTAAGGTGTAAATTATCCATAGTCCATATCTCGGAAACTATAAGAGATAATGCAATTTGGCAACTGGCAATGTAATTAGCATGCCGAATATTACTTGGAATGTGAATTGGAATGAAATCGCCAATAGATAAGACCATTTTACAATTTGGGCCCAAGTTAGAAGCAGAGCCTAAGGTTAAAAATAATCGATAGTCCATATCTCGGAAACTATAAGAGATAATGCAATTTGGGAACCGGCAATGTAATTAGCATGCCGAATATTACTTGGAATGTGAATTGGAGTGAAATCGCCAATAGATAAGACCATTTTACAATTTGGGCCCAAGTTAGAAGCAGAGCCTAAGGTGTAAATTATCGATAGTCCATATCTCGGAAACTATAAGAGATAATGCAACTTGGCCACCGGCAATGTAATTAGCATGCCGAATATTACTTGGAATGTGAATTGGAACGAAATCGCCAATAGGTAAGACCATTTTACAATTTGGGCCCAAGTTAGAAGCAGAGCCTAAGGTGTAAATTATCGATAGTCCATATCTCGGAAACTATAGGAGATAATTCAATTTGGCAACCGGCAATGTAATTAGCATGCCGAATATTACTTGGAATGTGAATTGGAACGAAATCGCCAATAGATAAGACCATTTTACAATTTGGGCCCAAGTTAGAAGCAGAGCCTAAGGTGTAAATTATCGATAGTCCATATCTCGGAAACTATAAGAGATAATGCAATTTGGCAACCGGCAATGTAATTAGCATGCCGAATATTACTTGGAATGTGAATTGGAACGAAATCGCCAATAGATAAGACCATTTTACAATTTGGGCCCAAGTTAGAAGCAGAGCCTAAGGTGTAAATTATCGATAGTCCATATCTCGGAAACTATAAGAGATAATGCAACTTGGCCACCGGCAATGTAATTAGCATGCCGAATATTACTTGGAATGTGAATTGGAACGAAATCGCCAATAGGTAAGACCATTTTACAATTTGGGCCCAAGTTAGAAGCAGAGCCTAAGGTGTAAATTATCGATAGTCCATATCTCGGAAACTATAGGAGATAATTCAATTTGGCAACCGGCAATGTAATTAGCATGCCGAATATTACTTGGAATGTGAATTGGAACGAAATCGCCAATAGATAAGGCCATTTTACAATTTGGGCCCAAGTTAGAAGCAGAGCCTAAGGTGTAAATTATCGATAGTCCATATCTCGGAAACTATAAAAGATAATGCAATTTGGCAACCGGCAATGTAATTAGCATGCCGAATATTACTTGGAATGTGAATTGGAACGAAATCGCCAATAGATAAGACCATTTTACAATTTGGGCCCAAGTTAGAAGCAGAGCCTAAGGTGTAAATTATTGATAGTCCATATCTCGGAAACTATAAGAGATAATGCAATTTCGCAACCGGCAATGTAATTAACATGCCGAATATTACTTGGAGTGTGAATTGGAACGAAATCGCCAATAGAAAAGTCCATTTTACAATTTGGGCCCAAGTTAGAAGCAGAGCCTAAGGTGTAAATTATCGATAGTCCGTATCTCGGAAACCATAAGAGATAATGCAATTTGGCAACCGGCAATGTAATTAGCATGCCGAATATTACTTGGAATGTGAATTGGAACGAAATCGCCAATAGATAAGACCATTTTACAATTTGGGCCCAAGTTAGAAGCAGAGCCTAAGGTGTAAATTATCGATAGTCCATATCTCTGAAACTATAAGAGATAATGCAATTTGGCAACCGGCAATGTAATCAGCATGCCGAGTATTACTTGGAATGTGAATTGGAACGAAATCGCCAATAGATAAGGCCATTTTACAATTTGGGCCCACGTTAGAAGCAGAGCCTAAGGTGTAAATTATCGATAGTCCATATCTCGGAAACTATAAAAGATAATGCAATTTGGCAACCGGCAATGTAATTAGCATGCCGAATATTACTTGGAATGTGAATTGGAACGAAATCGCCAATAGATAAGACCATTTTACAATTTGGGCCCAAGTTAGAAGCAGAGCCTAAGGTGTAAATTATTGATAGTCCATATCTCGGAAACTATAAGAGATAATGCAATTTCGCAACCGGCAATGTAATTAATATGCCGAATATTACTTGGAGTGTGAATTGGAACGAAATCGCCAATAGAAAAGACCATTTTACAATTTGGGCCCAAGTTAGAAGCAGAGCCTAAGGTGTAAATTATCGATAGTCCGTATCTCGGAAACTATAAGAGATAATGCAATTTGGCAACCGGCAATGTAATTAGCATGCCGAATATTACTTGGAATGTGAATTGGAACGAAATCGCCAATAGATAAGACCATTTTACAATTTGGGCCCAAGTTAGAAGCAGAGCCTAAGGTGTAAATTATCGATAGTCCATATCTCGGAAACTATAAGAGATAATGCAATTTGGCAACCGGCAATGTAATTAGCATGCCGAATATTACTTGGAATGTGAATTGGAACGAAATCGCCAATAGATAAGGCCATTTTACAACTTGGGCCCAAGTTAGAAGCAGAGCCTAAGGTGTAAATTATCGATAGTCCATATCTCGGAAACTATAAGAGATAATGCAATTTGGCAACCGGCAATGTAATTAGCATGCCGAATATTACTTGGAATGTGAGTTGGAACGAAATCGCCAATAGATAAGACCATTTTACAATTTGGGCCCAAGTTAGAAGCAGAGCCTAAGGTGTAAATTGTCGATAGTCCATATCTCGGAAACTATAAGAGATAATGCAATTTGGCAACCGGCAATGTAATTAGCATGCCGAATATTACTTGGAATGTGAATTGGAACGAAATCGCCAATAGATAAGACCATATTACAATTTGGGCCCAAGTTAGAAGCAGAGCCTAAGGTGTAAATTATCGATAGTCCATATCTCGGAAACTATAAGAGATAATGCAATTTGGCAACCGGCAATGTAATTAGCATGCCGAATATTACTTGGAATGTGAATTGGAACGAAATCGCCAATAGATAAGACCATTTTACAATTTGGGCCCAAGTTAGAAGCAGAGCCTAAGGTGTAAATTATCGATAGTCCATATCTCGGAAACTATAAGATATAATGCAATTTGGCAACCGGCAATGTAATTAGCATGCCGAATATTACTTGGAATGTGAATTGGAACGAAATCGCCAATAGGTAAGACCATTTTACAATTTGGGCCCAAGTTAGAAGCAGAGCCTAAGGTGTAAATTATCGATAGTCCATATCTCGGAAACTATAAGAGATAATTCAATTTGGCCACCGGCAATGTAATTAGCATGCCGAATATTACTTGGAATGTGAATTGGAACGAAATCGCCAATAGATAAGACCATTTTACAATTTGGGCCCAAGTTAGAAGCAGAGCCTAAGGTGTAAATTATCGATAGTCCATATCTCGGAAACTATAAGAGATAATGCAATTTGGCAACCGGCAATGTAATTAGCATGCCGAATATTACTTGGAATGTGAATTGGAACGAAATCGCCAATAGATAAGGCCATTTTACAATTTGGGCCCAAGTTAGAAGCAGAGAATAAGGTGTAAATTATCGATAGTCCATATCTCGGAAACTATAAGAGATAATGCAATTTGGCAACCGGCAATGTAATTAGCATGCCGAATATTACTTGGAATGTGAATTGGAACGAAATCGCCAATAGGTAAGACCATTTTACAATTTGGGCCCAAGTTAGAAGCAGAGCCTAAGGTGTAAATTATCGATAGTCCATATCTCGGAAACTATAAGAGATAATTCAATTTGGCCACCGGCAATGTAATTAGCATGCCGAATATTACTTGGAATGTGAATTGGAACGAAATCGCCAATAGATAAGACCATTTTACAATTTGGGCCCAAGTTAGAAGCAGAGCCTAAGGTGTAAATTATCGATAGTCCATATCTCGGAAACTATAAGAGATAATGCAATTTGGCAACCGGCAATGTAATTAGCATGCCGAATATTACTTGGAATGTGAATTGGAACGAAATCGCCAATAGATAAGGCCATTTTACAATTTGGGCCCAAGTTAGAAGCAGAGCCTAAGGTGTAAATTATCGATAGTCCATATCTCGGAAACTATAAGAGATAATGCAATTTGGCAACCGGCAATGTAATTAGCATGCCGAATATTACTTGGAATGTGAATTGGAACGAAATCGCCAATAGATAAGACCATTTTACAATTTGGGCCCAAGTTAGAAGCAGAGCCTAAGGTGTAAATTATCGATAGTCCATATCTCGGAAACTAAAAGAGATAATGCAATTTGGCAACCGGCAATGTAATTAGCATGCCGAATATTACTTGGAATGTGTATTGGAACGAAATCGCCAATAGATAAGACCATTTTACAATTTGGGCCCAAGTTAGAAGCAGAGCCTAAGGTGTAAATTATCGATAGTCCATATCTCGGAAACTATAAGAGATAATGCAGTTTCGCAACCGGCAATGTAATTAGCATGCCGACTATTACTTGGAATGTGAATTGGGACGAAATCGCCAATAGATAAGACCATTTTACAATTTGGGCCCAAGTTAGAAGCAGAGCCTAAGGTGTAAATTATCGATAGTCCATATCTCGGAAACTATAAGATATAATGCAATTTGGCAACCGGCAATGTAATTAGCATGCCGAATATTACTTGGAATGTGAATTGGAACGAAATCGCCAATAGGTAGACCATTTTACAATTTGGGCCCAAGTTAGAAGCAGAGCCTAAGGTGTAAATTATCGATAGTCCATATCTCGGAAACTATAAGAGATAATTCAATTTGGCCACCGGCAATGTAATTAGCATGCCGAATATTACTTGGAATGTGAATTGGAACGAAATCGCCAATAGATAAGACCATTTTACAATTTGGGCCCAAGTTAGAAGCAGAGCCTAAGGTGTAAATTATCGATAGTCCATATCTCGGGAACTATAAGAGATAATGCAATTTGGCAACCGGCAATGTAATTAGCATGCCGAATATTACTTGGAATGTGAATTGGAACGAAATCGCCAATAGATAAGGCCATTTTACAATTTGGGCCCAAGTTAGAAGCAGAGCCTAAGGTGTAAATTATCGATAGTCCATATCTCGGAAACTATAAGAGATAATGCAATTTGGCAACCGGCAATGTAATTAGCATGCCGAATATTACTTGGAATGTGAATTGGAACGAAATCGCCAATAGATAAGACCATTTTACAATTTGGGCCCAAGTTAGAAGCAGAGCCTAAGGTGTAAATTATCGATAGTCCATATCCCGGAAACTATAAGAGATAATGCAATTTGGCAACCGGCAATGTAATTAGCATGCCGAATACCACTTGGAATGTGAATTGGAACGAAATCGCCAATAGATAAGACCATTTTACAATTTGGGCCCAAGTTAGAAGCAGAGCCTAAGGTATAAATTATCGATAGTCCATATCTCGGAAACTATAAGAGATAATTCAATTTGGCAACCGGCAATGTAATTAGCATGCCGAATATTACTTGGAATGTGAATTGGAACGAAATCGCAAATAGACAAGACCATTTTACAATTTGGGCCCAAGTTAGAAGCAGAGCCTAAGGTGTAAATTATCGATAGTCCATATCTTGGAAACTAAAAGAGATAATGCAATTTGGCAACCGGCAATGTAATTAGCATGCCGAATATTACTTGGAATGTGAATTGGAATGAAATCGCCAATAGATAAGACCATTTTACAATTTGGGCCCAAGTTAGAAGCAGAGCCTAAGGTGTAAATTATCGATAGTCCATATCTCGGAAACTATAAGAGATAATGCAATTTGGCAACCGGCAATGTAATTAGCATGCCGAATATTACTTGGAATGTGAATTGGAACGAAATCGCCAATAGATAAGACGATTTTACAATTTGGGCCCAAGTTAGAAGCAGAGCCTAAGGTGTAAATGACCGATAGTCCATATCTCGGAAACTATAAGTGATAATGCAATTTGGCAACCGGCAATGTAATTAGCATGCCGAATATTACTTGGAATGTGAATTGGAACGAAATCGCCAATAGATAAGACCATTTTACAATTTGGGCCCAAGTTAGAAGCAGAGCCTAACGTGTAAATTATCCATAGTCCATATCTCGGAAACTATAAGAGATAATGCAATTTGGCAACTGGCAATGTAATTAGCATGCCGAATGTTACTTGGAATGTGAATTGGGACGAAATCGCCAATAGATAAGACCATTTTACAATTTGGGCCCAAGTTAGAAGCAGAGCCTAAGGTGTAAATTATCGATAGTCCATATCTCGGAAACTATAAGAGATAATGCAATTTGGCAACCGGCAATGTAATTAGCATGCCGAATATTACTTGGAATGTGAATTGGAATGAAATCGCCAATAGATAAGACCATTTTACAATTTGGGCCCAAGTTAGAAGCAGAGCCTAAGGTGTAAATTATCCATAGTCCATATCTCGGAAACTATAAGAGATAATGCAATTTGGCAACTGGCAATGTAATTAGCATGCCGAATATTACTTGGAATGTGAATTGGGACGAAATCGCCAATAGATAAGACCATTTTACAATTTGGGCCCAAGTTAGAAGCAGAGCCTAAGGTGTAAATTATCGATAGTCCATATCTCGGAAACTATAAGAGATAATGCAATTTGGCAACCGGCAATGTAATTAGCATGCCGAATACTACTTGGAATGTGAATTGGAACGAAATCGCCAATAGATAAGACCATTTTACAGTTTGGGCCCAAGTTAGAAGCAGAGCCTAAGGTTAAAAATAATCGATAGTCCATATCTCGGAAACTATAAGAGATAATGCAATTTGGGAACCGGCATTGTAATTAGCATGCCAAATATTACTTGGAATGTGAATTGGAACGAAATCGCCAATAGATAAGTCCATTTTACAATTTGGGCCCAAGTTAGAAGCAGAGCCTAAGGTGTAAATTATCGATAGTCCATATCTCGGAAACTATAAGAGATAATGCAACTTGGCCACCGGCAATGTAATTAGCATGCCGAATATTACTTGGAATGTGAATTGGAACGAAATCGCCAATAGATAAGACCATTTTACAATTTGGGCCCAAGTTAGAAGCAGAGCCTAAGGTGTAAATTATGGATAGTCCATATCTCGGAAACTATAAGAGATAATGCAATTTCGCAACCGGCAATGTAATTAGCATGCCGAATATTACTTGGAGTGTGAATTGGAACGAAATCGCCAATAGATAAGACCATTTTACAATTTGGGCCCAAGTTAGAAGCAGAGCCTAAGGTGTAAATTATCGATAGTCCATATCTCGGAAACTATAAGAGATAATGCAATTTGGCAACCGGCAATGTAATTAGCATGCCGAATATTACTTGGAATGTGAATTGGAACGAAATCGCCAATAAATAAGGCCATTTTACAATTTGGGCCCAAGTTAGAAGCAGAGCCTAAGGTGTAAATTATCGATAGTCCATATCTCGGAAACTATAAGAGATAATGCAATTTGGCAACCGGCAATGTAATTAGCATGCCGAATATTACTTGGTATGTGAATTGGAACGAAATCGCCAATAGATAAGACCATTTTACAATTTGGGCCCAAGTTAGAAGCAGAGCCTAAGGTGTAAATTATCGATAGTCCATATCTCGGAAACTAAAAGAGATAATGCAATTTGGCAACCGGCAATGTAATTAGCATGCCGAATATTACTTGGAATGTGAATTGGAACGAAATCGCCAATAGATAAGACCATTTTACAATTTGGGCCCAAGTTAGAAGCAGAGCCTAAGGTGTAAATTATCGATAGTCCATATCTCGGAAACTATAAGAGATAATGCAGTTTCGCAACCGGCAATGTAATTAGCATGCCGAATATTACTTGGAATGTGAATTGGGACGAAATCGCCAATAGATAAGACCATTTTACAATTTGGGCCCAAGTTAGAAGTAGAGCCTAAGGTGTAAATTATCGATAGTCCATATCTCGGAAACTATAAAAGATAATGCAATTTGGCAACCGGCAATGTAATTAGCATGCCGAATATTACTTGGAATGTGAATTGGAACGAAATCGCCAATAGATAAGACCATTTTACAATTTGGGCCCAAGTTAGAAGCAGAGCCTAAGGTGTAAATTATCGATAGTCCATATCTGGGAAACTATAAGGGATAATGCAATTTGGCAACCGGCAATGTAATTAGCATGCCGAATATTACTTGGAATGTGAATTGGAACGAAATCGCCAATAGATAAGACCATTTTACAATTTGGGCCCAAGTTAGAAGCAGAGCCTAAGGTGTAAATTATCGATAGTCCATATCTAGGAAACTATAAGAGATAATGCAATTTGGCAACCGGCAATGTAATTATCATGCCGAATATTACTTGGAATGTGAATTGGAACGAAATCGCCAATAGATAAGACCATTTTACAATTTGGGCCCAAGTTAGAAGCAGAGCCTAAGGTGTAAATTATCGATAGTCCATATCTCGGAAACTATAAGAGATAATGCAATTTGGCAACCGGCAATGTAATTAGCATGCCGAATATTACTTGGAATGTGAATTGGAACGAAATCGCCAATAGGTAAGGCCATTTTACAATTTGGGCCCAAGTTAGAAGCAGAGCCTAAGGTGTAAATTATCGATAGTCCATATCTCGGAAACTATAAGAGATAATGCAATTTGGCAACCGGCAATGTAATTAGCATGCCGAATATTACTTGGAATGTGAATTGGAACGAAATCGCCATTAGATAAGGCCATTTTACAATTTGGGCCCAAGTTAGAAGCAGAGCCTAAGGTGTAAATTATCGATAGTCCATATCTCGGAAACTATAAAAGATAATGCAATTTGGCAACCGGCAATGTAAATAGCATGCCGAATATTGCTTGGAATGTGAATTGGAACGAAATCGCCAATAGATAAGACCATTTTACAATTTGGGCCCAAGTTAGAAGCAGAGCCTAAGGTGTAAATTATCGATAGTCCATATCTCGTAAACTATAAGAGATAATGCAACTTGGCCACCGGCAATGTAATTAGAATTCCGAATATTACTTGGAATGTGAATTGGAACGAAATCGCCAATAGATAAGACCATTTAACAATTTGGGCCCAAGTTAGAAGCAGAGCCTAAGGTGTAAATTATCGATAATCCATATCTCGGAAACTATAAGAGATAATGCAATTTGGCAACCGGCAATGCAATTAGCATGCCGAATATTACTTGGAATGTGAATTGGAACGAAATCGCCAATAGATATGACCATTTTACAATTTGGGCCCAAGTTAGAAGCAGAGCCTAAGGTGTAAATTATCGATAGTCCATATCTCGGAAACTATAAGAGATAATGCAATTTGGCAACCGGCAATGTAATCAGCATGCCGAATATTACTTGGAATGTGAATTGGAACGAAATCGCCAATAGATAAGGCCATTTTACAATTTGGGCCCAAGTTAGAAGCAGAGCCTAAGGTGTAAATTATCGATAGTCCATATCTCGGAAACTATAAGAGATAATGCAATTTGGCAACCGGCAATGTAATCAGCATGCCGAATATTACTTGGAATGTGAATTGGAACGAAATCGCCAATAGGTAAGACCATTTTACAATTTGGGCCCAAGTTAGAAGCAGAACCTAAGGTGTAAATTATCGATAGTCCATATCTGGGAAACTATAAGTGATAATGCAATTTGGCAACCGGCAATGTAATTAGCATGCCGAATATTACTTGGAATGTGAATTGGAACGAAATCGCCAATAGATAAGGCCATTTTACAATTTGGGCCCAAGTTAGAAGCAGAGCCTAAGGTGTAAATTATCGATAGTCCATATCTCGGAAACTATAAGAGATAATGCAATTTGGCAACCGGCAATGTAATCAGCATGCCGAATATTACTTGGAATGTGAATTGGAACGAAATCGCCAATAGATAAGGCCATTTTACAATTTTGGCCCAAGTTAGAAGCAGAGTCTAAGGTGTAAATTATCGATAGTCCATATCTCGGAAACTATAAAAGATAATGCAATTTGGCAACCGGCAATGTAATTAGCATGCCGAATATTACTTTGAATGTGAATTGGAACGAAATCGCCAATAGATAAGACCATTTTACAATTTGGGCCCGAGTTAGAAGCAGAGCCTAAGGTGTAAATTATCGATAGTCCATATCTGGGAAACTATAAGGGATAATGCAATTTGGCAACCGGCAATGTAATTAGCATGCCGAATATTACTTGGAATGTGAATTGGAACGAAATCGCCAATAGATAAGACCATTTTACAATTTGGGCCCAAGTTGGAAGCAGAGCCTAAGGTGTAAATTATCGATAGTCCATATCTCGGAAACTATAAGAGGTAATGCAATTTGGCAACCGGCAATGTAATTAGCATGCCGAATATTACTTGGAATGTGAATTGGAACGAAATCGCCAATAGATAAGACCATTTTACAATTTGGGCCCAAGTTAGAAGCAGAGCCTAAGGTGTAAATTATCGATAGTCCATATCTCGGAAACTATAAGAGATAATACAATTGGCAACCGGCAATGTAAATAGCATGCCGAATATTAGTTGGAATGTGAATTGGAACGAAATCGCCAATAGATAAGACTATTTTACAATTTGGGCCCAAGTTAGAAGCAGAGCCTAAGGTGTAAATTATCGATAATCCATATCTCGTAAACTATAAGAGATAATGCAACTTGGCCACCGGCAATGTAATTAGCATGCCGAATATTACATGGAATGTGAATTGGAACGAAGTCGCCAATAGATAAGACCATTTAACAATTTGGGCCCAAGTTAGAAGCAGAGCCTAAGGTGTAAATTATATATAGTCCATATCTCGGAAACTATAAGAGATAATGCAATTTGGCAACCGGCAATGTAATTATCATGCCGAATATTACTTGGAATGTGAATTGGAACGAAATCGCCAATAGATAAGACCATTTTACAATTTGGGCCCAAGTTAGAAGCAGAGCCTAAGGTGTAAATTATCGACAGTCCATATCTCGGAAACTATAAGAGATAATGCAATTTGGCAACCGGCAATGTAATTAGCATGCCGAATATTACTTGGAATGTGAATTGGAACGAATTCGCCAATAGGTAAGACCATTTTACAATTTGGGCCCAAGTTAGAAGCAGAGCCTAAGGTGTAAATTATCGATAGTCCATATCTCGGAAACTATAAGAGATAATGCAATTTGGCAACCGGCAATGTAATTAGCATGCCGAATATTACTTGGAATGTGAATTGGAACGAAATCGCCAATAGATAAGACCATTTTACAATTTGGGTCCAAGTTAGAAGCAGAGCCTAAGGTGTAAATTATCGATAGTCCATATCTGGGAAACTATAAGAGATAATGCAATTTGGCAACCGGCAATGTAATTAGCATGCCGAATATTACTTGGAATGTGAATTGGAACGAAATCGCCAATAGGTAAGACCATTTTACAATTTGGGCCCAAGTTAGAAGCAGAGCCTAAGGTGTAAATTATCGATAGTCCATATCTGGGAAACTATAAGAGATAATGCAATTTGGCAACCGGAAATGTAATTAGCATGCCGAATATTACTTGGAATGTGAATTGGAACGAAATCGCCAATAGATAAGAGCATTTTACAGTTTGGGCCCAAGTTAGAAGCAGAGCCTAAGGTTAAAAATAATCGATAGTCCATATCTCGGAAACTATAAGAGATAATGCAATTTGGGAACCGGCATTGTAATTAGCATGCCGAATATTACTTGGAATGTGAATTGGAACGAAATCGCCAATAGATAAGACCATTTTACAATTTGGGCCCAAGTTAGAAGCAGAGCCTAAGGTGTAAATTATGGATAGTCCATATCTCGGAAACTATAAGAGATAATGCAATTTCGCAACCGGCAATGTAATTAGCATGCCGAATATTACTTGGAGTGTGATTTGGAACGAAATCGCCAATAGATAAGACCATTTTACAGTTGGGGCCCAAGTTAGAAGCAGAGCCTAAGGTGTAAATTATCGATAGTCCGTATCTCGGAAACTATAAGAGATAATGCAATTTGGCAACCGGCAATGTAATTAGCATGCCGAATATTACTTGGAATGTGAATTGGAACGAAATCGCCAATAGATAAGACCATTTTACAATTTGGGCCCAAGTTAGAAGCAGAGCCTAAGGTGTAAATTATCGATAGTCCATATCTCGGAAACTATAAGAGATAATGCAATTTGGCAACCGGCAATGTAATTAGCATGCCGAATATTACTTGGAATGTGAATTGGAACGAAATCGCCAATAGATAAGACCATTTAACAATTTGGGCCCAAGTTAGAAGCAGAATCTAAGGTGTAAATTATCGATAGTCCATATCTCGGAAACTATAAGAGATAATGCAATTTGGCAACCGGCAATGTAATTAGCATGCCGAATATTACTTGGAATGTGAATTGGAACGAAATCGCCAATAGATAAGACCATTTTACAATTTGGGCCCAAGTTAGAAGCAGAGCCGAAGGTGTAAATTATCGATAGTCCATATCTCGGAAACTATAAGAAATAATGCAATTTGGCAACCGGCAATGTAATTAGCATGCCGAATATTACTTGGAATGTGAATTGGAACGAAATCGCCAATAGGTAAGACCCTTTTACAATTTGGGCCCAAGTTAGAAGCAGAGCCTAAGGTGTAAATAATCGATAGTCCATATCTCGGAAACTATAAGAGATAATTCAATTTGGCCACCGGCAATGTAATTAGCATGCCGAATATTACTTGGAATGTGAATTGGAACGAAATCGCCAATAGATAAGACCATTTTACAATTTGGGCCCAAGTTAGAAGCAGAGCCTAAGGTGTAAATTATCGATAGTCCATATCTCGGAAACTATAAGAGATAATGCAATTTGGCAACCGGCAATGTAATTAGCATGCCGAATATTACTTGGAATGTGAATTGGAACGAAATCGCCAATAAATAAGGCCATTTTACAATTTGGGCCCAAGTTAGAAGCAGAGCCTAAGGTGTAAATTATCGATAGTCCATATCTCGGAAACTATAAGAGATAATGCAATTTGGCAACCGGCAATGTAATTAGCATGCCGAATATTACTTGGAATGTGAATTGGAACGAAATCGCCAATAGATAAGACCATTTTACAATTTGGGCCCAAGTTAGAAGCAGAGCCTAAGGTGTAAATTATCGATAGTCCATATCTCGGAAACTAGGTTCGTCCATCGATCGATGGACGAAAGTGATAATGCAATTTGGCAACCGGCAATGTAATTAGCATGCCGAATATTACTTGGAATGTGAATTGGAACGAAATCGCCAATAGATAAGACCATTTTACAATTTGGGCCCAAGTTAGAAGCAGAGCCTAAGGTGTAAATTATCGATAGTCCATATCTCGGAAACTATAAGAAATAATGCAGTTTCGCAACCGGCAATGTAATTAGCATGCCGAATATTACTTGGAATGTGAATTGGGACGAAATCGCCAATAGATAAGACCATTTTACAATTTGGGCCCAAGTTAGAAGTAGAGCCTAAGGTGTAAATTATCGATAGTCCATATCTCGGAAACTATAAAAGATAATGCAATTTGGCAACCGGCAATGTAATTAGCATGCCGAATATTACTTGGAATGTGAATTGGAACGAAATCGCCAATAGATAAGACCATTTTACAATTTGGGCCCAAGTTAGAAGCAGAGCCTAAGGTGTAAATTATCGATAGTCCATATCTGGGAAACTATAAGGGATAATGAAATTTGGCAACCGGCAATGTAATTAGCATGCCGAATATTACTTGGAATGTGAATTGGAACGAAATCGCCAATAGATAAGACCATTTTACAATTTGGGCCCAAGTTAGAAGCAGAGCCTAAGGTGTAAATTATCGATAGTCCATATCTCGGAAACTATAAGAGATAATGCAATTTGGCAACCGGCAATGTAATTAGCATGCCGAATATTACTTGGAATGTGAATTGGAACGAAATCGCCAATAGGTAAGACCATTTTACAATTTGGGCCCAACTTAGAAGCAGAGCCTAAGGTGTAAATTATCGATAGTCCATATCTCGGAAACTATAAGAGATAATGCAATTTGGCAACCGGCAATGTAATTAGCATGCCGAATATTACTTGGAATGTGAATTGGAACGAAATCGCCATTAGATAAGGCCATTTTACAATTTGGGCCCAAGTTAGAAGCAGAGCCTAAGGTGTAAATTATCGATAGTCCATATCTCGGAAACTATAAAAGATAATGCAATTTGGCAACCGGCAATGTAATTAGCATGATGAATATTGCTTGGAATGTGAATTGGAACGAAATCGCCAATAGATAAGACCATTTTACAATTTGGGCCCAAGTTAGAAGCAGAGCCTAATGTGTAAATTATCGATAGTCCATATCTCGTAAACTATAAGAGATAATGCAACTTGGCCACCGGCAATGTAATTAGCATTCCGAATATTACTTGGAATGTGAATTGGAACGAAATCGCCAATAGATAAGACCATTTAACAATTTGGGCCCAAGTTAGAAGCAGAGCCTAAGGTGTAAATTATCGATAGTCCATATCTCGGAAACTATAAGAGATAATGCAATTTGGCAACCGGCAATGCAATTAGCATGCCGAATATTACTTGGAATGTGAATTGGAACGAAATCGCCAATAGATATGACCATTTTACAATTTGGGCCCAAGTTAGAAGCAGAGCCTAAGGTGTAAATTATCGATAGTCCATATCTCGGAAATTATAAGAGATAATGCAATTTGGCAACCGGCAATGTAATTAGCATGCCGAATATTACTTGGAATGTGAATTGGAACGAAATCGCCAATAGGTAAGACCATTTTACAATTTGGGCCCAAGTTAGAAGCAGAACCTAAGGTGTAAATTATCGATAGTCCATATCTGGGAAACTATAAGTGATAATGCAATTTGGCAACCGGCAATGTAATTAGCATGCCGAATATTACTTGGAATGTGAATTGGAACGAAATCGCCAATAGATAAGGCCATTTTACAATTTGGGCCCAAGTTAGAAGCAGAGCCTAAGGTGTAAATTATCGATAGTCCATATCTCGGAAACTATAAGAGATAATGCAATTTGGCAACCGCCAATGTAATCAGCATGCCGAATATTACTTGGAATGTGAATTGGAACGAAATCGCCAATAGATAAGGCCATTTTACAATTTTGGCCCAAGTTAGAAGCAGAGTCTAAGGTGTAAATTATCGATAGTCCATATCTCGGAAACTATAAAAGATAATGCAATTTGGCAACCGGCAATGTAATTAGCATGCCGAATATTACTTTGAATGTGAATTGGAACGAAATCGCCAATAGATAAGACCATTTTACAATTTGGGCCCAAGTTGGAAGCAGAGCCTAAGGTGTAAATTATCGATAGTCCATATCTCGGAAACTATAAGAGATAATGCAATTTGGCAACCGGCAATGTAATTAGCATGCCGAATATTACTTGGAATGTGAATTGGAACGAAATCGCCAATAGATAAGACCATTTTACAGTTTGGGCCCAAGTTAGAAGCAGAGCCTAAGGTGTAAATTATCGATAGTCCATATCTCGGAAACTATAAGAGATAATACAATTGGCAACCGGCAATGTAAATAGCATGCCGAATATTACTTGGAATGTGAATTGGAACAAAATCGCCAATAGATAAGACCATTTTACAATTTGGGCCCAAGTTGGAAGCAGAGCCTAAGGTGTAAATTATCGATAGTCCATATCTCGTAAACTATAAGAGATAATGCAACTTGGCCACCGGCAATGTAATTATCATGCCGAATATTACTTGGAATGTGAATTGGAACGAAATCGCCAATAGATAAGACCATTTAACAATTTGGGCCCAAGTTAGAAGCAGAGCCTAAGGTGTAAATTATAGATAGTCCATATCTCGGAAACTATAAGAGATAATGCAATTTGGCAACCGGCAATGTAATTATCATGCCGAATATTACTTGGAATGTGAATTGGAACGAAATCGCCAATAGATAAGACCATTTTACAATTTGGGCCCAAGTTAGAAGCAGAGCCTAAGGTGTAAATTATCGACAGTCCATATCTCGGAAACTATAAGAGATAATGCAATTTGGCAACCGGCAATGTAATTAGCATGCCGAATATTACTTGGAATGTGAATTGGAACGAAATTGCCAATAGGTAAGACCATTTTACAATTTGGGCCCAAGTTAGAAGCAGAGCCTAAGGTGTAAATTATCGATAGTCCATATCTGGGAAACTATAAGTGATAATGCAATTTGGCAACCGGCAATGTAATTAGCATGCCGAATATTACTTGGAATGTGAATTGGAACGAAATCGCCAATAGATAAGGCCATTTTACAATTTGGGCCCAAGTTAGAAGCAGAGCCTAAGGTGTAAATTATCGATAGTCCATATCTCGGAAACTATAAGAGATAATGCAATTTGGCAACCGCCAATGTAATCAGCATGCCGAATATTACTTGGAATGTGAATTGGAACGAAATCGCCAATAGATAAGGCCATTTTACAATTTTGGCCCAAGTTAGAAGCAGAGTCTAAGGTGTAAATTATCGATAGTCCATATCTCGGAAACTATAAAAGATAATGCAATTTGGCAACCGGCAATGTAATTAGCATGCCGAATATTACTTTGAATGTGAATTGGAACGAAATCGCCAATAGATAAGACCATTTTACAATTTGGGCCCAAGTTGGAAGCAGAGCCTAAGGTGTAAATTATCGATAGTCCATATCTCGGAAACTATAAGAGATAATGCAATTTGGCAACCGGCAATGTAATTAGCATGCCGAATATTACTTGGAATGTGAATTGGAACGAAATCGCCAATAGATAAGACCATTTTACAGTTTGGGCCCAAGTTAGAAGCAGAGCCTAAGGTGTAAATTATCGATAGTCCATATCTCGGAAACTATAAGAGATAATACAATTGGCAACCGGCAATGTAAATAGCATGCCGAATATTACTTGGAATGTGAATTGGAACGAAATCGCCAATAGATAAGACCATTTTACAATTTGGGCCCAAGTTAGAAGCAGAGCCTAAGGTGTAAATTATCGACAGTCCATATCTCGGAAACTATAAGAGATAATGCAATTTGGCAACCGGCAATGTAATTAGCATGCCGAATATTACTTGGAATGTGAATTGGAACGAAATTGCCAATAGGTAAGACCATTTTACAATTTGGGCCCAAGTTAGAAGCAGAGCCTAAGGTGTAAATTATCGATAGTCCATATCTCGGAAACTATAAGAGATAATGCAATTTGGCAACCGGCAATGTAATTATCATGCCGAATATTACTTGGAATGTGAATTGGAACGAAATCGCCATTAGATAAGGCCATTTTACAATTTGGGCCCAAGTTAGAAGCAGAGCCTAAGGTGTAAATTATCGATAGTCCATATATCGGAAACTATAAAAGATAATGCAATTTGGCAACCGGCAATGTAATTAGCATGCCGAATATTGCTTGGAATGTGAATTGGAACGAAATCGCCAATAGATAAGACCATTTTACATTTAGGGTCCAAGTTAGAAGCAGAGCCTAAGGTGTAGATTATCGATAGTCCATATCTGGGAAACTATAAGAGATAATGCAATTTGGCAACCGGCAATGTAATTAGCATGCCGAATATTACTTGGATTGTGAATTGGAACGAAATCGCCAATAGGTAAGACCATTTTACAATTTGGGCCCAAGTTAGAAGCAGAGCCTAAGGTGTAAATTATCGATAGTCCATATCTGGGAAACTATAAGAGATAATGCAATTTGGCAACCGGCAATGTAATTAGCATGCCGAATATTACTTGGAATGTGAATTGGAACGAAATCGCCAATAGATAAGACCATTTTACAATTTGGGCTCAAGTTAGAAGCAGAGCCTAAGGTGTAAATTATCGATAATCCATATCTCGGAAACTATAAAAGATAATGCAATTTGGCAACCGGCAATGTAATTAGCATGCCGAATATTACTTGGAATGTGAATTGGAACGAAATCGCCAATAGGTAAGACCATTTTACAATTTGGGCCCAAGTTAGAAGCAGAGCCTAAGGTGTAAATTATCGATAGTCCATATCTCGGAAACCATAAAAGATAATGCAATTTGGCAACCGGCAATGTAATTAGCATGCCGAATATTACTTGGAATGTGAATTGGAACGAAATCGCCAATAGGTAAGACCATTTTACAATTTGGGCCCAAGTTAGAAGCAGAGCCTAAGGTTAAAAATAATCGATAGTCCATATCTCGGAAACTATAAGAGATAATGCAATTTGGCAACCGGCAATGTAATTAGCATGCCGAATATTACTTGTAATGTGAATTGGAACGAAATCGCCAATAGATAAGACCATTTTACAATTTGGGCCCAAGTTAGAAGCAGAGCCTAAGGTGTAAATTATCGATAGTCCATATCTCGGAAACTATAAAAGATAATGCAATTTGGCAACCGGCAATGTAATTAGCATGCCGAATATTGCTTGGAATGTGAATTGGAACGAAATCGCCAATAGATAAGACCATTTTACAATTTGGGTCCAAGTTAGAAGCAGAGCCTAAGGTGTAAATTATCGATAGTCCATATCTGGGAAACTATAAGAGATAATGCAATTTGGCAACCGGCAATGTAATTAGCATGCCGAATATTACTTGGAATGTGAATTGGAACGAAATCGCCAATAGGTAAGACCATTTTACAATTTGGGCCCAAGTTAGAAGCAGAGCCTAAGGTGTAAATTATCGATAGTCCATATCTCGGAAACTATAAAAGATAATGCAATTTGGCAACCGGCAATGTAATTAGCATGCCGAATATTACTTGGAATGTGAATTGGAACGAAATCGCCAATAGATAAGACCATTTTACAATTTGGGCCCAAGTTAGAAGCAGAGCCTAAGGTGTAAATTATCGATAGTCCATATCTGGGAAACTATAAGAGATAATGCAATTTGGCAACCGGCAATGTAATTAGCATGCCGAATATTACTTGGAATGTGAATTGGAACGAAATTGCCAATAGGTAAGACCATTTTACAATTTGGGCCCAAGTTAGAAGCAGAGCCTAAGGTGTAAATTATCGATAGTCCATATCTCGGAAACTATAAGAGATAATGCAATTTGGCAACCGGCAATGTAATTATCATGCCGAATATTACTTGGAATGTGAATTGGAACGAAATCGCCATTAGATAAGGCCATTTTACAATTTGGGCCCAAGTTAGAAGCAGAGCCTAAGGTGTAAATTATCGATAGTCCATATATCGGAAACTATAAAAGATAATGCAATTTGGCAACCGGCAATGTAATTAGCATGCCGAATATTGCTTGGAATGTGAATTGGAACGAAATCGCCAATAGATAAGACCATTTTACATTTAGGGTCCAAGTTAGAAGCAGAGCCTAAGGTGTAGATTATCGATAGTCCATATCTGGGAAACTATAAGAGATAATGCAATTTGGCAACCGGCAATGTAATTAGCATGCCGAATATTACTTGGAATGTGAATTGGAACGAAATCGCCAATAGGTAAGACCATTTTACAATTTGGGCCCAAGTTAGAAGCAGAGCCTAAGGTGTAAATTATCGATAGTCCATATCTGGGAAACTATAAGAGATAATGCAATTTGGCAACCGGCAATGTAATTAGCATGCCGAATATTACTTGGAATGTGAATTGGAACGAAATCGCCAATAGATAAGACCATTTTACAATTTGGGCTCAAGTTAGAAGCAGAGCCTAAGGTGTAAATTATCGATAATCCATATCTCGGAAACTATAAAAGATAATGCAATTTGGCAACCGGCAATGTAATTAGCATGCCGAATATTACTTGGAATGTGAATTGGAACGAAATCGCCAATAGGTAAGACCATTTTACAATTTGGGCCCAAGTTAGAAGCAGAGCCTAAGGTGTAAATTATCGATAGTCCATATCTCGGAAACCATAAAAGATAATGCAATTTGGCAACCGGCAATGTAATTAGCATGCCGAATATTACTTGGAATGTGAATTGGAACGAAATCGCCAATAGGTAAGACCATTTTACAATTTGGGCCCAAGTTAGAAGCAGAGCCTAAGGTTAAAAATAATCGATAGTCCATATCTCGGAAACTATAAGAGATAATGCAATTTGGCAACCGGCAATGTAATTAGCATGCCGAATATTACTTGTAATGTGAATTGGAACGAAATCGCCAATAGATAAGACCATTTTACAATTTGGGCCCAAGTTAGAAGCAGAGCCTAAGGTGTAAATTATCGATAGTCCATATCTCGGAAACTATAAAAGATAATGCAATTTGGCAACCGGCAATGTAATTAGCATGCCGAATATTGCTTGGAATGTGAATTGGAACGAAATCGCCAATAGATAAGACCATTTTACAATTTGGGTCCAAGTTAGAAGCAGAGCCTAAGGTGTAAATTATCGATAGTCCATATCTGGGAAACTATAAGAGATAATGCAATTTGGCAACCGGCAATGTAATTAGCATGCCGAATATTACTTGGAATGTGAATTGGAACGAAATCGCCAATAGGTAAGACCATTTTACAATTTGGGCCCAAGTTAGAAGCAGAGCCTAAGGTGTAAATTATCGATAGTCCATATCTCGGAAACTATAAAAGATAATGCAATTTGGCAACCGGCAATGTAATTAGCATGCCGAATATTACTTGGAATGTGAATTGGAACGAAATCGCCAATAGATAAGACCATTTTACAATTTGGGCCCAAGTTAGAAGCAGAGCCTAAGGTGTAAATTATCGATAGTCCATATCTGGGAAACTATAAGAGATAATGCAATTTGGCAACCGGCAATGTAATTAGCATGCCGAATATTACTTGGAATGCGAATTGGAACGAAATCGCCAATAGATAAGACCATTTTACAATTTGGGCCCAAGTTAGAAGCAGAGCCTAAGGTGTAAATTATCGATAGTCCATATCTGGGAAACTATAAGAGATAATGCAATTTGGCAACCGGCAATGTAATTAGCATGCCGAATATTACTAGGAATGTGAATTGGAACGAAATCGCCAATAGATAAGACCATTTTACAATTTGGGCTCAAGTTAGAAGCAGAGCCTAAGGTGTAAATTATCGATAGTCCATATCTCGGAAACTATAAAAGATAATGCAATTTGGCAACCGGCAATGTAATTAGCATGCCGAATATTACTTGGAATGTGAATTGGAACGAAATCGCCAATAGGTAAGACCATTTTACAATTAGGGCCCAAGTTAGAAGCAGAGCCTAAGGTGTAAATTATCGATAGTCCATATCTCGGAAACCATAAAAGATAATGCAATTTGGCAACCGGCAATGTAATTAGCATGCCGAATATTACTTGGAATGTGAATTGGAACGAAATCGCCAATAGGTAAGACCATTTTACAATTTGGGCCCAAGTTAGAAGCAGAGCCTAAGGTTAAAAATAATCGATAGTCCATATCTCGGAAACTATAAGAGATAATGCAATTTGGCAACCGGCAATGTAATTAGCATGCCGAATATTACTTGGAATGTGAATTGGAACGAAATCGCCAATAGATAAGACCATTTTACAATTTGGGCCCAAGTTAGAAGCAGAGCCTAAGGTGTAAATTATCGATAGTCCATATCTCGGAAACTATAAGAAATAATGCAATTTGGCAACCGGCAATGTAATTATCATGCCGAATATTACTTGGAATGTGAATTGGAACGAAATCGCCAATAGATAAGACCATTTTACAATTTGGGCCCAAGTTAGAAGCAGAGCCCAAGGTGTAAATTATCGATAGTCCATATCTCGGAAACTATAAGAGATAATGCAATTTGGCAACCGGCAATGTAATTAGCATGCCGAATATTACTTGGAATGTGAATTGGAACGAAATCGCCAATAGGTAAGACCATTTTACAATTTGGGCCCAAGTTAGAAGCAGAGCCTAAGGTGTAAATTATCGATAGTCCATATCTCGGAAACTATAAGAGATAATGCAATTTGGCAACCGGCAATGTAATTAGCATGCCGAATATTACTTGGAATGTGAATTGGAACGAAATCGCCATTAGATAAGGCCATTTTACAATTTGGGCCCAAGTTAGAAGCAGAGCCTAAGGTGTAAATTATCGATAGTCCATATCTCGGAAACTATAAAAGATAATGCAATTTGGCAACCGGCAATGTAATTAGCATGCCGAATATTGCTTGGAATGTGAATTGGAACGAAATCGCCAATAGATAAGACCATTTTACAATTTGGGCCCAAGTTAGAAGCAGAGCCTAAGGTGTAAATTATCGATAGTCCATATCTCGTAAACTATAAGAGATAATGCAACTTGGCCACCGGCAATGTAATTAGCATTCCGAATATTACTTAGAATGTGAATTGGAACGAAATCGCCAATAGAAATGACCATTTTACAATTTGGGCCCAAGTTAGAAGCAGAGCCTAAGGTGTAAATTATCGATAGTCCATATCTCGGAAATTATAAGAGATAATGCAATTTGGCAACCGGCAATGTAATTAGCATGCCGAATATTACTTGGAATGTGAATTGGAACGAAATCGCCAATAGGTAAGACCATTTTACAATTTGGGCCCAAGTTAGAAGCAGAACCTAAGGTGTAAATTATCGATAGTCCATATCTGGGAAACTATAAGTGATAATGCAATTTGGCAACCGGCAATGTAATTAGCATGCCGAATATTACTTGGAATGTGAATTGGAACGAAATCGCCAATAGATAAGGCCATTTTACAATTTGGGCCCAAGTTAGAAGCAGAGCCTAAGGTGTAAATTATCGATAGTCCATATCTCGGAAACTATAAGAGATAATGCAATTTGGCAACCGGCAATGTAATCAGCATGCCGAATATTACTTGGAATGTGAATTGGAACGAAATCGCCAATAGATAAGGCCATTTTACAATTTTGGCCCAAGTTAGAAGCAGAGTCTAAGGTGTAAATTATCGATAGTCCATATCTCGGAAACTATAAAAGATAATGCAATTTGGCAACCGGCAATGTAATTAGCATGCCGAATATTACTTTGAATGTGAATTGGAACGAAATCGCCAATAGATAAGACCATTTTACAATTTGGGCCCAAGTTAGAATCAGAGCCTAAGGTGTAAATTATCGATAGTCCATATCTGGGAAACTATAAGGGATAATGCAATTTAGCAACCGGCAATGTAATTAGCATGCCGAATATTACTTGGAATGTGAATTGGAACGAAATCGCCAATAGATAAGACCATTTTACAATTTGGGCCCAAGTTGGAAGCAGAGCCTAAGGTGTAAATTATCGATAGTCCATATCTCGGAAACTATAAGAGATAATGCAATTTGGCAACCGGCAATGTAATTAGCATGCCGAATATTACTTGGAATGTGAATTGGAACGAAATCGCCAATAGATAAGACCATTTTACAATTTGGGCCCAAGTTAGAAGCAGAGCCTAAGGTGTAAATTATCGATAGTCCATATCTCGGAAACTATAAAAGATAATACAATTGGCAACCGGCAATGTAAATAGCATGCCGAATATTACTTGGAATGTGAATTGGAACGAAATCGCCAATAGATAAGACCATTTTACAATTTGGGCCCAAGTTAGAAGCAGAGCCTAAGGTGTAAATTATCGATAGTCCATATCTCGTAAACTATAAGAGATAATGCAACTTGGCCACCGGCAATGTAATTAGCATGCCGAATATTACATGGAATGTGAATTCGAACGAAGTCGCCAATAGATAAGACCATTTAACAATTTGGGCCCAAGTTAGAAGCAGAGCCTAAGGTGTAAATTATAGATAGTCCATATCTCGGAAACTATAAGAGATAATGCAATTTGGCAACCGGCAATGTAATTATCATGCCGAATATTACTTGGAATGTGAATTGGAACGAAATCGCCAATAGATAAGACCATTTTACAATTTGGGCCCAAGTTAGAAGCAGAGCCTAAGGTGTAAATTATCGACAGTCCATATCTCGGAAACTATAAGAGATAATGCAATTTGGCAACCGGCAATGTAATTAGCATGCCGAATATTACTTGGAATGTGAATTGGAACGAAATCGCCAATAGGTAAGACCATTTTACAATTTGGGCCCAAGTTAGAAGCAGAGCCTAAGGTGTAAATTATCGATAGTCCATATCTCGGAAACTATAAGAGATAATGCAATTTGGCAACCGGCAATGTAATTAGCATGCCGAATATTACTTGGAATGTGAATTGGAACGAAATCGCCATTAGATAAGGCCATTTTACAATTTGGGCCCAAGTTAGAAGCAGAGCCTAAGGTGTAAATTATCGATAGTCCATATATCGGAAACTATAAAAGATAATGCAATTTGGCAACCGGCAATGTAATTAGCATGCCGAATATTGCTTGGAATGTGAATTGGAACGAAATCGCCAATAGATAAGACCATTTTACAATTAGGGTCCAAGTTAGAAGCTGAGCCTAAGGTGTAAATTATCGATAGTCCATATCTGGGAAACTATAAGAGATAATGCAATTTGGCAACCGGCAATGTAATTAGCATGCCGAATATTACTTGGAATGTGAATTGGAACGAAATCGCCAATAGGTAAGACTATTTTACAATTTGGGCCCAAGTTAGAAGCAGAGCCTAAGGTGTAAATTATCGATAGTCCATATCTGGGAAACTATAAGAGATAATGCAATTTGGCAACCGGCAATGTAATTAGCATGCCGAATATTACTTGGAATGTGAATTGGAACGAAATCGCCAATAGATAAGACCATTTTACAATTTGGGCTCAAGTTAGAAGCAGAGCCTAAGGTGTAAATTATCGATAGTCCATATCTCGGAAACTATAAAAGATAATGCAATTTGGCAACCGGCAATGTAATTAGCATGCCGAATATTACTTGGAATGTGAATTGGAACGAAATCGCCAATAGGTAAGACCATTTTACAATTTGGGCCCAAGTTAGAAGCAGAGCCTAAGGTGTAAATTATCGATAGTCCATATCTCGGAAACCATAAAAGATAATGCAATTTGGCAACCGGCAATGTAATTAGCATGCCGAATATTACTTGGAATGTGAATTGGAACGAAATCGCCAATAGGTAAGACCATTTTACAATTTGGGCCAAAGTTAGAAGCAGAGCCTAAGGTTAAAAATAATCGATAGTCCATATCTCGGAAACTATAAGAGATAATGCAATTTGGCAACCGGCAATGTAATTAGCATGCCGAATATTACTTGGAATGTGAATTGGAACGAAATCGCCAACAGATAAGACCATTTTACAATTTGGGCCCAAGTTAGAAGCAGAGCCTAAGGTGTAAATTATCGATAGTCCATATCTCGGAAACTATAAAAGATAATGCAATTTGGCAACCGGCAATGTAATTAGCATGCCGAATATTGCTTGGAATGTGAATTGGAACGAAATCGCCAATAGATAAGACCATTTTACAATTTGGGTCCAAGTTAGAAGCAGAGCCTAAGGTGTAAAATATCGATAGTCCATATCAGGGAAACTATAAGAGATAATGCAATTTGGCAACCGGCAATGTAATTAGCATGCCGAATATTACTTGGAATGTGAATTGGAACGAAATCGCCAATAGGTAAGACCATTTTACAATTTGGGCCCAAGTTAGAAGCAGAGCCTAAGGTGTAAATTATCGATAGTCCATATCTCGGAAACTATAAAAGATAATGCAATTTGGCAACCGGCAATGTAATTAGCATGCCGAATATTACTTGGAATGTGAATTGGAACGAAATCGCCAATAGATAAGACCATTTTACAATTTGGGCCCAAGTTAGAAGCAGAGCCTAAGGTGTAAATTATCGATAGTCCATATCTGGGAAACTATAAGAGATAATGCAATTTGGCAACCGGCAATGTAATTAGCATGCCGAATATTACTTGGAATGCGAATTGGAACGAAATCGCCAATAGATAAGACCATTTTACAATTTGGGCCCAAGTTAGAAGCAGAGCCTAAGGTGTAAATTATCGATAGTCCATATCTCGGAAACTATAAAAGATAATGCAATTTGGCAACCGGCAATGTAATTAGCATGCCGAATATTACTTGGAATGTGAATTGGAACGAAATCGCCAATAGGTAAGACCATTTAACAATTTGGGCCCAAGTTAGAAGCAGAGCCTAAGGTGTAAATTATCGATAGTCCATATCTCGGAAACCATAAAAGATAATGCAATTTGGCAACCGGCAATGTAATTAGCATGCCGAATATTACTTGGAATGTGAATTGGAACGAAATCGCCAATAGGTAAGACCATTTTACAATTTGGGCCCAAGTTAGAAGCAGAGCCTAAGGTTAAAAATAATCGATAGTCCATATCTCGGAAACTATAAGAGATAATGCAATTTGGCAACCGGCAATGTAATTAGCATGCCGAATATTACTTGGAATGTGAATTGGAACGAAATCGCCAATAGATAAGACCATTTTACAATTTGGGCCCAAGTTAGAAGCAGAGCCTAAGGTTAAAAATAATCGATAGTCCATATCTCGGAAACTATAAGAGATAATGCAATTTGGCAACCGGCAATGTAATTAGCATGCCGAATATTACTTGGAATGTGAATTGGAACGAAATCGCCAATAGATAAGACCATTTTACAATTTGGGCCCAAGTTAGAAGCAGAGCCCAAGGTGTAAATTATCGATAGTCCATATCTCGGAAACTATAAGAGATAATGCAATTTGGCAACCGGCAATGTAATTAGCATGCCGAATATTACTTGGAATGTGAATTGGAACGAAATCGCCAATAGGTAAGACCATTTTACAATTTGGGCCCAAGTTAGAAGCAGAGCCTAAGGTGTAAATTATCGATAGTCCATATCTCGGAAACTATAAGAGATAATGCAATTTGGCAACCGGCAATGTAATTAGCATGCCGAATATTACTTGGAATGTGAATTGGAACGAAATCGCCATTAGATAAGGCCATTTTACAATTTGGGCCCAAGTTAGAAGCAGAGCCTAAGGTGTAAATTATCGATAGTCCATATCTCGGAAACTATAAAAGATAATGCAATTTGGCAACCGGCAATGTAATTAGCATGCCGAATATTGCTTGGAATGTGAATTGGAACGAAATCGCCAATAGATAAGACCATTTTACAATTTGGGCCCAAGTTAGAAGCAGAGCCTAAGGTGTAAATTATCGATAGTCCATATCTCGTAAACTATAAGAGATAATGCAACTTGGCCACCGGCAATGTAATTAGCATTCCGAATATTACTTGGAATGTGAATTGGAACGAAATCGCCAATAGATAAGACCATTTAACAATTTGGGCCCAAGTTAGAAGCAGAGCCTAAGGTGTAAATTATCGATAGTCCATATCTGGGAAACTATAAGTGATAATGCAATTTGGCAACCGGCAATGTAATTAGCATGCCGAATATTACTTGGAATGTGTATTGGAACGAAATCGCCAATAGATAAGGCCATTTTACAATTTGGGCCCAAGTTAGAAGCAGAGCCTAAGGTGTAAATTATCGATAGTCCATATCTCGGAAACTATAAGAGATAATGCAATTTAGCAACCGGCAATGTAATCAGCATGCCGAATATTACTTGGAATGTGAATTGGAACGAAATCGCCAATAGATAAGGCCATTTTACAATTTTGGCCCAAGTTAGAAGCAGAGTCTAAGGTGTAAATTATCGATAGTCCATATCTCGGAAACTATAAAAGATAATGCAATTTGGCAACCGGCAATGTAATTAGCATGCCGAATATTACTTTGAATGTGAATTGGAACGAAATCGCCAATAGATAAGACCATTTTACAATTTGGGCCCAAGCTAGAAGCAGAGCCTAAGGTGTAAATTATCGATAGTCCATATCTGGGAAACTATAAGGGATAATGCAATTTGGCAACCGGCAATGTAATTAGCATGCCGAATATTACTTGGAATGTGAATTGGAACGAAATCGCCAATAGATAAGACCATTTTACAATTTGGGCCCAAGTTGGAAGCAGAGCCTAAGGTGTAAATTATCGATAGTCCATATCTCGGAAACTATAAGAGATAATGCAATTTGGCAACCGGCAATGTAATTAGCATGCCGAATATTACTAGGAATGTGAATTGGAACGAAATCGCCAATAGATAAGACCATTTTACAATTTGGGCCCAAGTTAGAAGCAGAGCCTAAGGTGTAAATTATCGATAGTCCATATCTCGGAAACTATAAGAGATAATACAATTGGCAACCGGCAATGTAAATAGCATGTCGAATATTACTTGGAATGTGAATTGGAACGAAATCGCCAATAGATAAGACCATTTTACAATTTGGGCCCAAGTTAGAAGCAGAGCCTAAGGTGTAAATTATCGATAGTCCATATCTCGTAAACTATAAGAGATAATGCAACTTGGCCACCGGCAATGTAATTAGCATGCCGAATATTACATGGAATGTGAATTGGAACGAAGTCGCCAATAGATAAGACCATTTAACAATTTGGGCCCAAGTTAGAAGCAGAGCCTAAGGTGTAAATTATAGATAGTCCATATCTCGGAAACTATAAGAGATAATGCAATTTGGCAACCGGCAATGTAATTATCATGCCGAATATTACTTGGAATGTGAATTGGAACGAAATCGCCATTAGATAAGGCCATTTTACAATTTGGGCCCAAGTTAGAAGCAGAGCCTAAGGTGTAAATTATCGATAGTCCATATCTCGGAAACTATAAGAGATAATGCAATTTGGCAACCGGCAATGTAATTAGCATGCCGAATATTACTTGGAATGTGAATTGGAACGAAATCGCCATTAGATAAGGCCATTTTACAATTTGGGCCCAAGTTAGAAGCAGAGCCTAAGGTGTAAATTATCGATAGTCCATATCTCGGAAACTATAAAAGATAATGCAATTTGGCAACCAGCAATGTAATTAGCATGCCGAATATTGCTTGGAATGTGAATTGGAACGAAATCGCCAATAGATAAGACCATTTTACAATTTGGGTCCAAGTTAGAAGCAGAGCCTAAGGTGTAAATTATCGATAGTCCATATCTGGGAAACTATAAGAGATAATGCAATTTGGCAACCGGCAATGTAATTAGCATGCCGAATATTACTTGGAATGTGAATTGGAACGAAATCGCCAATAGGTAAGACCATTTTACAATTTGGGCCCAAGTTAGAAGCAGAGCCTAAGGTGTAAATTATCGATAGTCCATATCTCGGAAACTATAAAAGATAATGCAATTTGGCAACCGGCAATGTAATTAGCATGCCGAATATTACTTAGAATGTGAATTGGAACGAAATCGCCAATAGATAAGACCATTTTACAATTTGGGCCCAAGTTAGAAGCAGAGCCTAAGGTGTAAATTATCGATAGTCCATATCTGGGAAACTATAAGAGATAATGCAATTTGGCAACCGGCAATGTAATTAGCATGCCGAATATTACTTGGAATGTGAATTAGAATGAAATCGCCAATAAATAAGACCATTTTACAATTTGGGCCCAAGTTAGAAGCAGAGCCTAAGGTGTAAATTATCGATAGTCCATATCTGGGAAACTATAAGAGATAATGCAATTTGGCAACCGGCAATGTAATTAGCATGCCGAATATTACTTGGAATGTGAATTGGAACGAAATCGCCAATAGATAAGACCATTTTACAATTTGGGCTCAAGTTAGAAGCAGCGCCTAAGGTGTAAATTATCGATAGTCCATATCTCGGAAACTATAAAAGATAATGCAATTTGGCAACCGGCAATGTAATTAGCATGCCGAATATTACTTGGAATGTGAATTGGAACGAAATCGCCAATAGATAAGACCATTTTACAATTTGGGCCCAAGTTAGAAGCAGAGCCTAAGGTGTAAATTATCGATAGTCCATATCTCGGAAACTATAAGAGATAATGCAATTTGGCAACCGGCAATGTAATTAGCATGCCGAATATTACTTGGAATGTGAATTGGAACGAAATCGCCAATAGGTAAGACCATTTTACAATTTGGGCCCAAGTTAGAAGCAGAGCCTAAGGTGTAAATTATCGATAGTCCATATCTCGGAAACTATAAGAGATAATGCAATTTGGCAACCGGCAATGTAATTAGCATGCCGAATATTACTTGGAATGTGAATTGGAACGAAATCGCCATTAGATAAGGCCATTTTACAATTTGGGCCCAAGTTAGAAGCAGAGCCTAAGGTGTAAATTATCGATAGTCCATATCTCGGAAACTATAAAAGATAATGCAATTTGGCAACCAGCAATGTAATTAGCATGCCGAATATTGCTTGGAATGTGAATTGGAACGAAATCGCCAATAGATAAGACCATTTTACAATTTGGGTCCAAGTTAGAAGCAGAGCCTAAGGTGTAAATTATCGATAGTCCATATCTGGGAAACTATAAGAGATAATGCAATTTGGCAACCGGCAATGTAATTAGCATGCCGAATATTACTTGGAATGTGAATTGGAACGAAATCGCCAATAGGTAAGACCATTTTACAATTTGGGCCCAAGTTAGAAGCAGAGCCTAAGGTGTAAATTATCGATAGTCCATATCTCGGAAACTATAAAAGATAATGCAATTTGGCAACCGGCAATGTAATTAGCATGCCGAATATTACTTAGATTGTGAATTGGAACGAAATCGCCAATAGATAAGACCATTTTACAATTTGGGCCCAAGTTAGAAGCAGAGCCTAAGGTGTAAATTATCGATAGTCCATATCTGGGAAACTATAAGAGATAATGCAATTTGGCAACCGGCAATGTAATTAGCATGCCGAATATTACTTGGAATGTGAATTGGAATGAAATCGCCAATAGATAAGACCATTTTACAATTTGGGCCCAAGTTAGAAGCAGAGCCTAAGGTGTAAATTATCGATAGTCCATATCTGGGAAACTATAAGAGATAATGCAATTTGGCAACCGGCAATGTAATTAGCATGCCGAATATTACTTGGAATGTGAATTGGAACGAAATCGCCAATAGATAAGACCATTTTACAATTTGGGCTCAAGTTAGAAGCAGAGCCTAAGGTGTAAATTATCGATAGTCCATATCTCGGAAACTATAAAAGATAATGCAATTTGGCAACCGGCAATGTAATTAGCATGCCGAATATTACTTGGAATGTGAATTGGAACGAAATCGCCAATAGGTAAGACCATTTTACAATTTGGGCCCAAGTTAGAAGCAGAGCCTAAGGTTAAAAATAATCGATAGTCCATATCTCGGAAACTATAAGAGATAATGCAATTTGGCAACCAGCAATGTAATTAGCATGCCGAATATTACTTGGAATGTGAATTGGAACGAAATCGCCATTAGATAAGACCATTTTACAATTTGGGCCCAAGTTAGAAGCAGAGCCCAAGGTGTAAATTATCGATAGTCCATATCTCGGAAACTATAAAAGATAATGCAATTTGGCAACCGGCAATGTAATTAGCATGCCGAATATTGCTTGGAATGTGAATTGGAACGAAATCGCCAATAGATAAGACCATTTTACAATTTGGGTCCAAGTTAGAAGCAGAGCCTAAGGTGTAAATTATCGATAGTCCATATCTCGGAAACTATAAAAGATAATGCAATTTGGCAACCGGCAATGTAATTAGCATGCCGAATATTACTTGGAATGTGAATTGGAACGAAATCGCCAATAGGTAAGACCATTTTACAATTTGGGCCCAAGTTAGAAGCAGAGCCTAAGGTGTAAATTATCGATAGTCCATATCTCGGAAACCATAAAAGATAATGCAATTTGGCAACCGGCAATGTAATTAGCATGCCGAATATTACTTGGAATGTGAATTGGAACGAAATCGCCAATAGGTAAGACCATTTTACAATTTGGGCCCAAGTTAGAAGCAGAGCCTAAGGTTAAAAATAATCGATAGTCCATATCTCGGAAACTATAAGAGATAATGCAATTTGGCAACAGGCAATATAATTAGCATGCCGAAAATTACTTGGAATGTGAATTGGAACGAAATCGCCAATAGATAAGACAATTTTACAATTTGGGCCCAAGTTAGAAGCAGAGCCTAAGGTGTAAATTATCGATAGTCCATATCTCGGAAACTATAAGGGATAATACAATTTGGCAACCGGCAATGTAATTATCATGCCGAATATTACTTGGAATGTGAATTGGAACGAAATCGCCAATAGATAAGACCATTTTACAATTTGGGCCCCAGTTAGAAGCAGAGCCTAAGGTGTAAATTATCGATAGTCCATATCTCGGAAACTATAAAAGATAATGAATTTGGCAACCGGCAATGTAATTAGCATGCCGAATATTACTTGGAATGTGAATTGGAACGAAATCGCCATTAGATAAGGCCATTTTACAATTTGGGCCCAAGTTAGAAGCAGAGCCTAAGGTGTAAATTATCGATAGTCCATATCTCGGAAACTATAAAAGATAATGAATTTGGGAACCGGCAATGTAATTAGCATGCCGAATATTGCTTGGAATGTGAATTGGAACGAAATCGCCAATAGATAAGACCATTTTACAATTTGGGCCCAAGTTAGAAGCAGAGCCTAAGGTGTAAATTATCGATAGTCCATATCTCGTAAACTATAAGAGATAATGCAACTTGGCCACCGGCAATGTAATTAGCATTGCGAATATTACTTGGAATGTGAACTGGAACGAAATCGCCAATAGATAAGACCATTTAACAATTTGGGCCCAAGTTAGAAGCAGAGCCTAAGGTGTAAATTATCGATAGTCCATATCTGGGAAACTATAAGTGATAATGCAATTTGGCAACCGGCAATGTAATTAGCATGCCGAATATTACTTGGAATGTGAATTGGAACGAAATCGCCAATAGATAAGGCCATTTTACAATTTGGGCCCAAGTTAGAAGCAGAGCCTAAGGTGTAAATTATCGATAGTCCATATCTCGGAAACTATAAGAGATAATGCAATTTGGCAACCGGCAATGTAATCAGCATGCCGAATATTACTTGGAATGTGAATTGGAACGAAATCGCCAATAGATAAGGCCATTTGACAATTTTGGCCCAAGTTAGAAGCAGAGTCTAAGGTGTAAATTATCGATAGTCCATATCTCGGAAACTATAAAAGATAATGCAATTTGGCAACCGGCAATGTAATTAGCATGCCGAATATTACTTTGAATGTGAATTGGAACGAAATCGCCAATAGATAAGACCATTTTACAATTTGGGTCCAAGTTAGAAGCAGAGCCTAAGGTGTAAATTATCGATAGTCCATATCTCGGAAACTATAAAAGATAATGCAATTTGGCAACCGGCAATGTAATTAGCATGCCGAATATTACTTGGAATGTGAATTGGAACGAAATCGCCAATAGGTAAGACCATTTTACAATTTGGGCCCAAGTTAGAAGCAGAGCCTAAGGTGTAAATTATCGATAGTCCATATCTCGGAAACCATAAAAGATAATGCAATTTGGCAACCGGCAATGTAATTAGCATGCCGAATATTACTTGGAATGTGAATTGGAACGAAATCGCCAATAGGTAAGACCATTTTACAATTTGGGCCCAAGTTAGAAGCAGAGCCTAAGGTTAAAAATAATCGATAGTCCATATCTCGGAAACTATAAGAGATAATGCAATTTGGCAACAGGCAATATAATTAGCATGCCGAAAATTACTTGGAATGTGAATTGGAACGAAATCGCCAATAGATAAGACAATTTTACAATTTGGGCCCAAGTTAGAAGCAGAGCCTAAGGTGTAAATTATCGATAGTCCATATCTCGGAAACTATAAGGGATAATACAATTTGGCAACCGGCAATGTAATTATCATGCCGAATATTACTTGGAATGTGAATTGGAACGAAATCGCCAATAGATAAGACCATTTTACAATTTGGGCCCCAGTTAGAAGCAGAGCCTAAGGTGTAAATTATCGATAGTCCATATCTCGGAAACTATAAAAGATAATGAATTTGGCAACCGGCAATGTAATTAGCATGCCGAATATTACTTGGAATGTGAATTGGAACGAAATCGCCATTAGATAAGGCCATTTTACAATTTGGGCCCAAGTTAGAAGCAGAGCCTAAGGTGTAAATTATCGATAGTCCATATCTCGGAAACTATAAAAGATAATGAATTTGGGAACCGGCAATGTAATTAGCATGCCGAATATTGCTTGGAATGTGAATTGGAACGAAATCGCCAATAGATAAGACCATTTTACAATTTGGGCCCAAGTTAGAAGCAGAGCCTAAGGTGTAAATTATCGATAGTCCATATCTCGTAAACTATAAGAGATAATGCAACTTGGCCACCGGCAATGTAATTAGCATTGCGAATATTACTTGGAATGTGAACTGGAACGAAATCGCCAATAGATAAGACCATTTAACAATTTGGGCCCAAGTTAGAAGCAGAGCCTAAGGTGTAAATTATCGATAGTCCATATCTGGGAAACTATAAGTGATAATGCAATTTGGCAACCGGCAATGTAATTAGCATGCCGAATATTACTTGGAATGTGAATTGGAACGAAATCGCCAATAGATAAGGCCATTTTACAATTTGGGCCCAAGTTAGAAGCAGAGCCTAAGGTGTAAATTATCGATAGTCCATATCTCGGAAACTATAAGAGATAATGCAATTTGGCAACCGGCAATGTAATCAGCATGCCGAATATTACTTGGAATGTGAATTGGAACGAAATCGCCAATAGATAAGGCCATTTGACAATTTTGGCCCAAGTTAGAAGCAGAGTCTAAGGTGTAAATTATCGATAGTCCATATCTCGGAAACTATAAAAGATAATGCAATTTGGCAACCGGCAATGTAATTAGCATGCCGAATATTACTTTGAATGTGAATTGGAACGAAATCGCCAATAGATAAGACCATTTTACAATTTGGGCCCAAGTTAGAAGCAGAGCCTAAGGTGTAAATTATCGATAGTCCATATCTGGGAAACTATAAGGGATAATGCAATTTGGCAACCGGCAATGTAATTAGCATGCCGAATATTACTTGGAATGTGAATTGGAACGAAATCGCCAATAGATAAGACCATTTTACAATTTGGGCCCAAGTTGGAAGCAGAGCCTAAGGTGTAAATTATCGATAGTCCATATCTCGGAAACTATAAGAGATAATGCAATTTGGCAACCGGCAATGTAATTAGCATGCCGAATATTACTTGGAATGTGAATTGGAACGAAATCGCCATTAGATAAGGCCATTTTACAATTTGGGCCCAAGTTAGAAGCAGAGCCTAAGGTGTAAATTATCGATAGTCCATATCTCGGAAACTATAAAAGATAATGCAATTTGGCAACCAGCAATGTAATTAGCATGCCGAATATTGCTTGGAATGTGAATTGGAACGAAATCGCCAATAGATAAGACCATTTTACAATTTGGGTCCAAGTTAGAAGCAGAGCCTAAGGTGTAAATTATCGATAGTCCATATCTGGGAAACTATAAGAGATAATGCAATTTGGCAACCGGCAATGTAATTAGCATGCCGAATATTACTTGGAATGTGAATTGGAACGAAATCGCCAATAGGTAAGACCATTTTACAATTTGGGCCCAAGTTAGAAGCAGAGCCTAAGGTGTAAATTATCGATAGTCCATATCTCGGAAACTATAAAAGATAATGCAATTTGGCAACCGGCAATGTAATTAGCATGCCGAATATTGCTTGGAATGTGAATTGGAACGAAATCGCCAATAGATAAGACCATTTTACAATTTGGGTCCAAGTTAGAAGCAGAGCCTAAGGTGTAAATTATCGATAGTCCATATCTGGGAAACTATAAGAGATAATGCAATTTGGCAACCGGCAATGTAATTAGCATGCCGAATATTACTTGGAATGTGAATTGGAACGAAATCGCCAATAGATAAGGCCATTTTACAATTTGGGCCCAAGTTAGAAGCAGAGCCTAAGGTGTAAATTATCTATAGTCCATATCTCGGAAACTATAAGAGATAATGCAATTTGGCAACCGGCAATGTAATTAGCATGCCGAATATTACTTGGAATGTGAATTGGAACGAAATCGCCATTAGATAAGGCCATTTTACAATTTGGGCCCAAGTTAGAAGCAGAGCCTAAGGTGTAAATTATCGATAGTCCATATCTCGGAAACTATAAAAGATAATGCAATTTGGCAACCAGCAATGTAATTAGCATGCCGAATATTGCTTGGAATGTGAATTGGAACGAAATCGCCAATAGATAAGACCATTTTACAATTTGGGTCCAAGTTAGAAGCAGAGCCTAAGGTGTAAATTATCGATAGTCCATATCTGGGAAACTATAAGAGATAATGCAATTTGGCAACCGGCAATGTAATTAGCATGCCGAATATTACTTGGAATGTGAATTGGAACGAAATCGCCAATAGGTAAGACCATTTTACAATTTGGGCCCAAGTTAGAAGCAGAGCCTAAGGTGTAAATTATCGATAGTCCATATCTCGGAAACTATAAAAGATAATGCAATTTGGCAACCGGCAATGTAATTAGCATGCCGAATATTACTTAGAATGTGAATTGGAACGAAATCGCCAATAGATAAGACCATTTTACAATTTGGGCCCAAGTTAGAAGCAGAGCCTAAGGTGTAAATTATCGATAGTCCATATCTGGGAAACTATAAGAGATAATGCAATTTGGCAACCGGCAATGTAATTAGCATGCCGAATATTACTTGGAATGTGAATTAGAATGAAATCGCCAATAGATAAGACCATTTTACAATTTGGGCCCAAGTTAGAAGCAGAGCCTAAGGTGTAAATTATCGATAGTCCATATCTGGGAAACTATAAGAGATAATGCAATTTGGCAACCGGCAATGTAATTAGCATGCCGAATATTACTTGGAATGTGAATTGGAACGAAATCGCCAATAGATAAGACCATTTTACAATTTGGGCTCAAGTTAGAAGCAGAGCCTAAGGTGTAAATTATCGATAGTCCATATCTCGGAAACTATAAAAGATAATGCAATTTGGCAACCGGCAATGTAATTAGCATGCCGAATATTACTTGGAATGTGAATTGGAACGAAATCGCCAATAGATAAGACCATTTTACAATTTGGGCCCAAGTTAGAAGCAGAGCCTAAGGTGTAAATTATCGATAGTCCATATCTCGGAAACTATAAGAGATAATGCAATTTGGCAACCGGCAATGTAATTAGCATGCCGAATATTACTTGGAATGTGAATTGGAACGAAATCGCCAATAGGTAAGACCATTTTACAATTTGGGCCCAAGTTAGAAGCAGAGCCTAAGGTGTAAATTATCGATAGTACATATCTCGGAAACTATAAGAGATAATGCAATTTGGCAACCGGCAATGTAATTAGCATGCCGAATATTACTTGGAATGTGAATTGGAACGAAATCGCCATTAGATAAGGCCATTTTACAATTTGGGCCCAAGTTAGAAGCAGAGCCTAAGGTGTAAATTATCGATAGTCCATATCTGGGAAACTATAAGTGATAATGCAATTTGGCAACCGGCAATGTAATTAGCATGCCGAATATTACTTGGAATGTGTATTGGAACGAAATCGCCAATAGATAAGGCCATTTTACAATTTGGGCCCAAGTTAGAAGCAGAGCCTAAGGTGTAAATTATCGATAGTCCATATCTCGGAAACTATAAGAGATAATGCAATTTAGCAACCGGCAATGTAATCAGCATGCCGAATATTACTTGGAATGTGAATTGGAACGAAATCGCCAATAGATAAGGCCATTTTACAATTTTGGCCCAAGTTAGAAGCAGAGTCTAAGGTGTAAATTATCGATAGTCCATATCTCGGAAACTATAAAAGATAATGCAATTTGGCAACCGGCAATGTAATTAGCATGCCGAATATTACTTTGAATGTGAATTGGAACGAAATCGCCAATAGATAAGACCATTTTACAATTTGGGCCCAAGCTAGAAGCAGAGCCTAAGGTGTAAATTATCGATAGTCCATATCTGGGAAACTATAAGGGATAATGCAATTTGGCAACCGGCAATGTAATTAGCATGCCGAATATTACTTGGAATGTGAATTGGAACGAAATCGCCAATAGATAAGACCATTTTACAATTTGGGCCCAAGTTGGAAGCAGAGCCTAAGGTGTAAATTATCGATAGTCCATATCTCGGAAACTATAAGAGATAATGCAATTTGGCAACCGGCAATGTAATTAGCATGCCGAATATTACTAGGAATGTGAATTGGAACGAAATCGCCAATAGATAAGACCATTTTACAATTTGGGCCCAAGTTAGAAGCAGAGCCTAAGGTGTAAATTATCGATAGTCCATATCTCGGAAACTATAAGAGATAATACAATTGGCAACCGGCAATGTAAATAGCATGTCGAATATTACTTGGAATGTGAATTGGAACGAAATCGCCAATAGATAAGACCATTTTACAATTTGGGCCCAAGTTAGAAGCAGAGCCTAAGGTGTAAATTATCGATAGTCCATATCTCGTAAACTATAAGAGATAATGCAACTTGGCCACCGGCAATGTAATTAGCATGCCGAATATTACATGGAATGTGAATTGGAACGAAGTCGCCAATAGATAAGACCATTTAACAATTTGGGCCCAAGTTAGAAGCAGAGCCTAAGGTGTAAATTATAGATAGTCCATATCTCGGAAACTATAAGAGATAATGCAATTTGGCAACCGGCAATGTAATTATCATGCCGAATATTACTTGGAATGTGAATTGGAACGAAATCGCCATTAGATAAGGCCATTTTACAATTTGGGCCCAAGTTAGAAGCAGAGCCTAAGGTGTAAATTATCGATAGTCCATATCTCGGAAACTATAAGAGATAATGCAATTTGGCAACCGGCAATGTAATTAGCATGCCGAATATTACTTGGAATGTGAATTGGAACGAAATCGCCATTAGATAAGGCCATTTTACAATTTGGGCCCAAGTTAGAAGCAGAGCCTAAGGTGTAAATTATCGATAGTCCATATCTCGGAAACTATAAAAGATAATGCAATTTGGCAACCAGCAATGTAATTAGCATGCCGAATATTGCTTGGAATGTGAATTGGAACGAAATCGCCAATAGATAAGACCATTTTACAATTTGGGTCCAAGTTAGAAGCAGAGCCTAAGGTGTAAATTATCGATAGTCCATATCTGGGAAACTATAAGAGATAATGCAATTTGGCAACCGGCAATGTAATTAGCATGCCGAATATTACTTGGAATGTGAATTGGAACGAAATCGCCAATAGGTAAGACCATTTTACAATTTGGGCCCAAGTTAGAAGCAGAGCCTAAGGTGTAAATTATCGATAGTCCTTATCTCGGAAACTATAAAAGATAATGCAATTTGGCAACCGGCAATGTAATTAGCATGCCGAATATTACTTAGAATGTGAATTGGAACGAAATCGCCAATAGATAAGACCATTTTACAATTTGGGCCCAAGTTAGAAGCAGAGCCTAAGGTGTAAATTATCGATAGTCCATATCTGGGAAACTATAAGAGATAATGCAATTTGGCAACCGGCAATGTAATTAGCATGCCGAATATTACTTGGAATGTGAATTAGAATGAAATCGCCAATAAATAAGACCATTTTACAATTTGGGCCCAAGTTAGAAGCAGAGCCTAAGGTGTAAATTATCGATAGTCCATATCTGGGAAACTATAAGAGATAATGCAATTTGGCAACCGGCAATGTAATTAGCATGCCGAATATTACTTGGAATGTGAATTGGAACGAAATCGCCAATAGATAAGACCATTTTACAATTTGGGCTCAAGTTAGAAGCAGCGCCTAAGGTGTAAATTATCGATAGTCCATATCTCGGAAACTATAAAAGATAATGCAATTTGGCAACCGGCAATGTAATTAGCATGCCGAATATTACTTGGAATGTGAATTGGAACGAAATCGCCAATAGATAAGACCATTTTACAATTTGGGCCCAAGTTAGAAGCAGAGCCTAAGGTGTAAATTATCGATAGTCCATATCTCGGAAACTATAAGAGATAATGCAATTTGGCAACCGGCAATGTAATTAGCATGCCGAATATTACTTGGAATGTGAATTGGAACGAAATCGCCAATAGGTAAGACCATTTTACAATTTGGGCCCAAGTTAGAAGCAGAGCCTAAGGTGTAAATTATCGATAGTCCATATCTCGGAAACTATAAGAGATAATGCAATTTGGCAACCGGCAATGTAATTAGCATGCCGAATATTACTTGGAATGTGAATTGGAACGAAATCGCCATTAGATAAGGCCATTTTACAATTTGGGCCCAAGTTAGAAGCAGAGCCTAAGGTGTAAATTATCGATAGTCCATATCTCGGAAACTATAAAAGATAATGCAATTTGGCAACCAGCAATGTAATTAGCATGCCGAATATTGCTTGGAATGTGAATTGGAACGAAATCGCCAATAGATAAGACCATTTTACAATTTGGGTCCAAGTTAGAAGCAGAGCCTAAGGTGTAAATTATCGATAGTCCATATCTGGGAAACTATAAGAGATAATGCAATTTGGCAACCGGCAATGTAATTAGCATGCCGAATATTACTTGGAATGTGAATTGGAACGAAATCGCCAATAGGTAAGACCATTTTACAATTTGGGCCCAAGTTAGAAGCAGAGCCTAAGGTGTAAATTATCGATAGTCCATATCTCGGAAACTATAAAAGATAATGCAATTTGGCAACCGGCAATGTAATTAGCATGCCGAATATTACTTAGATTGTGAATTGGAACGAAATCGCCAATAGATAAGACCATTTTACAATTTGGGCCCAAGTTAGAAGCAGAGCCTAAGGTGTAAATTATCGATAGTCCATATCTGGGAAACTATAAGAGATAATGCAATTTGGCAACCGGCAATGTAATTAGCATGCCGAATATTACTTGGAATGTGAATTGGAATGAAATCGCCAATAGATAAGACCATTTTACAATTTGGGCCCAAGTTAGAAGCAGAGCCTAAGGTGTAAATTATCGATAGTCCATATCTGGGAAACTATAAGAGATAATGCAATTTGGCAACCGGCAATGTAATTAGCATGCCGAATATTACTTGGAATGTGAATTGGAACGAAATCGCCAATAGATAAGACCATTTTACAATTTGGGCTCAAGTTAGAAGCAGAGCCTAAGGTGTAAATTATCGATAGTCCATATCTCGGAAACTATAAAAGATAATGCAATTTGGCAACCGGCAATGTAATTAGCATGCCGAATATTACTTGGAATGTGAATTGGAACGAAATCGCCAATAGGTAAGACCATTTTACAATTTGGGCCCAAGTTAGAAGCAGAGCCTAAGGTTAAAAATAATCGATAGTCCATATCTCGGAAACTATAAGAGATAATGCAATTTGGCAACCGGCAATGTAATTAGCATGCCGAATATTACTTGGAATGTGAATTGGAACGAAATCGCCAATAGGTAAGACCATTTTACAATTTGGGCCCAAGTTAGAAGCAGAGCCTAAGGTTAAAAATAATCGATAGTCCATATCTCGGAAACTATAAGAGATAATGCAATTTGGCAACCGGCAATGTAATTAGCATGCCGAATATTACTTGGAATGTGAATTGGAACGAAATCGCCAATAGGTAAGACCATTTTACAATTTGGGCCCAAGTTAGAAGCAGAGCCCAAGGTGTAAATTATCGATAGTCCATATCTCGGAAACTATAAGAGATAATGCAATTTGGCAACCGGCAATGTAATTAGCATGCCGAATATTACTTGGAATGTGAATTGGAACGAAATCGCCATTAGATAAGACCATTTTACAATTTGGGCCCAAGTTAGAAGCAGAGCCTAAGGTGTAAATTATCGATAGTCCATATCTCGGAAACTATAAAAGATAATGCAATTTGGCAACCGGCAATGTAATTAGCATGCCGAATATTACTTGGAATGTGAATTGGAACGAAATCGCCAATAGGTAAGACCATTTTACAATTTGGGCCCAAGTTAGAAGCAGAGCCTAAGGTGTAAATTATCGATAGTCCATATCTCGGAAACCATAAAAGATAATGCAATTTGGCAACCGGCAATGTAATTAGCATGCCGAATATTACTTGGAATGTGAATTGGAACGAAATCGCCAATAGGTAAGACCATTTTACAATTTGGGCCCAAGTTAGAAGCAGAGCCTAAGGTTAAAAATAATCGATAGTCCATATCTCGGAAACTATAAGAGATAATGCAATTTGGCAACAGGCAATATAATTAGCATGCCGAAAATTACTTGGAATGTGAATTGGAACGAAATCGCCAATAGATAAGACAATTTTACAATTTGGGCCCAAGTTAGAAGCAGAGCCTAAGGTGTAAATTATCGATAGTCCATATCTCGGAAACTATAAGGGATAATACAATTTGGCAACCGGCAATGTAATTATCATGCCGAATATTACTTGGAATGTGAATTGGAACGAAATCGCCAATAGATAAGACCATTTTACAATTTGGGCCCCAGTTAGAAGCAGAGCCTAAGGTGTAAATTATCGATAGTCCATATCTCGGAAACTATAAAAGATAATGAATTTGGCAACCGGCAATGTAATTAGCATGCCGAATATTACTTGGAATGTGAATTGGAACGAAATCGCCATTAGATAAGGCCATTTTACAATTTGGGCCCAAGTTAGAAGCAGAGCCTAAGGTGTAAATTATCGATAGTCCATATCTCGGAAACTATAAAAGATAATGAATTTGGGAACCGGCAATGTAATTAGCATGCCGAATATTGCTTGGAATGTGAATTGGAACGAAATCGCCAATAGATAAGACCATTTTACAATTTGGGCCCAAGTTAGAAGCAGAGCCTAAGGTGTAAATTATCGATAGTCCATATCTCGTAAACTATAAGAGATAATGCAACTTGGCCACCGGCAATGTAATTAGCATTGCGAATATTACTTGGAATGTGAACTGGAACGAAATCGCCAATAGATAAGACCATTTAACAATTTGGGCCCAAGTTAGAAGCAGAGCCTAAGGTGTAAATTATCGATAGTCCATATCTGGGAAACTATAAGTGATAATGCAATTTGGCAACCGGCAATGTAATTAGCATGCCGAATATTACTTGGAATGTGAATTGGAACGAAATCGCCAATAGATAAGGCCATTTTACAATTTGGGCCCAAGTTAGAAGCAGAGCCTAAGGTGTAAATTATCGATAGTCCATATCTCGGAAACTATAAGAGATAATGCAATTTGGCAACCGGCAATGTAATCAGCATGCCGAATATTACTTGGAATGTGAATTGGAACGAAATCGCCAATAGATAAGGCCATTTGACAATTTTGGCCCAAGTTAGAAGCAGAGTCTAAGGTGTAAATTATCGATAGTCCATATCTCGGAAACTATAAAAGATAATGCAATTTGGCAACCGGCAATGTAATTAGCATGCCGAATATTACTTTGAATGTGAATTGGAACGAAATCGCCAATAGATAAGACCATTTTACAATTTGGGCCCAAGTTAGAAGCAGAGCCTAAGGTGTAAATTATCGATAGTCCATATCTGGGAAACTATAAGGGATAATGCAATTTGGCAACCGGCAATGTAATTAGCATGCCGAATATTACTTGGAATGTGAATTGGAACGAAATCGCCAATAGATAAGACCATTTTACAATTTGGGCCCAAGTTGGAAGCAGAGCCTAAGGTGTAAATTATCGATAGTCCATATCTCGGAAACTATAAGAGATAATGCAATTTGGCAACCGGCAATGTAATTAGCATGCCGAATATTACTTGGAATGTGAATTGGAACGAAATCGCCATTAGATAAGGCCATTTTACAATTTGGGCCCAAGTTAGAAGCAGAGCCTAAGGTGTAAATTATCGATAGTCCATATCTCGGAAACTATAAAAGATAATGCAATTTGGCAACCAGCAATGTAATTAGCATGCCGAATATTGCTTGGAATGTGAATTGGAACGAAATCGCCAATAGATAAGACCATTTTACAATTTGGGTCCAAGTTAGAAGCAGAGCCTAAGGTGTAAATTATCGATAGTCCATATCTGGGAAACTATAAGAGATAATGCAATTTGGCAACCGGCAATGTAATTAGCATGCCGAATATTACTTGGAATGTGAATTGGAACGAAATCGCCAATAGGTAAGACCATTTTACAATTTGGGCCCAAGTTAGAAGCAGAGCCTAAGGTGTAAATTATCGATAGTCCATATCTCGGAAACTATAAAAGATAATGCAATTTGGCAACCGGCAATGTAATTAGCATGCCGAATATTGCTTGGAATGTGAATTGGAACGAAATCGCCAATAGATAAGACCATTTTACAATTTGGGTCCAAGTTAGAAGCAGAGCCTAAGGTGTAAATTATCGATAGTCCATATCTGGGAAACTATAAGAGATAATGCAATTTGGCAACCGGCAATGTAATTAGCATGCCGAATATTACTTGGAATGTGAATTGGAACGAAATCGCCAATAGATAAGGCCATTTTACAATTTGGGCCCAAGTTAGAAGCAGAGCCTAAGGTGTAAATTATCTATAGTCCATATCTCGGAAACTATAAGAGATAATGCAATTTGGCAACCGGCAATGTAATTAGCATGCCGAATATTACTTGGAATGTGAATTGGAACGAAATCGCCATTAGATAAGGCCATTTTACAATTTGGGCCCAAGTTAGAAGCAGAGCCTAAGGTGTAAATTATCGATAGTCCATATCTCGGAAACTATAAAAGATAATGCAATTTGGCAACCAGCAATGTAATTAGCATGCCGAATATTGCTTGGAATGTGAATTGGAACGAAATCGCCAATAGATAAGACCATTTTACAATTTGGGTCCAAGTTAGAAGCAGAGCCTAAGGTGTAAATTATCGATAGTCCATATCTGGGAAACTATAAGAGATAATGCAATTTGGCAACCGGCAATGTAATTAGCATGCCGAATATTACTTGGAATGTGAATTGGAACGAAATCGCCAATAGGTAAGACCATTTTACAATTTGGGCCCAAGTTAGAAGCAGAGCCTAAGGTGTAAATTATCGATAGTCCATATCTCGGAAACTATAAAAGATAATGCAATTTGGCAACCGGCAATGTAATTAGCATGCCGAATATTACTTAGAATGTGAATTGGAACGAAATCGCCAATAGATAAGACCATTTTACAATTTGGGCCCAAGTTAGAAGCAGAGCCTAAGGTGTAAATTATCGATAGTCCATATCTGGGAAACTATAAGAGATAATGCAATTTGGCAACCGGCAATGTAATTAGCATGCCGAATATTACTTGGAATGTGAATTAGAATGAAATCGCCAATAGATAAGACCATTTTACAATTTGGGCCCAAGTTAGAAGCAGAGCCTAAGGTGTAAATTATCGATAGTCCATATCTGGGAAACTATAAGAGATAATGCAATTTGGCAACCGGCAATGTAATTAGCATGCCGAATATTACTTGGAATGTGAATTGGAACGAAATCGCCAATAGATAAGACCATTTTACAATTTGGGCTCAAGTTAGAAGCAGAGCCTAAGGTGTAAATTATCGATAGTCCATATCTCGGAAACTATAAAAGATAATGCAATTTGGCAACCGGCAATGTAATTAGCATGCCGAATATTACTTGGAATGTGAATTGGAACGAAATCGCCAATAGATAAGACCATTTTACAATTTGGGCCCAAGTTAGAAGCAGAGCCTAAGGTGTAAATTATCGATAGTCCATATCTCGGAAACTATAAGAGATAATGCAATTTGGCAACCGGCAATGTAATTAGCATGCCGAATATTACTTGGAATGTGAATTGGAACGAAATCGCCAATAGGTAAGACCATTTTACAATTTGGGCCCAAGTTAGAAGCAGAGCCTAAGGTGTAAATTATCGATAGTCCATATCTCGGAAACTATAAGAGATAATGCAATTTGGCAACCGGCAATGTAATTAGCATGCCGAATATTACTTGGAATGTGAATTGGAACGAAATCGCCATTAGATAAGGCCATTTTACAATTTGGGCCCAAGTTAGAAGCAGAGCCTAAGGTGTAAATTATCGATAGTCCATATCTCGGAAACTATAAAAGATAATGCAATTTGGCAACCAGCAATGTAATTAGCATGCCGAATATTGCTTGGAATGTGAATTGGAACGAAATCGCCAATAGATAAGACCATTTTACAATTTGGGTCCAAGTTAGAAGCAGAGCCTAAGGTGTAAATTATCGATAGTCCATATCTGGGAAACTATAAGAGATAATGCAATTTGGCAACCGGCAATGTAATTAGCATGCCGAATATTACTTGGAATGTGAATTGGAACGAAATCGCCAATAGGTAAGACCATTTTACAATTTGGGCCCAAGTTAGAAGCAGAGCCTAAGGTGTAAATTATCGATAGTCCATATCTCGGAAACTATAAAAGATAATGCAATTTGGCAACCGGCAATGTAATTAGCATGCCGAATATTACTTAGAATGTGAATTGGAACGAAATCGCCAATAGATAAGACCATTTTACAATTTGGGCCCAAGTTAGAAGCAGAGCCTAAGGTGTAAATTATCGATAGTCCATATCTGGGAAACTATAAGAGATAATGCAATTTGGCAACCGGCAATGTAATTAGCATGCCGAATATTACTTGGAATGTGAATTGGAATGAAATCGCCAATAGATAAGACCATTTTACAATTTGGGCCCAAGTTAGAAGCAGAGCCTAAGGTGTAAATTATCGATAGTCTATATCTGGGAAACTATAAGAGATAATGCAATTTGGCAACCGGCAATGTAATTAGCATGCCGAATATTACTTGGAATGTGAATTGGAACGAAATCGCCAATAGATAAGACCATTTTACAATTTGGGCTCAAGGTAGAAGCAGAGCCTAAGGTGTAAATTATCGATAGTCCATATCTCGGAAACTATAAAAGATAATGCAATTTGGCAACCGGCAATGTAATTAGCATGCCGAATATTACTTGGAATGTGAATTGGAACGAAATCGCCAATAGGTAAGACCATTTTACAATTTGGGCCCAAGTTAGAAGCAGAGCCTAAGGTTAAAAATAATCGATAGTCCATATCTCGGAAACTATAAGAGATAATGCAATTTGGCAACCGGCAATGTAATTAGCATGCCGAATATTACTTGGAATGTGAATTGGAACGAAATCGCCAATAGGTAAGACCATTTTACAATTTGGGCCCAAGTTAGAAGCAGAGCCTAAGGTGTAAATTATCGATAGTCCATATCTCGGAAACCATAAAAGATAATGCAATTTGGCAACCGGCAATGTAATTAGCATGCCGAATATTACTTGGAATGTGAATTGGAACGAAATCGCCAATAGGTAAGACCATTTTACAATTTGGGCCCAAGTTAGAAGCAGAGCCTAAGGTTAAAAATAATCGATAGTCCATATCTCGGAAACTATAAGAGATAATGCAATTTGGCAACCGGCAATGTAATTAGCATGCCGAAAATTACTTGGAATGTGAATTGGAACGAAATCGCCAATAGATAAGACAATTTTACAATTTGGGCCCAAGTTAGAAGCAGAGCCTAAGGTGTAAATTATCGATAGTCCATATCTCGGAAACTATAAGGGATAATACAATTTGGCAACCGGCAATGTAATTATCATGCCGAATATTACTTGGAATGTGAATTGGAACGAAATCGCCAATAGATAAGACCATTTTACAATTTGGGCCCCAGTTAGAAGCAGAGCCTAAGGTGTAAATTATCGATAGTCCATATCTCGGAAACTATAAAAGATAATGAATTTGGCAACCGGCAATGTAATTAGCATGCCGAATATTACTTGGAATGTGAATTGGAACGAAATCGCCATTAGATAAGGCCATTTTACAATTTGGGCCCAAGTTAGAAGCAGAGCCTAAGGTGTAAATTATCGATAGTCCATATCTCGGAAACTATAAAAGATAATGAATTTGGGAACCGGCAATGTAATTAGCATGCCGAATATTGCTTGGAATGTGAATTGGAACGAAATCGCCAATAGATAAGACCATTTTACAATTTGGGCCCAAGTTAGAAGCAGAGCCTAAGGTGTAAATTATCGATAGTCCATATCTCGTAAACTATAAGAGATAATGCAACTTGGCCACCGGCAATGTAATTAGCATTGCGAATATTACTTGGAATGTGAACTGGAACGAAATCGCCAATAGATAAGACCATTTAACAATTTGGGCCCAAGTTAGAAGCAGAGCCTAAGGTGTAAATTATCGATAGTCCATATCTGGGAAACTATAAGTGATAATGCAATTTGGCAACCGGCAATGTAATTAGCATGCCGAATATTACTTGGAATGTGAATTGGAACGAAATCGCCAATAGATAAGGCCATTTTACAATTTGGGCCCAAGTTAGAAGCAGAGCCTAAGGTGTAAATTATCGATAGTCCATATCTCGGAAACTATAAGAGATAATGCAATTTGGCAACCGGCAATGTAATCAGCATGCCGAATATTACTTGGAATGTGAATTGGAACGAAATCGCCAATAGATAAGGCCATTTGACAATTTTGGCCCAAGTTAGAAGCAGAGTCTAAGGTGTAAATTATCGATAGTCCATATCTCGGAAACTATAAAAGATAATGCAATTTGGCAACCGGCAATGTAATTAGCATGCCGAATATTACTTTGAATGTGAATTGGAACGAAATCGCCAATAGATAAGACCATTTTACAATTTGGGCCCAAGTTAGAAGCAGAGCCTAAGGTGTAAATTATCGATAGTCCATATCTGGGAAACTATAAGGGATAATGCAATTTGGCAACCGGCAATGTAATTAGCATGCCGAATATTACTTGGAATGTGAATTGGAACGAAATCGCCAATAGATAAGACCATTTTACAATTTGGGCCCAAGTTGGAAGCAGAGCCTAAGGTGTAAATTATCGATAGTCCATATCTCGGAAACTATAAGAGATAATGCAATTTGGCAACCGGCAATGTAATTAGCATGCCGAATATTACTTGGAATGTGAATTGGAACGAAATCGCCATTAGATAAGGCCATTTTACAATTTGGGCCCAAGTTAGAAGCAGAGCCTAAGGTGTAAATTATCGATAGTCCATATCTCGGAAACTATAAAAGATAATGCAATTTGGCAACCAGCAATGTAATTAGCATGCCGAATATTGCTTGGAATGTGAATTGGAACGAAATCGCCAATAGATAAGACCATTTTACAATTTGGGTCCAAGTTAGAAGCAGAGCCTAAGGTGTAAATTATCGATAGTCCATATCTGGGAAACTATAAGAGATAATGCAATTTGGCAACCGGCAATGTAATTAGCATGCCGAATATTACTTGGAATGTGAATTGGAACGAAATCGCCAATAGGTAAGACCATTTTACAATTTGGGCCCAAGTTAGAAGCAGAGCCTAAGGTGTAAATTATCGATAGTCCATATCTCGGAAACTATAAAAGATAATGCAATTTGGCAACCGGCAATGTAATTAGCATGCCGAATATTGCTTGGAATGTGAATTGGAACGAAATCGCCAATAGATAAGACCATTTTACAATTTGGGTCCAAGTTAGAAGCAGAGCCTAAGGTGTAAATTATCGATAGTCCATATCTGGGAAACTATAAGAGATAATGCAATTTGGCAACCGGCAATGTAATTAGCATGCCGAATATTACTTGGAATGTGAATTGGAACGAAATCGCCATTAGATAAGGCCATTTTACAATTTGGGCCCAAGTTAGAAGCAGAGCCTAAGGTGTAAATTATCGATAGTCCATATCTCGGAAACTATAAAAGATAATGCAATTTGGCAACCAGCAATGTAATTAGCATGCCGAATATTGCTTGGAATGTGAATTGGAACGAAATCGCCAATAGATAAGACCATTTTACAATTTGGGTCCAAGTTAGAAGCAGAGCCTAAGGTGTAAATTATCGATAGTCCATATCTGGGAAACTATAAGAGATAATGCAATTTGGCAACCGGCAATGTAATTAGCATGCCGAATATTACTTGGAATGTGAATTGGAACGAAATCGCCAATAGGTAAGACCATTTTACAATTTGGGCCCAAGTTAGAAGCAGAGCCTAAGGTGTAAATTATCGATAGTCCATATCTCGGAAACTATAAAAGATAATGCAATTTGGCAACCGGCAATGTAATTAGCATGCCGAATATTGCTTGGAATGTGAATTGGAACGAAATCGCCAATAGATAAGACCATTTTACAATTTGGGTCCAAGTTAGAAGCAGAGCCTAAGGTGTAAATTATCGATAGTCCATATCTGGGAAACTATAAGAGATAATGCAATTTGGCAACCGGCAATGTAATTAGCATGCCGAATATTACTTGGAATGTGAATTGGAACGAAATCGCCAATAGATAAGGCCATTTTACAATTTGGGCCCAAGTTAGAAGCAGAGCCTAAGGTGTAAATTATCTATAGTCCATATCTCGGAAACTATAAGAGATAATGCAATTTAGCAACCGGCAATGTAATCAGCATGCCGAATATTACTTGGAATGTGAATTGGAACGAAATCGCCAATAGATAAGGCCATTTTACAATTTTGGCCCAAGTTAGAAGCAGAGTCTAAGGTGTAAATTATCGATAGTCCATATCTCGGAAACTATAAAAGATAATGCAATTTGGCAACCGGCAATGTAATTAGCATGCCGAATATTACTTTGAATGTGAATTGGAACGAAATCGCCAATAGATAAGACCATTTTACAATTTGGGCCCAAGTTAGAAGCAGAGCCTAAGGTGTAAATTATCGATAGTCCATATCTGGGAAACTATAAGGGATAATGCAATTTGGCAACCGGCAATGTAATTAGCATGCCGAATATTACTTGGAATGTGAATTGGAACGAAATCGCCAATAGATAAGACCATTTTACAATTTGGGCCCAAGTTGGAAGCAGAGCCTAAGGTGTAAATTATCGATAGTCCATATCTCGTAAACTATAAGAGATAATACAATTGGCAACCGGCAATGTAAATAGCATGCCGAATATTACTTGGAATGTGAATTGGAACGAAATCGCCAATAGATAAGACCATTTTACAATTTGGGCCCAAGTTAGAAGCAGAGCCTAAGGTGTAAATTATCGATAGTCCATATCTCGTAAACTATAAGAGATAATGCAACTTGGCCACCGGCAATGTAATTAGCATGCCGAATATTACATGGAATGTGAATTGGAACGAAGTCGCCAATAGATAAGACCATTTAACAATTTGGGCCCAAGTTAGAAGCAGAGCCTAAGGTGTAAATTATCGATAGTCCATATCTCGTAAACTATAAGAGATAATGCAACTTGGCCACCGGCAATGTAATTAGCATGCCGAATATTACATGGAATGTGAATTGGAACGAAGTCGCCAATAGATAAGACCATTTAACAATTTGGGCCCAAGTTAGAAGCAGAGCCTAAGGTGTAAATTATAGATAGTCTATATCTCGGAAACTATAAGAGATAATGCAATTTGGCAACCGGCAATGTAATTATCATGCCGAATATTACTTGGAATGTGAATTGGAACGAAATCGCCAATAGATAAGACCATTTTACAATTTGGGCCCAAGTTAGAAGCAGAGCCTAAGGTGTAAATTATCGATAGTCCATATCTCGGAAACTATAAGAGATAATGCAATTTGGCAACCGGCAATGTAATTAGCATGCCGAATATTACTTGGAATGTGAATTGGAACGAAATCGCCAATAGGTAAGACCATTTTACAATTTGGGCCCAAGTTAGAAGCAGAGCCTAAGGTGTAAATTATCGATAGTCCATATCTCGGAAACTATAAGAGATAATGCAATTTGGCAACCGGCAATGTAATTAGCATGCCGAATATTACTTGGATTGTGAATTGGAACGAAATCGCCATTAGATAAGGCCATTTTACAATTTGGGCCCAAGTTAGAAGCAGAGCCTAAGGTGTAAATTATCGATAGTCCATATCTCGGAAACTATAAAAGATAATGCAATTTGGCAACCGGCAATGTAATTAGCATGCCGAATATTGCTTGGAATGTGAATTGGAACGAAATCGCCAATAGATAAGACCATTTTACAATTTGGGTCCAAGTTAGAAGCAGAGCCTAAGGTGTAAATTATCGATAGTCCATATCTGGGAAACTATAAGAGATAATGCAATTTGGCAACCGGCAATGTAATTAGCATGCCGAATATTACTTGGAATGTGAATTGGAACGAAATCGCCAATAGGTAAGACCATTTTACAATTTGGGCCCAAGTTAGAAGCAGAGCCTAAGGTGTAAATTATCGATAGTCCATATCTCGGAAACTATAAAAGATAATGCAATTTGGCAACCGGCAATGTAATTAGCATGCCGAATATTACTTAGAATGTGAATTGGAACGAAATCGCCAATAGATAAGACCATTTTACAATTTGGGCCCAAGTTAGAAGCAGAGCCTAAGGTGTAAATTATCGATAGTCCATATCTGGGAAACTATAAGAGATAATGCAATTTGGCAACCGGCAATGTAATTAGCATGCCGAATATTACTTGGAATGTGAATTGGAATGAAATCGCCAATAGATAAGACCATTTAACAATTTGGGCCCAAGTTAGAAGCAGAGCCTAAGGTGTAAATTATAGATAGTCCATATCTCGGAAACTATAAGAGATAATGCAATTTGGCAACCGGCAATGTAATTATCATGCCGAATATTACTTGGAATGTGAATTGGAACGAAATCGCCAATAGATAAGACCATTTTACAATTTGGGCCCAAGTTAGAAGCAGAGCCTAAGGTGTAAATTATCGATAGTCCATATCTCGGAAACTATAAGAGATAATGCAATTTGGCAACCGGCAATGTAATTAGCATGCCGAATATTACTTGGAATGTGAATTGGAACGAAATCGCCAATAGGTAAGACCATTTTACAATTTGGGCCCAAGTTAGAAGCAGAGCCTAAGGTGTAAATTATCGATAGTCCATATCTCGGAAACTATAAGAGATAATGCAATTTGGCAACCGGCAATGTAATTAGCATGCCGAATATTACTTGGAATGTGAATTGGAACGAAATCGCCATTAGATAAGGCCATTTTACAATTTGGGCCCAAGTTAGAAGCAGAGCCTAAGGTGTAAATTATCGATAGTCCATATCTCGGAAACTATAAAAGATAATGCAATTTGGCAACCGGCAATGTAATTAGCATGCCGAATATTGCTTGGAATGTGAATTGGAACGAAATCGCCAATAGATAAGACCATTTTACAATTTGGGTCCAAGTTAGAAGCAGAGCCTAAGGTGTAAATTATCGATAGTCCATATCTGGGAAACTATAAGAGATAATGCAATTTGGCAACCGGCAATGTAATTGGCATGCCGAATATTACTTGGAATGTGAATTGGAACGAAATCGCCAATAGGTAAGACCATTTTACAATTTGGGCCCAAGTTAGAAGCAGAGCCTAAGGTGTAAATTATCGATAGTCCATATCTCGGAAACTATAAAAGATAATGCAATTTGGCAACCGGCAATGTAATTAGCATGCCGAATATTACTTAGAATGTGAATTGGAACGAAATCGCCAATAGATAAGACCATTTTACAATTTGGGCCCAAGTTAGAAGCAGAGCCTAAGGTGTAAATTATCGATAGTCCATATCTCGTAAACTATAAGAGATAATGCAACTTGGCCACCGGCAATGTAATTAGCATTGCGAATATTACTTGGAATGTGAATTGGAACGAAATCGCCAATAGATAAGACCATTTAACAATTTGGGCCCAAGTTAGAAGCAGAGCCTAAGGTGTAAATTATCGATAGTCCATATCTGGGAAACTATAAGTGATAATGCAATTTGGCAACCGGCAATGTAATTAGCATGCCGAATATTACTTGGAATGTGAATTGGAACGAAATCGCCAATAGATAAGGCCATTTTACAATTTGGGCCCAAGTTAGAAGCAGAGCCTAAGGTGTAAATTATCGATAGTCCATATCTCGGAAACTATAAGAGATAATGCAACTTGGCCACCGGCAATGTAATTAGCATTGCGAATATTACTTGGAATGTGAATTGGAACGAAATCGCCAATAGATAAGACCATTTTACAATTTGGGCCCAAGTTAGAAGCAGAGCCTAAGGTGTAAATTATCGATAGTCCATATCTGGGAAACTATAAGGGATAATGCAATTTGGCAACCGGCAATGTAATTAGCATGCCGAATATTACTTGGAATGTGAATTGGAACGAAATCGCCAATAGATAAGACCATTTTACAATTTGGGCCCAAGTTGGAAGCAGAGCCTAAGGTGTAAATTATCGATAGTCCATATCTCGGAAACTATAAGAGATAATGCAACTTGGCCACCGGCAATGTAATTAGCATTGCGAATATTACTTGGAATGTGAATTGGAACGAAATCGCCAATTGATAAGACCATTTTACAATTTGGGCCCAAGTTAGAAGCAGAGCCTAAGGTGTAAATTATCGATAGTCAATATCTCGTAAACTATAAGAGATAATGCAACTTGGCCACCGGCAATGTAATTAGCATTGCGAATATTACTTGGATGTGAATTGGAACGAAATCGCCAATAGATAAGGCCATTTAACAATTTGGGCCCAAGTTAGAAGCAGAGCCTAAGGTGTAAATTATCGATAGTCCATATCTGGGAAACTATAAGTGATAATGCAATTTGGCAACCGGCAATGTAATTAGCATGCCGAATATTACTTGGAATGTGAATTGGAACGAAATCGCCAATAGATAAGGCCATTTTACAATTTGGGCCCAAGTTAGAAGTAGAGCCTAAGGTGTAAATTATCGATAGTCCATATCTCGGAAACTATAAGAGATAATGCAATTTGGCAACCGGCAATGTAATCAGCATGCCGAATATTACTTGGAATGTGAATTGGAACGAAATCGCCAATAGATAAGGCCATTTTACAATTTTGGCCCAAGTTAGAAGCAGAGTCTAAGGTGTAAATTATCGATAGTCCATATCTCGGAAACTATAAAAGATAATGCAATTTGGCAACCGGCAATGTAATTAGCATGCCGAATATTACTTTGAATGTGAATTGGAACGAAATCGCCAATAGATAAGACCATTTTACAATTTGGGCCCAAGTTAGAAGCAGAGCCTAAGGTGTAAATTATCGATAGTCCATATCTGGGAAACTATAAGGGATAATGCAATTTGGCAACCGGCAATGTAATTAGCATGCCGAATATTACTTGGAATGTGAATTGGAACGAAATCGCCAATAGATAAGACCATTTTACAATTTGGGCCCAAGTTAGAAGCAGAGCCTAAGGTGTAAATTATCGATAGTCCATATCTCGGAAACTATAAGAGATAATACAATTGGCAACCGGCAATGTAATTAGCATGCCGAATATTACTTGGAATGTGAATTGGAACGAAATCGCCAATAGATAAGACCATTTTACAATTTGGGCCCAAGTTAGAAGCAGAGCCTAAGGTGTAAATTATCGATAGTCCTTATCTCGTAAACTATAAGAGATAATGCAACTTGGCCACCGGCAATGTAATTAGCATGCCGAATATTACATGGAATGTGAATTGGAACGAAGTCGCCAATAGATAAGACCATTTAACAATTTGGGCCCAAGTTAGAAGCAGAGCCTAAGGTGTAAATTATAGATAGTCCATATCTCGGAAACTATAAGAGATAATGCAATTTGGCAACCGGCAATGTAATTAGCATGCCGAATATTACTTGGAATGTGAATTGGAACGAAATCGCCAATAGGTAAGACCATTTTACAATTTGGGCCCAAGTTAGAAGCAGAGCCTAAGGTGTAAATTATCGATAGTCCATATCTCGGAAACTATAAAAGATAATGCAATTTGGCAACCGGCAATGTAATTAGCATGCCGAATATTACTTAGAATGTGAATTGGAACGAAATCGCCAATAGATAAGACCATTTTACAATTTGGGCCCAAGTTAGAAGCAGAGCCTAAGGTGTAAATTATCGATAGTCCATATCTCGTAAACTATAAGAGATAATGCAACTTGGCCACCGGCAATGTAATTAGCATTGCGAATATTACTTGGAATGTGAATTGGAACGAAATCGCCAATAGATAAGACCATTTAACAATTTGGGCCCAAGTTAGAAGCAGAGCCTAAGGTGTAAATTATCGATAGTCCATATCTGGGAAACTATAAGTGATAATGCAATTTGGCAACCGGCAATGTAATTAGCATGCCGAATATTACTTGGAATGTGAATTGGAACGAAATCGCCAATAGATAAGGCCATTTTACAATTTGGGCCCAAGTTAGAAGCAGAGCCTAAGGTGTAAATTATCGATAGTCCATATCTCGGAAACTATAAGAGATAATGCAACTTGGCCACCGGCAATGTAATTAGCATTGCGAATATTACTTGGAATGTGAATTGGAACGAAATCGCCAATAGATAAGACCATTTTACAATTTGGGCCCAAGTTAGAAGCAGAGCCTAAGGTGTAAATTATCGATAGTCCATATCTGGGAAACTATAAGGGATAATGCAATTTGGCAACCGGCAATGTAATTAGCATGCCGAATATTACTTGGAATGTGAATTGGAACGAAATCGCCAATAGATAAGACCATTTTACAATTTGGGCCCAAGTTGGAAGCAGAGCCTAAGGTGTAAATTATCGATAGTCCATATCTCGGAAACTATAAGAGATAATGCAACTTGGCCACCGGCAATGTAATTAGCATTGCGAATATTACTTGGAATGTGAATTGGAACGAAATCGCCAATTGATAAGACCATTTTACAATTTGGGCCCAAGTTAGAAGCAGAGCCTAAGGTGTAAATTATCGATAGTCAATATCTCGTAAACTATAAGAGATAATGCAACTTGGCCACCGGCAATGTAATTAGCATTGCGAATATTACTTGGAATGTGAATTGGAACGAAATCGCCAATAGATAAGGCCATTTAACAATTTGGGCCCAAGTTAGAAGCAGAGCCTAAGGTGTAAATTATCGATAGTCCATATCTGGGAAACTATAAGTGATAATGCAATTTGGCAACCGGCAATGTAATTAGCATGCCGAATATTACTTGGAATGTGAATTGGAACGAAATCGCCAATAGATAAGGCCATTTTACAATTTGGGCCCAAGTTAGAAGTAGAGCCTAAGGTGTAAATTATCGATAGTCCATATCTCGGAAACTATAAGAGATAATGCAATTTGGCAACCGGCAATGTAATCAGCATGCCGAATATTACTTGGAATGTGAATTGGAACGAAATCGCCAATAGATAAGGCCATTTTACAATTTTGGCCCAAGTTAGAAGCAGAGTCTAAGGTGTAAATTATCGATAGTCCATATCTCGGAAACTATAAAAGATAATGCAATTTGGCAACCGGCAATGTAATTAGCATGCCGAATATTACTTTGAATGTGAATTGGAACGAAATCGCCAATAGATAAGACCATTTTACAATTTGGGCCCAAGTTAGAAGCAGAGCCTAAGGTGTAAATTATCGATAGTCCATATCTGGGAAACTATAAGGGATAATGCAATTTGGCAACCGGCAATGTAATTAGCATGCCGAATATTACTTGGAATGTGAATTGGAACGAAATCGCCAATAGATAAGACCATTTTACAATTTGGGCCCAAGTTAGAAGCAGAGCCTAAGGTGTAAATTATCGATAGTCCATATCTCGGAAACTATAAGAGATAATACAATTGGCAACCGGCAATGTAATTAGCATGCCGAATATTACTTGGAATGTGAATTGGAACGAAATCGCCAATAGATAAGACCATTTTACAATTTGGGCCCAAGTTAGAAGCAGAGCCTAAGGTGTAAATTATCGATAGTCCTTATCTCGTAAACTATAAGAGATAATGCAACTTGGCCACCGGCAATGTAATTAGCATGCCGAATATTACATGGAATGTGAATTGGAACGAAGTCGCCAATAGATAAGACCATTTAACAATTTGGGCCCAAGTTAGAAGCAGAGCCTAAGGTGTAAATTATAGATAGTCCATATCTCGGAAACTATAAGAGATAATGCAATTTGGCAACCGGCAATGTAATTATCATGCCGAATATTACTTGGAATGTGAATTGGAACGAAATCGCCAATAGATAAGACCATTTTACAATTTGGGCCCAAGTTAGAAGCAGAGCCTAAGGTGTAAATTATCGATAGTCCATATCTCGGAAACTATAAGAGATAATGCAATTTGGCAACCGGCAATGTAATTAGCATGCCGAATATTACTTGGAATGTGAATTGGAACGAAATCGCCAATAGGTAAGACCATTTTACAATTTGGGCCCAAGTTAGAAGCAGAGCCTAAGGTGTAAATAATCGATAGTCCATATCTCGGAAACTATAAGAGATAATGCAATTTGGCAACCGGCAATATAACTAGCATGCCGAATATTACTTGGAATGTGAATTGGAACGAAATCGCCATTAGATAAGGCCATTTTACAATTTGGGCCCAAGTTAGAAGCAGAGCCTAAGGTGTAAATTATCGATAGTCCATATCTCGGAAACTATAAAAGATAATGCAATTTGGCAACCGGCAATGTAATTAGCATGCCGAATATTGCGTGGAATGTGAATTGGAACCAAATCGCCAATAGATAAGACCATTTTACAATTTGGGTCCAAGTTAGAAGCAGAGCCTAAGGTGTAAATTATCGATAGTCCATATCTGGGAAACTATAAGAGATAATGCAATTTGGCAACCGGCAATGTAATTAGCATGCCGAATATTACTTGGAATGTGAATTGGAACGAAATCGCCAATAGGTAAGACCATTTTACAATTTGGGCCCAAGTTAGAAGCAGAGCCTAAGGTGTAAATTATCGATAGTCCATATCTGGGAAACTATAAGAGATAATGCAATTTGGCAACCGGCAATGTAATTAGCATGCCGAATATTACTTGGAATGTGAATTGGAATGAAATCGCCAATAGATAAGACCATTTTACAATTTGGGCCCAAGTTAGAAGCAGAGCCTAAGGTGTAAATTATCGATAGTCCATATCTGGGAAACTATAAGAGATAATGCAATTTGGCAACCGGCAATGTAATTAGCATGCCGAATATTACTTGGAATGTGAATTGGAACGAAATCGCCAATAGATAAGACCATTTTACAATTTGGGCTCAAGTTAGAAGCAGAGCCTAAGGTGTAAATTATCGATAGTCCATATCTCGGAAACTATAAAAGATAATGCAATTTGGCAACCGGCAATGTAATTAGCATGCCGAATATTACTTGGAATGTGAATTGGAACGAAATCGCCAATAGGTAAGACCATTTTACAATTTGGGCCCAAGTTAGAAGCAGAGCCTAAGGTGTAAATTATCGATAGTCCATATCTCGGAAACCATAAAAGATAATGCAATTTGGCAACCGGCAATGTAATTAGCATGCCGAATATTACTTGGAATGTGAATTGGAACGAAATCGCCAATAGGTAAGACCATTTTACAATTTGGGCCCAAGTTAGAAGCAGAGCCTAAGGTTAAAAATAATCGATAGTCCATATCTCGGAAACTATAAGAGATAATGCAATTTGGCAACCGGCAATGTAATTAGCATGCCGAATATTACTTGGAATGTGAATTGGAACGAAATCGCCATTAGATAAGGCCATTTTACAATTTGGGCCCAAGTTAGAAGCAGAGCCTAAGGTGTAAATTATCGATAGTCCATATCTCGGAAACTATAAAAGATAATGCAATTTGGCAACCGGCAATGTAATTAGCATGCCGAATATTGCTTGGAATGTGAATTGGAACGAAATCGCCAATAGATAAGACCATTTTACAATTTGGGTCCAAGTTAGAAGCAGAGCCTAAGGTGTAAATTATCGATAGTCCATATCTGGGAAACTATAAGAGATAATGCAATTTGGCAACCGGCAATGTAATTGGCATGCCGAATATTACTTGGAATGTGAATTGGAACGAAATCGCCAATAGGTAAGACCATTTTACAATTTGGGCCCAAGTTAGAAGCAGAGCCTAAGGTGTAAATTATCGATAGTCCATATCTCGGAAACTATAAAAGATAATGCAATTTGGCAACCGGCAATGTAATTAGCATGCCGAATATTACTTGGAATGTGAATTGGAACGAAATCGCCAATAGATAAGACCATTTTACAATTTGGGCCCAAGTTAGAAGCAGAGCCTAAGGTGTAAATTATCGATAGTCCATATCTGGGAAACTATAAGAGATAATGCAATTTGGCAACCGGCAATGTAATTAGCATGCCGAATATTACTTGGAATGTGAATTGGGACGAAATCGCCAATAGATAAGACCATTTTACAATTTGGGCCCAAGTTAGAAGCAGAGCCTAAGGTGTAAATTATCGATAGTCCATATCTGGGAAACTATAAGAGATAATGCGATTTGGCAACCGGCAATGTAATTAGCATGCCGAATATTACTTGGAATGTGAATTGGAACGAAATCGCCAATAGATAAGACCATTTTACAATTTGGGCTCAAGTTAGAAGCAGAGCCTAAGGTGTAAATTATCGATAGTCCAAATCTCGGAAACTATAAAACATAATGCAATTTGGCAACCGGCAATGTAATTAGCATGCCGAATATTACTTGGAATGTGAATTGGAACGAAATCGCCAATAGGTAAGACCATTTTACAATTTGGGCCCAAGTTAGAAGCAGAGCCTAAGGTATAAATTATCGATAGTCCATATCTCGGAAACCATAAAAGATAATGCAATTTGGCAACCGGCAATGTAATTAGCATGCCGAATATTACTTGGAATGTGAATTGGAACGAAATCGCCAATAGGTAAGACCATTTTACAATTTGGGCCCAAGTTAGAAGCAGAGCCTAAGGTTAAAAATAATCGATAGTCCATATCTCGGAAACTATAAGAGATAATGCAATTTGGCAACCGGCAATGTAATTAGCATGCCGAATATTACTTGGAATGTGAATTGGAACGAAATCGCCAATAGATAAGACCATTTTACAATTTGGGCCCAAGTTAGAAGCAGAGCCTAAGGTGTAAATTATCGATGGTCCATATCTCGGAAACTATAAGAGATAATGCAATTTGGCAACCGGCAATGTAATTAGCATGCCGAATATTACTTGGAATGTGAATTGGAACGAAATCGCCAATAGATAAGACGATTTTACAATTAGGGCCCAAGTTAGAAGCAGAGCCTAAGGTGTAAATTATCGATAGTCCATATCTCGGAAACTATAAGAGATAATGCAATTTGGCAACCGGCAATGTAATTAGCATGCCGAATATTACTTGGAATGTGAATTGGAACGAAATCGCCAATAGATAAGACCATTTTACAATTTGGGCCCAAGTTAGAAGCAGAGCCTAAGGTGTAAATTATCGATAGTCCATATCTCGGAAACTATAAAAGATAATGCAATTTGGCAACCGGCAATGTAATTAGCATGCCGAATATTACTTAGAATGTGAATTGGAACGAAATCGCCAATAGATAAGACCATTTTACAATTTGGGCCCAAGTTAGAAGCAGAGCCTAAGGTGTAAATTATCGATAGTTCATATCTGGGAAACTATAAGAGATAATGCAATTTGGCAACCGGCAATGTAATTAGCATGCCGAATATTACTTGGAATGTGAATTGGAATGAAATCGCCAATAGATAAGACCATTTTACAATTTGGGCCCAAGTTAGAAGCAGAGCCTAAGTTGTAAATTATCGATAGTCCATATCTGGGAAACTATAAGAGATAATGCAATTTGGCAACCGGCAATGTAATTAGCATGCCGAATATTACTTGGAATGTGAATTGGAACGAAATCGCCAATAGATAAGACCATTTTACAATTTGGGCTCAAGTTAGAAGCAGAGCCTAAGGTGTAAATTATCGATAGTCCATATCTGGGAAACTATAAGAGATAATGCAATTTGGCAACCGGCAATGTAATTAGCATGCCGAATATTACTTGGAATGTGAATTGGAACGAAATCGCCAATAGATAAGACCATTTTACAATTTGGGCCCAAGTTAGAAGCAGAGCCTAAGGTGTAAATTATCGATGGTCCATATCTCGGAAACTATAAGAGATAATGCAATTTGGCAACCGGCAATGTAATTAGCATGCCGAATATTACTTGGAATGTGAATTGGAACGAAATCGCCAATAGATAAGACGATTTTACAATTAGGGCCCAAGTTAGAAGCAGAGCCTAAGGTGTAAATTATCGATAGTCCATATCTCGGAAACTATAAGACATAATGCAATTTGGCAACCGGCAATGTAATTAGCATGCCGAATATTACTTGGAATGTGAATTGGAACGAAATCGCCAATAGATAAGACCATTTTACAATTTGGGCCCAAGTTAGAAGCAGAGCCTAAGGTGTAAATTATCGATAGTCCATATCTCGGAAACTATAAAAGATAATGCAATTTGGCAACCGGCAATGTAATTAGCATGCCGAATATTACTTAGAATGTGAATTGGAACGAAATCGCCAATAGATAAGACCATTTTACAATTTGGGCCCAAGTTAGAAGCAGAGCCTAAGGTGTAAATTATCGATAGTCCATATCTGGGAAACTATAAGAGATAATGCAATTTGGCAACCGGCAATGTAATTAGCATGCCGAATATTACTTGGAATGTGAATTGGAATGAAATCGCCAATAGATAAGACCATTTTACAATTTGGGCCCAAGTTAGAAGCAGAGCCTAAGGTGTAAATTATCGATAGTCCATATCTGGGAAACTATAAGAGATAATGCAATTTGGCAACCGGCAATGTAATTAGCATGCCGAATATTACTTGGAATGTGAATTGGAACGAAATCGCCAATAGATAAGACCATTTTACAATTTGGGCTCAAGTTAGAAGCAGAGCCTAAGGTGTAAATTATCGATAGTCCATATCTCGGAAACTATAAAAGATAATGCAATTTGGCAACCGGCAATGTAATTAGCATGCCGAATATTACTTGGAATGTGAATTGGAACGAAATCGCCAATAGGTAAGACCATTTTACAATTTGGGCCCAAGTTAGAAGCAGAGCCTAAGGTGTAAATTATCGATAGTCCATATCTCGGAAACCATAAAAGATAATGCAATTTGGCAACCGGCAATGTAATTAGCATGCCGAATATTACTTGGAATGTGAATTGGAACGAAATCGCCATTAGATAAGGCCATTTTACAATTTGGGCCCAAGTTAGAAGCAGAGCCTAAGGTGTAAATTATCGATAGTCCATATCTCGGAAACTATAAGAGATAATGCAATTTGGCAACCGGCAATGTAATTAGCATGCCGAATATTGCTTGGAACGTGAATTGGAACGAAATCGCCAATAGATAAGACCATTTTACAATTTGGGTCCAAGTTAGAAGCAGAGCCTAAGGTGTAAATTATCGATAGTCCATATCTCGGAAACTATAAAAGATAATGCAATTTGGCAACCGGCAATGTAATTAGCATGCCGAATATTACTTGGAATGTGAATTGGAACGAAATCGCCAATAGGTAAGACCATTTTACAATTTGGGCCCAAGTTAGAAGCAGAGCCTAAGGTGTAAATTATCGATAGTCCATATCTCGGAAACCATAAAAGATAATGCAATTTGGCAACCGGCAATGTAATTAGCATGCCGAATATTACTTGGAATGTGAATTGGAACGAAATCGCCAATAGATAAGACCATTTTACAATTTGGGCCCAAGTTAGAAGCAGAGCCTAAGGTGTAAATTATCGATAGTCCATATCTCGGAAACTATAAGGGATAATACAATTTGGCAACCGGCAATGTAATTATCATGCCGAATATTACTTGGAATGTGAATTGGAACGAAATCGCCAATAGATAAGACCATTTTACAATTTGGGCCCAAGTTAGAAGCAGAGCCTAAGGTGTAAATTATCGATAGTCCATATCTCGGAAACTATAAGAGATAATGCAATTTGGCAACCGGCAATGTAATTAGCATGCCGAATATTACTTGTAATGTGAATTGGAACGAAATCGCCAATAGGTAAGACCATTTTACAATTTGGGCCCAAGTTAGAAGCAGAGCCTAAGGTGTAAATTATCGATAGTCCATATCTCGGAAACTATAAGAGATAATGCAATTTGGCAACCGGCAATGTAATTAGCATGCCGAATATTACTTGGAATGTGATTTGGAACGAAATCGCCATTAGATAAGGCCATTTTACAATTTGGGCCCAAGTTAGAAGCAGAGCCTAAGGTGTAAATTATCGATAGTCCATATCTCGGAAACTATAAAAGATAATGCAATTTGGCAACCGGCAATGTAATTAGCATGCCGAATATTGCTTGGAATGTGAATTGGAACGAAATCGCCAATAGATAAGACCATTTTACAATTTGGGCCCAAGTTAGAAGCAGAGCCTAAGGTGTAAATTATCGATAGTCCATATCTCGTAAACTATAAGAGATAATGCAACTTGGCCACCGGCAATGTAATTAGCATTGCGAATATTACTTGGAATGTGAATTGGAACGAAATCGCCAATAGATAAGACCATTTAACAATTTGGGCCCAAGTTAGAAGCAGAGCCTAAGGTGTAAATTATCGATAGTCCATATCAGGGAAACTATAAGTGATAATGCAATTTGGCAACCGGCAATGTAATTAGCATGCCGAATATTACTTGGAATGTGAATTGGAACGAAATCGCCAATAGATAAGGCCATTTTACAATTTGGGCCCAAGTTAGAAGCAGAGCCTAAGGTGTAAATTATCGATAGTCCATATCTCGGAAACTATAAGAGATAATGCAATTTGGCAACCGGCAATGTAATCAGCATGCCGAATATTACTTGGAATGTGAATTGGAACGAAATCGCCAATAGATAAGGCCATTTTACAATTTTGGCCCAAGTTAGAAGCAGAGTCTAAGGTGTAAATTATCGATAGTCCATATCTCGGAAACTATAAAAGATAATGCAATTTGGCAACCGGCAATGTAATTAGCATGCCGAATATTACTTTGAATGTGAATTGGAACGAAATCGCCAATAGATAAGACCATTTTACAATTTGGGCCCAAGTTAGAAGCAGAGCCTAAGGTGTAAATTATCGATAGTCCATATCTGGGAAACTATAAGGGATAATGCAATTTGGCAACCGGCAATGTAATTAGCATGCCGAATATTACTTGGAATGTGAATTGGAACGAAATCGCCAATAGATAAGACCATTTTACAATTTGGGCCCAAGTTGGAAGCAGAGCCTAAGGTGTAAATTATCGATAGTCCATATCTCGGAAACTATAAGAGATAATGCAACTTGGCCACCGGCAATGTAATTAGCATTGCGAATATTACTTGGAATGTGAATTGGAACGAAATCGCCAATAGATAAGACCATTTTACAATTTGGGCCCAAGTTAGAAGCAGAGCCTAAGGTGTAAATTATCGATAGTCCATATCTCGTAAACTATAAGAGATAATGCAACTTGGCCACCGGCAATGTAATTAGCATTGCGAATATTACTTGGAATGTGAATTGGAACGAAATCGCCAATAGATAAGGCCATTTAACAATTTGGGCCCAAGTTAGAAGCAGAGCCTAAGGTGTAAATTATCGATAGTCCATATCTGGGAAACTATAAGTGATAATGCAATTTGGCAACCGGCAATGTAATTAGCATGCCGAATATTACTTGGAATGTGAATTGGAACGAAATCGCCAATAGATAAGGCCATTTTACAATTTGGGCCCAAGTTAGAAGCAGAGCCTAAGGTGTAAATAATCGATAGTCCATATCTCGGAAACTATAAGAGATAATGCAATTTGGCAACCGGCAATGTAATCAGCATGCCGAATGTTACTTGGAATGTGAATTGGAACGAAATCGCCAATAGATAAGGCCATTTTACAATTTTGGCCCAAGTTAGAAGCAGAGTCTAAGGTGTAATTTATCGATAGTCCATATCTCGGAAACTATAAAAGATAATGCAATTTGGCAACCGGCAATGTAATTAGCATGCCGAATATTACTTTGAATGTGAATTGGAACGAAATCGCCAATAGATAAGACCATTTTACAATTTGGGCCCAAGTTAGAAGCAGAGCCTAAGGTGTAAATTATCGATAGTCCATATCTGGGAAACTATAAGTGATAATGCAATTTGGCAACCGGCAATGTAATTAGCATGCCGAATATTACTTGGAATGTGAATTGGAACGAAATCGCCAATAGATAAGACCATTTTACAATTTGGGCCCAAGTTAGAAGCAGAGCCTAAGGTGTAAATTATCGATAGTCCATATCTCGGAAACTATAAGAGATAATACAATTGGCAACCGGCAATGTAATTAGCATGCCGAATATTACTTGGAATGTGAATTGGAACGAAATCGCCAATAGATAAGACCATTTTACAATTTGGGCCCAAGTTAGAAGCAGAGCCTAAGGTGTAAATTATCGATAGTCCTTATCTCGTAAACTATAAGAGATAATGCAACTTGGCCACCGGCAATGTAATTAGCATGCCGAATATTACATGGAATGTGAATTGGAACGAAGTCGCCAATAGATAAGACCATTTAACAATTTGGGCCCAAGTTAGAAGCAGAGCCTAAGGTGTAAATTATAGATAGTCCATATCTCGGAAACTATAAGAGATAATGCAATTTGGCAACCGGCAATGTAATTATCATGCCGAATATTACTTGGAATGTGAATTGGAACGAAATCGCCAATAGATAAGACCATTTTACAATTTGGGCCCAAGTTAGAAGCAGAGCCTAAGGTGTAAATTATCGATAGTCCATATCTCGGAAACTATAAGAGATAATGCAATTTGGCAACCGGCAATGTAATTAGCATGCCGAATATTACTTGGAATGTGAATTGGAACGAAATCGCCAATAGGTAAGACCATTTTACAATTTGGGCCCAAGTTAGAAGCAGAGCCTAAGGTGTAAATAATCGATAGTCCATATCTCGGAAACTATAAGAGATAATGCAATTTGGCAACCGGCAATGTAACTAGCATGCCGAATATTACTTGGAATGTGAATTGGAACGAAATCGCCATTAGATAAGGCCATTTTACAATTTGGGCCCAAGTTAGAAGCAGAGCCTAAGGTGTAAATTATCGATAGTCCATATCTCGGAAACTATAAAAGATAATGCAATTTGGCAACCGGCAATGTAATTAGCATGCCGAATATTGCTTGGAATGTGAATTGGAACGAAATCGCCAATAGATAAGACCATTTTACAATTTGGGTCCAAGTTAGAAGCAGAGCCTAAGGTGTAAATTATCGATAGTTCATATCTGGGAAACTATAAGAGATAATGCAATTTGGCAACCGGAATGTAATTAGCATGCCGAATATTACTTGGAATGTGAATTGGAACGAAATCGCCAATAGGTAAGACCATTTTACAATTTGGGCCCAAGTTAGAAGCAGAGCCTAAGGTGTAAATTATCGATAGTCCATATCTCGGAAACTATAAAAGATAATGCAATTTGGCAACCGGCAATGTAATTAGCATGCCGAATATTACTTGGAATGTGAATTGGAACGAAATCGCCAATAGATAAGACCATTTTACAATTTGGGCCCAAGTTAGAAGCAGAGCCTAAGGTGTAAATTATCGATAGTCCATATCTGGGAAACTATAAGAGATAATGCAATTTGGCAACCGGCAATGTAATTAGCATGCCGAATATTACTTGGAATGTGAATTGGAATGAAATCGCCAATAGATAAGACCATTTTACAATTTGGGCCCAAGTTAGAAGCAGAGCCTAAGGTGTAAATTATCGATAGTCCATATCTGGGAAACTATAAGAGATAATGCAATTTGGCAACCGGCAATGTAATTAGCATGCCGAATATTACTTGGAATGTGAATTGGAACGAAATCGCCAATAGATAAGACCATTTTACAATTTGGGCTCAAGTTAGAAGCAGAGCCTAAGGTGTAAATTATCGATAGTCCATATCTCGGAAACTATAAAAGATAATGCAATTTGGCAACCGGCAATGTAATTAGCATGCCGAATATTACTTGGAATGTGAATTGGAACGAAATCGCCAATAGGTAAGACCATTTTACAATTTGGGCCCAAGTTAGAAGCAGAGCCTAAGGTGTAAATTATCGATAGTCCATATCTCGGAAACCATAAAAGATAATGCAATTTGGCAACCGGCAATGTAATTAGCATGCCGAATATTACTTGGAATGTGAATTGGAACGAAATCGCCAATAGGTAAGACCATTTTACAATTTGGGCCCAAGTTAGAAGCAGAGCCTAAGGTTAAAAATAATCGATAGTCCATATCTCGGAAACTATAAGAGATAATGCAATTTGGCAACCGGCAATGTAATTAGCATGCCGAATATTACTTGGAATGTGAATTGGAACGAAATCGCCATTAGATAAGGCCATTTTACAATTTGGGCCCAAGTTAGAAGCAGAGCCTAAGGTGTAAATTATCGATAGTCCATATCTCGGAAACTATAAAAGATAATGCAATTTGGCAACCGGCAATGTAATTAGCATGCCGAATATTGCTTGGAATGTGAATTGGAACGAAATCGCCAATAGATAAGACCATTTTACAATTTGGGTCCAAGTTAGAAGCAGAGCCTAAGGTGTAAATTATCGATAGTCCATATCTGGGAAACTATAAGAGATAATGCAATTTGGCAACCGGCAATGTAATTGGCATGCCGAATATTACTTGGAATGTGAATTGGAACGAAATCGCCAATAGGTAAGACCATTTTACAATTTGGGCCCAAGTTAGAAGCAGAGCCTAAGGTGTAAATTATCGATAGTCCATATCTCGGAAACTATAAAAGATAATGCAATTTGGCAACCGGCAATGTAATTAGCATGCCGAATATTACTTGGAATGTGAATTGGAACGAAATCGCCAATAGATAAGACCATTTTACAATTTGGGCCCAAGTTAGAAGCAGAGCCTAAGGTGTAAATTATCGATAGTCCATATCTGGGAAACTATAAGAGATAATGCAATTTGGCAACCGGCAATGTAATTAGCATGCCGAATATTACTTGGAATGTGAATTGGAACGAAATCGCCAATAGATAAGACCATTTTACAATTTGGGCCCAAGTTAGAAGCAGAGCCTAAGGTGTAAATTATCGATAGTCCATATCTGGGAAACTATAAGAGATAATGCGATTTGGCAACCGGCAATGTAATTAGCATGCCGAATATTACTTGGAATGTGAATTGGAACGAAATCGCCAATAGATAAGACCATTTTACAATTTGGGCTCAAGTTAGAAGCAGAGCCTAAGGTGTAAATTATCGATAGTCCAAATCTCGGAAACTATAAAACATAATGCAATTTGGCAACCGGCAATGTAATTAGCATGCCGAATATTACTTGGAATGTGAATTGGAACGAAATCGCCAATAGGTAAGACCATTTTACAATTTGGGCCCAAGTTAGAAGCAGAGCCTAAGGTGTAAATTATCGATAGTCCATATCTCGGAAACTATAAAAGATAATGCAATTTGGCAACCGGCAATGTAATTAGCATGCCGAATATTGCTTGGAATGTGAATTGGAACGAAATCGCCAATAGATAAGACCATTTTACAATTTGGGTCCAAGTTAGAAGCAGAGTATAAGGTGTAAATTATCGATAGTCCATATCTGGGAAACTATAAGAGATAATGCAATTTGGCAACCGGCAATGTAATTGGCATGCCGAATATTACTTGGAATGTGAATTGGAACGAAATCGCCAATAGGTAAGACCATTTTACAATTTGGGCCCAAGTTAGAAGCAGAGCCTAAGGTGTAAATTATCGATAGTCCATATCTCGGAAACTATAAAAGATAATGCAATTTGGCAACCGGCAATGTAATTAGCATGCCGAATATTACTTGGAATGTGAATTGGAACGAAATCGCCAATAGATAAGACCATTTTACAATTTGGGCCCAAGTTAGAAGCAGAGCCTAAGGTGTAAATTATCGATAGTCCATATCTGGGAAACTATAAGAGATAATGCAATTTGGCAACCGGCAATGTAATTAGCATGCCGAATATTACTTGGAATGTGAATTGGAACGAAATCGCCAATAGATAAGACCATTTTACAATTTGGGCTCAAGTTAGAAGCAGAGCCTAAGGTGTAAATTATCGATAGTCCATATCTGGGAAACTATAAGAGATAATGCAATTTGGCAACCGGCAATGTAATTAGCATGCCGAATATTACTTGGAATGTGAATTGGAACGAAATCGCCAATAGATAAGACCATTTTACAATTTGGGCTCAAGTTAGAAGCAGAGCCTAAGGTGTAAATTATCGATAGTCCATATCTCGGAAACTATAAAAGATAATGCAATTTGGCAACCGGCAATGTAATTAGCATGCCGAATATTACTTGGAATGTGAATTGGAACGAAATCGCCAATAGGTAAGACCATTTTACAATTTGGGCCCAAGTTAGAAGCAGAGCCTAAGGTGTAAATTATCGATAGTCCATATCTCGGAAACCATAAAAGATAATGCAATTTGGCAACCGGCAATGTAATTAGCATGCCGAATATTACTTGGAATGTGAATTGGAACGAAATCGCCAATAGGTAAGACCATTTTACAATTTGGGCCCAAGTTAGAAGCAGAGCCTAAGGTTAAAAATAATCGATAGTCCATATCTCGGAAACTATAAGAGATAATGCAATTTGGCAACCGGCAATGTAATTAGCATGCCGAATATTACTTGGAATGTGAATTGGAACGAAATCGCCATTAGATAAGGCCATTTTACAATTTGGGCCCAAGTTAGAAGCAGAGCCTAAGGTGTAAATTATCGATAGTCCATATCTCGGAAACTATAAAAGTTAATGCAATTTGGCAACCGGCAATGTAATTAGCATGCCGAATATTGCTTGGAATGTGAATTGGAACGAAATCGCCAATAGATAAGACCATTTTACAATTTGGGTCCAAGTTAGAAGCAGAGCCTAAGGTGTAAATTATCGATAGTCCATATCTGGGAAACTATAAGAGATAATGCAATTTGGCAACCGGCAATGTAATTAGCATGCCGAATATTACTTGGAATGTGAATTGGAACGAAATCGCCAATAGATAAGACCATTTTACAATTTGGGCCCAAGTTAGAAGCAGAGCCTAAGGTGTAAATTATCGATAGTCCATATCTGGGAAACTATAAGAGATAATGCAATTTGGCAACCGGCAATGTAATTAGCATGCCGAATATTACTTGGAATGTGAATTGGAACGAAATCGCCAATAGATAAGACCATTTTACAATTTGGGCCCAAGTTAGAAGCAGAGCCTAAGGTGTAAATTATCGATAGTCCATATCTGGGAAACTATAAGAGATAATGCGATTTGGCAACCGGCAATGTAATTAGCATGCCGAATATTACTTGGAATGTGAATTGGAACGAAATCGCCAATAGATAAGACCATTTTACAATTTGGGCTCAAGTTAGAAGCAGAGCCTAAGGTGTAAATTATCGATAGTCCAAATCTCGGAAACTATAAAACATAATGCAATTTGGCAACCGGCAATGTAATTAGCATGCCGAATATTACTTGGAATGTGAATTGGAACGAAATCGCCAATAGGTAAGACCATTTTACAATTTGGGCCCAAGTTAGAAGCAGAGCCTAAGGTATAAATTATCGATAGTCCATATCTCGGAAACCATAAAAGATAATGCAATTTGGCAACCGGCAATGTAATTAGCATGCCGATTATTACTTGGAATGTGAATTGGAACGAAATCGCCAATAGGTAAGACCATTTTACAATTTGGGCCCAAGTTAGAAGCAGAGCCTAAGGTTAAAAATAATCGATAGTCCATATCTCGGAAACTATAAGAGATAATGCAATTTGGCAACCGGCAATGTAATTAGCATGCCGAATATTACTTGGAATGTGAATTGGAACGAAATCGCCAATAGATAAGACCATTTTACAATTTGGGCCCAAGTTAGAAGCAGAGCCTAAGGTGTAAATTATCGATGGTCCATATCTCGGAAACTATAAGAGATAATGCAATTTGGCAACCGGCAATGTAATTAGCATGCCGAATATTACTTGGAATGTGAATTGGAACGAAATCGCCAATAGATAAGACGATTTTACAATTAGGGCCCAAGTTAGAAGCAGAGCCTAAGGTGTAAATTATCGATAGTCTATATCTCGGAAACTATAAGACATAATGCAATTTGGCAACCGGCAATGTAATTAGCATGCCGAATATTACTTGGAATGTGAATTGGAACGAAATCGCCAATAGATAAGACCATTTTACAATTTGGGCCCAAGTTAGAAGCAGAGCCTAAGGTGTAAATTATCGATAGTCCATATCTCGGAAACTATAAGAGATAATGCAATTTGGCAACCGGCAATGTAATTAGCATGCCGAATATTACTTGGAATGTGAATTGGAACGAAATCGCCAATAGATAAGACCATTTTACAATTTGGGCTCAAGTTAGAAGCAGAGCCTAAGGTGTAAATTATCGATAGTCCATATCTCGGAAACTATAAAAGATAATGCAATTTGGCAACCGGCAATGTAATTAGCATGCCGAATATTACTTGGAATGTGAATTGGAACGAAATCGCCAATAGGTAAGACCATTTTACAATTTGGGCCCAAGTTAGAAGCAGAGCCTAAGGTTAAAAATAATCGATAGTCCATATCTCGGAAACTATAAGAGATAATGCAATTTGGCAACCGGCAATGTAATTAGCATGCCGAATATTACTTGGAATGTGAATTGGAACGAAATCGCCAATAGATAAGACCATTTTACAATTTGGGCCCAAGTTAGAAGCAGATCGATGGTCGAAACTATAAGAGATAATGCAATTTGGCAACCGGCAATGTAATTAGCATGCCGAATATTACTTGGAATGTGAATTGGAACGAAATCGCCAATAGATAAGACGATTTTACAATTTGGGCCCAAGTTAGAAGCAGAGCCTAAGGTGTAAATTATCGATAGTCCATATATCGGAAACTATAAGACATAATGCAATTTGGCAACCGGCAATGTAATTAGCATGCCGAATATTACTTGGAATGTGAATTGGAACGAAATCGCCAATAGATAAGACCATTTTACAATTTGGGCCCAAGTTAGAAGCAGAGCCTAAGGTGTAAATTATCGATAGTCCATATCTCGGAAACTATAAGAGATAATGTAATTTGGCAACCGGCAATGTAATTACCATGCCGAATATTACTTGGAATATGAATTGGAACGAAATCGCCAATAGATAAGACCATTTTACAATTTGGGCCTAAGTTAGAAGCAGAGCCTAATGTGTAAATTATCGATAGTCCATATCTCGGAAACTATAAGAGATAATGCAATTTGGCAACCGGCAATGTAATTGGCATGCCGAATATTACTTGGAATGTGAATTGGAACGAAATCGCCAATAGGTTAGACCATTTTACAATTTGGGCCCAAGTTAGAAGCAGAGCCTAAGGTGTAAATTATCGATAGTCCATATCTCGGAAACTATAAAAGATAATGCAATTTGGCAACCGGCAATGTAATTAGCATGCCGAATATTACTTGGAATGTGAATTGGAACGAAATCGCCAATAGATAAGACCATTTTACAATTTGGGCCCAAGTTAGAAGCAGAGCCTAAGGTGTAAATTATCGATAGTCCATATCTGGGAAACTATAAGAGATAATGCAATTTGGCAACCGGCAATGTAATTAGCATGCCGAATATTACTTGGAATGTGAATTGGAACGAAATCGCCAATAGATAAGACCATTTTACAATTTGGGCCCAAGTTAGAAGCAGAGCCTAAGGTGTAAATTATCGATAGTCCATATCTGGGAAACTATAAGAGATAATGCGATTTGGCAACCGGCAATGTAATTAGCATGCCGAATATTACTTGGAATGTGAATTGGAACGAAATCGCCAATAGGTAAGACCATTTTACAATTTGGGCCCAAGTTAGAAGCAAAGCCTAAGGTATAAATTATCGATAGTCCATATCTCGGAAACCATAAAAGATAATGCAATTTGGCAACCGGCAATGTAATTAGCATGCCGAATATTACTTGGAATGTGAATTGGAACGAAATCGCCAATAGGTAAGACCATTTTACAATTTGGGCCCAAGTTAGAAGCAGAGCCTAAGGTTAAAAATAATCGATAGTCCATATCTCGGAAACTATAAGAGATAATGCAATTTGGCAACCGGCAATGTAATTAGCATGCCGAATATTACTTGGAATGTGAATTGGAACGAAATCGCCAATAGATAAGACCATTTTACAATTTGGGCCCAAGTTAGAAGCAGAGCCTAAGGTGTAAATTATCGATGGTCCATATCTCGGAAACTATAAGAGATAATGCAATTTGGCAACCGGCAATGTAATTAGCATGCCGAATATTACTTGGAATGTGAATTGGAACGAAATCGCCAATAGATAAGACGATTTTACAATTAGGGCCCAAGTTAGAAGCAGAGCCTAAGGTGTAAATTATCGATAGTCCATATCTCGGAAACTATAAGACATAATGCAATTTGGCAACCGGCAATGTAATTAGCATGCCGAATATTACTTGGAATGTGAATTGGAACGAAATCGCCAATAGATAAGACCATTTTACAATTTGGGCCCAAGTTAGAAGCAGAGCCTAAGGTGTAAATTATCGATAGTCCATATCTCGGAAACTATAAGAGATAATGCAATTTTTCAACCGGCAATGTAATTAGCATGCCGAATATTACTTGGAATATGAATTGGAACGAAATCGCCAATAGATAAGACCATTTTACAATTTGGGCCTAAGTTAGAAGCAGAGCCTAATGTGTAAATTATCGATAGTCCATATCTCGGAAACTATAAGAGATAATGCAATTTGGCAACCGGCAATGTAATTAGCATGCCGAATATTACTTGGAATGTGAATTGGAACGAAATCGCCAATAGATAAGACCATTTTACAATTTGGGCTCAAGTTAGAAGCAGAGCCTAAGGTGTAAATTATCGATAGTCCATATCTCGGAAACTATAAAAGATAATGCAATTTGGCAAACGGCAATGTAATTAGCATGAAGAATATTACTTGGAATGTGAATTGGAACGAAATCGCCAATAGGTAAGACCATTTTACAATTTGGGCCCAAGTTAGAAGCAGAGCCTAAGGTTAAAAATAATCGATAGTCCATATCTCGGAAACTATAAGAGATAATGCAATTTGGCAACCGGCAATGTAATTAGCATGCCGAATATTACTTGGAATGTGAATTGGAACGAAATCGCCAATAGATAAGACCATTTTACAATTTGGGCCCAAGTTAGAAGCAGATCCTAAGGTGTAAATTATCGATGGTCCATATCTCGGAAACTATAAGAGATAATGCAGTTTGGCAACCGGCAATGTAATTAGCATGCCGAATATTACTTGGAATGTGAATTGGAACGAAATCGCCAATAGATAAGACGATTTTACAATTTGGGCCCAAGTTAGAAGCAGAGCCTAAGGTGTAAATTATCGATAGTCCATATATCGGAAACTATAAGACATAATGCAATTTGGCAACCGGCAATGTAATTAGCATGCCGAATATTACTTGGAATGTGAATTGGAACGAAATCGCCAATAGATAAGACCATTTTACAATTTGGGCCCAAGTTAGAAGCAGAGCCTAAGGTGTAAATTATCGATAGTCCATATCTCGGAAACTATAAGAGATAATGCAATTTGGCAACCGGCAATGTAATTACCATGCCGAATATTACTTGGAATATGAATTGGAACGAAATCGCCAATAGATAAGACCATTTTACAATTTGGGCCTAAGTTAGAAGCAGAGCCTAATGTGTAAATTATCGATAGTCCATATCTCGGAAACTATAAGAGATAATGCAATTTGGCAACCGGCAATGTAATTAGCATGCCGAATATTACTTGGAATGTGAATTGGAACGAAATCGCCAATAGATAAGACCATTTTACAATTTGGGCCCAAGTTAGAAGCAGAGCCTAAGGTGTAAATTATCGATAGTCCATATCTTGGAAACTATAAGAGATAATGCAATTTGGCAACCGGCAATGTAATTAGCATGCCGAATATTACTTGGAATGTGAATTGGAACGAAATCGCCAATAGATAAGACCATTTTACAATTTGGGCATAAGTTAGAAGCAGAGCCTAAGGTGTAAATTATCGATAGTCCATATCTCGGAAACTATAAGAGATAATGCAATTTGGCAACCGGCATTGTAATTAGCATGCCGAATATTATTTGGAATGTGAATTGGAACGAAATCGCCAATAGATAAGACCATTTTACAATTTGGGCCCAAGTTAGAAGCAGAGCCTAAGGTGTAAATTATCGATAGTCCATATCTCGGAAACTATAAGAGATAATGCAATTTCGCAACCGGCAATGTAATTAGCATGCCGAATATTACTTGGAATATGAATTGGAACGAAATCGCCAATAGATAAGACCATTTTACAATTTGGGCCTAAGTTAGAAGCAGAGCCTAATGTGTAAATTATCAATAGTCCATATCTCGGAAACTATAAGAGATTATGCAATTTGGCAACCGGCAATGTAATTAGCATGCCGAATATTACTTGGAATGTGAATTGGAACGAAATCGCCAATAGATAAGACCATTTTACAATTTGGGCACAAGTTAGAAGCAGAGCCTAAGGTGTAAATTATCGATAGTCCATATCTCGGAAACTATAAGAGATAATGCAATTTCGCAACCGGCAATGTAATTAGCATGCCGAATATTACTTGGAATATGAATTGGAACGAAATCGCCAATAGATAAGACCATTTTACAATTTGGGCCTAAGTTAGAAGCAGAGCCTAATGTGTAAATTATCAATAGTCCATATCTCGGAAACTATAAGAGATTATGCAATTTGGCAACCGGCAATGTAATTAGCATGCCGAATATTACTTGGAATGTGAATTGGAACGAAATCGCCAATAGATAAGACCATTTTACAATTTGGGCCCAAGTTAGAAGCAGAGCCTAAGGTGTAAATTATCGATAGTCCATATCTTGGAAACTATAAGAGATAATGCAATTTGGCAACCGGCAATGTAATTAGCATGCCGAATATTACTTGGAATGTGAATTGGGACGAAATCGCCAATAGATAAGACCATTTTACAATTTGGGCCCAAGTTAGAAGCAGAGCCTAAGGTGTAAATTATCGATAGTCCATATCTGGGAAACTATAAGGGATAATGCAATTTGGCAACCGGCAATGTAATTAGCATGCCGAATATTACTTGGAATGTGAATTGGAACGAAATCGCCAATAGATAAGACCATTTTACAATTTGGGCCCAAGTTGGAAGCAGAGCCTAAGGTGTAAATTATCGATAGTCCATATCTCGGAAACTATAAGAGATAATGCAATTTGGCAACCGGCAATGTAATTAGCATGCCGAATATTACTTGGAATGTGAATTGGAACGAAATCGCCAATAGATAAGACCATTTTACAATTTGGGCCCAAGTTAGAAGCAGAGCCTAAGGTGTAAATTATCGATAGTCCATATCTCGGAAACTATAAGAGATAATACAATTGGCAACCGGCAATGTAAATAGCATGCCGAATATTACTTGGAATGTGAATTGGAACGAAATCGCCAATAGATAAGACCATTTTACAATTTGGGCCCAAGTTAGAAGCAGAGCCTAAGGTGTAAATTATCGATAGTCCATATCTCGTAAACTATAAGAGATAATGCAACTTGGCCACCGGCAATGTAATTAGCATGCCGAATATTACATGTAATGTGAATTGGAACGAAGTCGCCAATAGATAAGACCATTTAACAATTTGGGCCCAAGTTAGAAGCAGAGCCTAAGGTGTAAATTATAGATAGTCCATATCTCGGAAACTATAAGAGATAATGCAATTTGGCAACCGGCAATGTAATTATCATGCCGAATATTACTTGGAATGTGAATTGGAACGAAATCGCCAATAGATAAGACCATTTTACAATTTGGGCCCAAGTTAGAAGCAGAGCCTAAGGTGTAAATTATCGACAGTCCATATCTCGGAAACTATAAGAGATAATGCAATTTGGCAACCGGCAATGTAATTAGCATGCCGAATATTACTTGGAATGTGAATTGGAACGAAATCGCCAATAGGTAAGACCATTTTACAATTTGGGCCCAAGTTAGAAGCAGAGCCTAAGGTGTAAATTATCGATAGTCCATATCTCGGAAACTATAAGAGATAATGCAATTTGGCAACCGGCAATGTAATTAGCATGCCGAATATTACTTGGAATGTGAATTGGAACGAAATCGCCATTAGATAAGGCCATTTTACAATTTGGGCCCAAGTTAGAAGCAGAGCCTAAGGTGTAAATTATCGATAGTCCATATCTCGGAAACTATAAAAGATAATGCAATTTGGCAACCGGCAATGTAATTAGCATGCCGAATATTGCTTGGAATGTGAATTGGAACGAAATCGCCAATAGATAAGACCATTTTACAATTTGGGTCCAAGTTAGAAGCAGAGCCTAAGGTGTAAATTATCGATAGTCCATATCTGGGAAACTATAAGAGATAATGCAATTTGGCAACCGGCAATGTAATTAGCATGCCGAATATTACTTGGAATGTGAATTGGAACGAAATCGCCAATAGGTAAGACCATTTTACAATTTGGGCCCAAGTTAGAAGCAGAGCCTAAGGTGTAAATTATCGATAGTCCATATCTGGGAAACTATAAGAGATAATGCAATTTGGCAACCGGCAATGTAATTAGCATGCCGAATATTACTTGGAATGTGAATTGGAACGAAATCGCCAATAGATAAGACCATTTTACAGTTTGGGCCCAAGTTAGAAGCAGAGCCTAAGGTTAAAAATAATCGATAGTCCATATCTCGGAAACTATAAGAGATAATGCAATTTGGGAACCGGCATTGTAATTAGCATGCCAAATATTACTTGGAATGTGAATTGGAACGAAATCGCCAATAGATAAGACCATTTTACAATTTGGGCCCAAGTTAGAAGCAGAGCCTAAGGTGTAAATTATCGATAGTCCATATCTCGGAAACTATAAGAGATAATGCAACTTGGCCACAGGTAATGTAATTAGCATGCCGAATATTACTTGGAATGTGAATTGGAACGAAATCGCCAATAGATAAGACCATTTTACAATTTGGGCCCAAGTTAGAAGCAGAGCCTAAGGTGTAAATTATGGATAGTCCATATCTCGGAAACTATAAGAGATAATGCAATTTCGCAACCGGCAATGTAATTAGCATGCCGAATATTACTTGGAGTGTGAATTGGAACGAAATCGCCAATAGATAAGACCATTTTACAATTTGGGCCCAAGTTAGAAGCAGAGCCTAAGGTGTAAATTATCGATAGTCCGTATCTCGGAAACTATAAGAGATAATGCAATTTGGCAACCGGCAATGTAATTAGCATGCCGAATATTACTTGGAATGTGAATTGGAACGAAATCGCCAATAGATAAGACCATTTTACAATTTGGGCCCAAATTAGAAGCAGAGCCTAAGGTGTAAATTATCGATAGTCCATATCTCGGAAACTATAAGAGATAATGCAATTTGGCAACCGGCAATGTAATTAGCATGCCGAATATTACTTGGAATGTGAATTGGAACGAAATCGTCAATAGATAAGACCATTTAACAATTTGGGCCCAAGTTAGAAGCAGAGCCTAAGGTGTAAATTATCGATAGTCCATATCTCGGAAACTATAAGAGATAATGCAATTTGGCAACCGGCAATGTAATTAGCATGCCGAATATTACTTGGAATGTGAATTGGAACGAAATCGCCAATAGATAAGACCATTTTACAATTTGGGCCCAAGTTAGAAGCAGAGCCTAAGGTGTAAATTATCGATAGTCCAAATCTCGGAAACTATAAAACATAATGCAATTTGGCAACCGGCAATGTAATTAGCATGCCGAATATTACTTGGAATGTGAATTGGAACGAAATCGCCAATAGGTAAGACCATTTTACAATTTGGGCCCAAGTTAGAAGCAGAGCCTAAGGTATAAATTATCGATAGTCCATATCTCGGAAACCATAAAAGATAATGCAATTTGGCAACCGGCAATGTAATTAGCATGCCGATTATTACTTGGAATGTGAATTGGAACGAAATCGCCAATAGGTAAGACCATTTTACAATTTGGGCCCAAGTTAGAAGCAGAGCCTAAGGTTAAAAATAATCGATAGTCCATATCTCGGAAACTATAAGAGATAATGCAATTTGGCAACCGGCAATGTAATTAGCATGCCGAATATTACTTGGAATGTGAATTGGAACGAAATCGCCAATAGATAAGACCATTTTACAATTTGGGCCCAAGTTAGAAGCAGAGCCTAAGGTGTAAATTATCGATGGTCCATATCTCGGAAACTATAAGAGATAATGCAATTTGGCAACCGGCAATGTAATTAGCATGCCGAATATTACTTGGAATGTGAATTGGAACGAAATCGCCAATAGATAAGACGATTTTACAATTAGGGCCCAAGTTAGAAGCAGAGCCTAAGGTGTAAATTATCGATAGTCCATATCTCGGAAACTATAAGACATAATGCAATTTGGCAACCGGCAATGTAATTAGCATGCCGAATATTACTTGGAATGTGAATTGGAACGAAATCGCCAATAGATAAGACCATTTTACAATTTGGGCCCAAGTTAGAAGCAGAGCCTAAGGTGTAAATTATCGATAGTCCATATCTCGGAAACTATAAGAGATAATGCAATTTGGCAACCGGCAATGTAATTAGCATGCCGAATATTACTTGGAATGTGAATTGGAACGAAATCGCCAATAGATAAGACCATTTTACAATTTGGGCTCAAGTTAGAAGCAGAGCCTAAGGTGTAAATTATCGATAGTCCATATCTCGGAAACTATAAAAGATAATGCAATTTGGCAACCGGCAATGTAATTAGCATGCCGAATATTACTTGGAATGTGAATTGGAACGAAATCGCCAATAGGTAAGACCATTTTACAATTTGGGCCCAAGTTAGAAGCAGAGCCTAAGGTTAAAAATAATCGATAGTCCATATCTCGGAAACTATAAGAGATAATGCAATTTGGCAACCGGCAATGTAATTAGCATGCCGAATATTACTTGGAATGTGAATTGGAACGAAATCGCCAATAGATAAGACCATTTTACAATTTGGGCCCAAGTTAGAAGCAGATCCTAAGGTGTAAATTATCGATGGTCCATATCTCGGAAACTATAAGAGATAATGCAATTTGGCAACCGGTAATGTAATTAGCATGCCGAATATTACTTGGAATGTGAATTGGAACGAAATCGCCAATAGATAAGACGATTTTACAATTTGGGCCCAAGTTAGAAGCAGAGCCTAAGGTGTAAATTATCGATAGTCCATATATCGGAAACTATAAGACATAATGCAATTTGGCAACCGGCAATGTAATTAGCATGCCGAATATTACTTGGAATGTGAATTGGAACGAAATCGCCAATAGATAAGACCATTTTACAATTTGGGCCCAAGTTAGAAGCAGAGCCTAAGGTGTAAATTATCGATAGTCCATATCTCGGAAACTATAAGAGATAATGTAATTTGGCAACCGGCAATGTAATTACCATGCCGAATATTACTTGGAATATGAATTGGAACGAAATCGCCAATAGATAAGACCATTTTACAATTTGGGCCTAAGTTAGAAGCAGAGCCTAATGTGTAAATTATCGATAGTCCATATCTCGGAAACTATAAGAGATAATGCAATTTGGCAACCGGCAATGTAATTGGCATGCCGAATATTACTTGGAATGTGAATTGGAACGAAATCGCCAATAGGTAAGACCATTTTACAATTTGGGCCCAAGTTAGAAGCAGAGCCTAAGGTGTAAATTATCGATAGTCCATATCTCGGAAACTATAAAAGATAATGCAATTTGGCAACCGGCAATGTAATTAGCATGCCGAATATTACTTGGAATGTGAATTGGAACGAAATCGCCAATAGATAAGACCATTTTACAATTTGGGCCCAAGTTAGAAGCAGAGCCTAAGGTGTAAATTATCGATAGTCCATATCTGGGAAACTATAAGAGATAATGCAATTTGGCAACCGGCAATGTAATTAGCATGCCGAATATTACTTGGAATGTGAATTGGAACGAAATCGCCAATAGATAAGACCATTTTACAATTTGGGCCCAAGTTAGAAGCAGAGCCTAAGGTGTAAATTATCGATAGTCCATATCTGGGAAACTATAAGAGATAATGCGATTTGGCAACCGGCAATGTAATTAGCATACCGAATATTACTTGGAATGTGAATTGGAACGAAATCGCCAATAGGTAAGACCATTTTACAATTTGGGCCCAAGTTAGAAGCAAAGCCTAAGGTATAAATTATCGATAGTCCATATCTCGGAAACCATAAAAGATAATGCAATTTGGCAACCGGCAATGTAATTAGCATGCCGAATATTACTTGGAATGTGAATTGGAACGAAATCGCCAATAGGTAAGACCATTTTACAATTTGGGCCCAAGTTAGAAGCAGAGCCTAAGGTTAAAAATAATCGATAGTCCATATCTCGGAAACTATAAGAGATAATGCAATTTGGCAACCGGCAATGTAATTAGCATGCCGAATATTACTTGGAATGTGAATTGGAACGAAATCGCCAATAGATAAGACCATTTTACAATTTGGGCCCAAGTTAGAAGCAGAGCCTAAGGTGTAAATTATCGATGGTCCATATCTCGGAAACTATAAGAGATAATGCAATTTGGCAACCGGCAATGTAATTAGCATGCCGAATATTACTTGGAATGTGAATTGGAACGAAATCGCCAATAGATAAGGCCATTTAACAATTTGGGCCCAAGTTAGAAGCAGAGCCTAAGGTGTAAATTATCGATAGTCCATATCTGGGAAACTATAAGTGATAATGCAATTTGGCAACCGGCAATGTAATTAGCATGCCGAATATTACTTGGAATGTGAATTGGAACGAAATCGCCATTAGATAAGGCCATTTTACAATTTGGGCCCAAGTTAGAAGCAGAGCCTAAGGTGTAAATTATCGATAGTCCATATCTGGGAAACTATAAGTGATAATGCAATTTGGCAACCGGCAATGTAATTAGCATGCCGAATATTACTTGGAATGTGAATTGGAACGAAATCGCCAATAGATAAGGCCATTTAACAATTTGGGCCCAAGTTAGAAGCAGAGCCTAAGGTGTAAATTATCGATAGTCCATATCTCGGAAACTATAAGAGATAATGCAATTTGGCAACCGGCAATGTAATTAGCATGCCGAATATTACTTGGAATGTGAATTGGAACGAAATCGCCATTAGATAAGGCCATTTTACAATTTGGGCCCAAGTTAGAAGCAGAGCCTAAGGTGTAAATTATCGATAGTCCATATATCGGAAACTATAAAAGATAATGCAATTTAGCAACCGGCAATGTAATTAGCATGCCGAATATTGCTTGGAATGTGAATTGGAACGAAATCGCCAATAGATAAGACCATTTTACATTTAGGGTCCAAGTTAGAAGCAGAGCCTAAGGTGTAGATTATCGATAGTCCATATCTGGGAAACTATAAGAGATAATGCAATTTGGCAACCGGCAATGTAATTAGCATGCCGAATATTACTTGGAATGTGAATTGGAACGAAATCGCCAATAGGTAAGACCATTTTACAATTTGGGCCCAAGTTAGAAGCAGAGCCTAAGGTGTAAATTATCGATAGTCCATATCTGGGAAACTATAAGAGATAATGCAATTTGGCAACCGGCAATGTAATTAGCATGCCGAATATTACTTGGAATGTGAATTGGAACGAAATCGCCAATAGATAAGACCATTTTACAATTTGGGCTCAAGTTAGAAGCAGAGCCTAAGGTGTAAATTATCGATAATCCATATCTCGGAAACTATAAAAGATAATGCAATTTGGCAACCGGCAATGTAATTAGCATGCCGAATATTACTTGGAATGTGAATTGGAACGAAATCGCCAATAGGTAAGACCATTTTACAATTTGGGCCCAAGTTAGAAGCAGAGCCTAAGGTGTAAATTATCGATAGTCCATATCTCGGAAACCATAAAAGATAATGCAATTTGGCAACCGGCAATGTAATTAGCATGCCGAATATTACTTGGAATGTGAATTGGAACGAAATCGCCAATAGGTAAGACCATTTTACAATTTGGGCCCAAGTTAGAAGCAGAGCCTAAGGTTAAAAATAATCGATAGTCCATATCTCGGAAACTATAAGAGATAATGCAATTTGGCAACCGGCAATGTAATTAGCATGCCGAATATTACTTGTAATGTGAATTGGAACGAAATCGCCAATAGATAAGACCATTTTACAATTTGGGCCCAAGTTAGAAGCAGAGCCTAAGGTGTAAATTATCGATAGTCCATATCTTGGAAACTATAAAAGATAATGCAATTTGGCAACCGGCAATGTAATTAGCATGCCGAATATTGCTTGGAATGTGAATTGGAACGAAATCGCCAATAGATAAGACCATTTTACAATTTGGGTCCAAGTTAGAAGCAGAGCCTAAGGTGTAAATTATCGATAGTCCATATCTGGGAAACTATAAGAGATAATGCAATTTGGCAACCGGCAATGTAATTAGCATGCCGAATATTACTTGGAATGTGAATTGGAACGAAATCGCCAATAGGTAAGACCATTTTACAATTTGGGCCCAAGTTAGAAGCAGAGCCTAAGGTGTAAATTATCGATAGTCCATATCTCGGAAACTATAAAAGATAATGCAATTTGGCAACCGGCAATGTAATTAGCATGCCGAATATTACTTGGAATGTGAATTGGAACGAAATCGCCAATAGATAAGACCATTTTACAATTTGGGCCCAAGTTAGAAGCAGAGCCTAAGGTGTAAATTATCGATAGTCCATATCTGGGAAACTATAAGAGATAATGCAATTTGGCAACCGGCAATGTAATTAGCATGCCGAATATTACTTGGAATGCGAATTGGAACGAAATCGCCAATAGATAAGACCATTTTACAATTTGGGCCCAAGTTAGAAGCAGAGCCTAAGGTGTAAATTATCGATAGTCCATATCTGGGAAACTATAAGAGATAATGCAATTTGGCAACCGGCAATGTAATTAGCATGCCGAATATTACTAGGAATGTGAATTGGAACGAAATCGCCAATAGATAAGACCATTTTACAATTTGGGCTCAAGTTAGAAGCAGAGCCTAAGGTGTAAATTATCGATAGTCCATATCTCGGAAACTATAAAAGATAATGCAATTTGGCAACCGGCAATGTAATTAGCATGCCGAATATTACTTGGAATGTGAATTGGAACGAAATCGCCAATAGGTAAGACCATTTTACAATTAGGGCCCAAGTTAGAAGCAGAGCCTAAGGTGTAAATTATCGATAGTCCATATCTCGGAAACCATAAAAGATAATGCAATTTGGCAACCGGCAATGTAATTAGCATGCCGAATATTACTTGGAATGTGAATTGGAACGAAATCGCCAATAGGTAAGACCATTTTACAATTTGGGCCCAAGTTAGAAGCAGAGCCTAAGGTTAAAAATAATCGATAGTCCATATCTCGGAAACTATAAGAGATAATGCAATTTGGCAACCGGCAATGTAATTAGCATGCCGAATATTACTTGGAATGTGAATTGGAACGAAATCGCCAATAGATAAGACCATTTTACAATTTGGGCCCAAGTTAGAAGCAGAGCCTAAGGTGTAAATTATCGATAGTCCATATCTCGGAAACTATAAGAAATAATGCAATTTGGCAACCGGCAATGTAATTATCATGCCGAATATTACTTGGAATGTGAATTGGAACGAAATCGCCAATAGATAAGACCATTTTACAATTTGGGCCCAAGTTAGAAGCAGAGCCCAAGGTGTAAATTATCGATAGTCCATATCTCGGAAACTATAAGAGATAATGCAATTTGGCAACCGGCAATGTAATTAGCATGCCGAATATTACTTGGAATGTGAATTGGAACGAAATCGCCAATAGGTAAGACCATTTTACAATTTGGGCCCAAGTTAGAAGCAGAGCCTAAGGTGTAAATTATCGATAGTCCATATCTCGGAAACTATAAGAGATAATGCAATTTGGCAACCGGCAATGTAATTAGCATGCCGAATATTACTTGGAATGTGAATTGGAACGAAATCGCCATTAGATAAGGCCATTTTACAATTTGGGCCCAAGTTAGAAGCAGAGCCTAAGGTGTAAATTATCGATAGTCCATATCTCGGAAACTATAAAAGATAATGCAATTTGGCAACCGGCAATGTAATTAGCATGCCGAATATTGCTTGGAATGTGAATTGGAACGAAATCGCCAATAGATAAGACCATTTTACAATTTGGGCCCAAGTTAGAAGCAGAGCCTAAGGTGTAAATTATCGATAGTCCATATCTCGTAAACTATAAGAGATAATGCAACTTGGCCACCGGCAATGTAATTAGCATTCCGAATATTACTTAGAATGTGAATTGGAACGAAATCGCCAATAGAAATGACCATTTTACAATTTGGGCCCAAGTTAGAAGCAGAGCCTAAGGTGTAAATTATCGATAGTCCATATCTCGGAAATTATAAGAGATAATGCAATTTGGCAACCGGCAATGTAATTAGCATGCCGAATATTACTTGGAATGTGAATTGGAACGAAATCGCCAATAGGTAAGACCATTTTACAATTTGGGCCCAAGTTAGAAGCAGAACCTAAGGTGTAAATTATCGATAGTCCATATCTGGGAAACTATAAGTGATAATGCAATTTGGCAACCGGCAATGTAATTAGCATGCCGAATATTACTTGGAATGTGAATTGGAACGAAATCGCCAATAGATAAGGCCATTTTACAATTTGGGCCCAAGTTAGAAGAGAGCCTAAGGTGTAAATTATCGATAGTCCATATCTCGGAAACTATAAGAGATAATGCAATTTGGCAACCGGCAATGTAATCAGCATGCCGAATATTACTTGGAATGTGAATTGGAACGAAATCGCCAATAGATAAGGCCATTTTACAATTTTGGCCCAAGTTAGAAGCAGAGTCTAAGGTGTAAATTATCGATAGTCCATATCTCGGAAACTATAAAAGATAATGCAATTTGGCAACCGGCAATGTAATTAGCATGCCGAATATTACTTTGAATGTGAATTGGAACGAAATCGCCAATAGATAAGACCATTTTACAATTTGGGCCCAAGTTAGAAGCAGAGCCTAAGGTGTAAATTATCGATAGTCCATATCTGGGAAACTATAAGGGATAATGCAATTTAGCAACCGGCAATGTAATTAGCATGCCGAATATTACTGGGAATGTGAATTGGAACGAAATCGCCAATAGATAAGACCATTTTACAATTTTAGCCCAAGTTGGAAGCAGAGCCTAAGGTGTAAATTATCGATAGTCCATATCTCGGAAACTATAAGAGATAATGCAATTTGGCAACCGGCAATGTAATTAGCATGCCGAATATTACTTGGAATGTGAATTGGAACGAAATCGCCAATAGATAAGACCATTTTACAATTTGGGCCCAAGTTAGAAGCAGAGCCTAAGGTGTAAATTATCGATAGTCCATATCTCGGAAACTATAAAAGATAATACAATTGGCAACCGGCAATGTAAATAGCATGCCGAATATTACTTGGAATGTGAATTGGAACGAAATCGCCAATAGATAAGACCATTTTACAATTTGGGCCCAAGTTAGAAGCAGAGCCTAAGGTGTAAATTATCGATAGTCCATATCTCGTAAACTATAAGAGATAATGCAACTTGGCCACCGGCAATGTAATTAGCATGCCGAATATTACATGGAATGTGAATTGGAACGAAGTCGCCAATAGATAAGACCATTTAACAATTTGGGCCCAAGTTAGAAGCAGAGCCTAAGGTGTAAATTATAGATAGTCCATATCTCGGAAACTATAAGAGATAATGCAATTTGGCAACCGGCAATGTAATTATCATGCCGAATATTACTTGGAATGTGAATTGGAACGAAATCGCCAATAGATAAGACCATTTTACAATTTGGGCCCAAGTTAGAAGCAGAGCCTAAGGTGTAAATTATCGACAGTCCATATCTCGGAAACTATAAGAGATAATGCAATTTGGCAACCGGCAATGTAATTAGCATGCCGAATATTACTTGGAATGTGAATTGGAACGAAATCGCCAATAGGTAAGACCATTTTACAATTTGGGCCCAAGTTAGAAGCAGAGCCTAAGGTGTAAATTATCGATAGTCCATATCTCGGAAACTATAAGAGATAATGCAATTTGGCAACCGGCAATGTAATTAGCATGCCGAATATTACTTGGAATGTGAATTGGAACGAAATCGCCATTAGATAAGGCCATTTTACAATTTGGGCCCAAGTTAGAAGCAGAGCCTAAGGTGTAAATTATCGATAGTCCATATATCGGAAACTATAAAAGATAATGCAATTTGGCAACCGGCAATGTAATTAGCATGCCGAATATTGCTTGGAATGTGAATTGGAACGAAATCGCCAATAGATAAGACCATTTTACAATTAGGGTCCAAGTTAGAAGCTGAGCCTAAGGTGTAAATTATCGATAGTCCATATCTGGGAAACTATAAGAGATAATGCAATTTGGCAACCGGCAATGTAATTAGCATGCCGAATATTACTTGGAATGTGAATTGGAACGAAATCGCCAATAGGTAAGACTATTTTACAATTTGGGCCCAAGTTAGAAGCAGAGCCTAAGGTGTAAATTATCGATAGTCCATATCTGGGAAACTATAAGAGATAATGCAATTTGGCAACCGGCAATGTAATTAGCATGCCGAATATTACTTGGAATGTGAATTGGAACGAAATCGCCAATAGATAAGACCATTTTACAATTTGGGCTCAAGTTAGAAGCAGAGCCTAAGGTGTAAATTATCGATAGTCCATATCTCGGAAACTATAAAAGATAATGCAATTTGGCAACCGGCAATGTAATTAGCATGCCGAATATTACTTGGAATGTGAATTGGAACGAAATCGCCAATAGGTAAGACCATTTTACAATTTGGGCCCAAGTTAGAAGCAGAGCCTAAGGTGTAAATTATCGATAGTCCATATCTCGGAAACCATAAAAGATAATGCAATTTGGCAATCGGCAATGTAATTAGCATGCCGAATATTACTTGGAATGTGAATTGGAACGAAATCGCCAATAGGTAAGACCATTTTACAATTTGGGCCAAAGTTAGAAGCAGAGCCTAAGGTTAAAAATAATCGATAGTCCATATCTCGGAAACTATAAGAGATAATGCAATTTGGCAACCGGCAATGTAATTAGCATGCCGAATATTACTTGGAATGTGAATTGGAACGAAATCGCCAACAGATAAGACCATTTTACAATTTGGGCCCAAGTTAGAAGCAGAGCCTAAGGTGTAAATTATCGATAGTCCATATCTCGGAAACTATAAAAGATAATGCAATTTGGCAACCGGCAATGTAATTAGCATGCCGAATATTGCTTGGAATGTGAATTGGAACGAAATCGCCAATAGATAAGACCATTTTACAATTTGGGTCCAAGTTAGAAGCAGAGCCTAAGGTGTAAAATATCGATAGTCCATATCAGGGAAACTATAAGAGATAATGCAATTTGGCAACCGGCAATGTAATTAGCATGCCGAATATTACTTGGAATGTGAATTGGAACGAAATCGCCAATAGGTAAGACCATTTTACAATTTGGGCCCAAGTTAGAAGCAGAGCCTAAGGTGTAAATTATCGATAGTCCATATCTCGGAAACTATAAAAGATAATGCAATTTGGCAACCGGCAATGTAATTAGCATGCCGAATATTACTTGGAATGTGAATTGGAACGAAATCGCCAATAGATAAGACCATTTTACAATTTGGGCCCAAGTTAGAAGCAGAGCCTAAGGTGTAAATTATCGATAGTCCATATCTGGGAAACTATAAGAGATAATGCAATTTGGCAACCGGCAATGTAATTAGCATGCCGAATATTACTTGGAATGTGAATTGGAACGAAATCGCCAATAGGTAAGACCATTTTACAATTTGGGCCCAAGTTAGAAGCAGAGCCTAAGGTGTAAATTATCGATAGTCCATATCTCGGAAACCATAAAAGATAATGCAATTTGGCAACCGGCAATGTAATTAGCATGCCGAATATTACTTGGAATGTGAATTGGAACGAAATCGCCAATAGGTAAGACCATTTTACAATTTGGGCCCAAGTTAGAAGCAGAGCCTAAGGTTAAAAATAATCGATAGTCCATATCTCGGAAACTATAAGAGATAATGCAATTTGGCAACCGGCAATGTAATTAGCATGCCGAATATTACTTGGAATGTGAATTGGAACGAAATCGCCAATAGATAAGACCATTTTACAATTTGGGCCCAAGTTAGAAGCAGAGCCCAAGGTGTAAATTATCGATAGTCCATATCTCGGAAACTATAAGAGATAATGCAATTTGGCAACCGGCAATGTAATTAGCATGCCGAATATTACTTGGAATGTGAATTGGAACGAAATCGCCAATAGGTAAGACCATTTTACAATTTGGGCCCAAGTTAGAAGCAGAGCCTAAGGTGTAAATTATCGATAGTCCATATCTCGGAAACTATAAGAGATAATGCAATTTGGCAACCGGCAATGTAATTAGCATGCCGAATATTACTTGGAATGTGAATTGGAACGAAATCGCCATTAGATAAGGCCATTTTACAATTTGGGCCCAAGTTAGAAGCAGAGCCTAAGGTGTAAATTATCGATAGCCCATATCTCGGAAACTATAAAAGATAATGCAATTTGGCAACCGGCAATGTAATTAGCATGCCGAATATTGCTTGGAATGTGAATTGGAACGAAATCGCCAATAGATAAGACCATTTTACAATTTGGGCCCAAGTTAGAAGCAGAGCCTAAGGTGTAAATTATCGATAGTCCATATCTCGTAAACTATAAGAGATAATGCAACTTGGCCACCGGCAATGTAATTAGCATTCCGAATATTACTTGGAATGTGAATTGGAACGAAAACGCCAATAGATAAGACCATTTAACAATTTGGGCCCAAGTTAGAAGCAGAGCCTAAGGTGTAAATTATCGATAGTCCATATCTGGGAAACTATAAGTGATAATGCAATTTGGCAACCGGCAATGTAATTAGCATGCCGAATATTACTTGGAATGTGTATTGGAACGAAATCGCCAATAGATAAGGCCATTTTACAATTTGGGCCCAAGTTAGAAGCAGAGCCTAAGGTGTAAATTATCGATAGTCCATATCTCGGAAACTATAAGAGATAATGCAATTTAGCAACCGGCAATGTAATCAGCATGCCGAATATTACTTGGAATGTGAATTGGAACGAAATCGCCAATAGATAAGGCCATTTTACAATTTTGGCCCAAGTTAGAAGCAGAGTCTAAGGTGTAAATTATCGATAGTCCATATCTCGGAAACTATAAAAGATAATGCAATTTGGCAACCGGCAATGTAATTAGCATGCCGAATATTACTTTGAATGTGAATTGGAACGAAATCGCCAATAGATAAGACCATTTAACAATTTGGGCCCAAGCTAGAAGCAGAGCCTAAGGTGTAAATTATCGATAGTCCATATCTGGGAAACTATAAGGGATAATGCAATTTGGCAACCGGCAATGTAATTAGCATGCCGAATATTACTTGGAATGTGAATTGGAACGAAATCGCCAATAGATAAGACCATTTTACAATTTGGGCCCAAGTTGGAAGCAGAGCCTAAGGTGTAAATTATCGATAGTCCATATCTCGGAAACTATAAGAGATAATGCAATTTGGCAACCGGCAATGTAATTAGCATGCCGAATATTACTAGGAATGTGAATTGGAACGAAATCGCCAATAGATAAGACCATTTTACAATTTGGGCCCAAGTTAGAAGCAGAGCCTAAGGTGTAAATTATCGATAGTCCATATCTCGGAAACTATAAGAGATAATACAATTGGCAACCGGCAATGTAAATAGCATGTCGAATATTACTTGGAATGTGAATTGGAACGAAATCGCCAATAGATAAGACCATTTTACAATTTGGGCCCAAGTTAGAAGCAGAGGCTAAGGTGTAAATTATCGATAGTCCATATCTCGTAAACTATAAGAGATAATGCAACTTGGCCACCGGCAATGTAATTAGCATGCCGAATATTACATGGAATGTGAATTGGAACGAAGTCGCCAATAGATAAGACCATTTAACAATTTGGGCCCAAGTTAGAAGCAGAGCCTAAGGTGTAAATTATAGATAGTCCATATCTCGGAAACTATAAGAGATAATGCAATTTGGCAACCGGCAATGTAATTATCATGCCGACTATTACTTGGAATGTGAATTGGAACGAAATCGCCAATAGATAAGACCATTTTACAATTTGGGCCCAAGTTAGAAGCAGAGCCTAAGGTGTAAATTATCGATAGTCCATATCTCGGAAACTATAAGAGATAATGCAATTTGGCAACCGGCAATGTAATTAGCATGCCGAATATTACTTGGAATGTGAATTGGAACGAAATCGCCATTAGATAAGGCCATTTTACAATTTGGGCCCAAGTTAGAAGCAGAGCCTAAGGTGTAAATTATCGATAGTCCATATCTCGGAAACTATAAAAGATAATGCAATTTGGCAACCAGCAATGTAATTAGCATGCCGAATATTGCTTGGAATGTGAATTGGAACGAAATCGCCAATAGATAAGACCATTTTACAATTTGGGTCCAAGTTAGAAGCAGAGCCTAAGGTGTAAATTATCGATAGTCCATATCTGGGAAACTATAAGAGATAATGCAATTTGGCAACCGGCAATGTAATTAGCATGCCGAATATTACTTGGACTGTGAATTGGAACGAAATCGCCAATAGGTAAGACCATTTTACAATTTGGGCCCAAGTTAGAAGCAGAGCCTAAGGTGTAAATTATCGATAGTCCATATCTCGGAAACTATAAAAGATAATGCAATTTGGCAACCGGCAATGTAATTAGCATGCCGAATATTACTTAGAATGTGAATTGGAACGAAATCGCCAATAGATAAGACCATTTTACAATTTGGGCCCAAGTTAGAAGCAGAGCCTAAGGTGTAAATTATCGATAGTCCATATCTGGGAAACTATAAGAGATAATGCAATTTGGCAACCGGCAATGTAATTAGCATGCCGAATATTACTTGGAATGTGAATTAGAATGAAATCGCCAATAGATAAGACCATTTTACAATTTGGGCCCAAGTTAGAAGCAGAGCCTAAGGTGTAAATTATCGATAGTCCATATCTGGGAAACTATAAGAGATAATGCAATTTGGCAACCGGCAATGTAATTAGCATGCCGAATATTACTTGGAATGTGAATTGGAACGAAATCGCCAATAGATAAGACCATTTTACAATTTGGGCTCAAGTTAGAAGCAGAGCCTAAGGTGTAAATTATCGATAGTCCATATCTCGGAAACTATAAAAGATAATGCAATTTGGCAACCGGCAATGTAATTAGCATGCCGAATATTACTTGGAATGTGAATTGGAACGAAATCGCCAATAGATAAGACCATTTTACAATTTGGGCCCAAGTTAGAAGCAGAGCCTAAGGTGTAAATTATCGATAGTCCATATCTCGGAAACTATAAGAGATAATGCAATTTGGCAACCGGCAATGTAATTAGCATGCCGAATATTACTTGGAATGTGAATTGGAACGAAATCGCCAATAGGTAAGACCATTTTACAATTTGGGCCCAAGTTAGAAGCAGAGCCTAAGGTGTAAATTATCGATAGTCCATATCTCGGAAACTATAAGAGATAATGCAATTTGGCAACCGGCAATGTAATTAGCATGCCGAATATTACTTGGAATGTGAATTGGAACGAAATCGCCATTAGATAAGGCCATTTTACAATTTGGGCCCAAGTTAGAAGCAGAGCCTAAGGTGTAAATTATCGATAGTCCATATCTCGGAAACTATAAAAGATAATGCAATTTGGCAACCAGCAATGTAATTAGCATGCCGAATATTGCTTGGAATGTGAATTGGAACGAAATCGCCAATAGATAAGACCATTTTACAATTTGGGTCCAAGTTAGAAGCAGAGCCTAAGGTGTAAATTATCGATAGTCCATATCTGGGAAACTATAAGAGATAATGCAATTTGGCAACCGGCAATGTAATTAGCATGCCGAATATTACTTGGAATGTGAATTGGAACGAAATCGCCAATAGGTAAGACCATTTTACAATTTGGGCCCAAGTTAGAAGCAGAGCCTAAGGTGTAAATTATCGATAGTCCATATCTCGGAAACTATAAAAGATAATGCAATTTGGCAACCGGCAATGTAATTAGCATGCCGAATATTACTTAGAATGTGAATTGGAACGAAATCGCCAATAGATAAGACCATTTTACAATTTGGGCCCAAGTTAGAAGCAGAGCCTAAGGTGTAAATTATCGATAGTCCATATCTGGGAAACTATAAGAGATAATGCAATTTGGCAACCGGCAATGTAATTAGCATGCCGAATATTACTTGGAATGTGAATTGGAATGAAATCGCCAATAGATAAGACCATTTTACAATTTGGGCCCAAGTTAGAAGCAGAGCCTAAGGTGTAAATTATCGATAGTCCATATCTGGGAAACTATAAGAGATAATGCAATTTGGCAACCGGCAATGTAATTAGCATGCCGAATATTACTTGGAATGTGAATTGGAACGAAATCGCCAATAGATAAGACCATTTTACAATTTGGGCTCAAGTTAGAAGCAGAGCCTAAGGTGTAAATTATCGATAGTCCATATCTCGGAAACTATAAAAGATAATGCAATTTGGCAACCGGCAATGTAATTAGCATGCCGAATATTACTTGGAATGTGAATTGGAACGAAATCGCCAATAGGTAAGACCATTTTACAATTTGGGCCCAAGTTAGAAGCAGAGCCTAAGGTGTAAATTATCGATAGTCCATATCTCGGAAACCATAAAAGATAATGCAATTTGGCAACCGGCAATGTAATTAGCATGCCGAATATTACTTGGAATGTGAATTGGAACGAAATCGCCAATAGGTAAGACCATTTTACAATTTGGGCCCAAGTTAGAAGCAGAGCCTAAGGTTAAAAATAATCGATAGTCCATATCTCGGAAACTATAAGAGATAATGCAATTTGGCAACCGGCAATGTAATTAGCATGCCGAATATTACTTGGAATGTGAATTGGAACGAAATCGCCATTAGATAAGACCATTTTACAATTTGGGCCCAAGTTAGAAGCAGAGCCCAAGGTGTAAATTATCGATAGTCCATATCTCGGAAACTATAAAAGATAATGCAATTTGGCAACCGGCAATGTAATTAGCATGCCGAATATTGCTTGGAATGTGAATTGGAACGAAATCGCCAATAGATAAGACCATTTTACAAGTTGGGTCCAAGTTAGAAGCAGAGCCTAAGGTGTAAATTATCGATAGTCCATATCTCGGAAACTATAAAAGATAATGCAATTTGGCAACCGGCAATGTAATTAGCATGCCGAATATTACTTGGAATGTGAATTGGAACGAAATCGCCAATAGGTAAGACCATTTTACAATTTGGGCCCAAGTTAGAAGCAGAGCCTAAGGTGTAAATTATCGATAGTCCATATCTCGGAAACCATAAAAGATAATGCAATTTGGCAACCGGCAATGTAATTAGCATGCCGAATATTACTTGGAATGTGAATTGGAACGAAATCGCCAATAGGTAAGACCATTTTACAATTTGGGCCCAAGTTAGAAGCAGAGCCTAAGGTTAAAAATAATCGATAGTCCATATCTCGGAAACTATAAGAGATAATGCAATTTGGCAACCGGCAATGTAATTAGCATGCCGAATATTACTTGGAATGTGAATTGGAACGAAATCGCCAATAGATAAGACAATTTTACAATTTGGGCCCAAGTTAGAAGCAGAGCCTAAGGTGTAAATTATCGATAGTCCATATCTCGGAAACTATAAGGGATAATACATTTTGGCAACCGGCAATGTAATTATCATGCCGAATATTACTTGGAATGTGAATTGGAACGAAATCGCCAATAGATAAGACCATTTTACAATTTGGGCCCCAGTTAGAAGCAGAGCCTAAGGTGTAAATTATCGATAGTCCATATCTCGGAAACTATAAAAGATAATGAATTTGGCAACCGGCAATGTAATTAGCATGCCGAATATTACTTGGAATGTGAATTGGAACGAAATCGCCATTAGATAAGGCCATTTTACAATTTGGGCCCAAGTTAGAAGCAGAGCCTAAGGTGTAAATTATCGATAGTCCATATCTCGTAAACTATAAGAGATAATGCAACTTGGCCACCGGCAATGTAATTAGCATTGCGAATATTACTTGGAATGTGAACTGGAACGAAATCGCCAATAGATAAGACCATTTAACAATTTGGGCCCAAGTTAGAAGCAGAGCCTAAGGTGTAAATTATCGATAGTCCATATCTGGGAAACTATAAGTGATAATGCAATTTGGCAACCGGCAATGTAATTAGCATGCCGAATATTACTTGGAATGTGAATTGGAACGAAATCGCCAATAGATAAGGCCATTTTACAATTTGGGCCCAAGTTAGAAGCAGAGCCTAAGGTGTAAATTATCGATAGTCCATATCTCGGAAACTATAAGAGATAATGCAATTTGGCAACCGGCAATGTAATCAGCATGCCGAATATTACTTGGAATGTGAATTGGAACGAAATCGCCAATAGATAAGGCCATTTGACAATTTTGGCCCAAGTTAGAAGCAGAGCCTAAGGTGTAAATTATCGATAGTCCATATCTCGGAAACTATAAGAGATAATGCAATTTGGCAACCGGCAATGTAATCAGCATGCCGAATATTACTTGGAATGTGAATTGGAACGAAATCGCCAATAGATAAGACCATTTTACAATTTGGGCCCAAGTTAGAAGCAGAGCCTAAGGTGTAAATTATCGATAGTCCATATCTGGGAAACTATAAGGGATAATGCAATTTGGCAACCGGCAATGTAATTAGCATGCCGAATATTACTTGGAATGTGAATTGGAACGAAATCGCCAATAGATAAGACCATTTTACAATTTGGGCCCAAGTTGGAAGCAGAGCCTAAGGTGTAAATTATCGATAGTCCATATTTCGGAAACTATAAGAGATAATGCAATTTGGCAACCGGCAATGTAATTAGCATGCCGAATATTACTTGGAATGTGAATTGGAACGAAATCGCCATTAGATAAGGCCATTTTACAATTTGGGCCCAAGTTAGAAGCAGAGCCTAAGGTGTAAATTATCGATAGTCCATATCTCGGAAACTATAAAAGATAATGCAATTTGGCAACCAGCAATGTAATTAGCATGCCGAATATTGCTTGGAATGTGAATTGGAACGAAATCGCCAATAGATAAGACCATTTTACAATTTGGGTCCAAGTTAGAAGCAGAGCCTAAGGTGTAAATTATCGATAGTCCATATCTGGGAAACTATAAGAGATAATGCAATTTGGCAACCGGCAATGTAATTAGCATGCCGAATATTACTTGGAATGTGAATTGGAACGAAATCGCCAATAGGTAAGACCATTTTACAATTTGGGCCCAAGTTAGAAGCAGAGCCTAAGGTGTAAATTATCGATAGTCCATATCTCGGAAACTATAAAAGATAATGCAATTTGGCAACCGGCAATGTAATTAGCATGCCGAATATTACTTAGAATGTGAATTGGAACGAAATCGCCAATAGATAAGACCATTTTACAATTTGGGCCCAAGTTAGAAGCAGAGCCTAAGGTGTAAATTATCGATAGTCCATATCTGGGAAACTATAAGAGATAATGCAATTTGGCAACCGGCAATGTAATTAGCATGCCGAATATTACTTGGAATGTGAATTGGAATGAAATCGCCAATAGATAAGACCATTTTACAATTTGGGCCCAAGTTAGAAGCAGAGCCTAAGGTGTAAATTATCGATAGTCCATATCTGGGAAACTATAAGAGATAATGCAATTTGGCAACCGGCAATGTAATTAGCATGCCGAATATTACTTGGAATGTGAATTGGAACGAAATCGCCAATAGATAAGACCATTTTACAATTTGGGCTCAAGTTAGAAGCAGAGCCTAAGGTGTAAATTATCGATAGTCCATATCTCGGAAACTATAAAAGATAATGCAATTTGGCAACCGGCAATGTAATTAGCATGCCGAATATTACTTGGAATGTGAATTGGAACGAAATCGCCAATAGATAAGACCATTTTACAATTTGGGCCCAAGTTAGAAGCAGAGCCTAAGGTGTAAATTATCGATAGTCCATATCTCGGAAACTATAAGAGATAATGCAATTTGGCAACCGGCAATGTAATTAGCATGCCGAATATTACTTGGAATGTGAATTGGAACGAAATCGCCAATAGGTAAGACCATTTTACAATTTGGGCCCAAGTTAGAAGCAGAGCCTAAGGTGTAAATTATCGATAGTCCATATCTCGGAAACTATAAAAGATAATGCAATTTGGCAACCGGCAATGTAATTAGCATGCCGAATATTGCTTGGAATGTGAATTGGAACGAAATCGCCAATAGATAAGACCATTTTACAATTTGGGTCCAAGTTAGAAGCAGAGCCTAAGGTGTAAATTATCGATAGTCCATATCTGGGAAACTATAAGAGATAATGCAATTTGGCAACCGGCAATGTAATTAGCATGCCGAATATTACTTGGAATGTGAATTGGAACGAAATCGCCAATAGATAAGGCCATTTTACAATTTGGGCCCAAGTTAGAAGCAGAGCCTAAGGTGTAAATTATCTATAGTCCATATCTCGGAAACTATAAGAGATAATGCAATTTGGCAACCGGCAATGTAATCAGCATGCCGAATATTACTTGGAATGTGAATTGGAACGAAATCGCCAATAGATAAGGCCATTTTACAATTTTGGCCCAAGTTAGAAGCAGAGTCTAAGGTGTAAATTATCGATAGTCCATATCTCGGAAACTATAAAAGATAATGCAATTTGGCAACCGGCAATGTAATTAGCATGCCGAATATTACTTTGAATGTGAATTGGAACGAAATCGCCAATAGATAAGACCATTTTACAATTTGGGCCCAAGTTAGAAGCAGAGCCTAAGGTGTAAATTATCGATAGTCCATATCTGGGAAACTATAAGGGATAATGCAATTTGGCAACCGGCAATGTAATTAGCATGCCGAATATTACTTGGAATGTGAATTGGAACGAAATCGCCAATAGATAAGACCATTTTACAATTTGGGCCCAAGTTGGAAGCAGAGCCTAAGGTGTAAATTATCGATAGTCCATATCTCGGAAACTATAAGAGATAATGCAATTTGGCAACCGGCAATGTAATTAGCATGCCGAATATTACTTGGGATGTGAATTGGAACGAAATCGCCAATAGATAAGACCATTTTACAATTTGGGCCCAAGTTAGAAGCAGAGCCTAAGGTGTAAATTATCGATAGTCCATATCTCGGAAACTATAAGAGATAATACAATTGGCAACCGGCAATGTAAATAGCATGCCGAATATTACTTGGAATGTGAATTGGAACGAAATCGCCAATAGATAAGACCATTTTACAATTTGGGCCCAAGTTAGAAGCAGAGCCTAAGGTGTAAATTATCGATAGTCCATATCTCGTAAACTATAAGAGATAATGCAACTTGGCCACCGGCAATGTAATTAGCATGCCGAATATTACATGGAATGTGAATTGGAACGAAGTCGCCAATAGATAAGACCATTTAACAATTTGGGCCCAAGTTAGAAGCAGAGCCTAAGGTGTAAATTATCGATAGTCCATATCTCGTAAACTATAAGAGATAATGCAACTTGGCCACCGGCAATGTAATTAGCATGCCGAATATTACATGGAATGTGAATTGGAACGAAGTCGCCAATAGATAAGACCATTTAACAATTTGGGCCCAAGTTAGAAGCAGAGCCTAAGGTGTAAATTATAGATAGTCCATATCTCGGAAACTATAAGAGATAATGCAATTTGGCAACCGGCAATGTAATTATCATGCCGAATATTACTTGGAATGTGAATTGGAACGAAATCGCCAATAGATAAGACCATTTTACAATTTGGGCCCAAGTTAGAAGCAGAGCCTAAGGTGTAAATTATCGATAGTCCATATCTCGGAAACTATAAGAGATAATGCAATTTGGCAACCGGCAATGTAATTAGCATGCCGAATATTACTTGGAATGTGAATTGGAACGAAATCGCCAATAGGTAAGACCATTTTACAATTTGGGCCCAAGTTAGAAGCAGAGCCTAAGGTGTAAATTATCGATAGTCCATATCTCGGAAACTATAAGAGATAATGCAATTTGGCAACCGGCAATGTAATTAGCATGCCGAATATTACTTGGATTGTGAATTGGAACGAAATCGCCATTAGATAAGGCCATTTTACAATTTGGGCCCAAGTTAGAAGCAGAGCCTAAGGTGTAAATTATCGATAGTCCATATCTCGGAAACTATAAAAGATAATGCAATTTGGCAACCGGCAATGTAATTAGCATGCCGAATATTGCTTGGAATGTGAATTGGAACGAAATCGCCAATAGATAAGACCATTTTACAATTTGGGTCCAAGTTAGAAGCAGAGCCTAAGGTGTAAATTATCGATAGTCCATATCTGGGAAACTATAAGAGATAATGCAATTTGGCAACCGGCAATGTAATTAGCATGCCGAATATTACTTGGAATGTGAATTGGAACGAAATCGCCAATAGGTAAGACCATTTTACAATTTGGGCCCAAGTTAGAAGCAGAGCCTAAGGTGTAAATTATCGATAGTCCATATCTCGGAAACTATAAAAGATAATGCAATTTGGCAACCGGCAATGTAATTAGCATGCCGAATATTACTTAGAATGTGAATTGGAACGAAATCGCCAATAGATAAGACCATTTTACAATTTGGGCCCAAGTTAGAAGCAGAGCCTAAGGTGTAAATTATCGATAGTCCATATCTGGGAAACTATAAGAGATAATGCAATTTGGCAACCGGCAATGTAATTAGCATGCCGAATATTACTTGGAATGTGAATTGGAATGAAATCGCCAATAGATAAGACCATTTAACAATTTGGGCCCAAGTTAGAAGCAGAGCCTAAGGTGTAAATTATAGATAGTCCATATCTCGGAAACTATAAGAGATAATGCAATTTGGCAACCGGCAATGTAATTATCATGCCGAATATTACTTGGAATGTGAATTGGAACGAAATCGCCAATAGATAAGACCATTTTACAATTTGGGCCCAAGTTAGAAGCAGAGCCTAAGGTGTAAATTATCGATAGTCCATATCTCGGAAACTATAAGAGATAATGCAATTTTGCAACCGGCAATGTAATTAGCATGCCGAATATTACTTGGAATGTGAATTGGAACGAAATCGCCAATAGGTAAGACCATTTTACAATTTGGGCCCAAGTTAGAAGCAGAGCCTAAGGTGTAAATTATCGATAGTCCATATCTCGGAAACTATAAGAGATAATGCAATTTGGCAACCGGCAATGTAATTAGCATGCCGAATATTACTTGGAATGTGAATTGGAACGAAATCGCCATTAGATAAGGCCATTTTACAATTTGGGCCCAAGTTAGAAGCAGAGCCTAAGGTGTAAATTATCGATAGTCCATATCTCGGAAACTATAAAAGATAATGCAATTTGGCAACCGGCAATGTAATTAGCATGCCGAATATTGCTTGGAATGTGAATTGGAACGAAATCGCCAATAGATAAGACCATTTTACAATTTGGGTCCAAGTTAGAAGCAGAGCCTAAGGTGTAAATTATCGATAGTCCATATCTGGGAAACTATAAGAGATAATGCAATTTGGCAACCGGCAATGTAATTAGCATGCCGAATATTACTTGGAATGTGAATTGGAACGAAATCGCCAATAGGTAAGACCATTTTACAATTTGGGCCCAAGTTAGAAGCAGAGCCTAAGGTGTAAATTATCGATAGTCCATATCTCGGAAACTATAAAAGATAATGCAATTTGGCAACCGGCAATGTAATTAGCATGCCGAATATTACTTAGAATGTGAATTGGAACGAAATCGCCAATAGATAAGACCATTTTACAATTTGGGCCCAAGTTAGAAGCAGAGCCTAAGGTGTAAATTATCGATAGTCCATATCTGGGAAACTATAAGAGATAATGCAATTTGGCAACGGGCAATGTAATTAGCATGCCGAATATTACTTGGAATGTGAATTGGAATGAAATCGCCAATAGATAAGACCATTTTACAATTTGGGCCCAAGTTAGAAGCAGAGCCTAAGGTGTAAATTATCGATAGTCCATATCTGGGAAACTATAAGAGATAATGCAATTTGGCAACCGGCAATGTAATTAGCATGCCGAATATTACTTGGAATGTGAATTGGAACGAAATCGCCAATAGATAAGACCATTTTACAATTTGGGCTCAAGTTAGAAGCAGAGCCTAAGGTGTAAATTATCGATGGTCCATATCTCGGAAACTATAAGAGATAATGCAATTTGGCAACCGGCAATGTAATTAGCATGCCGAATATTACTTGGAATGTGAATTGGAACGAAATCGCCAATAGGTAAGACCATTTTACAATTTGGGCCCAAGTTAGAAGCAGAGCCTAAGGTGTAAATTATCGATAGTCCATATCTCGGAAACCATAAAAGATAATGCAATTTGGCAACCGGCAATGTAATTAGCATGCCGAATATTACTTGGAATGTGAATTGGAACGAAATCGCCATTAGATAAGGCCATTTTACAATTTGGGCCCAAGATAGAAGCAGAGCCTAAGGTGTAAATTATCGATAGTCCATATCTCGGAAACTATAAGAGATAATGCAATTTGGCAACCGGCAATGTAATTAGCATGCCGAATATTGCTTGGAACGTGAATTGGAACGAAATCGCCAATAGATAAGACCATTTTACAATTTGGGTCCAAGTTAGAAGCAGAGCCTAAGGTGTAAATTATCGATAGTCCATATCTCGGAAACTATAAAAGATAATGCAATTTGGCAACCGGCAATGTAATTAGCATGCCGAATATTACTTGGAATGTGAATTGGAACGAAATCGCCAATAGGTAAGACCATTTTACAATTTGGGCCCAAGTTAGAAGCAGAGCCTAAGGTGTAAATTATCGATAGTCCATATCTCGGAAACCATAAAAGATAATGCAATTTGGCAACCGGCAATGTAATTAGCATGCCGAATATTACTTGGAATGTGAATTGGAACGAAATCGCCAATAGATAAGACCATTTTACAATTTGGGCCCAAGTTAGAAGCAGAGCCTAAGGTGTAAATTATCGATAGTCCATATCTTGGAAACTATAAGGGATAATACAATTTGGCAACCGGCAATGTAATTATCATGCCGAATATTACTTGGAATGTGAATTGGAACGAAATCGCCAATAGATAAGACCATTTTACAATTTGGGCCCAAGTTAGAAGCAGAGCCTAAGGTGTAAATTATCGATAGTCCATATCTCGGAAACTATAAGAGATAATGCAATTTGGCAACCGGCAATGTAATTAGCATGCCGAATATTACTTGTAATGTGAATTGGAACGAAATCGCCAATAGGTAAGACCATTTTACAATTTGGGCCCAAGTTAGAAGCAGAGCCTAAGGTGTAAATTATCGATAGTCCATATCTCGGAAACTATAAGAGATAATGCAATTTGGCAACCGGCAATGTAATTAGCATGCCGAATATTACTTGGAATGTGAATTGGAACGAAATCGCCATTAGATAAGGCCATTTTACAATTTGGGCCCAAGTTAGAAGCAGAGCCTAAGGTGTAAATTATCGATAGTCCATATCTCGGAAACTATAAAAGATAATGCAATTTGGCAACCGGCAATGTAATTAGCATGCCGAATATTGCTTGGAATGTGAATTGGAACGAAATCGCCAATAGATAAGACCATTTTACAATTTGGGCCCAAGTTAGAAGCAGAGCCTAAGGTGTAAATTATCGATAGTCCATATCTCGTAAACTATAAGAGATAATGCAACTTGGCCACCGGCAATGTAATTAGCATTGCGAATATTACTTGGAATGTGAATTGGAACGAAATCGCCAATAGATAAGACCATTTAACAGTTTGGGCCCAAGTTAGAAGCAGAGCCTAAGGTGTAAATTATCGATAGTCCATATCTGGGAAACTATAAGTGATAATGCAATTTGGCAACCGGCAATGTAATTAGCATGCCGAATATTACTTGGAATGTGAATTGGAACGAAATCGCCAATAGATAAGGCCATTTTACAATTTGGGCCCAAGTTAGAAGCAGAGCCTAAGGTGTAAATTATCGATAGTCCATATCTCGGAAACTATAAGAGATAATGCAATTTGGCAACCGGCAATGTAATCAGCATGCCGAATATTACTTGGAATGTGAATTGGAACGAAATCGCCAATAGATAAGGCCATTTTACAATTTTGGCCCAAGTTAGAAGCAGAGTCTAAGGTGTAAATTATCGATAGTCCATATCTCGGAAACTATAAAAGATAATGCAATTTGGCAACCGGCAATGTAATTAGCATGCCGAATATTACTTTGAATGTGAATTGGAACGAAATCGCCAATAGATAAGACCATTTTACAATTTGGGCCCAAGTTAGAAGCAGAGCCTAAGGTGTAAATTATCGATAGTCCATATCTGGGAAACTATAAGGGATAATGCAATTTGGCAACCGGCAATGTAATTAGCATGCCGAATATTACTTGGAATGTGAATTGGAACGAAATCGCCAATAGATAAGACCATTTTACAATTTGGGCCCAAGTTGGAAGCAGAGCCTAAGGTGTAAATTATCGATAGTCCATATCTCGGAAACTATAAAAGATAATGCAATTTGGCAACCGGCAATGTAATTAGCATGCCGAATATTACTTTGAATGTGAATTGGAACGAAATCGCCAATAGATAAGACCATTTTACAATTTGGGCCCAAGTTAGAAGCAGAGCCTAAGGCGTAAATTATCGATAGTCCATATCTGGGAAACTATAAGGGATAATGCAATTTGGCAACCGGCAATGTAATTAGCATGCCGAATATTACTTGGAATGTGAATTGGAACGAAATCGCCAATAGATAAGACCATTTTACAATTTGGGCCCAAGTTAGAAGCAGAGCCTAAGGTGTAAATTATCGATAGTCCATATCTCGGAAACTATAAGAGATAATACAATTGGCAACCGGCAATGTAATTAGCATGCCGAATATTACTTGTAATGTGAATTGGAACGAAATCGCCAATAGATAAGACCATTTTACAATTTGGGCCCAAGTTAGAAGCAGAGCCTAAGGTGTAAATTATCGATAGTCCTTATCTCGTAAACTATAAGAGATAATGCAACTTGGCCACCGGCAATGTAATTAGCATGCCGAATATTACATGGAATGTGAATTGGAACGAAGTCGCCAATAGATAAGACCATTTAACAATTTGGGCCCAAGTTAGAAGCAGAGCCTAAGGTGTAAATTATAGATAGTCCATATCTCGGAAACTATAAGAGATAATGCAATTTGGCAACCGGCAATGTAATTATCATGCCGAATATTACTTGGAATGTGAATTGGAACGAAATCGCCAATAGATAAGACCATTTTACAATTTGGGCCCAAGTTAGAAGCAGAGCCTAAGGTGTAAATTATCGATAGTCCATATCTCGGAAACTATAAGAGATAATGCAATTTGGCAACCGGCAATGTAATTAGCATGCCGAATATTACTTGGAATGTGAATTGGAACGAAATCGCCAATAGGTAAGACCATTTTACAATTTGGGCCCAAGTTAGAAGCAGAGCCTAAGGTGTAAATAATCGATAGTCCATATCTCGGAAACTATAAGAGATAATGCAATTTGGCAACCGGCAATATAACTAGCATGCCGAATATTACTTGGAATGTGAATTGGAACGAAATCGCCATTAGATAAGGCCATTTTACAATTTGGGCCCAAGTTAGAAGCAGAGCCTAAGGTGTAAATTATCGATAGTCCATATCTCGGAAACTATAAAAGATAATGCAATTTGGCAACCGGCAATGTAATTAGCATGCCGAATATTGCGTGGAATGTGAATTGGAACGAAATCGCCAATAGATAAGACCATTTTACAATTTGGGTCCAAGTTAGAAGCAGAGCCTAAGGTGTAAATTATCGATAGTCCATATCTGGGAAACTATAAGAGATAATGCAATTTGGCAACCGGCAATGTAATTAGCATGCCGAATATTACTTGGAATGTGAATTGGAACGAAATCGCCAATAGGTAAGACCATTTTACAATTTGGGCCCAAGTTAGAAGCAGAGCCTAAGGTGTAAATTATCGATAGTCCATATCTGGGAAACTATAAGAGATAATGCAATTTGGCAACCGGCAATGTAATTAGCATGCCGAATATTACTTGGAATGTGAATTGGAATGAAATCGCCAATAGATAAGACCATTTTACAATTTGGGCCCAAGTTAGAAGCAGAGCCTAAGGTGTAAATTATCGATAGTCCATATCTGGGAAACTATAAGAGATAATGCAATTTGGCAACCGGCAATGTAATTAGCATGCCGAATATTACTTGGAATGTGAATTGGAACGAAATCGCCAATAGATAAGACCATTTTACAATTTGGGCTCAAGTTAGAAGCAGAGCCTAAGGTGTAAATTATCGATAGTCCATATCTCGGAAACTATAAAAGATAATGCAATTTGGCAACCGGCAATGTAATTAGCATGCCGAATATTACTTGGAATGTGAATTGGAACGAAATCGCCAATAGGTAAGACCATTTTACAATTTGGGCCCAAGTTAGAAGCAGAGCCTAAGGTGTAAATTATCGATAGTCCATATCTCGGAAACCATAAAAGATAATGCAATTTGGCAACCGGCAATGTAATTAGCATGCCGAATATTACTTGGAATGTGAATTGGAACGAAATCGCCAATAGGTAAGACCATTTTACAATTTGGGCCCAAGTTAGAAGCAGAGCCTAAGGTTAAAAATAATCGATAGTCCATATCTCGGAAACTATAAGAGATAATGCAATTTGGCAACCGGCAATGTAATTAGCATGCCGAATATTACTTGGAATGTGAATTGGAACGAAATCGCCAATAGATAAGACCATTTTACAATTTGGGCCCAAGTTAGAAGCAGATCCTAAGGTGTAAATTATCGATGGTCCATATCTCGGAAACTATAAGAGATAATGCAATTTGGCAACCGGCAATGTAATTATCATGCCGAATATTACTTGGAATGTGAATTGGAACGAAATCGCCAATAGATAAGACCATTTTACAATTTGGGCCCAAGTTAGAAGCAGAGCCTAAGGTGTAAATTATCGATAGTCCATATCTCGGAAACTATAAGAGATAATGCAATTTGGCAACCGGCAATGTAATTAGCATGCCGAATATTACTTGGAATGTGAATTGGAACGAAATCGCCAATAGGTAAGACCATTTTACAATTTGGGCCCAAGTTAGAAGCAGAGCCTAAGGTGTAAATAATCGATAGTCCATATCTCGGAAACTATAAGAGATAATGCAATTTGGCAACCGGCAATATAACTAGCATGCCGAATATTACTTGGAATGTGAATTGGAACGAAATCGCCATTAGATAAGGCCATTTTACAATTTGGGCCCAAGTTAGAAGCAGAGCCTAAGGTGTAAATTATCGATAGTCCATATCTCGGAAACTATAAAAGATAATGCAATTTGGCAACCGGCAATGTAATTAGCATGCCGAATATTGCGTGGAATGTGAATTGGAACGAAATCGCCAATAGATAAGACCATTTTACAATTTGGGTCCAAGTTAGAAGCAGAGCCTAAGGTGTAAATTATCGATAGTCCATATCTGGGAAACTATAAGAGATAATGCAATTTGGCAACCGGCAATGTAATTAGCATGCCGAATATTACTTGGAATGTGAATTGGAACGAAATCGCCAATAGGTAAGACCATTTTACAATTTGGGCCCAAGTTAGAAGCAGAGCCTAAGGTGTAAATTATCGATAGTCCATATCTGGGAAACTATAAGAGATAATGCAATTTGGCAACCGGCAATGTAATTAGCATGCCGAATATTACTTGGAATGTGAATTGGAATGAAATCGCCAATAGATAAGACCATTTTACAATTTGGGCCCAAGTTAGAAGCAGAGCCTAAGGTGTAAATTATCGATAGTCCATATCTGGGAAACTATAAGAGATAATGCAATTTGGCAACCGGCAATGTAATTAGCATGCCGAATATTACTTGGAATGTGAATTGGAACGAAATCGCCAATAGATAAGACCATTTTACAATTTGGGCTCAAGTTAGAAGCAGAGCCTAAGGTGTAAATTATCGATAGTCCATATCTCGGAAACTATAAGAGATAATGCAGTTTGGCAACCGGCAATGTAATTAGCATGCCGAATATTACTTGGAATGTGAATTGGAACGAAATCGCCAATAGATAAGACGATTTTACAATTTGGGCCCAAGTTAGAAGCAGAGCCTAAGGTGTAAATTATCGATAGTCCATATATCGGAAACTATAAGACATAATGCAATTTGGCAACCGGCAATGTAATTAGCATGCCGAATATTACTTGGAATGTGAATTGGAACGAAATCGCCAATAGATAAGACCATTTTACAATTTGGGCCCAAGTTAGAAGCAGAGCCTAAGTTGTAAATTATCGATAGTCCATATCTCGGAAACTATAAGAGATAATGCAATTTGGCAACCGGCAATGTAATTACCATGCCGAATATTACTTGGAATATGAATTGGAACGAAATCGCCAATAGATAAGACCATTTTACAATTTGGGCCTAAGTTAGAAGCAGAGCCTAATGTGTAAATTATCGATAGTCCATATCTCGGAAACTATAAGAGATAATGCAATTTGGCAACCGGCAATGTAATTAGCATGCCGAATATTACTTGGAATGTGAATTGGAACGAAATCGCCAATAGATAAGACCATTTTACAATTTGGGCCCAAGTTAGAAGCAGAGCCTAAGGTGTAAATTATCGATAGTCCATATCTTGGAAACTATAAGAGATAATGCAATTTGGCAACCGGCAATGTAATTAGCATGCCGAATATTACTTGGAATGTGAATTGGAACGAAATCGCCAATAGATAAGACCATTTTACAATTTGGGCATAAGTTAGAAGCAGAGCCTAAGGTGTAAATTATCGATAGTCCATATCTCGGAAACTATAAGAGATAATGCAATTTGGCAACCGGCATTGTAATTAGCATGCCGAATATTATTTGGAATGTGAATTGGAACGAAATCGCCAATAGATAAGACCATTTTACAATTTGGGCCCAAGTTAGAAGCAGAGCCTAAGGTGTAAATTATCGATAGTCCATATCTCGGAAACTATAAGAGATAATGCAATTTCGCAACCGGCAATGTAATTAGCATGCCGAATATTACTTGGAATATGAATTGGAACGAAATCGCCAATAGATAAGACCATTTTACAATTTGGGCATAAGTTAGAAGCAGAGCCTAAGGTGTAAATTATCGATAGTCCATATCTCGGAAACTATAAGAGATAATGCAATTTGGCAACCGGCATTGTAATTAGCATGCCGAATATTATTTGGAATGTGAATTGGAACGAAATCGCCAATAGATAAGACCATTTTACAATTTGGGCCCAAGTTAGAAGCAGAGCCTAAGGTGTAAATTATCGATAGTCCATATCTCGGAAACTATAAGAGATAATGCAATTTCGCAACCGGCAATGTAATTAGCATGCCGAATATTACTTGGAATATGAATTGGAACGAAATCGCCAATAGATAAGACCATTTTACAATTTGGGCCTAAGTTAGAAGCAGAGCCTAATGTGTAAATTATCAATAGTCCATATCTCGGAAACTATAAGAGATTATGCAATTTGGCAACCGGCAATGTAATTAGCATGCCGAATATTACTTGGAATGTGAATTGGAACGAAATCGCCAATAGATAAGACCATTTTACAATTTGGGCCCAAGTTAGAAGCAGAGCCTAAGGTGTAAATTATCGATAGTCCATATCTTGGAAACTATAAGAGATAATGCAATTTGGCAACCGGCAATGTAATTAGCATGCCGAATATTACTTGGAATGTGAATTGGAACGAAATCGCCAATAGATAAGACCATTTTACAATTTGGGCCTAAGTTAGAAGCAGAGCCTAATGTGTAAATTATCAATAGTCCATATCTCGGAAACTATAAGAGATTATGCAATTTGGCAACCGGCAATGTAATTAGCATGCCGAATATTACTTGGAATGTGAATTGGAACGAAATCGCCAATAGATAAGACCATTTTACAATTTGGGCCCAAGTTAGAAGCAGAGCCTAAGGTGTAAATTATCGATAGTCCATATCTTGGAAACTATAAGAGATAATGCAATTTGGCAACCGGCAATGTAATTAGCATGCCGAATATTACTTGGAATGTGAATTGGGACGAAATCGCAAATAGATAAGACCATTTTAAAATTTGGGCCCAAGTTAGAAGCAGAGCCTAAGGTGTAAATTATCGATAGTCCATATCTGGGAAACTATAAGGGATAATGCAATTTGGCAACCGGCAATGTAATTAGCATGCCGAATATTACTTGGAATGTGAATTGGAACGAAATCGCCAATAGATAAGGCCATTTTACAATTTGGGCCCAAGTTGGAAGCAGAGCCTAAGGTGTAAATTATCGATAGTCCATATCTCGGAAACTATAAGAGATAATGCAATTTGGCAACCGGCAATGTAATTAGCATGCCGAATATTACTTGGAATGTGAATTGGAACGAAATCGCCAATAGATAAGACCATTTTACAATTTGGGCCCAAGTTAGAAGCAGAGCCTAAGGTGTAAATTATCGATAGTCCATATCTCGGAAACTATAAGAGATAATACAATTGGCAACCGGCAATGTAAATAGCATGCCGAATATTACTTGGAATGTGAATTGGAACGAAATCGCCAATAGATAAGACCATTTTACAATTTGGGCCCAAGTTAGAAGCAGAGCCTAAGGTGTAAATTATCGATAGTCCATATCTCGTAAACTATAAGAGATAATGCAACTTGGCCACCGGCAATGTAATTAGCATGCCGAATATTACATGGAATGTGAATTGGAACGAAGTCGCCAATAGATAAGACCATTTAACAATTTGGGCCCAAGTTAGAAGCAGAGCCTAAGGTGTAAATTATAGATAGTCCATATCTCGGAAACTATAAGAGATAATGCAATTTGGCAACCGGCAATGTAATTATCATGCCGAATATTACTTGGAATGTGAATTGGAACGAAATCGCCAATAGATAAGACCATTTTACAATTTGGGCCCAAGTTAGAAGCAGAGCCTAAGGTGTAAATTATCGACAGTCCATATCTCGGAAACTATAAGAGATAATGCAATTTGGCAACCGGCAATGTAATTAGCATGCCGAATATTACTTGGAATGTGAATTGGAACGAAATCGCCAATAGGTAAGACCATTTTACAATTTGGGCCCAAGTTAGAAGCAGAGCCTAAGGTGTAAATTATCGATAGTCCATATCTCGGAAACTATAAGAGATAATGCAATTTGGCAACCGGCAATGTAATTAGCATGCCGAATATTACTTGGAATGTGAATTGGAACGAAATCGCCATTAGATAAGGCCATTTTACAATTTGGGCCCAAGTTAGAAGCAGAGCCTAAGGTGTAAATTATCGATAGTCCATATCTCGGAAACTATAAAAGATAATGCAATTTGGCAACCGGCAATGTAATTAGCATGCCGAATATTGCTTGGAATGTGAATTGGAACGAAATCGCCAATAGATAAGACCATTTTACAATTTGGGTCCAAGTTAGAAGCAGAGCCTAAGGTGTAAATTATCGATAGTCCATATCTGGGAAACTATAAGAGATAATGCAATTTGGCAACCGGCAATGTAATTAGCATGCCGAATATTACTTGGAATGTGAATTGGAACGAAATCGCCAATAGGTAAGACCGTTTTACAATTTGGGCCCAAGTTAGAAGCAGAGCCTAAGGTGTAAATTATCGATAGTCCATATCTGGGAAACTATAAGAGATAATGCAATTTGGCAACCGGCAATGTAATTAGCATGCCGAATATTACTTGGAATGTGAATTGGAACGAAATCGCCAATAGATAAGACCACTTTACAGTTTGGGCCCAAGTTAGAAGCAGAGCCTAAGGTTAAAAATAATCGATAGTCCATATCTCGGAAACTATAAGAGATAATGCAATTTGGGAACCGGCATTGTAATTAGCATGCCAAATATTACTTGGAATGTGAATTGGAACGAAATCGCCAATAGATAAGACCATTTTACAATTTGGGCCCAAGTTAGAAGCAGAGCCTAAGGTGTAAATTATCGATAGTCCATATCTCGGAAACTATAAGAGATAATGCAACTTGGCCACCGGTAATGTAATTAGCATGCCGAATATTACTTGGAATGTGAATTGGAACGAAATCGCCAATAGATAAGACCATTTTACAATTTGGGCCCAAGTTAGAAGCAGAGCCTAAGGTGTAAATTATGGATAGTCCATATCTCGGAAACTATAAGAGATAATGCAATTTCGCAACCGTCAATGTAATTAGCATGCCGAATATTACTTGGAGTGTGAATTGGAACGAAATCGCCAATAGATAAGACCATTTTACAATTTGGGCCCAAGTTAGAAGCAGAGCCTATGGTGTAAATTATCGATAGTCCGTATCTCGGAAACTATAAGAGATAATGCAATTTGGCAACCGGCAATGTAATTAGCATGCCGAATATTACTTGGAATGTGAATTGGAACGAAATCGCCAATAGATAAGACCATTTTACAATTTGGGCCCAAGTTAGAAGCAGAGCCTAAGGTGTAAATTATCGATAGTCCATATCTCGGAAACTATAAGAGATAATGCAATTTGGCAACCGGCAATGTAATTAGCATGCCGAATATTACTTGGAATGTGAATTGGAACGAAATCGTCAATAGATAAGACCATTTAACAATTTGGGCCCAAGTTAGAAGCAGAGCCTAAGGTGTAAATTATCGATAGTCCATATCTCGGAAACTATAAGAGATAATGCAATTTGGCAACCGGCAATGTAATTAGCATGCCGAATATTACTTGGAATGTGAATTGGAACGAAATCGCCAATAGATAAGACCATTTTACAATTTGGGCCCAAGTTAGAAGCAGAGCCTAAGGTGTAAATTATCGATAGTCCATATCTCGGAAACTATAAGAGATAATGCAATTTGGCAACCGGCAATGTAATTAGCATGCCGAATATTACTTGGAATGTGAATTGGAACGAAATCGCCAATAGATAAGACCATTTTACAATTTGGGCCCAAGTTAGAAGCAGAGCCTAAGGTGTAAATTATCGATAGTCCATATCTCGGAAACTATAAGAGATAATGCAATTTGGCAACCGGCAATGTAATTAGCATGCCGAATATTACTTGGAATGTGAATTGGAACGAAATCGCCAATAGATAAGACCATTTTACAATTTGGGCCCAAGTTAGAAGCAGAGCCTAAGGTGTAAATTATCGATAGTCCATATCTCGGAAACTATAAGAGATAATGCAATTTGGCAACCGGCAATGTAATTAGCATGCCGAATATTACTTGGAATGTGAATTGGAACGAAATCGCCAATAGATAAGACCATTTTACAATTTGGGCCCAAGTTAGAAGCAGAGCCTAAGGTGTAAATTATTGATAGTCCATATCTCGGAAACTATAAGAGATAATGCAATTTCGCAACCGGCAATGTAATTAGCATGCCGAATATTACTTGGAGTGTGAATTGGAACGAAATCGCCAATAGATAAGACCATTTTACAATTTGGGCCCAAGTTAAAAGCAGAGCCTAAGGTGTAAATAATCGATAGTCCATATCTCGGAAACTATAAGAGATAATGCAATTTGGCAACCGGCAATGTAATTAGCATGCCGAATATTACTTGGAATGTGAATTGGAACGAAATCGCCAATAGATAAGACCATTTTACAATTTGGGCCCAAGTTAGAAGCAGAGCCTAAGGTGTAAATTATTGATAGTCCATATCTCGGAAACTATAAGAGATAATGCAATTTCGCAACCGGCAATGTAATTAGCATGCCGAATATTACTTGGAGTGTGAATTGGAACGAAATCGCCAATAGGTAAGACCATTTTACAATTTGGGCCCAAGTTAGAAGCAGAGCCTAAGGTGTAAATTATCGATAGTCCATATCTCAGAAACTATAAGAGATAATTCAATTTGGCAACCGGCAATGTAATTAGCATGCCGAATATTACTTGGAATGTGAATTGGAACGAAATCGCCAATAGATAAGACCATTTTACAATTTGGGCCCAAGTTAGAAGCAGAGCCTAAGGTGTAAATTATCGATAGTCCATATCTCGGAAACTATAAGAGATAATTCAATTTGGCAACCGGCAATGTAATTAGCATGCCAGATATTACTTGGAATGTGAATTGGAACGAAATCGCCAATAGATAAGACCATTTTACAATTTGGGCCCAAGTTAGAAGCAGAGCCTAAGGTGTAAATTATCGATAGTCCATATCTCAGAAACTATAAGAGATAATTCAATTTGGCAACCGGCAATGTAATTGGCATGCCGAATATTACTTGGAATGTGAATTGGAACGAAATCGCCAATAGATAAGACCATTTTACAATTTGGGCCCAAGTTAGAAGCAGAGCCTAAGGTGTAAATTATCGATAGTCCATATCTCAGAAACTATAAGAGATAATTCAATTTGGCAACCGGCAATGTAATTAGCATGCCGAATATTACTTGGAGTGTGAATTGGAACGAAATCGCCAATAGATAAGACCATTTTACAATTTGGGCCCAAGTTAGAAGCAGAGCCTAAGGTGTAAATAATCGATAGTCCATATCTCGGAAACTATAAGAGATAATGCAATTTGGCAACCGGCAATGTAATTAGCATGCCGAATATTACTTGGAATGTGAATTGGAACGAAATCGCCAATAGATAAGACCATTTTACAATTTGGGCCCAAGTTAGAAGCAGAGCCTAAGGTGTAAATTATTGATAGTCCATATCTCGGAAACTATAAGAGATAATGCAATTTCGCAACCGGCAATGTAATTAGCATGCCGAATATTACTTGGAGTGTGAATTGGAACGAAATCGCCAATAGGTAAGACCATTTTACAATTTGGGCCCAAGTTAGAAGCAGAGCCTAAGGTGTAAATTATCGATAGTCCATATCTCGGAAACTATAAGAGATAATTCAATTTGGCAACCGGCAATGTAATTAGCATGCCGAATATTACTTGGAATGTGAATTGGAACGAAATCGTCAATAGATAAGACCATTTTACAATTTGGGCCCAAGTTAGAAGCAGAGCCTAAGGTGTAAATTATCGATAGTCCATATCTCGGAAACTATAAGAGATAATGCAATTTGGCAACCGGCAATGTAATTAGTATGCCGAATATTACTTGGAATGTGAATTGGAACGAAATCGCCAATAGATAAGACCATTTTACAATTTGGGCCCAAGTTAGAAGCAGAGCCTAAGGTGTAAATTATCGATAGTCCATATCTCGGAAACTATAAGAGATAATGCAATTTGGCAACCGGCAATGTAATTAGCATGCCGAATATTACTTGGAATGTGAATTGGAACGAAATCGCCAATAGATAAGACCATTTTACAATTTGGGCCCAAGTTAGAAGCAGAGCCTAAGGTGTAAATTATTGATAGTCCATATCTCGGAAACTATAAGAGATAATGCAATTTCGCAACCGGCAATGTAATTAGCATGCCGAATATCACTTGGAATGTGAATTGGGACGAAATCGCCAATAGATAAGACCATTTTACAATTTGGGCCCAAGTTAGAAGCAGAGCCTAAGGTGTAAATTATCGATAGTCCATATCTCGGAAACTATAAGAGATAATGCAATTTGGCAACCGGCAATGTAATTAGCATGCCGAATATTACTTGGAATGTGAATTGGAACGAAATCGCCAATAGATAAGACCATTTTACAATTTGGGCCCAAGTTAGAAGCAGAGCCTAAGGTGTAAATTATCGATAGTCCATATCTCGGAAACTATAAGAGATAATGCAATTTGGCAACCGGCAATGTAATTAGCATGCCGAATATTACTTGGAATGTGAATTGGAACGAAATCGCCAATAGGTAAGACCATTTTACAATTTGGGCCCAAGTTAGAAGCAGAGCCTAAGGTGTAAATTATCGATAGTCCATATCTCAGAAACTATAAGAGATAATTCAATTTGGCAACCGGCAATGTAATTAGCATGCCGAATATTACTTGGAATGTGAATTGGAACGAAATCGCCAATAGATAAGACCATTTTACAATTTGGGCCCAAGTTAGAAGAAGAGCCTAAGGTGTAAATTATCGATAGTCCATATCTCGGAAACTATAAGAGATAATGCAATTTGGCAACCGGCAATGTAATTAGCATGCCGAATATTACTTGGAATGTGAATTGGAACGAAATCGCCAATAGGTAAGACCATTTTACAATTTGGGCCCAAGTTAGAAGCAGAGCCTAAGGTGTAAATTATCGATAGTCCATATCTCGGAAACTATAAGAGATAATTCAATTTGGCAACCGGCAATGTAATTAGCATGCCGAATATTACTTGGAATGTGAATTGGAACGAAATCGCCAATAGATAAGACCATTTTACAATTTGGGCCCAAGTTAGAAGCAGAGCCTAAGGTGTAAATTATGGATAGTCCATATCTCGGAAACTATAAGAGATAATGCAATTTGGCAACCGGCAATGTAATTAACATGCCGAATATTACTTGGAATGTGAATTGGAACGAAATCGCCAATAGAGAAGACCATTTTACAATTTGGGCCCAAGTTAGAAGCAGAGCCTAAGGTGTAAATTATCGATAGTCCATATCTCGGAAACTATAAGAGATAATGCAATTTGGCAACCGGCAATGTAATTAGCATGCCGAATATTACTTGGAATGTGAATTGGAACGAAATCGCCAATAGATAAGACCGTTTTACAATTTGGGCCCAAGTTAGAAGCAGAGCCTAAGGTGTAAATTATCGATAGTCCATATCTCGGAAACTATAAGAGATAATGCAATTTGGCAACCGGCAATGTAATTAGCATGCCGAATATTACTTGGAATGTGAATTGGAACGAAATCGCCAATAGATAAGACCATTTTACAATTTGGGCCCAAGTTAGAAGCAGAGCCTAAGGTGTAAATTATTGATAGTCCATATCTCGGAAACTATAAGAGATAATGCAATTTCGCAACCGGCAATGTAATTAGCATGCCGAATATTACTTGGAGTGTGAATTGGAACGAAATCGCCAATAGATAAGACCATTTTACAATTTGGGCCCAAGTTAGAAGCAGAGCCTAAGGTGTAAATTATCGATAGTCCATATCTCGGAAACTATAAGAGATAATGCAATTTGGCAACCGGCAATGTAATTAGCATGCCGAATATTACTTGGAATGTGAATTGGAACGAAATCGCCAATAGATAAGACCATTTTACAATTTGGGCCCAAGTTAGAAGCAGAGCCTAAGGTGTAAATTATCGATAGTCCATATCTCGGAAACTATAAGAGATAATGCAATTTGGCAACCGGCAAAGTAATTAGCATGCCGAATATTACTTGGAATGTGAATTGGAACGAAATCGCCAATAGATAAGACCATTTTACAATTTGGGCCCAAGTTAGAAGCAGAGCCTAAGGTGTAAATTATCGATAATCCATATCTCGGAAACTATAAGAGATAATGCAATTTGGCAACCGGCAATGTAATTAGCATGCCGAATATTACTTGGAATGTGAATTGGAACGAAATCGCCAATAGATAAGACCATTTTACAATTTGGGCCCAAGTTAGAAGCAGAGCCTAAGGTGTAAATTATTGATAGTCCATATCTCGGAAACTATAAGAGATAATGCAATTTCGCAACCGGCAATGTAATTAGCATGCCGAATATCACATGGAATGTGAATTGGAACGAAATCGCCAATAGATAAGACCATTTTACAATTTGGGCCCAAGTTAGAAGCAGAGCCTAAGGTGTAAATTATCGATAGTCCATATCTCGGAAACTATAAGAGATAATGCAATTTGGCAACCGGCAAAGTAATTAGCATGCCGAATATTACTTGGAATGTGAATTGGAACGAAATCGCCAATAGATAAGACCATTTTACAATTTGGGCCCAAGTTAGAAGCAGAGCCTAAGGTGTAAATTATCGATAGTCCATATCTCGGAAACTATAAGAGATAATGCAATTTGGCAACCGGCAAAGTAATTAGCATGCCGAATATTACTTGGAATGTGAATTGGAACGAAATCGCCAATAGATAAGACCATTTTACAATTTGGGCCCAAGTTAGAAGCAGAGCCTAAGGTGTAAATTATCGATAATCCATATCTCGGAAACTATAAGAGATAATGCAATTTGGCAACCGGCAATGTAATTAGCATGCCGAATATTACTTGGAATGTGAATTGGAACGAAATCGCCAATAGATAAGACCATTTTACAATTTGGGCCCAAGTTAGAAGCAGAGCCTAAGGTGTAAATTATTGATAGTCCATATCTCGGAAACTATAAGAGATAATGCAATTTCGCAACCGGCAATGTAATTAGCATGCCGAATATCACATGGAATGTGAATTGGGACGAAATCGCCAATAGATAAGACCATTTTACAATTTGGGCCCAAGTTAGAAGCAGAGCCTAAGGTGTAAATTATCGATAGTCCATATCTCGGAAACTATAAGAGATAATGCAATTTGGCAACCGGCAATGTAATTAGCATGCCGAATATTACTTGGAATGTGAATTGGAACGATATCGCCAATAGATAAGACCATTTTACAACTTGGGCCCAAGTTAGAAGCAGAGCCTAAGATGTAAATTATCGATAGTCCATATCTCGGAAACTATAAGAGATAATGCAATTTGGCAACCGGCAATGTAATTAGCATGCCGAATATTACTTGGAATGTGAATTGGAACGAAATCGCCAATAGATAAGACCATTTTACAATTTGGGCCCAAGTTAGAAGCAGAGCCTAAGGTGTAAATTATCGATAGTCCATATCTCGGAAACTATAAGAGATAATTCAATTTGGCAACCGGCAATGTAATTAGCATGCCAGATATTACTTGGAATGTGAATTGGAACGAAATCGCCAATAGATAAGACCATTTTACAATTTGGGCCCAAGTTAGAAGCAGAGCCTAAGGTGTAAATTATCGATAGTCCATATCTCGGAAACTATAAGAGATAATGCAATTTGGCAACCGGCAATGTAATTAGCATGCTGAATATTACTTGGAATGTGAATTGGAACGAAATCGTCAATAGATAAGACCATTTTACAATTTGGGCCCAAGTTAGAAGCAGAGCCTAAGGTGTAAATAATCGATAGTCCATATCTCGGAAACTATAAGAGATAATGCAATTTGGCAACCGGGAATGTAATTAGCATGCCGAATATTACTTGGAATGTGAATTGGAACGAAATCGCCAATAGATAAGACCATTTTACAATTTGGGCCCAAGTTAGAAGCAGAGCCTAAGGTGTAAATAATCGATAGTCCATATCTCGGAAACTATAAGAGATAATGCAATTTGGCAACCGGCAATGTAATTAGCATGCCGAATATTACTTGGAATGTGAATTGGAACGAAATCGCCAATAGATAAGACCATTTTACAATTTGGGCCCAAGTTAGAAGCAGAGCCTAAGGTGTAAATTATTGATAGTCCATATCTCGGAAACTATAAGAGATAATGCAATTTCGCAACCGGCAATGTAATTAGCATGCCGAATATCACATGGAATGTGAATTGGGACGAAATCGCCAATAGATAAGACCATTTTACAATTTGGGCCCAAGTTAGAAGCAGAGCCTAAGGTGTAAATTATCGATAGTCCATATCTCGGAAACTATAAGAGATAATGCAATTTGGCAACCGGCAATATAATTAGCATGCCGACTATTACTTGGAATGTGAATTGGAACGAAATCGCCAATAGATAAGACCATTTTACAATTTGGGCCCAAGTTAGAAGCAGAGCCTAAGGTGTAAATAATCGATAGTCCATATCTCGGAAACTATAAGAGATAATGCAATTTGGCAACCGGCAATGTAATTAGCATGCCGAATATTACTTGGAATGTGAATTGGAACGAAATCGCCAATAGGTAAGACCATTTTACAATTTGGGCCCAAGTTAGAAGCAGAGCCTAAGGTGTAAATTATCGATAGTCCATATCTCGGAAACTATAAGAGATAATGCAATTTGGCAACCGGCAATATAATTAGCATGCCGACTATTACTTGGAATGTGAATTGGAACGAAATCGCCAATAGATAAGACCATTTTACAATTTGGGCCCAAGTTAGAAGCAGAGCCTAAGGTGTAAATAATCAATAGTCCATATCTCGGAAACTATAAGAGATAATGCAATTTGGCAACCGGCAATGTAATTAGCATGCCGAATATTACTTGGAATGTGAATTGGAACGAAATCGCCAATAGATAAGACCATTTTACAATTTGGGCCCAAGTTAGAAGCAGAGCCTAGGGTGTAAATAATCGATAGTCCATATCTCGGAAACTATAAGAGATAATGCAATTTGGCAACCGGCAATGTAATTAGCATGCCGAATATTACTTGGAATGTGAATTGGAACGAAATCGCCAATAGGTAAGACCATTTTACAATTTGGGCCCAAGTTAGAAGCAGAGCCTAAGGTGTAAATTATCGATAGTCCATATCTCGGAAACTATAAGAGATAATGCAATTTGGCAACCGTCAATGTAATTAGCATGCCGAATATTACTTGGAATGTGAATTGGAACGAAATCGCCAATAGATAAGACCATTTTACAATTTGGGCCCAAGTTAGAAGCAGAGCCTAAGGTGTAAATTATCGATAGTCCATATCTCGGAAACTATAAGAGATAATGCAATTTGGCAACCGGCAATGTAATTAGCATGCCGAATATTACTTGGAATGTGAATTGGAATGAAATCGCCAATAGGTAAGACCATTTTACAATTTGGGCCCAAGTTAGAAGCAGAGCCTAAGGTGTAAATTATCGATAGTCCATATCTCGGAAACTATAAGAGATAATGCAATTTGTCAACCGGCAATGTAATTAGCATGCCGAATATTACTTGGAATGCGAATTGGAACGAAATCGCCAATAGAGAAGACCATTTTACAATTTGGGCCCAAGTTAGAAGCAGAGCCTAAGGTGTAAATTATCGATAGTCCATATCTCGGAAACTATAAGAGATAATGCAATTTGGCAACCGGCAATGTAATTAGCATGCCGAATATAACTTGGAATGTGAATTGGAACGAAATCGCCAATAGATAAGACCATTTTACAATTTGGGCCCAAGTTAGAAGCAGAGCCTAAGGTGTAAATTATCGATAGTCCATATCTCGGAAACTATAAGAGATAATGCAATTTGGCAACCGGCAATGTAATTAGCATGCCGAATATTACTTGGAATGTGAATTGGAACGAAATCGCCAATAGATAAGACCATTTTACAATTTGGGCCCAAGTTAGAAGCAGAGCCTAAGGTGTAAATTATCGATAGTCCATATCTGGGAAACTATAAGAGATAATGCAATTTGGCAACCGGCAATGTAATTAGCATGCCGAATATTACTTGGAATGTGAATTGGAACGAAATCGCCAATAGATAAGACCATTTTACAATTTGGGCCCAAGTTAGAAGCAGAGCCTAAGGTGTAAATTATCGATAGTCCATATCTCGGAAACTATAAGAGATAATGCAATTTGGCAACCGGCAATGTAATTAGCATGCCGAATATTACTTGGAATGTGAATTGGAACGAAATCGCCAATAGATAAGACCATTTTACAATTTGGGCCCAAGTTAGAAGCAGAGCCTAAGGTGTAAATTATTGATAGTCCATATCTCGGAAACTATAAGAGATAATGCAATTTCGCAACCGGCAATGTAATTAGCATGCCGAATATTACTTGGAGTGTGAATTGGAACGAAATCGCCAATAGATAAGACCATTTTACAATTTGGGCCCAAGTTAGAAGCAGAGCCTAAGGTGTAAATAATCGATAGTCCATATCTCGGAAACTATAAGAGATAATGCAATTTGGCAACCGGCAATGTAATTAGCATGCCGAATATTACTTGGAATGTGAATTGGAACGAAATCGCCAATAGATAAGACCATTTTACAATTTGGGCCCAAGTTAGAAGCAGAGCCTAAGGTGTAAATTATCGATAGTCCATATCTCGGAAACTATAAGAGATAATGCAATTTGGCAACCGGCAAAGTAATTAGCATGCCGAATATTACTTGGAATGTGAATTGGAACGAAATCGCCAATAGATAAGACCATTTTACAATTTGGGCCCAAGTTAGAAGCAGAGCCTAAGGTGTAAATTATCGATAGTCCATATCTCGGAAACTATAAGAGATAATGCAATTTGACAACCGGCAATGTAATTAGCATGCCGAATATTACTTGGAATGTGAATTGGAACGAAATCGCCAATAGATAAGACCATTTTACAATTTGGGCCCAAGTTAGAAGCAGAGCCTAAGGTGTAAATTATTGATAGTCCATATCTCGGAAACTATAAGAGATAATGCAATTTCGCAACCGGCAATGTAATTAGCATGCCGAATATCACTTGGAATGTGAATTGGGACGAAATCGCCAATAGATAAGACCATTTTACAATTTGGGCCCAAGTTAGAAGCAGAGCCTAAGGTGTAAATTATCGATAGTCCATATCTCGGAAACTATAAGAGATAATGCAATTTGGCAACCGGCAAAGTAATTAGCATGCCGAATATTACTTGGAATGTGAATTGGAACGAAATCGCCAATAGATAAGACCATTTTACAATTTGGGCCCAAGTTAGAAGCAGAGCCTAAGGTGTAAATTATCGATAGTCCATATCTCGGAAACTATAAGAGATAATGCAATTTGACAACCGGCAATGTAATTAGCATGCCGAATATTACTTGGAATGTGAATTGGAACGAAATCGCCAATAGATAAGACCATTTTACAATTTGGGCCCAAGTTAGAAGCAGAGCCTAAGGTGTAAATTATTGATAGTCCATATCTCGGAAACTATAAGAGATAATGCAATTTCGCAACCGGCAATGTAATTAGCATGCCGAATATCACTTGGAATGTGAATTGGGACGAAATCGCCAATAGATAAGACCATTTTACAATTTGGGCCCAAGTTAGAAGCAGAGCCTAAGGTGTAAATTATCGATAGTCCATATCTCGGAAACTATAAGAGATAATGCAATTTGGCAACCGGCAATGTAATTAGCATGCCGAATATTACTTGGAATGTGAATTGGAACGAAATCGCCAATAGATAAGACCATTTTACAATTTGGGCCCAAGTTAGAAGCAGAGCCTAAGATGTAAATTATCGATAGTCCATATCTCGGAAACTATAAGAGATAATGCAATTTGGCAACCGGCAATGTAATTAGCATGCCGAATATTACTTGGAATGTGAATTGGAACGAAATCGCCAATAGATAAAACCATTTTACAATTTGGGCCCAAGTTAGAAGCAGAGCCTAAGGTGTAAATTATCGATAGTCCATATCTCGGAAACTATAAGAGATAATTCAATTTGGCAACCGGCAATGTAATTAGCATGCCGGATATTACTTGGAATGTGAATTGGAACGAAATCGCCAATAGATAAGACCATTTTACAATTTGGGCCCAAGTTAGAAGCAGAGCCTAAGGTGTAAATTATCGATAGTCCATATCTCGGAAACTATAAGAGATAATGCAATTTGGCAACCGGCAATGTAATTAGCATGCCGAATATTACTTGGAATGTGAATTGGAACGAAATCGCCAATAGATAAGACCATTTTACAATTTGGGCCCAAGTTAGAAGCAGAGCCTAAGGTGTAAATTATTGATAGTCCATATCTCGGAAACTATAAGAGATAATGCAATTTCGCAACCGGCAATGTAATTAGCATGCCGAATATCACTTGGAATGTGAATTGGGACGAAATCGCCAATAGATAAGACCATTTTACAATTTGGGCCCAAGTTAGAAGCAGAGCCTAAGGTGTAAATTATCGATAGTCCATATCTCGGAAACTATAAGAGATAATGCAATTTGGCAACCGGCAATGTAATTAGCATGCCGAATATTACTTGGAATGTGAATTGGAACGAAATCGCCAATAGATAAGACCATTTTACAATTTGGGCCCAAGTTAGAAGCAGAGCCTAAGGTGTAAATAATCGATAGTCCATATCTCGGAAACTATAAGAGATAATGCAATTTGGCAACCGGCAATGTAATTAGCATGCCGAATATTACTTGGAATGTGAATTGGAACGAAATCGCCAATAGGTAAGACCATTTTACAATTTGGGCCCAAGTTAGAAGCAGAGCCTAAGGTGTAAATTATCGATAGTCCATATCTCGGAAACTATAAGAGATAATTCAATTTGGCAACCGGCAATGTAATTAGCATGCCGAATATTACTTGGAATGTGAATTGGAACGAAATCGCCAATAGATAAGACCATTTTACAATTTGGGCCCAAGTTAGAAGCAGAGCCTAAGGTGTAAATTATCGATAGTCCATATCTCGGAAACTATAAGAGATAATGCAATTTGGCAACCGGCAATGTAATTAGCATGCCGAATATTACTTGGAATGTGAATTGGAACGAAATCGCCAATAGGTAAGACCATTTTACAATTTGGGCCCAAGTTAGAAGCAGAGCCTAAGGTGTAAATTATCGATAGTCCATATCTCGGAAACTATAAGAGATAATTCAATTTGGCAACCGGCAATGTAATTAGCATGCCGAATATTACTTGGAATGTGAATTGGAACGAAATCGCCAATAGATAAGACCATTTTACAATTTGGGCCCAAGTTAGAAGCAGAGCCTAAGGTGTAAATTATCGATAGTCCATATCTCGGAAACTATAAGAGATAATGCAATTTGGCAACCGGCAATGTAATTAGCATGCCGAATATTACTTGGAATGTGAATTGGAACGAAATCGCCAATAGATAAGACCATTTTACAATTTGGGCCCAAGTTAGAAGCAGAGCCTAAGGTGTAAATTATCGATAGTCCATATCTCGGAAACTATAAGAGATAATGCAATTTGGCAACCGGCAATGTAATTAGCATGCCGAATATTACTTGGAATGTGAATTGGAACGGAATCGCCAATAGATAAGACCATTTTACAATTTGGGCCCAAGTTAGAAGCAGAGCCTAAGGTGTAAATTATCGATAGTCCATATCTCGGAAACTATAAGAGATAATGCAATTTGGCAACCGGCAATGTAATTAGCATGCCGAATATTAATTGGAATGTGAATTGGAACGAAATCGCCAATAGATAAGACCATTTTACAATTTGGGCCCAAGTTAGAAGCAGAGCCTAAGGTGTAAATTATCGATAGTCCATATCTCGGAAACTATAAGAGATAATGCAATTTGGCAACCGGCAATGTAATTAGCATGCCGAATATTACTTGGAATGTGAATTGGAACGAAATCGCCAATAGATAAGACCATTTTACAATTTGGGCCCAAGTTAGAAGCAGAGCCTAAGGTGTAAATTATCGATAGTCCATATCTCGGAAACTATAAGAGATAATGCAATTTGGCAACCGGCAATGTAATTAGCATGCCGAATATTACTTGGAATGTGAATTGGAACGAAATCGCCAATAGATAAGACCATTTTACAATTTGGGCCCAAGTTAGAAGCAGAGCCTAAGGTGTAAATTATTGATAGTCCATATCTCGGAAACTATAAGAGATAATGCAATTTCGCAACCGGCAATGTAATTAGCATGCCGAATATTACTTGGAGTGTGAATTGGAACGAAATCGCCAATAGATAAGACCATTTTACAATTTGGGCCCAAGTTAGAAGCAGAGCCTAAGGTGTAAATTATCGATAGTCCATATCTCGGAAACTATAAGAGATAATGCAATTTGGCAACCGGCAATGTAATTAACATGCCGAATATTACTTGGAATGTGAATTGGAACGAAATCGCCAATAGATAAGACTATTTTACAATTTGGGCCCAAGTTAGAAGCAGAGCCTAAGGTGTAAATTATCGATAGTCCATATCTCGGAAACTATAAGAGATAATGCAATTTGGCAACCGGCAATGTAATTAGCATGCCGAATATTACTTGGAATGTGAATTGGAACGAAATCGCCAATAGATAAGACCATTTTACAATTTGGGCCCAAGTTAGAAGCAGAGCCTAAGGTGTAAATTATCGATAGTCCATATCTCGGAAACTATAAGAGATAATGCAATTTGGCAACCGGCAATGTAATTAGCATGCCGAATATTACTTGGAATGTGAATTGGAACGAAATCGCCAATAGATAAGACCATTTTACAATTTGGGCCCAAGTTAGAAGCAGAGCCTAAGGTGTAAATTATCGATAGTCCATATCTCGGAAACTATAAGAGATAATGCAATTTGGCAACCGGCAATGTAATTAGCATGCCGAATATTACTTGGAATGTGAATTGGAACGAAATCGCCTATAGATAAGACCATTTTACAATTTGGGCCCAAGTTAGAAGCAGAGCCTAAGGTGTAAATTATTGATAGTCCATATCTCGGAAACTATAAGAGATAATGCAATTTCGCAACCGGCAATGTAATTAGCATGCCGAATATCACTTGGAATGTGAATTGGGACGAAATCGCCAATAGATAAGACCATTTTACAATTTGGGCCCAAGTTAGAAGCAGAGCCTAAGGTGTAAATTATCGATAGTCCATATCTCGGAAACTATAAGAGATAATGCAATTTGGCAACCGGCAATGTAATTAGCATGCCGAATATTACTTGGAATGTGAATTGGAACGATATCGCCAATAGATAAGACCATTTTACAATTTGGGCCCAAGTTAGAAGCAGAGCCTAAGATGTAAATTATCGATAGTCCATATCTCGGAAACTATAAGAGATAATGCAATTTGGCAACCGGCAATGTAATTAGCATGCCGAATATTACTTGGAATGTGAATTGGAACGAAATCGCCAATAGATAAGACCATTTTACAATTTGGGCCCAAGTTAGAAGCAGAGCCTAAGGTGTAAATTATCGATAGTCCATATCTCGGAAACTATAAGAGATAATTCAATTTGGCAACCGGCAATGTAATTAGCATGCCGGATATTACTTGGAATGTGAATTGGAACGAAATCGCCAATAGATAAGACCATTTTACAATTTGGGCCCAAGTTAGAAGCAGAGCCTAAGGTGTAAATTATCGATAGTCCATATCTCGGAAACTATAAGAGATAATGCAATTTGGCATCCGGCAATGTAATTAGCATGCTGAATATTACTTGGAATGTGAATTGGAACGAAATCGTCAATAGATAAGACCATTTTACAATTTGGGCCCAAGTTAGAAGCAGAGCCTAAGGTGTAAATAATCGATAGTCCATATCTCGGAAACTATAAGAGATAATGCAATTTGGCAACCGGCAATGTAATTAGCATGCCGAATATTACTTGGAATGTGAATTGGAACGAAATCGCCAATAGATAAGACCATTTTACAATTTGGGCCCAAGTTAGAAGCAGAGCCTAAGGTGTAAATAATCGATAGTCCATATCTCGGAAACTATAAGAGATAATGCAATTTGGCAACCGGCAATGTAATTAGCATGCCGAATATTACTTGGAATGTGAATTGGAACGAAATCGCCAATAGATAAGACCATTTTACAATTTGGGCCCAAGTTAGAAGCAGAGCCTAAGGTGTAAATTATTGATAGTCCATATCTCGGAAACTATAAGAGATAATGCAATTTCGCAACCGGCAATGTAATTAGCATGCCGAATATCACATGGAATGTGAATTGGGACGAAATCGCCAATAGATAAGACCATTTTACAATTTGGGCCCAAGTTAGAAGCAGAGCCTAAGGTGTAAATTATCGATAGTCCATATCTCGGAAACTATAAGAGATAATGCAATTTGGCAACCGGCAATATAATTAGCATGCCGACTATTACTTGGAATGTGAATTGGAACGAAATCGCCAATAGATAAGACCATTTTACAATTTGGGCCCAAGTTAGAAGCAGAGCCTAAGGTGTAAATAATCGATAGTCCATATCTCGGAAACTATAAGAGATAATGCAATTTGGCAACCGGCAATGTAATTAGCATGCCGAATATTACTTGGAATGTGAATTGGAACGAAATCGCCAATAGGTAAGACCATTTTACAATTTGGGCCCAAGTTAGAAGCAGAGCCTAAGGTGTAAATTATCGATAGTCCATATCTCGGAAACTATAAGAGATAATGCAATTTGGCAACCGGCAATATAATTAGCATGCCGACTATTACTTGGAATGTGAATTGGAACGAAATCGCCAATAGATAAGACCATTTTACAATTTGGGCCCAAGTTAGAAGCAGAGCCTAAGGTGTAAATAATCGATAGTCCATATCTCGGAAACTATAAGAGATAATGCAATTTGGCAACCGGCAATGTAATTAGCATGCCGAATATTACTTGGAATGTGAATTGGAACGAAATCGCCAATAGATAAGACCATTTTACAATTTGGGCCCAAGTTAGAAGCAGAGCCTAGGGTGTAAATAATCGATAGTCCATATCTCGGAAACTATAAGAGATAATGCAATTTGGCAACCGGCAATGTAATTAGCATGCCGAATATTACTTGGAATGTGAATTGGAACGAAATCGCCAATAGGTAAGACCATTTTACAATTTGGGCCCAAGTTAGAAGCAGAGCCTAAGGTGTAAATTATCGATAGTCCATATCTCGGAAACTATAAGAGATAATGCAATTTGGCAACCGGCAATGTAATTAGCATGCCGAATATTACTTGGAATGTGAATTGGAACGAAATCGCCTATAGATAAGACCATTTTACAATTTGGGCCCAAGTTAGAAGCAGAGCCTAAGGTGTAAATTATTGATAGTCCATATCTCGGAAACTATAAGAGATAATGCAATTTCGCAACCGGCAATGTAATTAGCATGCCGAATATCACTTGGAATGTGAATTGGGACGAAATCGCCAATAGATAAGACCATTTTACAATTTGGGCCCAAGTTAGAAGCAGAGCCTAAGGTGTAAATTATCGATAGTCCATATCTCGGAAACTATAAGAGATAATGCAATTTGGCAACCGGCAATGTAATTAGCATGCCGAATATTACTTGGAATGTGAATTGGAACGATATCGCCAATAGATAAGACCATTTTACAATTTGGGCCCAAGTTAGAAGCAGAGCCTAAGATGTAAATTATCGATAGTCCATATCTCGGAAACTATAAGAGATAATGCAATTTGGCAACCGGCAATGTAATTAGCATGCCGAATATTACTTGGAATGTGAATTGGAACGAAATCGCCAATAGATAAGACCATTTTACAATTTGGGCCCAAGTTAGAAGCAGAGCCTAAGGTGTAAATTATCGATAGTCCATATCTCGGAAACTATAAGAGATAATTCAATTTGGCAACCGGCAATGTAATTAGCATGCCGGATATTACTTGGAATGTGAATTGGAACGAAATCGCCAATAGATAAGACCATTTTACAATTTGGGCCCAAGTTAGAAGCAGAGCCTAAGGTGTAAATTATCGATAGTCCATATCTCGGAAACTATAAGAGATAATGCAATTTGGCATCCGGCAATGTAATTAGCATGCTGAATATTACTTGGAATGTGAATTGGAACGAAATCGTCAATAGATAAGACCATTTTACAATTTGGGCCCAAGTTAGAAGCAGAGCCTAAGGTGTAAATAATCGATAGTCCATATCTCGGAAACTATAAGAGATAATGCAATTTGGCAACCGGCAATGTAATTAGCATGCCGAATATTACTTGGAATGTGAATTGGAACGAAATCGCCAATAGATAAGACCATTTTACAATTTGGGCCCAAGTTAGAAGCAGAGCCTAAGGTGTAAATAATCGATAGTCCATATCTCGGAAACTATAAGAGATAATGCAATTTGGCGACCGGCAATGTAATTAGCATGCCGAATATTACTTGGAATGTGAATTGGAACGAAATCGCCAATAGATAAGACCATTTTACAATTTGGGCCCAAGTTAGAAGCAGAGCCTAAGGTGTAAATTATTGATAGTCCATATCTCGGAAACTATAAGAGATAATGCAATTTCGCAACCGGCAATGTAATTAGCATGCCGAATATCACATGGAATGTGAATTGGGACGAAATCGCCAATAGATAAGACCATTTTACAATTTGGGCCCAAGTTAGAAGCAGAGCCTAAGGTGTAAATTATCGATAGTCCATATATCGGAAACTATAAGAGATAATGCAATTTGGCAACCGGCAATATAATTAGCATGCCGACTATTACTTGGAATGTGAATTGGAACGAAATCGCCAATAGATAAGACCATTTTACAATTTGGGCCCAAGTTAGAAGCAGAGCCTAAGGTGTAAATAATCGATAGTCCATATCTCGGAAACTATAAGAGATAATGCAATTTGGCAACCGGCAATGTAATTAGCATGCCGAATATTACTTGGAATGTGAATTGGAACGAAATCGCCAATAGGTAAGACCATTTTACAATTTGGGCCCAAGTTAGAAGCAGAGCCTAAGGTGTAAATTATCGATAGTCCATATCTCGGAAACTATAAGAGATAATGCAATTTGGCAACCGGCAATGTAATTAGCATGCCGAATATTACTTGGAATGTGAATTGGAACGAAATCGCCAATAGAGAAGACCATTTTACAATTTGGGCCCAAGTTAGAAGCAGAGCTTAAGGTGTAAATTATCGATAGTCCATATCTCGGAAACTATAAGAGGTAATGCAATTTGGCAACCGGCAATGTAATTAGCATGCCGAATATTACTTGGAATGTGAATTGGAACGAAATCGCCAATAGAGAAGACCATTTTACAATTTGGGCCCAAGTTAGAAGCAGAGCCTAAGGTGTAAATTATCGATTGTCCATATCTCGGAAACTATAAGAGATAATGCAATTTGGCAACCGGCAATGTAATTAGCATGCCGAATATTACTTGGAATGTGAATTGGAACGAAATCGCCAATAGATAAGACCATTTTACAATTTGGGCCCAAGTTAGAAGCAGAGCCTAAGGTGTAAATTATCGATAGTCCATATCTCGGAAACTATAAGAGATAATGCAATTTGGCAACCGGCAATGTAATTAGCATGCCGAATATTACTTGGAATGTGAATTGGAACGAAATCGCCAATAGATAAGACCATTTTACAATTTGGGCCCAAGTTAGAAGCAGAGCCTAAGGTGTAAATTATTGATAGTCCATATCTCGGAAACTATAAGAGATAATGCAATTTCGCAACCGGCAATGTAATTAGCATGCCGAATATTACTTGGAGTGTGAATTGGAACGAAATCGCCAATAGATAAGACCATTTTACAATTTGGGCCCAAGTTAGAAGCAGAGCCTAAGGTGTAAATTATCGATAGTCCATATCTCGGAAACTATAAGAGATAATGCAATTTGGCAACCGGCAATGTAATTAACATGCCGAATATTACTTGGAATGTGAATTGGAACGAAATCGCCAATAGATAAGACTATTTTACAATTTGGGCCCAAGTTAGAAGCAGAGCCTAAGGTGTAAATTATCGATAGTCCATATCTCGGAAACTATAAGAGATAATGCAATTTGGCAACCGGCAATGTAATTAGCATGCCGAATATTACTTGGAATGTGAATTGGAACGAAATCGCCAATAGATAAGACAATTTTACAATTTGGGCCCAAGTTAGAAGCAGAGCCTAAGGTGTAAATTATCGATAGTCCATATCTCGGAAACTATAAGAGATAATGCAATTTGGCAACCGGCAATGTAATTAGCATGCCGAATATTACTTGGAATGTGAATTGGAACGAAATCGCCAATAGATAAGACCATTTTACAATTTGGGCCCAAGTTAGAAGCAGAGCCTAAGGTGTAAATTATCGATAGGCCATATCTCGGAAACTATAAGAGATAATGCAATTTGGCAACCGGCAATGTAATTAGCATGCCGAATATTACTTGGAATGTGAATTGGAACGAAATCGCCTATAGATAAGACCATTTTACAATTTGGGCCCAAGTTAGAAGCAGAGCCTAAGGTGTAAATTATTGATAGTCCATATCTCGGAAACTATAAGAGATAATGCAATTTCGCAACCGGCAATGTAATTAGCATGCCGAATATCACTTGGAATGTGAATTGGGACGAAATCGCCAATAGATAAGACCATTTTACAATTTGGGCCCAAGTTAGAAGCAGAGCCTAAGGTGTAAATTATCGATAGTCCATATCTCGGAAACTATAAGAGATAATGCAATTTGGCAACCGGCAATGTAATTAGCATGCCGAATATTACTTGGAATGTGAATTGGAACGATATCGCCAATAGATAAGACCATTTTACAATTTGGGCCCAAGTTAGAAGCAGAGCCTAAGATGTAAATTATCGATAGTCCATATCTCGGAAACTATAAGAGATAATGCAATTTGGCAACCGGCAATGTAATTAGCATGCCGAATATTACTTGGAATGTGAATTGGAACGAAATCGCCAATAGATAAGACCATTTTACAATTTGGGCCCAAGTTAGAAGCAGAGCCTAAGGTGTAAATTATCGATAGTCCATATCTCGGAAACTATAAGAGATAATTCAATTTGGCAACCGGCAATGTAATTAGCATGCCGGATATTACTTGGAATGTGAATTGGAACGAAATCGCCAATAGATAAGACCATTTTACAATTTGGGCCCAAGTTAGAAGCAGAGCCTAAGGTGTAAATTATCGATAGTCCATATCTCGGAAACTATAAGAGATAATGCAATTTGGCATCCGGCAATGTAATTAGCATGCTGAATATTACTTGGAATGTGAATTGGAACGAAATCGTCAATAGATAAGACCATTTTACAATTTGGGCCCAAGTTAGAAGCAGAGCCTAAGGTGTAAATAATCGATAGTCCATATCTCGGAAACTATAAGAGATAATGCAATTTGGCAACCGGCAATGTAATTAGCATGCCGAATATTACTTGGAATGTGAATTGGAACGAAATCGCCAATAGATAAGACCATTTTACAATTTGGGCCCAAGTTAGAAGCAGAGCCTAAGGTGTAAATAATCGATAGTCCATATCTCGGAAACTATAAGAGATAATGCAATTTGGCAACCGGCAATGTAATTAGCATGCCGAATATTACTTGGAATGTGAATTGGAACGAAATCGCCAATAGATAAGACCATTTTACAATTTGGGCCCAAGTTAGAAGCAGAGCCTAAGGTGTAAATTATTGATAGTCCATATCTCGGAAACTATAAGAGATAATGCAATTTCGCAACCGGCAATGTAATTAGCATGCCGAATATCACATGGAATGTGAATTGGGACGAAATCGCCAATAGATAAGACCATTTTACAATTTGGGCCCAAGTTAGAAGCAGAGCCTAAGGTGTAAATTATCGATAGTCCATATCTCGGAAACTATAAGAGATAATGCAATTTGGCAACCGGCAATATAATTAGCATGCCGACTATTACTTGGAATGTGAATTGGAACGAAATCGCCAATAGATAAGACCATTTTACAATTTGGGCCCAAGTTAGAAGCAGAGCCTAAGGTGTAAATAATCGATAGTCCATATCTCGGAAACTATAAGAGATAATGCAATTTGGCAACCGGCAATGTAATTAGCATGCCGAATATTACTTGGAATGTGAATTGGAACGAAATCGCCAATAGGTAAGACCATTTTACAATTTGGGCCCAAGTTAGAAGCAGAGCCTAAGGTGTAAATTATCGATAGTCCATATCTCGGAAACTATAAGAGATAATGCAATTTGGCAACCGGCAATATAATTAGCATGCCGACTATTACTTGGAATGTGAATTGGAACGAAATCGCCAATAGATAAGACCATTTTACAATTTGGGCCCAAGTTAGAAGCAGAGCCTAAGGTGTAAATAATCGATAGTCCATATCTCGGAAACTATAAGAGATAATGCAATTTGGCAACCGGCAATGTAATTAGCATGCCGAATATTACTTGGAATGTGAATTGGAACGAAATCGCCAATAGATAAGACCATTTTACAATTTGGGCCCAAGTTAGAAGCAGAGCCTAGGGTGTAAATAATCGATAGTCCATATCTCGGAAACTATAAGAGATAATGCAATTTGGCAACCGGCAATGTAATTAGCATGCCGAATATTACTTGGAATGTGAATTGGAACGAAATCGCCAATAGGTAAGACCATTTTACAATTTGGGCCCAAGTTAGAAGCAGAGCCTAAGGTGTAAATTATCGATAGTCCATATCTCGGAAACTATAAGAGATAATGCAATTTGGCAACCGGCAATGTAATTAGCATGCCGAATATTACTTGGAATGTGAATTGGAACGAAATCGCCTATAGATAAGACCATTTTACAATTTGGGCCCAAGTTAGAAGCAGAGCCTAAGGTGTAAATTATTGATAGTCCATATCTCGGAAACTATAAGAGATAATGCAATTTCGCAACCGGCAATGTAATTAGCATGCCGAATATCACTTGGAATGTGAATTGGGACGAAATCGCCAATAGATAAGACCATTTTACAATTTGGGCCCAAGTTAGAAGCAGAGCCTAAGGTGTAAATAATCGATAGTCCATATCTCGGAAACTATAAGAGATAATGCAATTTGGCATCCGGCAATGTAATTAGCATGCTGAATATTACTTGGAATGTGAATTGGAACGAAATCGTCAATAGATAAGACCATTTTACAATTTGGGCCCAAGTTAGAAGCAGAGCCTAAGGTGTAAATAATCGATAGTCCATATCTCGGAAACTATAAGAGATAATGCAATTTGGCAACCGGCAATGTAATTAGCATGCCGAATATTACTTGGAATGTGAATTGGAACGAAATCGCCAATAGATAAGACCATTTTACAATTTGGGCCCAAGTTAGAAGCAGAGCCTAAGGTGTAAATAATCGATAGTCCATATCTCGGAAACTATAAGAGATAATGCAATTTGGCAACCGGCAATGTAATTAGCATGCCGAATATTACTTGGAATGTGAATTGGAACGAAATCGCCAATAGATAAGACCATTTTACAATTTGGGCCCAAGTTAGAAGCAGAGCCTAAGGTGTAAATTATTGATAGTCCATATCTCGGAAACTATAAGAGATAATGCAATTTGGCAACCGGCAATGTAATTAGCATGCCGAATATTACTTGGAATGTGAATTGGAACGAAATCGCCAATAGATAAGACCATTTTACAATTTGGGCCCAAGTTAGAAGCAGAGCCTAAGGTGTAAATTATTGATAGTCCATATCTCGGAAACTATAAGAGATAATGCAATTTCGCAACCGGCAATGTAATTAGCATGCCGAATATCACATGGAATGTGAATTGGGACGAAATCGCCAATAGATAAGACCATTTTACAATTTGGGCCCAAGTTAGAAGCAGAGCCTAAGGTGTAAATTATCGATAGTCCATATCTCGGAAACTATAAGAGATAATGCAATTTGGCAACCGGCAATATAATTAGCATGCCGACTATTACTTGGAATGTGAATTGGAACGAAATCGCCAATAGATAAGACCATTTTACAATTTGGGCCCAAGTTAGAAGCAGAGCCTAAGGTGTAAATTATTGATAGTCCATATCTCGGAAACTATAAGAGATAATGCAATTTCGCAACCGGCAATGTAATTAGCATGCCGAATATCACATGGAATGTGAATTGGGACGAAATCGCCAATAGATAAAACCATTTTACAATTTGGGCCCAAGTTAGAAGCAGAGCCTAAGGTGTAAATTATCGATAGTCCATATCTCGGAAACTATAAGAGATAATGCAATTTGGCAACCGGCAATATAATTAGCATGCCGACTATTACTTGGAATGTGAATTGGAACGAAATCGCCAATAGATAAGACCATTTTACAATTTGGGCCCAAGTTAGAAGCAGAGCCTAAGGTGTAAATAATCGATAGTCCATATCTCGGAAACTATAAGAGATAATGCAATTTGGCAACCGGCAATGTAATTAGCATGCCGAATATTACTTGGAATGTGAATTGGAACGAAATCGCCAATAGGTAAGACCATTTTACAATTTGGGCCCAAGTTAGAAGCAGAGCCTAAGGTGTAAATTATCGATAGTCCATATCTCGGAAACTATAAGAGATAATGCAATTTGGCAACCGGCAATATAATTAGCATGCCGACTATTACTTGGAATGTGAATTGGAACGAAATCGCCAATAGATAAGACCATTTTACAATTTGGGCCCAAGTTAGAAGCAGAGCCTAAGGTGTAAATAATCGATAGTCCATATCTCGGAAACTATAAGAGATAATGCAATTTGGCAACCGGCAATGTAATTAGCATGCCGAATATTACTTGGAATGTGAATTGGAACGAAATCGCCAATAGATAAGACCATTTTACAATTTGGGCCCAAGTTAGAAGCAGAGCCTAGGGTGTAAATAATCGATAGTCCATATCTCGGAAACTATAAGAGATAATGCAATTTGGCAACCGGCAATGTAATTAGCATGCCGAATATTACTTGGAATGTGAATTGGAACGAAATCGCCAATAGGTAAGACCATTTTACAATTTGGGCCCAAGTTAGAAGCAGAGCCTAAGGTGTAAATTATCGATAGTCCATATCTCGGAAACTATAAGAGATAATGCAATTTGGCAACCGGCAATGTAATTAGCATGCCGAATATTACTTGGACTGTGAATTGGAACGAAATCGCCTATAGATAAGACCATTTTACAATTTGGGCCCAAGTTAGAAGCAGAGCCTAAGGTGTAAATTATTGATAGTCCATATCTCGGAAACTATAAGAGATAATGCAATTTCGCAACCGGCAATGTAATTAGCATGCCGAATATCACTTGGAATGTGAATTGGGACGAAATCGCCAATAGATAAGACCATTTTACAATTTGGGCCCAAGTTAGAAGCAGAGCCTAAGGTGTAAATTATCGATAGTCCATATCTCGGAAACTATAAGAGATAATGCAATTTGGCAACCGGCAATGTAATTAGCATGCCGAATATTACTTGGAATGTGAATTGGAACGATATCGCCAATAGATAAGACCATTTTACAATTTGGGCCCAAGTTAGAAGCAGAGCCTAAGATGTAAATTATCGATAGTCCATATCTCGGAAACTATAAGAGATAATGCAATTTGGCAACCGGCAATGTAATTAGCATGCCGAATATTACTTGGAATGTGAATTGGAACGAAATCGCCAATAGATAAGACCATTTTACAATTTGGGCCCAAGTTAGAAGCAGAGCCTAAGGTGTAAATTATCGATAGTCCATATCTCGGAAACTATAAGAGATAATTCAATTTGGCAACCGGCAATGTAATTAGCATGCCGGATATTACTTGGAATGTGAATTGGAACGAAATCGCCAATAGATAAGACCATTTTACAATTTGGGCCCAAGTTAGAAGCAGAGCCTAAGGTGTAAATTATCGATAGTCCATATCTCGGAAACTATAAGAGATAATGCAATTTGGCATCCGGCAATGTAATTAGCATGCTGAATATTACTTGGAATGTGAATTGGAACGAAATCGTCAATAGATAAGACCATTTTACAATTTGGGCCCAAGTTAGAAGCAGAGCCTAAGGTGTAAATAATCGATAGTCCATATCTCGGAAACTATAAGAGATAATGCAATTTGGCAACCGGCAATGTAATTAGCATGCCGAATATTACTTGGAATGTGAATTGGAACGAAATCGCCAATAGATAAGACCATTTTACAATTTGGGCCCAAGTTAGAAGCAGAGCCTAAGGTGTAAATAATCGATAGTCCATATCTCGGAAACTATAAGAGATAATGCAATTTGGCAACCGGCAATGTAATTAGCATGCCGAATATTACTTGGAATGTGAATTGGAACGAAATCGCCAATAGATAAGACCATTTTACAATTTGGGCCCAAGTTAGAAGCAGAGCCTAAGGTGTAAATTATTGATAGTCCATATCTCGGAAACTATAAGAGATAATGCAATTTCGCAACCGGCAATGTAATTAGCATGCCGAATATCACATGGAATGTGAATTGGGACGAAATAGCCAATAGATAAGACCATTTTACAATTTGGGCCCAAGTTAGAAGCAGAGCCTAAGGTGTAAATTATCGATAGTCCATATCTCGGAAACTATAAGAGATAATGCAATTTGGCAACCGGCAATATAATTAGCATGCCGACTATTACTTGGAATGTGAATTGGAACGAAATCGCCAATAGATAAGACCATTTTACAATTTGGGCCCAAGTTAGAAGCAGAGCCTAAGGTGTAAATAATCGATAGTCCATATCTCGGAAACTATAAGAGATAATGCAATTTGGCAACCGGCAATGTAATTAGCATGCCGAATATTACTTGGAATGTGAATTGGAACGAAATCGCCAATAGGTAAGACCATTTTACAATTTGGGCCCAAGTTAGAAGCAGAGCCTAAGGTGTAAATTATCGATAGTCCATATCTCGGAAACTATAAGAGATAATGCAATTTGGCAACCGGCAATATAATTAGCATGCCGACTATTACTTGGAATGTGAATTGGAACGAAATCGCCAATAGATAAGACCATTTTACAATTTGGGCCCAAGTTAGAAGCAGAGCCTAAGGTGTAAATAATCGATAGTCCATATCTCGGAAACTATAAGAGATAATGCAATTTGGCAACCGGCAATGTAATTAGCATGCCGAATATTACTTGGAATGTGAATTGGAACGAAATCGCCAATAGATAAGACCATTTTACAATTTGGGCCCAAGTTAGAAGCAGAGCCTAGGGTGTAAATAATCGATAGTCCATATCTCGGAAACTATAAGAGATAATGCAATTTGGCAACCGGCAATGTAATTAGCATGCCGAATATTACTTGGAATGTGAATTGGAACGAAATCGCCAATAGGTAAGACCATTTTACAATTTGGGCCCAAGTTAGAAGCAGAGCCTAAGGTGTAAATTATCGATAGTCCATATCTCGGAAACTATAAGAGATAATGCAATTTGGCAACCGGCAATGTAATTAGCATGCCGAATATTACTTGGAATGTGAATTGGAACGAAATCGCCAATAGATAAGACCATTTTACAATTTGGGCCCAAGTTAGAAGCAGAGCCTAAGGTGTAAATTATCGATAGTCCATATCTCGGAAACTATAAGAGATAATGCAATTTGGCAACCGGCAATGTAATTAGCATGCCGAATATTACTTGGAATGTGAATTGGAATGAAATCGCCAATAGGTAAGACCATTTTACAATTTGGGCCCAAGTTAGAAGCAGAGCCTAAGGTGTAAATTATCGATAGTCCATATCTCGGAAACTATAAGAGATAATGCAATTTGGCAACCGGCAATGTAATTAGCATGCCGAATATTACTTGGAATGCGAATTGGAACGAAATCGCCAATAGAGAAGACCATTTTACAATTTGGGCCCAAGTTAGAAGCAGAGCCTAAGGTGTAAATTATCGATAGTCCATATCTCGGAAACTATAAGAGATAATGCAATTTGGCAACCGGCAATGTAATTAGCATGCCGAATATTACTTGGAATGTGAATTGGAACGAAATCGCCAATAGATAAGACCATTTTACAATTTGGGCCCAAGTTAGAAGCAGAGCCTAAGGTGTAAATTATCGATAGTCCATATCTCGGAAACTATAAGAGATAATGCAATTTGGCAACCGGCAATGTAATTAGCATGCCGAATATTACTTGGAATGTGAATTGGAACGAAATCGCCAATAGATAAGACCATTTTACAATTTGGGCCCAAGTTAGAAGCAGAGCCTAAGGTGTAAATTATCGATAGTCCATATCTCGGAAACTATAAGAGATAATGCAATTTGGCAACCGGCAATGTAATTAGCATGCCGAATATTACTTGGAATGTAAATTGGAACGAAATCGCCAATAGATAAGACCATTTTACAATTTGGGCCCAAGTTAGAAGCAGAGCCTAAGGTGTAAATTATCGATAGTCCATATCTCGGAAACTATAAGAGATAATGCAATTTGGCAACCGGCAATGTAATTAGCATGCCGAATATTACTTGGAATGTGAATTGGAACGAAATCGCCAATAGATAAGACCATTTTACAATTTGGGCCCAAGTTAGAAGCAGAGCCTAAGGTGTAAATTATTGATAGTCCATATCTCGGAAACTATAAGAGATAATGCAATTTCGCAACCGGCAATGTAATTAGCATGCCGAATATTACTTGGAGTGTGAATTGGAACGAAATCGCCAATAGATAAGACCATTTTACAATTTGGGCCCAAGTTAGAAGCAGAGCCTAAGGTGTAAATTATCGATAGTCCATATCTCGGAAACTATAAGAGATAATGCAATTTGGCAACCGGCAATGTAATTAGCATGCCGAATATTACTTGGAATGTGAATTGGAACGAAATCGCCAATAGATAAGACCATTTTACAATTTGGGCCCAAGTTAGAAGCAGAGCCTAAGGTGTAAATTATCGATAGTCCATATCTCGGAAACTATAAGAGATAATGCAATTTGGCAACCGGCAAAGTAATTAGCATGCCGAATATTACTTGGAATGTGAATTGGAACGAAATCGCCAATAGATAAGACCATTTTACAATTTGGGCCCAAGTTAGAAGCAGAGCCTAAGGTGTAAATTATCGATAGTCCATATCTCGGAAACTATAAGAGATAATGCAATTTGACAACCGGCAATGTAATTAGCATGCCGAATATTACTTGGAATGTGAATTGGAACGAAATCGCCAATAGATAAGACCATTTTACAATTTGGGCCCAAGTTAGAAGCAGAGCCTAAGGTGTAAATTATTGATAGTCCATATCTCGGAAACTATAAGAGATAATGCAATTTCGCAACCGGCAATGTAATTAGCATGCCGAATATCACTTGGAATGTGAATTGGGACGAAATCGCCAATAGATAAGACCATTTTACAATTTGGGCCCAAGTTAGAAGCAGAGCCTAAGGTGTAAATTATCGATAGTCCATATCTCGGAAACTATAAGAGATAATGCAATTTGGCAACCGGCAATGTAATTAGCATGCCGAATATTACTTGGAATGTGAATTGGAACGAAATCGCCAATAGATAAGACCATTTTACAATTTGGGCCCAAGTTAGAAGCAGAGCCTAAGGTGTAAATAATCGATAGTCCATATCTCGGAAACTATAAGAGATAATGCAATTTGGCAACCGGCAATGTAATTAGCATGCCGAATATTACTTGGAATGTGAATTGGAACGAAATCGCCAATAGGTAAGACCATTTTACAATTTGGGCCCAAGTTAGAAGCAGAGCCTAAGGTGTAAATTATCGATAGTCCATATCTCGGAAACTATAAGAGATAATTCAATTTGGCAACCGGCAATGTAATTAGCATGCCGAATATTACTTGGAATGTGAATTGGAACGAAATCGCCAATAGATAAGACCATTTTACACTTTGGGCCCAAGTTAGAAGCAGAGCCTAAGGTGTAAATTATCGATAGTCCATATCTCGGAAACTATAAGAGATAATGCAATTTGGCAACCGGCAATGTAATTAGCATGCCGAATATTACTTGGAATGTGAATTGGAACGAAATCGCCAATAGGTAAGACCATTTTACAATTTGGGCCCAAGTTAGAAGCAGAGCCTAAGGTGTAAATTATCGATAGTCCATATCTCGGAAACTATAAGAGATAATTCAATTTGGCAACCGGCAATGTAATTAGCATGCCGAATATTACTTGGAATGTGAATTGGAACGAAATCGCCAATAGATAAGACCATTTTACAATTTGGGCCCAAGTTAGAAGCAGAGCCTAAGGTGTAAATTATCGATAGTCCATATCTCGGAAACTATAAGAGATAATGCAATTTGGCAACCGGCAATGTAATTAGCATGCCGAATATTACTTGGAATGTGAATTGGAACGAAATCGCCAATAGGTAAGACCATTTTACAATTTGGGCCCAAGTTAGAAGCAGAGCCTAAGGTGTAAATTATCGTTAGTCCATATCTCGGAAACTATAAGAGATAATGCAATTTGGCAACCGGCAATGTAATTAGCATGCCGAATATTACTTGGAATGTGAATTGGAACGGAATCGCCAATAGATAAGACCATTTTACAATTTGGGCCCAGTTAGAAGCAGAGCCTAAGGTGTAAATTATCGATAGTCCATATCTCGGAAACTATAAGAGATAATGCAATTTGGCAACCGGCAATGTAATTAGCATGCCGAATATTAATTGGAATGTGAATTGGAACGAAATCGCCAATAGATAAGACCATTTTACAATTTGGGCCCAAGTTAGAAGCAGAGCCTAAGGTGTAAATTATCGATAGTCCATATCTCGGAAACTATAAGAGATAATGCAATTTGGCAACCGGCAATGTAATTAGCATGCCGAATATTACTTGGAATGTGAATTGGAACGAAATCGCCAATAGGTAAGACCATTTTACAATTTGGGCCCAAGTTAGAAGCAGAGCCTAAGGTGTAAATTATCGATAGTCCATATCTCGGAAACTATAAGAGATAATTCAATTTGGCAACCGGCAATGTAATTAGCATGCCGAATATTACTTGGAATGTGAATTGGAACGAAATCGCCAATAGAGAAGACCATTTTACAATTTGGGCCCAAGTTAGAAGCAGAGCCTAAGGTGTAAATTATTGATAGTCCATATCTCGGAAACTATAAGAGATAATGCAATTTGGCAACCGGCAATGTAATTAGCATGCCGAATATTACTTGGAATGTGAATTGGAACGAAATCGCCAATAGAGAAGACCATTTTACAATTTGGGCCCAAGTTAGAAGCAGAGCTTAAGGTGTAAATTATCGATAGTCCATATCTCGGAAACTATAAGAGGTAATGCAATTTGGCAACCGGCAATGTAATTAGCATGCCGAGTATTACTTGGAATGTGAATTGGAACGAAATCGCCAATAGAGAAGACTATTTTACAATTTGGGCCCAAGTTAGAAGCAGAGCCTAAGGTGTAAATTATCGATAGTCCATATCTCGGAAACTATAAGAGATAATGCAATTTGGCAACCGGCAATGTAATTAGCATGCCGAATATTACTTGGAATGTGAATTGGAACGAAATCGCCAATAGATAAGACCATTTTACAATTTGGGCCCAAGTTAGAAGCAGAGCCTAAGGTGTAAATTATCGATAGTCCATATCTCGGAAACTATAAGAGATAATGCAATTTGGCAACCGGCAATGTAATTAGCATGCCGAATATTACTTGGAATGTGAATTGGAACGAAATCGCCAATAGATAAGACCATTTTACAATTTGGGCCCAAGTTAGAAGCAGAGCCTAAGGTGTAAATTATCGATAGTCCATATCTCGGAAACTATAAGAGATAATACAATTTGGCAACCGGCAATGTAATTAGCATGCCGAATATTACTTGGAATGTGAATTGGAACGAAATCGCCAATAGATAAGACCATTTTACAATTTGGGCCCAAGTTAGAAGCAGAGCCTAAGGTGTAAATTATTGATAGTCCATATCTCGGAAACTATAAGAGATAATGCAATTTCGCAACCGGCAATGTAATTAGCATGCCGAATATTACTTGGAGTGTGAATTGGAACGAAATCGCCAATAGATAAGACCATTTTACAATTTGGGCCCAAGTTAGAAGCAGAGCCTAAGGTGTAAATTATCGATAGTCCATATCTCGGAAACTATAAGAGATAATGCAATTTGGCAACCGGCAATGTAATTAACATGCCGAATATTACTTGGAATGTGAATTGGAACGAAATCGCCAATAGATAAGACTATTTTACAATTTGGGCCCAAGTTAGAAGCAGAGCCTAAGGTGTAAATTATCGATAGTCCATATCTCGGAAACTATAAGAGATAATGCAATTTGGCAACCGGCAATGTAATTAGCATGCCGAATATTACTTGGAATGTGAATTGGAACGAAATCGCCAATAGATAAGACCATTTTACAATTTGGGCCCAAGTTAGAAGCAGAGCCTAAGGTGTAAATTATCGATAGTCCATATCTCGGAAACTATAAGAGATAATGCAATTTGGTAACCGGCAATGTAATTAGCATGCCGAATATTACTTGGAATGTGAATTGGAACGAAATCGCCAATAGATAAGACCATTTTACAATTTGGGCCCAAGTTAGAAGCAGAGCCTAAGGTGTAAATTATCGATAGTCCATATCTCGGAAACTATAAGAGATAATGCAATTTGGCAACCGGCAATGTAATTAGCATGCCGAATATTACTTGGAATGTGAATTGGAACGAAATCGCCTATAGATAAGACCATTTTACAATTTGGGCAAAAGTTAGAAGCAGAGCCTAAGGTGTAAATTATTGATAGTCCATATCTCGGAAACTATAAGAGATAATGCAATTTCGCAACCGGCAATGTAATTAGCATGCCGAATATCACTTGGAATGTGAATTGGGACGAAATCGCCAATAGATAAGACCATTTTACAATTTGGGCCCAAGTTAGAAGCAGAGCCTAAGGTGTAAATTATCGATAGTCCATATCTCGGAAACTATAAGAGATAATGCAATTTGGCAACCGACAATGTAATTAGCATGCCGAATATTACTTGGAATGTGAATTGGAACGAAATCGCCAATAGATAAGATCATTTTACAATTTGGGCCCAAGTTAGAAGCAGAGCCTAAGATGTAAATTATCGATAGTCCATATCTCGGAAACTATAAGAGATAATGCAATTTGGCAACCGGCAATGTAATTAGCATGCCGAATATTACTTGGAATGTGAATTGGAACGAAATCGCCAATAGATAAGACCATTTTACAATTTGGGCCCAAGTTAGAAGCAGAGCCAAAGGTGTAAATTATCGATAGTCCATATCTCGGAAACTATAAGAGATAATTCAATTTGGCAACCGGCAATGTAATTAGCATGCCGGATATTACTTGGAATGTGAATTGGAACGAAATCGCCAATAGATAAGACCATTTTACAATTTGGGCCCAAGTTAGAAGCAGAGCCTAAGGTGTAAATTATCGATAGTCCATATCTCGGAAACTATAAGAGATAATGCAATTTGGCAACCGGCAATGTAATTAGCATGCCGAATATTACTTGGAATGTGAATTGGAACGAAATCGCCAATAGATAAGACGATTTTACAATTTGGGCCCAAGTTAGAAGCAGAGCCTAAGATGTAAATTATCGATAGTACATATCTCGGAAACTATAAGAGATAATGCAATTTGGCAACCGGCAATGTAATTAGCATGCCGAATATTACTTGGAATGTGAATTGGAACGAAATCGCCAATAGATAAGACCATTTTACAATTTGGGCCCAAGTTAGAAGCAGAGCCTAAGGTGTAAATTATCGATAGTCCATATCTCGGAAACTATAAGAGATAATGCAATTTGGCAACCGGCAATGTAATTAGCATGCCGAATATTACTTGGAATGTGAATTGGAACGAAATCGCCAATAGGTAAGACCATTTTACAATTTGGGCCCAAGTTAGAAGCAGAGCCTAAGGTGTAAATTATCGATAGTCCATATCTCGGAAACTATAAGAGATAATGCAATTTGGCAACCGGCAATGTAATTAGCATGCCGAATATTACTTGGAATGTGAATTGGAACGAAATCGCCAATAGATAAGACCATTTTACAATTTGGGCCCAAGTTAGAAGCAGAGCCTAAGGTGTAAATTATCGATAGTCCATATCTCGGAAACTATAAGAGATAATGCAATTTGGCAACCGGCAATGTAATTAGCATGCCGAATATTACTTGGAATGTGAATTGGAACGAAATCGCCAATAGATAAGACCATTTTACAATTTGGGCCCAAGTTAGAAGCAGAGCCTAAGGTGTAAATTATCGATAGTCCATATCTCGGAAACTATAAGAGATAATGCAATTTGGCAACCGGCAATGTAATTAGCATGCCGAATATTACTTGGAATGTGAATTGGAACGAAATCGCCAATAGATAAGACCATTTTACAATTTGGGCCCAAGTTAGAAGCAGAGCCTAAGGTGTAAATTATCGATAGTCCATATCTCGGAAACTATAAGAGATAATGCAATTTGGCAACCGGCAATGTAATTAGCATGCCGAATATTACTTGGAATGTGAATTGGAACGAAATCGCCAATAGATAAGACCATTTTACAATTTGGGCCCAAGTTAGAAGCAGAGCCTAAGGTGTAAATTATCGATAGTCCATATCTCGGAAACTATAAGAGATAATGCAATTTGGCAGCCGGCAATGTAATTAGCATGCCGAATATTAAGTGGAATGTGAATTGGAACGAAATCGCCAATAGATAAGACCATTTTACAATTTGGGCCCAAGTTAGAAGTAGAGCCTAAGGTGTAAATTATCGATAGTCCATATCTCGGAAACTATAAGAGATAATGCAATTTGGCAACCGGCAATATAATTAGCATGCCGAATATTACTTGGAATGTGAATTCGAACGAAATCGCCAATAGGTAAGACCATTTTACAATTTGGGCGCAAGTTAGAAGCAGAGCCTAAGGTGCAAATTATCGATAGTCCATATCTCGGAAACTATAAGAGATAATGCAATTTGGCAACCGGCAATGTAATTAGCATGCCGAATATTACTTGGAATGTGAATTGGAACGAAATCGCCAATAGATAAGACCATTTTACAATTTGGGCCCAAGTTAGAAGCAGAGCCTAAGGTGTAAATTATCGATAGTCCATATCTCGGAAACTATAAGAGATAATGCAATTTGGCAACCGGCAATGTAATTAGCATGCCGAATATTACTTGGAATGTGAATTGGAACGAAATCGCCAATAGATAAGACCATTTTACAATTTGGGCCCAAGTTAGAAGCAGAGCCTAAGGTGTAAATTATCGATAGTCCATATCTCGCAAACTATAAGAGATAATGCAATTTGGCAACCGGCAATGTAATTAGCATGCCGAATATTACTTGGAATGTGAATTGGAACGAAATCGCCAATAGATAAGACCATTTTACAATTTGGGCCCAAGTTAGAAGCAGAGCCTAAGGTGTAAATTATCGATAGTCCATATCTCGGAAACTATAAGAGATAATGCAATTTGGCAACCGCCAATGTAATTAGCATGCCGAATATTACTTGGAATGTGAATTGGAACGAAATCGCCAATAGATAAGACAATTTTACAATTTGGGCCCAAGTTAGAAGCAGAGCCTAAGGTGTAAATTATTGATAGTCCATATCTCGGAAACTATAAGAGATAATGCAATTTCGCAACCGGCAATATAATTAGCATGCCGAATATTACTTGGAGTGTGAATTGGAATGAAATCACCAATAGATAAGACCATTTTACAATTTGGGCCCAAGTTAGAAGCAGAGCCTAAGGTGTAAATTATCGATAGTCCATATCTCGGAAACTATAAGAGATAATGCAATTTGGCAACCGGCAATGTAATTAGCATGCCGAATATTACTTGGAATGTGAATTGGAACGAAATCTCCAATAGATAAGACCATTTTACAATTTGGGCCCAAGTTAGAAGCAGAGCCTAAGGTGTAAATTATCGATACTCCATATCTCGGAAACTATAAGAGATAATGCAATTTGGCAACCGGCAATGTAATTAGCATGCCGAATATTACTTGGAATGTGAATTGGAACGAAATCGCCAATAGATAAGACCATTTTACAATTTGGGCCCAAGTTAGAAGCAGAGCCTAAGGTGTAAATTATCGATAGTCCATATCTCGGAAACTATAAGAGATAATGCAATTTGGCAACCGGCAATGTAATTAGCATGCCGAATATTACTTGGAATGTGAATTGGAACGAAATCGCCAATAGATAAGACCATTTTACAATTTGGGCCCAAGTTAGAAGCAGAGCCTAAGGTGTAAATTATCGATAGTCCATATCTCGGAAACTATAAGAGATAATGCAATTTGGCAACCGGCAATGTAATTAGCATGCCGAATATTACTTGGAATGTGAATTGGAACGAAATCGCCAATAGATTCATTTTAAAATTTGGGCCCAAGTTAGAAGCAGAGCCTAAGGTGTAAATTATCGATAGTCCATATCTCGGAAACTATAAGAGATAATGCAATTTGGCAACCGGCAATGTAATTAGCATGCCGAATATTACTTGGAATGTGAATTGGAACGAAATCGCCAATAGATAAGACCATTTTACAATTTGGGCCCAAGTTAGAAGCAGAGCCTAAGATGTAAATTATCGATAGTCCATATCTCGGAAACTATAAGAGATAATGCAATTTGGCAACCGGCAATGTAATTAGCATGCCGAATATTACTTGGAATGTGAATTGGAACGAAATCGCCAATAGATAAGACCATTTTACAATTTGGGCCCAAGTTAGAAGCAGAGCCTAAGGTGTAAATTATCGATAGTCCATATCTCGGAAACTATAAGAGATAATGCAATTTGGCAACCGGCAATGTAATTAGCATGCCGAATATTACTTGGAATGTGAATTGGAACGAAATCGCCAATAGGTAAGACCATTTTACAATTTGGGCCCAAGTTAGAAGCAGAGCCTAAGGTGTAAATTATCGTTAGTCCATATCTCGGAAACTATAAGAGATAATGCAATTTGGCAACCGGCAATGTAATTAGCATGCCGAATATTACTTGGAATGTGAATTGGAACGAAATCGCCAATAGATAAGACCATTTTACAATTTGGGCCCAAGTTAGAAGCAGAGCCTAAGGTGTAAATTATCGATAGTCCATATCTCGGAAACTATAAGAGATAATGCAATTTGGCAACCGGCAATGTAATTAGCATGCCGAATATTACTTGGAATGTGAATTGGAACGAAATCGCCAATAGATAAGACCATTTTACAATTTGGGCCCAAGTTAGAAGCAGAGCCTAAGGTGTAAATTATCGATAGTCCATATCTCGCAAACTATAAGAGATAATGCAATTTGGCAACTGGCAATGTAATTAGCATGCCGAATATTACTTGGAATGTGAATTGGAACGAAATCGCCAATAGATAAGACGATTTTACAATTTGGGCCCAAGTTAGAAGCAGAGCCTAAGATGTAAATTATCGATAGTCCATATCTCGGAAACTATAAGAGATAATGCAATTTGGCAACCGGCAATGTAATTAGCATGCCGAATATTACTTGGAATGTGAATTGGAACGAAATCGCCAATAGATAAGACCATTTTACAATTTGGGCCCAAGTTAGAAGCAGAGCCTAAGGTGTAAATTATCGATAGTCCATATCTCGGAAACTATAAGAGATAATGCAATTTGGCAAACGGCAATGTAATTAGCAAGCCGAATATTACTTGGAATGTGAATTGGAACGAAATCGCCAATAGGTAAGACCATTTTACAATTTGGGCCCAAGTTAGAAGCAGAGCCTAAGGTGTAAATAATCGATAGTCCATATCTCGGAAACTATAAGAGATAATTCAATTTGGCAACCGGCAATGTAATTAGCATGCCGGATATTACTTGGAATGTGAATTGGAACGAAATCGCCAATAGATAAGACCATTTTACAATTTGGGCCCAAGTTAGAAGCAGAGCCTAAGGTGTAAATTACCGATAGTCCATATCTCGGAAACTATAAGAGATAATGCAATTTGGCAACCGGCAATGTAATTAGCATGCCGAATATTACTTGGAATGTGAACTGGAACGAAATCGCCAATAGATAAGACGATTTTACAATTTGGGCCCAAGTTAGAAGCAGAGCCTAAGGTGTAAATTATCGATAGTCCATATCTCGGAAACTATAAGAGATAATTCAATTTGGCAACCAGCAATGTAATTAGCATGCCGAATATTACTTGGAATGTGAACTGGAACGAAATCGCCAATAGGTATGACCATTTTACAATTTGGGCCCAAGTTAGAAGCAGAGCCTAAGGTGTAAATTATCGATAGTCCATATCTCGGAAACTATAAGAGATAATTCAATTTGGCAACCGGCAATGTAATTAGCATGCCGAACATTACTTGGAATGTGAATTGGAACGGAATCGCCAATAGATAAGACCATTTTACAATTTGGGCCCAAGTTAGAAGCAGAGCCTAAGGTGTAAATTATCGATAGTCCATATCTCGGAAACTATAAGAGATAATGCAATTTGGCAACCGGCAATGTAATTAGCATGCCGAATATTAATTGGAATGTGAATTGGAACGAAATCGCCAATAGATAAGACCATTTTACAATTTGGGCCCAAGTTAGAAGCAGAGCCTAAGGTGTAAATTATCGATAGTCCATATCTCGGAAACTATAAGAGATAATGCAATTTGGCAACCGGCAATGTAATTAGCATGCCGAATATTACTTGGAATGTGAATTGGAACGAAATCGCCAATAGGTAAGACCATTTTACAATTTGGGCCCAAGTTAGAAGCAGAGCCTAAGGTGTAAATTATCGATAGTCCATATCTCGGAAACTATAAGAGATGATTCAATTTGGCAACCGGCAATGTAATTAGCATGCCGAATATTACTTGGAATGTGAATTGGAACGAAATCGCCATTAGATAAGACCATTTTACAATTTGGGCCCAAGTTAGAAGCAGAGCCTAAGGTGTAAATTATTGATAGTCCATATCTCGGAAACTATAAGAGATAATGCAATTTGGCAACCGGCAATGTAATTAGCATGCCGAATATTACTTGGAATGTGAATTGGAACGAAATCGCCAATAGAGAAGACCATTTTACAATTTGGGCCCATGTTAGAAGCAGAGCCTAAGGTGTAAATTATCGATAGTCCATATCTCGGAAACTATAAGAGATAATGCAATTTGGCAACCGGCAATGTAATTAGCATGCCGAATATTACTTGGAATGTGAATTGGAACGAAATCGCCAATAGATAAGACCATTTTACAATTTGGGCCCAAGTTAGAAGCAGAGCCTAAGGTGTAAATTATCGATAGTCCGTATCTCGGAAACTATAAGAGGTAATGCAATTTGGCAACCGGCAATGTAATTAGCATGCCGAATATTACTTGGAATGTGAATTGGAACGAAATCGCCAATAGAGAAGACCATTTTACAATTTGGGCCCAAGTTAGAAGCAGAGCCTAAGGTGTAAATTATCGATAGTCCATATCTCGGAAACTATAAGAGATAATGCAATTTGGCAACCGGCAATGTAATTAGCATGCCGAATATTACTTGGAATGTGAATTGGAACGAAATCGCCAATAGATAAGACCATTTTACAATTTGGGCCCAAGTTAGAAGCAGAGCCTAAGGTGTAAATTATCGATAGTCCATATCTCGGAAACTATAAGAGATAATGCAATTTGGCAACCGGCAATGTAATTAGCATGCCGAATATTACTTGGAATGTGAATTGGAACGAAATCGCCAATAGATAAGACCATTTTACAATTTGGGCCCAAGTTAGAAGCAGAGCCTAAGGTGTAAATTATCGATAGTCCATATCTCGGAAACTATAAGAGATAATGCAATTTGGCAACCGGCAATGTAATTAACATGCCGAATATTACTTGGAATGTGAATTGGAACGAAATCGCCAATAGATAAGACTATTTTACAATTTGGGCCCAAGTTAGAAGCAGAGCCTAAGGTGTAAATTATCGATAGTCCATATCTCACCGGCAATGTAATTAGCATGCCGAATATTACTTGGAATGTGAATTGGAACGAAATCGCCAATAGATAAGACCATTTTACAATTTGGGCCCAAGTTAGAAGCAGAGCCTAAGGTGTAAATTATCGATAGTCCATATCTCGGTAACTATAAGAGATAATGCAATTTGGCAACCGGCAATGTAATTAGCATGCCGAATATTACTTGGAATGTGAATTGGAACGAAATCGCCAATAGGTAAGACCATTTTACAATTTGGGCCCAAGTTAGAAGCAGAGCCTAAGGTGTAAATTATCGATAGTCCATATCTCGGAAACTATAAGAGATAATGCAATTTGGCAACCGGCAATGTAATTAGCATGCCGAATATTACTTGGAATGTGAATTGGAACGAAATCGCCAATAGATAAGACCATTTTACAATTTGGGCCCAAGTTAGAAGCAGAGCCTAAGGTGTAAATTATCGATAGTCCACAGCTCGGAAACTATAAGAGATAATGCAATTTGGCAACCGGCAATGTAATTAGCATGCCGAATATTACTTGGAATGTGAATTGGAACGAAATCGCCAATAGATAAGACCATTTTACAATTTGAGCCCAAGTTAGAAGCAGAGCCTAAGGTGTAAATTATCGATAGTCCATATCTCGGAAACTATAAGAGATAATGCAATTTGGCAACCGGCAATGTAATTAGCATGCCGAATATTACTTGGAATGTGAATTGGAACGAAATCGCCAATAGATAAGACCATTTTACAATTTGGGCCCAAGTTAGAGAGCAGAGCCTAAGGTTTAAATTATCGATAGTCCATATCTCAGAAACTATAAGAGATAATGCAATTTGGCAACCGGCAATGTAATTAGCATGCCGAATATTACTTGGAATGTGAATTGGAACGAAATCTCCAATAGATAAGACCATTTTACAATTTGGGCCCAAGTTAGAAGCAGAGCCTAAGGTGTAAATTATCGATACTCCATATTTCGGAAACTATAAGAGATAATGCAATTTGGCAACCGGCAATGTAATTAGCATGCTGAATATTACTTGGAATGTGAATTGGAACGAAATCGCCAATAGATAAGACCATTTTACAATTTGGGCCCAAGTTAGAAGCAGAGCCTAAGGTGTAAATTATCGATAGTCCATATCTCGGAAACTATAAGAGATAATGCAATTTGGCAACCGGCAATGTAATTAGCATGCCGAATATTACTTGGAATGTGAATTGGAACGAAATCGCCAATAGATAAGACCATTTTACAATTTGGGCCCAAGTTAGAGAGCAGAGCCTAAGGTTTAAATTATCGATAGTCCATATCTCAGAAACTATAAGAGATAATGCAATTTGGCAACCGGCAATGTAATTAGCATGCCGAATATTACTTGGAATGTGAATTGGAACGAAATCGCCAATAGATAAGACCATTTTACAATTTGGGCCCAAGTTAGAAGCAGAGGCTAAGGTGTAAATTATCGATAGTCCATAGCTCGGAAACTATAAGAGATAATGCAATTTGGCAACCGGCAATGTAATTAGCATGCTGAATATTACTTGGAATGTGAATTGGAACGAAATCGCCAATAGATAAGACCATTTTACAATTTGGGCCCAAGTTAGAAGCAGAGCCTAAGGTGTAAATTATCGATAGTCCATATCTCGGAAACTATAAGAGATAATGCAATTTGGCAACCGGCAATGTAATTAGCATGCCGAATATTACTTGGAATGTGAATTGGAACGATATCGCCAATAGATAAGACCATTTTACAATTTGGGCCCAAGTTAGAAGCAGAGCCTAAGGTGTAAATTATCGATAGTCCATATCTCGGAAACTATAAGAGATAATGCAATTTGGCAACCGGCAATGTAATTAGCATGCCGAATATTAAGTGGAATGTGAATTGGAACGAAATCGCCAATAGATAAGACCATTTTACAATTTGGGCCCAAGTTAGAAGTAGAGCCTAAGGTGTAAATTATCGATAGTCCATATCTCGGAAACTATAAGAGATAATGCAATTTGGCAACCGGCAATATAATTAGCATGCCGAATATTACTTGGAATGTGAATTGGAACGAAATCGCCAATAGGTAAGACCATTTTACAATTTGGGCCCAAGTTAGAAGCAGAGCCTAAGGTGTAAATTATCGACAGTCCATATCTCGGAAACTATAAGAGATAATGCAATTTGGCAACCGGCAATGTAATTAGCATGCCGAATATTACTTGGAATGTGAATTGGAACGAAATCGCCAATAGATAAGACCATTTTACAATTTGGGCCCAAGTTAGAAGCAGAGCCTAAGGTGTAAATTATCGATAGTCCATATCTCGGAAACTATAAGAGATAATGCAATTTGGCAACCGCCAATGTAATTAGCATGCCGAATATTACTTGGAATGTGAATTGGAACAAAATCGCCAATAGATAAGACCATTTTACAATTTGGGCCCAAGTTAGAAGCAGAGCCTAAGGTGTAAATTATTGATAGTCCATATCTCGGAAACTATAAGAGATAATGCAATTTCGCAACCGGCAATATAATTAGCATGCCGAATATTACTTGAGTGTGAATTGGAACGAAATCACCAATAGATAAGACTATTTTACAATTTGGGCCCAAGTTAGAAGCAGAGCCTAAGGTGTAAATTATCGATAGTCCATATCTCGGAAACTATAAGAGATAATGCAATTTGGCAACCGGCAATGTAATTAGCATGCCGAATATTACTTGGAATGTGAATTGGAACGAAATCTCCAATAGATAAGACCATTTTACAATTTGGGCCCAAGTTAGAAGCAGAGCCTAAGGTGTAAATTATCGATACTCCATATTTCGGAAACTATAAGAGATAATGCAATTTGGCAACCGGCAATGTAATTAGCATGCCGAATATTACTTGGAATGTGAATTGGAACGAAATCGCCAATAGATAAGACCATTTTACAATTTGGGCCCAAGTTAGAAGCAGAGCCTAAGGTGTAAATTATCGATAGTCCATATCTCGGAAACTATAAGAGATAATGCAATTTGGCAACCGGCAATGTAATTAGCATGCCGAATATTACTTGGAATGTGAAATGGAACGAAATCGCCAATAGAGAAGACCATTTTACAATTTGGGCCCAAGTTAGAAGCAGAGCCTAAGGTGTAAATTATCGATAGTCCATATCTCGGAAACTATAAGAGATAATGCAATTTGGCAACCGGCAATGTAATTAGCATGCCGAATATTACTTGGAATGTGAATTGGAACGAAATCGCCAATAGATAAGACCATTTTACAATTTGGGCCCAAGTTAGAAGCAGAGCCTAAGGTGTAAATTATCGATAGTCCATATCTCGGAAACTATAAGAGATAATGCAATTTGGCAACCGGCAATGTAATTAGCATGCCGAATATTACTTGGAATGTGAATTGGAACGAAATCGCCAATAGATAAGACCATTTTACAATTTGGGCCCAAGTTAGAAGCAGAGCCTAAGGTGTAAATTATCGATAGTCCATATCTCGGAAACTATAAGAGATAATGCAATTTGGCAACCGGCAATGTAATTAACATGCCGAATATTACTTGGAATGTGAATTGGAACGAAATCGCCAATAGATAAGACTATTTTACAATTTGGGCCCAAGTTAGAAGCAGAGCCTAAGGTGTAAATTATCGATAGTCCATATCTCGGAAACTATAAGAGATAATGCAATTTGGCAACCGGCAATGTAATTAGCATGCCGAATATTACTTGGAATGTGAATTGGAACGAAATCGCCAATAGATAAGACCATTTTACAATTTGGGCCCAAGTTAGAAGCAGAGCCTAAGGTGTAAATTATCGATAGTCCATATCTCGGAAACTATAAGAGATAATGCAATTTGGCAACCGGCAATGTAATTAGCATGCCGAATATTACTTGGAATGTGAATTGGAACGAAATCGCCAATAGATAAGACCATTTTACAATTTGGGCCCAAGTTAGAAGCAGAGCCTAAGGTGTAAATTATCGATACTCCATATCTCGGAAACTATAAGAGATAATGCAATTTGGCAACCGGCAATGTAGTTAGCATGCCGAATATTACCTGGAATGTGAATTGGAACGAAATCGCCAATAGGTAAGACCATTTTACAATTTGGGCCCAAGTAAGAAGCAGAGCCTAAGGTGTAAATTATCGATAGTCCATATCTCTGAAACTATAAGAGATAATGCAATTTCGCAACCGGCAATGTAATTAGCATGCCGAATATTACTTGGAATGTGAATTGGGACGAAATCGCCAATAGATAAGGCCATTTTACAATTTGGGCCCAAGTTAGAAGCAGAGCCTAAGGTGTAAATTATCGATAGTCCATATCTCGGAAACTATAAGAGATAATGCAATTTGGCAACCGGCAATGTAATTAGCATGCCGAATATTACTTGGAATGTGAATTGGAACGAAATCGCCAATAGATAAGACCATTTTACAATTTGGGCCCAAGTTAGAAGCAGAGCCTAAGGTGTAAATTATTGATAGTCCATATCTCGGAAACTATAAGAGATAATGCAATTTCGCAACCGGCAATGTAATTAGCATGCCGAATATTACTTGGAGTGTGAATTGGAACGAAATCGCCAATAGATAAGACCATTTTACAATTTGGGCCCAAGTTAGAAGCAGAGCCTAAGGTGTAAATTATCGATAGTCCATATCTCGGAAACTATAAGAGATAATGCAATTTGGCAACCGGCAATGTAATTAGCATGCCGAATATTACTTGGAATGTGAATTGGATCGAAATCGCCAATAGATAAGACCATTTTACAATTTGGGCCCAAGTTAGAAGCAGAGCCTAAGGTGTAAATTATCGATAGTCCATATCTCGGAAACTATAAGAGATAATGCAATTTGGCAACCGGCAATGTAATTAGCATGCCGAATATTACTTGGAATGTGAATTGGAACGAAATCGCCAATAGATAAGACCATTTTACAATTTGGGCCCAAGTTAGAAGCAGAGCCTAAGGTGTAAATTATGGATAGTCCATATCTCGGAAACTATAAGAGATAATGCAATTTCGCAACCGGCAATGTAATTAGCATGCCGAATATCACTTGGAATGTGAATTGGGACGAAATCGCCAATAGGTAAGACCATTTTACAATTTGGGCCCAAGTTAGAAGCAGAGCCTAAGGTGTAAATAATCGATAGTCCATATCTCGGAAACTATAAGAGATAATGCAATTTGGCAACCGGCAATGTAATTAGCATGCCGAATATTACTTGGAATGTGAATTGGAACGAAATCGCCAATAGATAAGACCATTTTACAATTTGGGCCCAAGTTAGAAGCAGAGCCTAAGGTGTAAATAATCGATAGTCCATATCTCGGAAACTATAAGAGATAATGCAATTTGGCAACCGGCAATGTAATTAGCATGCCGAATATTACTTGGAATGTGAATTGGAACGAAATCGCCAATAGGTAAGACCATTTTACAATTTGGGCCCAAGTTAGAAGCAGAGCCTAAGGTGTAAATTATCGATAGTCCATATCTCGGAAACTATAAGAGATAATTCAATTTGGCAACCGGCAATGTAATTAGCATGCCGAATATTACTTGGAATGTGAATTGGAACGAAATCGCCAATAGATAAGACCATTTTACAATTTGGGCCCAAGTTAGAAGCAGAGCCTAAGGTGTAAATTATCGATAGTCCATATCTCGGAAACTATAAGAGATAATGCAATTTGGCAACCGGCAATGTAATTAGCATGCCGAATATTACTTGGAATGTGAATTGGAACGAAATCGCCAATAGATAAGACCATTTTACAATTTGGGCCCAAGTTAGAAGCAGAGCCTAAGGTGTAAATTATCGATAGTCCATATCTCGGAAACTATAAGAGATAATGCAATTTGGCAACCGGCAATGTAATTAGCATGCCGAATATTACTTGGAATGTGAATTGGAACGGAATCGCCAATAGATAAGACCATTTTACAATTTGGGCCCAAGTTAGAAGCAGAGCCTAAGGTGTAAATTATCGATAGTCCATATCTCGGAAACTATAAGAGATAATGCAATTTGGCAACCGGCAATGTAATTAGCATGCCGAATATTAATTGGAATGTGAATTGGAACGAAATCGCCAATAGATAAGACCATTTTACAATTTGGGCCCAAGTTAGAAGCAGAGCCTAAGGTGTAAATTATCGATAGTCCATATCTCGGAAACTATAAGAGATAATGCAATTTGGCAACCGGCAATGTAATTAGCATGCCGAATATTACTTGGAATGTGAATTGGAACGAAATCGCCAATAGGTAAGACCATTTTACAATTTGGGCCCAAGTTAGAAGCAGAGCCTAAGGTGTAAATTATCGATAGTCCATATCTCGGAAACTATAAGAGATAATTCAATTTGGCAACCGGCAATGTAATTAGCATGCCGAATATTACTTGGAATGTGAATTGGAACGAAATCGCCAATAGATAAGACCATTTTACAATTTGGGCCCAAGTTAGAAGCAGAGCCTAAGGTGTAAATTATTGATAGTCCATATCTCGGAAACTATAAGAGATAATGCAATTTGGCAACCGGCAATGTAATTAGCATGCCGAATATTACTTGGAATGTGAATTGGAACGAAATCGCCAATAGTGAAGACCATTTTACAATTTGGGCCCAAGTTAGAAGCAGAGCCTAAGGTGTAAATTATCGATAGTCCATATCTCGGAAACTATAAGAGATAATGCAATTTGGCAACCGGCAATGTAATTAGCATGCCGAATATTACTTGGAATGTGAATTGGAACGAAATCGCCAATAGATAAGAACATTTTACAATTTGGGCCCAAGTTAGAAGCAGAGCCTAAGGTGTAAATTATCGATCGTCCATATCTCGGAAACTATAAGAGGTAATGCAATTTGGCAACCGGCAATGTAATTAGCATGCCGAATATTACTTGGAATGTGAATTGGAACGAAATCGCCAATAGAGAAGACCATTTTACAATTTGGGCACAAGTTAGAAGCAGAGCCTAAGGTGTAAATTATCGATAGTCCATATCTCGGAAACTATAAGAGATAATACAATTTGGCAACCGGCAATGTAATTAGCATGCCGAATATTACTTGGAATGTGAATTGGAACGAAATCGCCAATAGATAAGACTATTTTACAATTTGGGCCCAAGTTAGAAGCAGAGCCTAAGGTGTAAATTATCGATAGTCCATATCTCGGAAACTATAAGAGATAATGCAATTTGGCAACCGGCAATGTAATTAACATGCCGAATATTACTTGGAATGTGAATTGGAACGAAATCGCCAATAGATAAGACCATTTTACAATTTGGGCCCAAGTTAGAAGCAGAGCCTAAGGTGTAAATTATCGATAGTCCATATTTCGGAAACTATAAGAGATAATGCAATATGGCAACCGGCAATGTAATTAGCATGCCGAATATTACTTGGAATGTGAATTGGAACGAAATCGCCAATAGATAAGACCATTTTACAATTTGGGCCCAAGTTAGAAGCAGAGCCTAAGGTGTAAATTATTGATAGTCCATATCTCGGAAACTATAAGAGATAATGCAATTTCGCAACCGGCAATGTAATTAGCATGCCGAATATTACTTGGAGTGTGAATTGGAACGAAATCGCCAATAGATAAGACCATTTTACAATTTGGGCCCAAGTTAGAAGCAGAGCCTAAGGTGTAAATTATTGATAGTCCATATCTCGGAAACTATAAGAGATAATGCAATTTCGCAACCGGCAATGTAATTAGCATGCCGAATATTACTTGGAGTGTGAATTGGAACGAAATCGCCAATAGATAAGACTATTTTACAATTTGGGCCCAAGTTAGAAGCAGAGCCTAAGGTGTAAATTATCGATAGTCCATATCTCGGAAACTATAAGAGATAATGCAATTTGGCAACCGGCAATGTAATTAACATGCCGAATATTACTTGGAATGTGAATTGGAACGAAATCGCCAATAGATAAGACCATTTTACAATTTGGGCCCAAGTTAGAAGCAGAGCCTAAGGTGTAAATTATCGATAGTCCATATTTCGGAAACTATAAGAGATAATGCAATTTGGCAACCGGCAATGTAATTAGCATGCCGAATATTACTTGGAATGTGAATTGGAACGAAATCGCCAATAGATAAGACCATTTTACAATTTGGGCCCAAGTTAGAAGCAGAGCCTAAGGTGTAAATTATCGATAGTCCATATCTCGGAAACTATAAGAGGTAATGCAATTTGGCAACCGGCAATGTAATTAGCATGCCGAATATTACTTGGAATGTGAATTGGAACGAAATCGCCAATAGAGAAGACCATTTTACAATTTGGGCACAAGTTAGAAGCAGAGCCTAAGGTGTAAATTATCGATAGTCCATATCTCGGAAACTATAAGAGATAATACAATTTGGCAACCGGCAATGTAATTAGCATGCCGAATATTACTTGGAATGTGAATTGGAACGAAATCGCCAATAGATAAGACCATTTTACAATTTGGGCCCAAGTTAGAAGCAGAGCCTAAGGTGTAAATTATCGATAGTCCATATCTCGGAAACTATAAGAGATAATGCAATTTGGCAACCGGCAATGTAATTAACATGCCGAATATTACTTGGAATGTGAATTGGAACGAAATCGCCAATAGATAAGACCATTTTACAATTTGGGCCCAAGTTAGAAGCAGAGCCTAAGGTGTAAATTATCGATAGTCCATATCTCGGAAACTATAAGAGATAATGCAATTTGGCAACCGGCAATGTAATTAGCATGCCGAATATTACTTGGAATGTGAATTGGAACGAAATCGCCAATAGATAAGACCATTTTACAATTTGGGCCCAAGTTAGAAGCAGAGCCTAAGGTGTAAATTATTGATAGTCCATATCTCGGAAACTATAAGAGATAATGCAATTTCGCAACCGGCAATGTAATTAGCATGCCGAATATTACTTGGAGTGTGAATTGGAACGAAATCGCCAATAGATAAGACCATTTTACAATATGGGCCCAAGTTAGAAGCAGAGCCTAAGGTGTAAATTATCGATAGTCCATATCTCGGAAACTATAAGAGATAATGCAATTTGGCAACCGGCAATGTAATTAGCATGCCGAATATTACTTGGAATGTGAATTGGAACGAAATCGCCAATAGATAAGACTATTTTACAATTTGGGCCCAAGTTAGAAGCAGAGCCTAAGGTGTAAATTATCGATAGTCCATATCTCGGAAACTATAAGAGATAATGCAATTTGGCAACCGGCAATGTAATTAGCATGCCGAATATTACTTGGAATGTGAATTGGAACGAAATCGCCAATAGATAAGACCATTTTACAATTTGGGCCCAAGTTAGAAGCAGAGCCTAAGGTGTAAATTATCGATAGTCCATATCTCGGAAACTATAAGAGATAATGCAATTTGGCAACCGGCAATGTAATTAGCATGCCAAATATTACTTGGAATGTGAATTGGAACGAAATCGCCAATAGATAAGACCATTTTACAATTTGGGCCCAAGTTAGAAGCAGAGCCTAAGGTGTAAATTATCGATAGTCCATATCTCGGAAACTATAAGAGATAATGCAATTTGGCAACCGGCAATGTAATTAGCATGCCGAATATTACTTGGAATGTGAATTGGAACGAAATCGCCAATAGATAAGACCATTTTACAATTTGGGCCCAAGTTAGAAGCAGAGCCTAAGGTGTAAATTATTGATAGTCCATATCTCGGAAACTATAAGAGATAATGCAATTTCGCAACCGGCAATGTAATTAGCATGCCGAATATCACTTGGAATGTGAATTGGGACGAAATCGCCAATAGATAAGACCATTTTACAATTTGGGCCCAAGTTAGAAGCAGAGCCTAAGGTGTAAATTATCGATAGTCCATATCTCGGAAACTATAAGAGATAATTCAATTTGGCAACCGGCAATGTAATTAGCATGCCGGATATTACTTGGAATGTGAATTGGAACGAAATCGCCAATAGATAAGACCATTTTACAATTTGGGCCCAAGTTAGAAGCAGAGCCTAAGGTGTAAATTATCGATAGTCCATATCTCGGAAACTATAAGAGATAATGCAATTTGGCAACCGGCAATGTAATTAGCATGCCGAATATTACTTGGAATGTGAATTGGAACGAAATCGCCAATAGATAAGACGATTTTACAATTTGGGCCCAAGTTAGAATCAGAGCCTAAGATGTAAATTATCGATAGTACATATCTCGGAAACTATAAGAGATAATGCAATTTGGCAACCGGCAATGTAATTAGCATGCCGAATATTACCTGAATGTGAATTGGAACGAAATCGCCAATAGATAAGACCATTTTACAATTTGGGCCCAAGTTAGAAGCAGAGCCTAAGGTGTAAATTATCGATAGTCCATATCTCGGAAACTATAAGAGATAATGCAATTTGGCAACCGGCAATGTAATTAGCATGCCGAATATTACTTGGAATGTGAATTGGAACGAAATCGCCAATAGGTAAGACCATTTTACAATTTGGGCCCAAGTTAGAAGCAGAGCCTAAGGTGTAAATTATCGTTAGTCCATATCTCGGAAACTATAAGAGATAATTCAATTTGGCAACCGGCAATGTAATTAGCATGCCGGATATTACTTGGAATGTGAATTGGAACGAAATCGCCAATAGATAAGACCATTTTACAATTTGGGCCCAAGTTAGAAGCAGAGCCTAAGGTGTAAATTACCCATATTCCATATCTCGGAAACTATAAGAGATAATGCAATTTGGCAACCGGCAATGTAATTAGCATGCGGAATATTACTTGGAATGTGAATTGGAACGAAATCGCCAATAGATAAGACGATTTTACAATTTGGGCCCAAGTTAGAAGCAGAGCCTAAGGTGTAAATTATCGATAGTCCATATCTCGGAAACTATAAGAGATAATGCAATTTGGCAACCGGCAATGTAATTAGCATGCCGAATATTACTTGGAATGTGAATTGGAACGAAATCGCCAATAGATAAGACCATTTTACAATTTGGGCCCAAGTTAGAAGCAGAGCCTAAGGTGTAAATTATCGATAGTCCATATCTCGGAAACTATAAGAGATAATGCAATTTGGCAACCGGCAATGTAATTAGCATGCCGAATATTACTTGGAATGTGAATTGGAACGAAATCGCCAATAGGTAAGACCATTTTACAATTTGGGCCCAAGTTAGAAGCAGAGCCTAAGGTGTAAATTATCGATAGTCCATATCTCGGAAACTATAAGAGATAATTCAATTTGGCAACCGGCAATGTAATTAGCATGCCGAATATTACTTGGAATGTGAATTGGAACGAAATCGCCAATAGATAAGACCATTTTACAATTTGGGCCCAAGTTAGAAGCAGAGCCTAAGGTGTAAATTATCGATAGTCCATATCTCGGAAACTATAAGAGATAATGCAATTTGGCAACCGGCAATGTAATTAGCATGCCGAATATTACTTGGAATGTGAATTGGAACGAAATCGCCAATAGATAAGACCATTTTACAATTTGGGCCCAAGTTAGAAGCAGAGCCTAAGGTGTAAATTATCGATAGTCCATATCTCGGAAACTATAAGAGATAATGCAATTTGGCAACCGGCAATGTAATTAGCATGCCGAATATTACTTGGATTGTGAATTGGAACGAAATCGCCAATAGATAAGACCATTTTACAATTTGGGCCCAAGTTAGAAGCAGAGCCTAAGGTGTAAATTATCGATAGTCCATATCTCGGAAACTATAAGAGATAATGCAATTTGGCAACCGGCAATGTAATTAGCATGCCGAATATTAATTGGAATGTGAATTGGAACGAAATCGCCAATAGATAAGACCATTTTACAATTTGGGCCCAAGTTAGAAGTAGAGCCTAAGGTGTAAATTATCGATAGTCCATATCTCGGAAACTATAAGAGATAATGCAATTTGGCAACCGGCAATGTAATTAGCATGCCGAATATTACTTGGAATGTGAATTGGAACGAAATCGCCAATAGGTAAGACCATTTTACAATTTGGGCCCAAGTTAGAAGCAGAGCCTAAGGTGTAAATTATCGATAGTCCATATCTCGGAAACTATAAGAGATAATGCAATTTGGCAACCGGCAATGTAATTAGCATGCCGAATATTACTTGGAATGTGAATTGGAACGAAATCGCCAATAGATAAGACCATTTTACAATTTGGGCCCAAGTTAGAAGCAGAGCCTAAGGTGTAAATTATCGATAGTCCATATCTCGGAAACTATAAGAGATAATGCAATTTGGCAACCGGCAATGTAATTAGCATGCCGAATATTACTTGGAATGTGAATTGGAACGAAATCGCCAATAGATAAGACCATTTTACAATTTGGGCCCAAGTTAGAAGCAGAGCCTAAGTTGTAAATTATCGATAGTCCATATCTCGCAAACTATAAGAGATAATGCAATTTGGCAACCGGCAATGTAATTAGCATGCCGAATATTACTTGGAATGTGAATTGGAACGAAATCGCCAATAGATAAGACCATTTTACAATTTGGGCCCAAGTTAGAAGCAGAGCCTAAGGTGTAAATTATCGATAGTCCATATCTCGGAAACTATAAGAGATAATGCAATTTGGCAACCGCCAATGTAATTAGCATGCCGAAAATTACTTGGAATGTGAATTGGAACGAAATCGCCAATAGATAAGACCATTTTACAATTTGGACCCAAGTTATAAGCAGAGCCTAAGGTGTAAATTATTGATAGTCCATATCTCGGAAACTATAAGAGATAATGCAATTTCGCAACCGGCAATATAATTAGCATGCCGAATATTACTTGGAGTGTGAATTGGAACGAAATCACCAATAGATAAGACCATTTTACAATTTGGGCCCAAGTTAGAAGCAGAGCCTAAGGTGTAAATTATAGATAGTCCATATCTCGGAAACTATAAGAGATAATGCAATTTGGCAACCGGCAATGTAATTAGCATGCCGAATATTACTTGGAATGTGAATTGGAACGACATCTCCAATAGATAAGACCATTTTACAATTTGGGCCCAAGTTAGAAGCAGAGCCTAAGGTGTAAATTATCGATACTCCATATCTCGGAAACTATAAGAGATAATGCAATTTGGCAACCGGCAATGTAATTAGCATGCCGAATATTACTTGGAATGTGAATTGGAACGAAATCGCCAATAGATAAGACCATTTTACAATTTGGGCCCAAGTTAGAAGCAGAGCCTAAGGTGTAAATTATCGATAGTCCATATCTCGGAAACTATAAGAGATAATGCAATTTGGCAACCGGCAATGTAATTAGCATGCCGAATATTACTTGGAATGTGAATTGGAACGAAATCGCCAATAGATAAGACCATTTTACAATTTGGGCCCAAGTTAGAAGCAGAGCCTAAGGTGTAAATTATCGATAGTCCATATCTCGGAAACTATAAGAGATAATGCAATTTGGCAACCTAAGAGATAATGCAATTTGGCAACCGGCAATGTAATTAGCATGCCGAATATTACTTGGAATGTGAATTGGAACGAAATCGCCAATAGATAAGACCATTTTACAATTTGGGCCCAAGTTAGAAGCAGAGCCTAAGGTGTAAATTATCGATACTCCATATCTCGGAAACTATAAGAGATAATGCAATTTGGCAACCGGCAATGTAGTTAGCATGCCGAATATTACCTGGAATGTGAATTGGAACGAAATCGCCAATAGGTAAGACCATTTTACAATTTGGGCCCAAGTAAGAAGCAGAGCCTAAGGTGTAAATTATCGATAGTCCATATCTCTGAAACTATAAGAGATAATGCAATTTCGCAACCGGCAATGTAATTAGCATGCCGAATATTACTTGGAATGTGAATTGGGACGAAATCGCCAATAGATAAGGCCATTTTACAATTTGGGCCCAAGTTAGAAGCAGAGCCTAAGGTGTAAATTATCGATAGTCCATATCTCGGAAACTATAAGAGATAATGCAATTTGGCAACCGGCAATGTAATTAGCATGCCGAATATTACTTGGAATGTGAATTGGAACGAAATCGCCAATAGATAAGACCATTTTACAATTTGGGCCCAAGTTAGAAGCAGAGCCTAAGGTGTAAATTATTGATAGTCCATATCTCGGAAACTATAAGAGATAATGCAATTTCGCAACCGGCAATGTAATTAGCATGCCGAATATTACTTGGAGTGTGAATTGGAACGAAATCGCCAATAGATAAGACCATTTTACAATTTGGGCCCAAGTTAGAAGCAGAGCCTAAGGTGTCAATTATCGATAGTCCATATCTCGGAAACTATAAGAGATAATGCAATTTGGCAACCGGCAATGTAATTAGCATGCCGAATATTACTTGGAATGTGAATTGGATCGAAATCGCCAATAGATAAGACCATTTTACAATTTGGGCCCAAGTTAGAAGCAGAGCCTAAGGTGTAAATTATCGATAGTCCATATCTCGGAAACTATAAGAGATAATGCAATTTGGCAACCGGCAATGTAATTAGCATGCCGAATATTACTTGGAATGTGAATTGGAACGAAATAGCCAATAGATAAGACCATTTTACAATTTGGGGCCAAGTTAGAAGCAGAGCCTAAGGTGTAAATTATGGATAGTCCATATCTCGGAAACTATAAGAGATAATGCAATTTCGCAACCGGCAATGTAATTAGCATGCCGAATATCACTTGGAATGTGAATTGGGACGAAATCGCCAATAGGTAAGACCATTTTACAATTTGGGCCCAAGTTAGAAGCAGAGCCTAAGGTGTAAATAATCGATAGTCCATATCTCGGAAACTATAAGAGATAATGCAATTTGGCAACCGGCAATGTAATTAGCATGCCGAATATTACTTGGAATGTGAATTGGAACGAAATCGCCAATAGATAAGACCATTTTACAATTTGGGCCCAAGTTAGAAGCAGAGCCTAAGGTGTAAATAATCGATAGTCCATATCTCGGAAACTATAAGAGATAATGCAATTTGGCAACCGGCAATGTAATTAGCATGCCGAATATTACTTGGAATGTGAATTGGAACGAAATCGCCAATAGGTAAGACCATTTTACAATTTGGGCCCAAGTTAGAAGCAGAGCCTAAGGTGTAAATTATCGATAGTCCATATCTCGGAAACTATAAGAGATAATGCAATTTGGCAACCGGCAATGTAATTAGCATGCCGAATATTACTTGGAATGTGAATTGGAACGAAATCGCCAATAGGTAAGACCATTTTACAATTTGGGCCCAAGTTAGAAGCAGAGCCTAAGGTGTAAATTATCGATAGTCCATATCTCGGAAACTATAAGAGATAATTCAATTTGGCAACCGGCAATGTAATTAGCATGCCGAATATTACTTGGAATGTGAATTGGAACGAAATCGCCAATAGATAAGACCATTTTACAATTTGGGCCCAAGTTAGAAGCAGAGCCTAAGGTGTAAATTATTGATAGTCCATATCTCGGAAACTATAAGAGATAATGCAATTTGGCAACCGGCAATGTAATTAGCATGCCGAATATTACTTGGAATGTGAATTGGAACGAAATCGCCAATAGTGAAGACCATTTTACAATTTGGGCCCAAGTTAGAAGCAGAGCCTAAGGTGTAAATTATCGATAGTCCATATCTCGGAAACTATAAGAGATAATGCAATTTGGCAACCGGCAATGTAATTAGCATGCCGAATATTACTTGGAATGTGAATTGGAACGAAATCGCCAATAGATAAGAACATTTTACAATTTGGGCCCAAGTTAGAAGCAGAGCCTAAGGTGTAAATTATCGATCGTCCATATCTCGGAAACTATAAGAGGTAATGCAATTTGGCAACCGGCAATGTAATTAGCATGCCGAATATTACTTGGAATGTGAATTGGAACGAAATCGCCAATAGAGAAGACCATTTTACAATTTGGGCACAAGTTAGAAGCAGAGCCTAAGGTGTAAATTATCGATAGTCCATATCTCGGAAACTATAAGAGATAATACAATTTGGCAACCGGCAATGTAATTAGCATGCCGAATATTACTTGGAATGTGAATTGGAACGAAATCGCCAATAGATAAGACTATTTTACAATTTGGGCCCAAGTTAGAAGCAGAGCCTAAGGTGTAAATTATCGATAGTCCATATCTCGGAAACTATAAGAGATAATGCAATTTGGCAACCGGCAATGTAATTAACATGCCGAATATTACTTGGAATGTGAATTGGAACGAAATCGCCAATAGATAAGACCATTTTACAATTTGGGCCCAAGTTAGAAGCAGAGCCTAAGGTGTAAATTATCGATAGTCCATATTTCGGAAACTATAAGAGATAATGCAATATGGCAACCGGCAATGTAATTAGCATGCCGAATATTACTTGGAATGTGAATTGGAACGAAATCGCCAATAGATAAGACCATTTTACAATTTGGGCCCAAGTTAGAAGCAGAGCCTAAGGTGTAAATTATTGATAGTCCATATCTCGGAAACTATAAGAGATAATGCAATTTCGCAACCGGCAATGTAATTAGCATGCCGAATATTACTTGGAGTGTGAATTGGAACGAAATCGCCAATAGATAAGACCATTTTACAATTTGGGCCCAAGTTAGAAGCAGAGCCTAAGGTGTAAATTATTGATAGTCCATATCTCGGAAACTATAAGAGATAATGCAATTTCGCAACCGGCAATGTAATTAGCATGCCGAATATTACTTGGAGTGTGAATTGGAACGAAATCGCCAATAGATAAGACTATTTTACAATTTGGGCCCAAGTTAGAAGCAGAGCCTAAGGTGTAAATTATCGATAGTCCATATCTCGGAAACTATAAGAGATAATGCAATTTGGCAACCGGCAATGTAATTAACATGCCGAATATTACTTGGAATGTGAATTGGAACGAAATCGCCAATAGATAAGACCATTTTACAATTTGGGCCCAAGTTAGAAGCAGAGCCTAAGGTGTAAATTATCGATAGTCCATATTTCGGAAACTATAAGAGATAATGCAATTTGGCAACCGGCAATGTAATTAGCATGCCGAATATTACTTGGAATGTGAATTGGAACGAAATCGCCAATAGATAAGACCATTTTACAATTTGGGCCCAAGTTAGAAGCAGAGCCTAAGGTGTAAATTATCGATAGTCCATATCTCGGAAACTATAAGAGGTAATGCAATTTGGCAACCGGCAATGTAATTAGCATGCCGAATATTACTTGGAATGTGAATTGGAACGAAATCGCCAATAGAGAAGACCATTTTACAATTTGGGCACAAGTTAGAAGCAGAGCCTAAGGTGTAAATTATCGATAGTCCATATCTCGGAAACTATAAGAGATAATACAATTTGGCAACCGGCAATGTAATTAGCATGCCGAATATTACTTGGAATGTGAATTGGAACGAAATCGCCAATAGATAAGACCATTTTACAATTTGGGCCCAAGTTAGAAGCAGAGCCTAAGGTGTAAATTATCGATAGTCCATATCTCGGAAACTATAAGAGATAATGCAATTTGGCAACCGGCAATGTAATTAACATGCCGAATATTACTTGGAATGTGAATTGGAACGAAATCGCCAATAGATAAGACCATTTTACAATTTGGGCCCAAGTTAGAAGCAGAGCCTAAGGTGTAAATTATCGATAGTCCATATCTCGGAAACTATAAGAGATAATGCAATTTGGCAACCGGCAATGTAATTAGCATGCCGAATATTACTTGGAATGTGAATTGGAACGAAATCGCCAATAGATAAGACCATTTTACAATTTGGGCCCAAGTTAGAAGCAGAGCCTAAGGTGTAAATTATTGATAGTCCATATCTCGGAAACTATAAGAGATAATGCAATTTCGCAACCGGCAATGTAATTAGCATGCCGAATATTACTTGGAGTGTGAATTGGAACGAAATCGCCAATAGATAAGACCATTTTACAATATGGGCCCAAGTTAGAAGCAGAGCCTAAGGTGTAAATTATCGATAGTCCATATCTCGGAAACTATAAGAGATAATGCAATTTGGCAACCGGCAATGTAATTAGCATGCCGAATATTACTTGGAATGTGAATTGGAACGAAATCGCCAATAGATAAGACTATTTTACAATTTGGGCCCAAGTTAGAAGCAGAGCCTAAGGTGTAAATTATCGATAGTCCATATCTCGGAAACTATAAGAGATAATGCAATTTGGCAACCGGCAATGTAATTAGCATGCCGAATATTACTTGGAATGTGAATTGGAACGAAATCGCCAATAGATAAGACCATTTTACAATTTGGGCCCAAGTTAGAAGCAGAGCCTAAGGTGTAAATTATCGATAGTCCATATCTCGGAAACTATAAGAGATAATGCAATTTGGCAACCGGCAATGTAATTAGCATGCCAAATATTACTTGGAATGTGAATTGGAACGAAATCGCCAATAGATAAGACCATTTTACAATTTGGGCCCAAGTTAGAAGCAGAGCCTAAGGTGTAAATTATCGATAGTCCATATCTCGGAAACTATAAGAGATAATGCAATTTGGCAACCGGCAATGTAATTAGCATGCCGAATATTACTTGGAATGTGAATTGGAACGAAATCGCCAATAGATAAGACCATTTTACAATTTGGGCCCAAGTTAGAAGCAGAGCCTAAGGTGTAAATTATTGATAGTCCATATCTCGGAAACTATAAGAGATAATGCAATTTCGCAACCGGCAATGTAATTAGCATGCCGAATATCACTTGGAATGTGAATTGGGACGAAATCGCCAATAGATAAGACCATTTTACAATTTGGGCCCAAGTTAGAAGCAGAGCCTAAGGTGTAAATTATCGATAGTCCATATCTCGGAAACTATAAGAGATAATTCAATTTGGCAACCGGCAATGTAATTAGCATGCCGGATATTACTTGGAATGTGAATTGGAACGAAATCGCCAATAGATAAGACCATTTTACAATTTGGGCCCAAGTTAGAAGCAGAGCCTAAGGTGTAAATTATCGATAGTCCATATCTCGGAAACTATAAGAGATAATGCAATTTGGCAACCGGCAATGTAATTAGCATGCCGAATATTACTTGGAATGTGAATTGGAACGAAATCGCCAATAGATAAGACGATTTTACAATTTGGGCCCAAGTTAGAATCAGAGCCTAAGATGTAAATTATCGATAGTACATATCTCGGAAACTATAAGAGATAATGCAATTTGGCAACCGGCAATGTAATTAGCATGCCGAATATTCGTCCATCGATCGATGGACGAACCTGAATGTGAATTGGAACGAAATCGCCAATAGATAAGACCATTTTACAATTTGGGCCCAAGTTAGAAGCAGAGCCTAAGGTGTAAATTATCGATAGTCCATATCTCGGAAACTATAAGAGATAATGCAATTTGGCAACCGGCAATGTAATTAGCATGCCGAATATTACTTGGAATGTGAATTGGAACGAAATCGCCAATAGGTAAGACCATTTTACAATTTGGGCCCAAGTTAGAAGCAGAGCCTAAGGTGTAAATTATCGTTAGTCCATATCTCGGAAACTATAAGAGATAATTCAATTTGGCAACCGGCAATGTAATTAGCATGCCGGATATTACTTGGAATGTGAATTGGAACGAAATCGCCAATAGATAAGACCATTTTACAATTTGGGCCCAAGTTAGAAGCAGAGCCTAAGGTGTAAATTACCCATATTCCATATCTCGGAAACTATAAGAGATAATGCAATTTGGCAACCGGCAATGTAATTAGCATGCGGAATATTACTTGGAATGTGAATTGGAACGAAATCGCCAATAGATAAGACGATTTTACAATTTGGGCCCAAGTTAGAAGCAGAGCCTAAGGTGTAAATTATCGATAGTCCATATCTCGGAAACTATAAGAGATAATGCAATTTGGCAACCGGCAATGTAATTAGCATGCCGAATATTACTTGGAATGTGAATTGGAACGAAATCGCCAATAGATAAGACCATTTTACAATTTGGGCCCAAGTTAGAAGCAGAGCCTAAGGTGTAAATTATCGATAGTCCATATCTCGGAAACTATAAGAGATAATGCAATTTGGCAACCGGCAATGTAATTAGCATGCCGAATATTACTTGGAATGTGAATTGGAACGAAATCGCCAATAGGTAAGACCATTTTACAATTTGGGCCCAAGTTAGAAGCAGAGCCTAAGGTGTAAATTATCGATAGTCCATATCTCGGAAACTATAAGAGATAATTCAATTTGGCAACCGGCAATGTAATTAGCATGCCGAATATTACTTGGAATGTGAATTGGAACGAAATCGCCAATAGATAAGACCATTTTACAATTTGGGCCCAAGTTAGAAGCAGAGCCTAAGGTGTAAATTATCGATAGTCCATATCTCGGAAACTATAAGAGATAATGCAATTTGGCAACCGGCAATGTAATTAGCATGCCGAATATTACTTGGAATGTGAATTGGAACGAAATCGCCAATAGATAAGACCATTTTACAATTTGGGCCCAAGTTAGAAGCAGAGCCTAAGGTGTAAATTATCGATAGTCCATATCTCGGAAACTATAAGAGATAATGCAATTTGGCAACCGGCAATGTAATTAGCATGCCGAATATTACTTGGATTGTGAATTGGAACGAAATCGCCAATAGATAAGACCATTTTACAATTTGGGCCCAAGTTAGAAGCAGAGCCTAAGGTGTAAATTATCGATAGTCCATATCTCGGAAACTATAAGAGATAATGCAATTTGGCAACCGGCAATGTAATTAGCATGCCGAATATTAATTGGAATGTGAATTGGAACGAAATCGCCAATAGATAAGACCATTTTACAATTTGGGCCCAAGTTAGAAGTAGAGCCTAAGGTGTAAATTATCGATAGTCCATATCTCGGAAACTATAAGAGATAATGCAATTTGGCAACCGGCAATGTAATTAGCATGCCGAATATTACTTGGAATGTGAATTGGAACGAAATCGCCAATAGGTAAGACCATTTTACAATTTGGGCCCAAGTTAGAAGCAGAGCCTAAGGTGTAAATTATCGATAGTCCATATCTCGGAAACTATAAGAGATAATGCAATTTGGCAACCGGCAATGTAATTAGCATGCCGAATATTACTTGGAATGTGAATTGGAACGAAATCGCCAATAGATAAGACCATTTTACAATTTGGGCCCAAGTTAGAAGCAGAGCCTAAGGTGTAAATTATCGATAGTCCATATCTCGGAAACTATAAGAGATAATGCAATTTGGCAACCGGCAATGTAATTAGCATGCCGAATATTACTTGGAATGTGAATTGGAACGAAATCGCCAATAGATAAGACCATTTTACAATTTGGGCCCAAGTTAGAAGCAGAGCCTAAGTTGTAAATTATCGATAGTCCATATCTCGCAAACTATAAGAGATAATGCAATTTGGCAACCGGCAATGTAATTAGCATGCCGAATATTACTTGGAATGTGAATTGGAACGAAATCGCCAATAGATAAGACCATTTTACAATTTGGGCCCAAGTTAGAAGCAGAGCCTAAGGTGTAAATTATCGATAGTCCATATCTCGGAAACTATAAGAGATAATGCAATTTGGCAACCGCCAATGTAATTAGCATGCCGAAAATTACTTGGAATGTGAATTGGAACGAAATCGCCAATAGATAAGACCATTTTACAATTTGGACCCAAGTTATAAGCAGAGCCTAAGGTGTAAATTATTGATAGTCCATATCTCGGAAACTATAAGAGATAATGCAATTTCGCAACCGGCAATATAATTAGCATGCCGAATATTACTTGGAGTGTGAATTGGAACGAAATCACCAATAGATAAGACCATTTTACAATTTGGGCCCAAGTTAGAAGCAGAGCCTAAGGTGTAAATTATAGATAGTCCATATCTCGGAAACTATAAGAGATAATGCAATTTGGCAACCGGCAATGTAATTAGCATGCCGAATATTACTTGGAATGTGAATTGGAACGACATCTCCAATAGATAAGACCATTTTACAATTTGGGCCCAAGTTAGAAGCAGAGCCTAAGGTGTAAATTATCGATACTCCATATCTCGGAAACTATAAGAGATAATGCAATTTGGCAACCGGCAATGTAATTAGCATGCCGAATATTACTTGGAATGTGAATTGGAACGAAATCGCCAATAGATAAGACCATTTTACAATTTGGGCCCAAGTTAGAAGCAGAGCCTAAGGTGTAAATTATCGATAGTCCATATCTCGGAAACTATAAGAGATAATGCAATTTGGCAACCGGCAATGTAATTAGCATGCCGAATATTACTTGGAATGTGAATTGGAACGAAATCGCCAATAGATAAGACCATTTTACAATTTGGGCCCAAGTTAGAAGCAGAGCCTAAGGTGTAAATTATCGATAGTCCATATCTCGGAAACTATAAGAGATAATGCAATTTGGCAACCTAAGAGATAATGCAATTTGGCAACCGGCAATGTAATTAGCATGCCGAATATTACTTGGAATGTGAATTGGAACGAAATCGCCAATAGATAAGACCATTTTACAATTTGGGCCCAAGTTAGAAGCAGAGCCTAAGGTGTAAATTATCGATACTCCATATCTCGGAAACTATAAGAGATAATGCAATTTGGCAACCGGCAATGTAGTTAGCATGCCGAATATTACCTGGAATGTGAATTGGAACGAAATCGCCAATAGGTAAGACCATTTTACAATTTGGGCCCAAGTAAGAAGCAGAGCCTAAGGTGTAAATTATCGATAGTCCATATCTCTGAAACTATAAGAGATAATGCAATTTCGCAACCGGCAATGTAATTAGCATGCCGAATATTACTTGGAATGTGAATTGGGACGAAATCGCCAATAGATAAGGCCATTTTACAATTTGGGCCCAAGTTAGAAGCAGAGCCTAAGGTGTAAATTATCGATAGTCCATATCTCGGAAACTATAAGAGATAATGCAATTTGGCAACCGGCAATGTAATTAGCATGCCGAATATTACTTGGAATGTGAATTGGAACGAAATCGCCAATAGATAAGACCATTTTACAATTTGGGCCCAAGTTAGAAGCAGAGCCTAAGGTGTAAATTATTGATAGTCCATATCTCGGAAACTATAAGAGATAATGCAATTTCGCAACCGGCAATGTAATTAGCATGCCGAATATTACTTGGAGTGTGAATTGGAACGAAATCGCCAATAGATAAGACCATTTTACAATTTGGGCCCAAGTTAGAAGCAGAGCCTAAGGTGTCAATTATCGATAGTCCATATCTCGGAAACTATAAGAGATAATGCAATTTGGCAACCGGCAATGTAATTAGCATGCCGAATATTACTTGGAATGTGAATTGGATCGAAATCGCCAATAGATAAGACCATTTTACAATTTGGGCCCAAGTTAGAAGCAGAGCCTAAGGTGTAAATTATCGATAGTCCATATCTCGGAAACTATAAGAGATAATGCAATTTGGCAACCGGCAATGTAATTAGCATGCCGAATATTACTTGGAATGTGAATTGGAACGAAATAGCCAATAGATAAGACCATTTTACAATTTGGGGCCAAGTTAGAAGCAGAGCCTAAGGTGTAAATTATGGATAGTCCATATCTCGGAAACTATAAGAGATAATGCAATTTCGCAACCGGCAATGTAATTAGCATGCCGAATATCACTTGGAATGTGAATTGGGACGAAATCGCCAATAGGTAAGACCATTTTACAATTTGGGCCCAAGTTAGAAGCAGAGCCTAAGGTGTAAATAATCGATAGTCCATATCTCGGAAACTATAAGAGATAATGCAATTTGGCAACCGGCAATGTAATTAGCATGCCGAATATTACTTGGAATGTGAATTGGAACGAAATCGCCAATAGATAAGACCATTTTACAATTTGGGCCCAAGTTAGAAGCAGAGCCTAAGGTGTAAATAATCGATAGTCCATATCTCGGAAACTATAAGAGATAATGCAATTTGGCAACCGGCAATGTAATTAGCATGCCGAATATTACTTGGAATGTGAATTGGAACGAAATCGCCAATAGGTAAGACCATTTTACAATTTGGGCCCAAGTTAGAAGCAGAGCCTAAGGTGTAAATTATCGATAGTCCATATCTCGGAAACTATAAGAGATAATTCAATTTGGCAACCGGCAATGTAATTAGCATGCCGAATATTACTTGGAATGTGAATTGGAACGAAATCGCCAATAGATAAGACCATTTTACAATTTGGGCCCAAGTTAGAAGCAGAGCCTAAGGTGTAAATTATCGATAGTCCATATCTCGGAAACTATAAGAGATAATGCAATTTGGCAACCGGCAATGTAATTAGCATGCCGAATATTACTTGGAATGTGAATTGGAACGAAATCGCCAATAGATAAGACCATTTTACAATTTGGGCCCAAGTTAGAAGCAGAGCCTAAGGTGTAAATTATCGATAGTCCATATCTCGGAAACTATAAGAGATAATGCAATTTGGCAACCGGCAATGTAATTAGCATGCCGAATATTACTTGGAATGTGAATTGGAACGGAATCGCCAATAGATAAGACCATTTTACAATTTGGGCCCAAGTTAGAAGCAGAGCCTAAGGTGTAAATTATCGATAGTCCATATCTCGGAAACTATAAGAGATAATGCAATTTGGCAACCGGCAATGTAATTAGCATGCCGAATATTAATTGGAATGTGATTTGGAACGAAATCGCCAATAGATAAGACCATTTTACAATTTGGGCCCAAGTTAGAAGCAGAGCCTAAGGTGTAAATTATCGATAGTCCATATCTCGGAAACTATAAGAGATAATGCAATTTGGCAACCGGCAATGTAATTAGCATGCCGAATATTACTTGGAATGTGAATTGGAACGAAATCGCCAATAGGTAAGACCATTTTACAATTTGGGCCCAAGTTAGAAGCAGAGCCTAAGGTGTAAATTATCGATAGTCCATATCTCGGAAACTATAAGAGATAATTCAATTTGGCAACCGGCAATGTAATTAGCATGCCGAATATTACTTGGAATGTGAATTGGAACGAAATCGCCAATAGATAAGACCATTTTACAATTTGGGCCCAAGTTAGAAGCAGAGCCTAAGGTGTAAATTATTGATAGTCCATATCTCGGAAACTATAAGAGATAATGCAATTTGGCAACCGGCAATGTAATTAGCATGCCGAATATTACTTGGAATGTGAATTGGAACGAAATCGCCAATAGTGAAGACCATTTTACAATTTGGGCCCAAGTTAGAAGCAGAGCCTAAGGTGTAAATTATCGATAATCCATATCTCGGAAACTATAAGAGATAATGCAATTTGGCAACCGGCAATGTAATTAGCATGCCGAATATTACTTGGAATGTGAATTGGAACGAAATCGCCAATAGATAAGAACATTTTACAATTTGGGCCCAAGTTAGAAGCAGAGCCTAAGGTGTAAATTATCGATCGTCCATATCTCGGAAACTATAAGAGGTAATGCAATTTGGCAACCGGCAATGTAATTAGCATGCCGAATATTACTTGGAATGTGAATTGGAACGAAATCGCCAATAGAGAAGACCATTTTACAATTTGGGCACAAGTTAGAAGCAGAGCCTAAGGTGTAAATTATCGATAGTCCATATCTCGGAAACTATAAGAGATAATACAATTTGGCAACCGGCAATGTAATTAGCATGCCGAATATTACTTGGAATGTGAATTGGAATGAAATCGCCAATAGATAAGACTATTTTACAATTTGGGCCCAAGTTAGAAGCAGAGCCTAAGGTGTAAATTATCGATAGTCCATATCTCGGAAACTATAAGAGATAATGCAATTTGGCAACCGGCAATGTAATTAACATGCCGAATATTACTTGGAATGTGAATTGGAACGAAATCGCCAATAGATAAGACCATTTTACAATTTGGGCCCAAGTTAGAAGCAGAGCCTAAGGTGTAAATTATCGATAGTCCATATTTCGGAAACTATAAGAGATAATGCAATTTGGCAACCGGCAATGTAATTAGCATGCCGAATATTACTTGGAATGTGAATTGGAACGAAATCGCCAATAGATAAGACCATTTTACAATTTGGGCCCAAGTTAGAAGCAGAGCCTAAGGTGTAAATTATTGATAGTCCATATCTCGGAAACTATAAGAGATAATGCAATTTCGCAACCGGCAATGTAATTAGCATGCCGAATATTACTTGGAGTGTGAATTGGAACGAAATCGCCAATAGATAAGACCATTTTACAATTTGGGCCCAAGTTAGAAGCAGAGCCTAAGGTGTAAATTATTGATAGTCCATATCTCGGAAACTATAAGAGATAATGCAATTTCGCAACCGGCAATGTAATTAGCATGCCGAATATTACTTGGAGTGTGAATTGGAACGAAATCGCCAATAGATAAGACTATTTTACAATTTGGGCCCAAGTTAGAAGCAGAGCCTAAGGTGTAAATTATCGATAGTCCATATCTCGGAAACTATAAGAGATAATGCAATTTGGCAACCGGCAATGTAATTAACATGCCGAATATTACTTGGAATGTGAATTGGAACGAAATCGCCAATAGATAAGACCATTTTACAATTTGGGCCCAAGTTAGAAGCAGAGCCTAAGGTGTAAATTATCGATAGTCCATATTTCGGAAACTATAAGAGATAATGCAATTTGGCAACCGGCAATGTAATTAGCATGCCGAATATTACTTGGAATGTGAATTGGAACGAAATCGCCAATAGATAAGACCATTTTACAATTTGGGCCCAAGTTAGAAGCAGAGCCTAAGGTGTAAATTATCGATAGTCCATATCTCGGAAACTATAAGAGGTAATGCAATTTGGCAACCGGCAATGTAATTAGCATGCCGAATATTACTTGGAATGTGAATTGGAACGAAATCGCCAATAGAGAAGACCATTTTACAATTTGGGCACAAGTTAGAAGCAGAGCCTAAGGTGTAAATTATCGATAGTCCATATCTCGGAAACTATCAGAGATAATACAATTTGGCAACCGGCAATGTAATTAGCATGCCGAATATTACTTGGAATGTGAATTGGAACGAAATCGCCAATAGATAAGACCATTTTACAATTTGGGCCCAAGTTAGAAGCAGAGCCTAAGGTGTAAATTATCGATAGTCCATATCTCGGAAACTATAAGAGATAATGCAATTTGGCAACCGGCAATGTAATTAACATGCCGAATATTACTTGGAATGTGAATTGGAACGAAATCGCCAATAGATAAGACCATTTTACAATTTGGGCCCAAGTTAGAAGCAGAGCCTAAGGTGTAAATTATCGATAGTCCATATCTCGGAAACTATAAGAGATAATGCAATTTGGCAACCGGCAATGTAATTAGCATGCCGAATATTACTTGGAATGTGAATTGGAACGAAATCGCCAATAGATAAGACCATTTTACAATTTGGGCCCAAGTTAGAAGCAGAGCCTAAGGTGTAAATTATTGATAGTCCATATCTCGGAAACTATAAGAGATAATGCAATTTCGCAACCGGCAATGTAATTAGCATGCCGAATATTACTTGGAGTGTGTATTGGAACGAAATCGCCAATAGATAAGACCATTTTACAATATGGGCCCAAGTTAGAAGCAGAGCCTAAGGTGTAAATTATCGATAGTCCATATCTCGGAAACTATAAGAGATAATGCAATTTGGCAACCGGCAATGTAATTAGCATGCCGAATATTACTTGGAATGTGAATTGGAACGAAATCGCCAATAGATAAGACTATTTTACAATTTGGGCCCAAGTTAGAAGCAGAGCCTAAGGTGTAAATTATCGATAGTCCATATCTCGGAAACTATAAGAGATAATGCAATTTGGCAACCGGCAATGTAATTAGCATGCCGAATATTACTTGGAATGTGAATTGGAACGAAATCGCCAATAGATAAGACCATTTTACAATTTGGGCCCAAGTTAGAAGCAGAGCCTAAGGTGTAAATTATCGATAGTCCATATCTCGGAAACTATAAGAGATAATGCAATTTGGCAACCGGCAATGTAATTAGCATGCCAAATATTACTTGGAATGTGAATTGGAACGAAATCGCCAATAGATAAGACCATTTTACAATTTGGGCCCAAGTTAGAAGCAGAGCCTAAGGTGTAAATTATCGATAGTCCATATCTCGGAAACTATAAGAGATAATGCAATTTGGCAACCGGCAATGTAATTAGCATGCCGAATATTACTTGGAATGTGAATTGGAACGAAATCGCCAATAGATAAGACCATTTTACAATTTGGGCCCAAGTTAGAAGCAGAGCCTAAGGTGTAAATTATTGATAGTCCATATCTCGGAAACTATAAGAGATAATGCAATTTCGCAACCGGCAATGTAATTAGCATGCCGAATATCACTTGGAATGTGAATTGGGACGAAATCGCCAATAGATAAGACCATTTTACAATTTGGGCCCAAGTTAGAAGCAGAGCCTAAGGTGTAAATTATCGATAGTCCATATCTCGGAAACTATAAGAGATAATTCAATTTGGCAACCGGCAATGTAATTAGCATGCCGGATATTACTTGGAATGTGAATTGGAACGAAATCGCCAATAGATAAGACCATTTTACAATTTGGGCCCAAGTTAGAAGCAGAGCCTAAGGTGTAAATTATCGATAGTCCATATCTCGGAAACTATAAGAGATAATGCAATTTGGCAACCGGCAATGTAATTAGCATGCCGAATATTACTTGGAATGTGAATTGGAACGAAATCGCCAATAGATAAGACGATTTTACAATTTGGGCCCAAGTTAGAATCAGAGCCTAAGATGTAAATTATCGATAGTACATATCTCGGAAACTATAAGAGATAATGCAATTTGGCAACCGGCAATGTAATTAGCATGCCGAATATTACCTGAATGTGAATTGGAACGAAATCGCCAATAGATAAGACCATTTTACAATTTGGGCCCAAGTTAGAAGCAGAGCCTAAGGTGTAAATTATCGATAGTCCATATCTCGGAAACTATAAGAGATAATGCAATTTGGCAACCGGCAATGTAATTAGCATGCCGAATATTACTTGGAATGTGAATTGGAACGAAATCGCCAATAGGTAAGACCATTTTACAATTTGGGCCCAAGTTAGAAGCAGAGCCTAAGGTGTAAATTATCGTTAGTCCATATCTCGGAAACTATAAGAGATAATTCAATTTGGCAACCGGCAATGTAATTAGCATGCCGGATATTACTTGGAATGTGAATTGGAACGAAATCGCCAATAGATAAGACCATTTTACAATTTGGGCCCAAGTTAGAAGCAGAGCCTAAGGTGTAAATTACCCATATTCCATATCTCGGAAACTATAAGAGATAATGCAATTTGGCAACCGGCAATGTAATTAGCATGCGGAATATTACTTGGAATGTGAATTGGAACGAAATCGCCAATAGATAAGACGATTTTACAATTTGGGCCCAAGTTAGAAGCAGAGCCTAAGGTGTAAATTATCGATAGTCCATATCTCGGAAACTATAAGAGATAATGCAATTTGGCAACCGGCAATGTAATTAGCATGCCGAATATTACTTGGAATGTGAATTGGAACGAAATCGCCAATAGATAAGACCATTTTACAATTTGGGCCCAAGTTAGAAGCAGAGCCTAAGGTGTAAATTATCGATAGTCCATATCTCGGAAACTATAAGAGATAATGCAATTTGGTAACCGGCAATGTAATTAGCATGCCGAATATTACTTGGAATGTGAATTGGAACGAAATCGCCAATAGGTAAGACCATTTTACAATTTGGGCCCAAGTTAGAAGCAGAGCCTAAGGTGTAAATTATCGATAGTCCATATCTCGGAAACTATAAGAGATAATTCAATTTGGCAACCGGCAATGTAATTAGCATGCCGAATATTACTTGGAATGTGAATTGGAACGAAATCGCCAATAGATAAGACCATTTTACAATTTGGGCCCAAGTTAGAAGCAGAGCCTAAGGTGTAAATTATCGATAGTCCATATCTCGGAAACTATAAGAGATAATGCAATTTCGCAACCGGCAATATAATTAGCATGCCGAATATTACTTGGAGTGTGAATTGGAACGAAATCACCAATAGATAAGACCATTTTACAATTTGGGCCCAAGTTAGAAGCAGAGCCTAAGGTGTAAATTATCGATAGTCCATATCTCGGAAACTATAAGAGATAATGCAATTTGGCAACCGGCAATGTAATTAGCATGCCGAATATTACTTGGAATGTGAATTGGAACGAAATCGCCAATAGATAAGACCATTTTACAATTTGGGCCCAAGTTAGAAGCAGAGCCTAAGGTGTAAATTATCGATAGTCCATATCTCGGAAACTATAAGAGATAATGCAATTTGGCAACCGGCAATGTAATTAGCATGCCGAATATTACTTGGAATGTGAATTGGAACGAAATCGCCAATAGATAAGGCCATTTTAAAATTTAGGCCCAAGTTAGAAGCAGAGCCTAAGGTGTAAATTATTGATAGTCCATATCTCGGAAACTATAAGAGATAATGCAATTTCGCAACCGGCAATGTAATTAGCATGCCGAATATCACTTGGAATGTGAATTGGGACGAAATCGCCAATAGATAAGACCATTTTACAATTTGGGCCCAAGTTAGAAGCAGAGCCTAAGGTGTAAATTATCGATAGTCCATATCTCGGAAACTATAAGAGATAATGCAATTTGGCAACCGGCAATGTAATTAGCATGCCGAATATTACTTGGAATGTGAATTGGAACTAAATCGCCAATAGATAAGACCATTTTACAATTTGGGCCCAAGTTAGGAGCAGAGCCTAAGATGTAAATTATCGATAGTCCATATCTCGGAAACTATAAGAGATAATGCAATTTGGCAACCGGCAATGTAATTAGCATGCCGAATATTACTTGGAATGTGAATTGGAACGAAATCGCCAATAGATAAGACCATTTTACAATTTGGGCCCAAGTTAGAAGCAGAGCCTAAGGTGTAAATTATCGATAGTCCATATCTCGGAAACTATAAGAGATAATTCAATTTGGCAACCGGCAATGTAATTAGCATGCCGGATATTACTTGGAATGTGAATTGGAACGAAATCGCCAATAGATAAGACCATTTTACAATTTGGGCCCAAGTTAGAAGCAGAGCCTAAGGTGTAAATTATCGATAGTCCATATCTCGGAAACTATAAGAGATAATGCAATTTGGCAACCGGCAATGTAATTAGCATGCCGAATATTACTTGGAATGTGAATTGGAACGAAATCGCCAATAGATAAGACGATTTTACTATTTGGGCCCAAGTTAGAAGCAGAGCCTAAGATGTAAATTATCGATAGTCCATATCTCGGAAACTATAAGAGATAATGCAATTTGGCAACCGGCAATGTAATTAGCATGCCGAATATTACTTGGAATGTGAATTGGAACTAAATCGCCAATAGATAAGACCATTTTACAATTTGGGCCCAAGTTAGAAGCAGAGCCTAAGGTGTAAATTATCGATAGTCCATATCTCGGAAACTATAAGAGATAATGCAATTTGGCAAACGGCAATGTAATTAGCAAGCCGATTATTACTTGGAATGTGAATTGGAACGAAATCGCCAATAGGTAAGACCATTTTACAATTTGGGCCCAAGTTAGAAGCAGAGCCTAAGGTGTAAATTATCGATAGTCCATATCTCGGAAACTATAAGAGATAATTCAATTTGGCAACCGGCAATGTAATTAGCATGCCGGATATTACTTGGAATGTGAATTGGAACGAAATCGCCAATAGATAAGGCCATTTTAAAATTTAGGCCCAAGTTAGAAGCAGAGCCTAAGGTGTAAATTATTGATAGTCCATATCTCGGAAACTATAAGAGATAATGCAATTTCGCAACCGGCAATGTAATTAGCATGCCGAATATCACTTGGAATGTGAATTGGGACGAAATCGCCAATAGATAAGACCATTTTACAATTTGGGCCCAAGTTAGAAGCAGAGCCTAAGGTGTAAATTATCGATAGTCCATATCTCGGAAACTATAAGAGATAATGCAATTTGGCAACCGGCAATGTAATTAGCATGCCGAATATTACTTGGAATGTGAATTGGAACTAAATCGCCAATAGATAAGACCATTTTACAATTTGGGCCCAAGTTAGGAGCAGAGCCTAAGATGTAAATTATCGATAGTCCATATCTCGGAAACTATAAGAGATAATGCAATTTGGCAACCGGCAATGTAATTAGCATGCCGAATATTACTTGGAATGTGAATTGGAACGAAATCGCCAATAGATAAGACCATTTTACAATTTGGGCCCAAGTTAGAAGCAGAGCCTAAGGTGTAAATTATCGATAGTCCATATCTCGGAAACTATAAGAGATAATTCAATTTGGCAACCGGCAATGTAATTAGCATGCCGGATATTACTTGGAATGTGAATTGGAACGAAATCGCCAATAGATAAGACCATTTTACAATTTGGGCCCAAGTTAGAAGCAGAGCCTAAGGTGTAAATTATCGATAGTCCATATCTCGGAAACTATAAGAGATAATGCAATTTGGCAACCGGCAATGTAATTAGCATGCCGAATATTACTTGGAATGTGAATTGGAACGAAATCGCCAATAGATAAGACGATTTTACTATTTGGGCCTAAGTTAGAAGCAGAGCCTAAGATGTAAATTATCGATAGTCCATATCTCGGAAACTATAAGAGATAATGCAATTTGGCAACCGGCAATGTAATTAGCATGCCGAATATTACTTGGAATGTGAATTGGAACTAAATCGCCAATAGATAAGACCATTTTACAATTTGGGCCCAAGTTAGAAGCAGAGCCTAAGGTGTAAATTATCGATAGTCCATATCTCGGAAACTATAAGAGATAATGCAATTTGGCAAACGGCAATGTAATTAGCAAGCCGATTATTACTTGGAATGTTAATTGGAACGAAATCGCCAATAGGTAAGACCATTTTACAATTTGGGCTCAAGTTAGAAGCAGAGCCTAAGGTGTAAATTATCGATAGTCCATATCTCGGAAACTATAAGAGATAATTCAATTTGGCAACCGGCAATGTAATTAGCATGCCGGATATTACTTGGAATGTGAATTGGAACGAAATCGCCAATAGATAAGACCATTTTACAATTTGGGCCCAAGTTAGAAGCAGAGCCTAAGGTGTAAATTACCGATAGTCCATATCTCGGAAACTATAAGAGATAATGCAATTTGGCGACCGGCAATGTAATTAGCATGCCGAATATTACTTGGAATGTGAATTGGAACGAAATCGCCAATAGATAAGACGATTTTACAATTTGGGCCCAAGTTAGAAGCAGAGCCTAAGGTGTAAATTATCGATAGTCCATATCTCGGAAACTATAAGAGATAATGCAATTTGGCAACCGGCAATGTAATTAGCATTCCGAATATTACTTGGAATGTGAATTGGAACGAAATAGCCAATAGAGAAGACCATTTTACAATTTGGGCCCAAGTTAGAAGCAGAGCCTAAGGTGTAAATTATCGATAGTCCATATCTCGGAAACTATAAGAGATAATGCGATTTGGCAACCGGCAATGTAATTAGCATGCCGAATATTACTTGGAATGTGAATTGGAACGAAATCGCCAATAGATAAGACCATTTTACAATTTGGGCCCAAGTTAGAAGCAGAGCCTAAGGTGTAAATAATCGATAGTCCATATCTCGGAAACTATAAGAGATAATGCAATTTGGCAACCGGCAATGTAATTAGCATGCCGAATATTACTTGGAATGTGAATTGGAACGAAATCGCCAATAGATAAGACCATTTTACAATTTGGGCCCAAGTTAGAAGCAGAGCCTAAGGTGTAAATTATTGATAGTCCATATCTCGGAAACTATAAGAGATAATGCAATTTCGCAACCGGCAATGTAATTAGCATGCCGAATATCACTTGGAATGTGAATTGGGACGAAATCGCCAATAGATAAGACCATTTTACAATTTGGGCCCAAGGTAGAAGCAGAGCCTAAGGTGTAAATTATCGATAGTCCATATCTCGGAAACTATAAGAGATAATGCAATTTGGCAACCGGCAATGTAATTAGCATGCCGAATATTACTTGGAATGTGAATTGGAACGAAATCGCCAATAGATAAGACCATTTTACAATTTGGGCCCAAGTTAGAAGCAGAGCCTAAGGTGTAAATTATCGATAGTCCATATCTCGGAAACTATAAGAGATAATTCAATTTGGCAACCGGCAATGTAATTAGCATGCCGGATATTACTTGGAATGTGAATTGGAACGAAATCGCCAATAGATAAGACCATTTTACAATTTGGGCCCAAGTTAGAAGCAGAGCATAAGGTGTAAATTATCGATAGTCCATATCTCGGAAACTATAAGAGATAATGCAATTTGGCAACCGGCAATGTAATTAGCATGCCGAATATTACTTGGAATGTGAATTGGAACGAAATCGCCAATAGATAAGACCATTTTACAATTTGGGCCCAAGTTAGAAGCAGAGCCTAAGGTGTAAATTATCGATAGTCCATATCTCGGAAACTATAAGAGATAATTCAATTTGGCAACCGGCAATGTAATTAGCATGCCGAATATTACTTGGAATGTGAATTGGAACGAAATCGCCAATAGATAAGACCATTTTACAATTTGGGCCCAAGTTAGAAGCAGAGCCTAAGGTGTAAATTATCGATAGTCCATATCTCGGAAACTATAAGAGATAATGCAATTTGGCAACCGGCAATATAATTAGCATGCCGAATATTACTTGGAATGTGAATTGGAACGAAATCGCCAATAGATAAGACCATTTTACAATTTGGGCCCAAGTTAGAAGCAGAGCCTAAGGTGTAAATTATCGATAGTCCATATCTCGGAAACTATAAGAGATAATGCAATTTGGCAACCGGCAATGTAATTAGCATGCCGAATATTACTTGGAATGTGAATTGGAACGAAATCGCCAATAGAGAAGACCATTTTACAATTTGGGCCCAAGTTAGAAGCAGAGCCTAAGGTGTAAATTATCGATAGTCCATATCTCGGAAACTATAAGAGATAATGCAATTTGGCAACCGGCAATGTAATTAGCATGCCGAATATTACTTGGAATGTGAATTGGAACGAAAACGCCAATAGATAAGACCATTTTACAATTTGGGCCCAAGTTAGAAGCAGAGCCTAAGGTGTAAATTATCGATAGTCCATATCTCGGAAACTATAAGAGATAATGCGATTTGGCAACCGGCAATGTAATTAGCATGCCGAATATTACTTGGAATGTGAATTGGAACGAAATCGCCAATAGATAAGACCATTTTACAATTTGGGCCCAAGTTAGAAGCAGAGCCTAAGGTGTAAATTATCGATAGTCCATATCTCGGAAACTATAAGCGATAATGCAATTTGGCAACCGGCAATGTAATTAGCATGCCGAATATTACTTGGAATGTGAATTGGAACGAAATCGCCAATAGATAAGACCATTTTACAATTTGGGCCCAAGTTAGAAGCAGAGCCTAAGGTGTAAATTATTGATAGTCCATATCTCGGAAACTATAAGAGATAATGCAATTTCGCAACCGGCAATGTAATTAGCATGCCGAATATCACTTGGAATGTGAATTGGGACGAAATCGCCAATAGATAAGACCATTTTACAATTAGGGCCCAAGTTAGAAGCAGAGCCTAAGGTGTAAATTATCGATAGTCCATATCTCGGAAACTATAAGAGATAATGCAATTTGGCAACCGGCAATGTAATTAGCATGCCGAATATTACTTGGATTGTGAATTGGAACGAAATCGCCAATAGATAAGACCATTTTACAATTTGGGCCCAAGTTAGAAGCAGAGCCTAAGGTGTAAATTATCGATAGTCCATATCTCGGAAACTATAAGAGATAATTCAATTTGGCAACCGGCAATGTAATTAGCATGCCGGATATTACTTGGAATGTGAATTGGAACGAAATCGCCAATAGATAAGACCATTTTACAATTTGGGCCCAAGTTAGAAGCAGAGCCTAAGGTGTAAATTATCGATAGTCCATATCTCGGAAACTATAAGAGATAATGCAATTTGGCAACCGGCAATGTAATTAGCATACCGAATATTACTTGGAATGTGAATTGGAACGAAATCGCCAATAGATAAGACCATTTTACAATTTGGGCCCAAGTTAGAAGCAGAGCCTAAGGTGTAAATTATCGATAGTCCATATCTCGGAAACTATAAGAGATAATTCAATTTGGCAACCGGCAATGTAATTAGCATGCCGAATATTACTTGGAATGTGAATTGGAACGAAATCGCCAATAGATAAGACCATTTTACAATTTGGGCCCAAGTTAGAAGCAGAGCCTAAGGTGTAAATTATCGATAGTCCATATCTCGGAAACTATAAGAGATAATGCAATTTGGCAACCGGCAATATAATTAGCATGCCGAATATTACTTGGAATGTGAATTGGAACGAAATCGCCAATAGATAAGACCATTTTACAATTTGGGCCCAAGTTAGAAGCAGAGCCTAAGGTGTAAATTATCGATAGTCCATATCTCGGAAACTATAAGAGATAATGCAATTTGGCAACCGGCAATGTAATTAGCATGCCGAATATTACTTGGAATGTGAATTGGAACGAAATCGCCAATAGAGAAGACCATTTTACAATTTGGGCCCAAGTTAGAAGCAGAGCCTAAGGTGTAAATTATCGATAGTCCATATCTCGGAAACTATAAGAGATAATGCAATTTGGCAACCGGCAATGTAATTAGCATGCCGAATATTACTTGGAATGTGAATTGGAACGAAAACGCCAATAGATAAGACCATTTTACAATTTGGGCCCAAGTTAGAAGCAGAGCCTAAGGTGTAAATTATCGATAGTCCATATCTCGGAAACTATAAGAGATAATGCAATTTGGCAACCGGCAATGTAATTAGCATGCCGAATATTACTTGGAATGTGAATTGGAACGAAATCGCCAATAGATAAGACCATTTTACAATTTGGGCCCAAGTTAGAAGCAGAGCCTAAGGTGTAAATTATCGATAGTCCATATCTCGGAAACTATAAGAGATAATGCAATTTCGCAACCGGCAATGTAATTAGCATGCCGAATATCACTTGGAATGTGAATTGGGACGAAATCGCCAATAGATAAGACCATTTTACAATTTGGGCCCAAGTTAGAAGCAGAGCCTAAGGTGTAAATTATCGATAGTCCATATCTCGGAAACTATAAGAGATAATGCAATTTGGCAACCGGCAATGTAATTAGCATGCCGAATATTACATGGAATGTGAATTGGAACGAAATCGCCAATAGATAAGACCATTTTACAATTTGGGCCCAAGTTAGAAGCAGAGCCTAAGATGTAAATTATCGATAGTCCATATCTCGGAAACTATAAGAGATAATGCAATTTGGCAACCGGCAATGTAATTAGCATGCCGAATATTACTTGGAATGTGAATTGGAACGAAATCGCCAATAGATAAGACCATTTTACAATTTGGGCCCAAGTTAGAAGCAGAGCCTAAGGTGTAAATTATCGATAGTCCATATCTCGGAAACTATAAGAGATAATTCAATTTGGCAACCGGCAATGTAATTAGCATGCCGGATATTACTTGGAATGTGAATTGGAACGAAATCGCCAATAGATAAGACCATTTTACAATTTGGGCCCAAGTTAGAAGCAGAGCCTAAGGTGTAAATTATCGATAGTCCATATCTCGGAAACTATAAGAGATAATGCAATTTGGCAACCGGCAATGTAATTAGCATGCCGAATATTACTTGGAATGTGAATTGGGACGAAATCGCCAATAGATAAGACCATTTTACAATTTGGGCCCAAGTTAGAAGCAGAGCCTAAGGTGTAAATTATCGATAGTCCATATCTCGGAAACTATAAGAGATAATTCAATTTGGCAACCGGCAATGTAATTAGCATGCCGAATATTACTTGGAATGTGAATTGGAACGAAATCGCCAATAGATAAGACCATTTTACAATTTGGGCCCAAGTTAGAAGCAGAGCCTAAGGTGTAAATTATCGATAGTCCATATCTCGGAAACTATAAGAGATAATGCAATTTGGCAACCGGCAATATAATTAGCATGCCGAATATTACTTGGAATGTGAATTGGAACGAAATCGCCAATAGATAAGACCATTTTACAATTTGGGCCCAAGTTAGAAGCAGAGCCTAAGGTGTAAATTATCGATAGTCCATATCTCGCAAACTATAAGAGATAATGCAATTTGGCAACCGGCAATGTAATTAGCATGCCGAATATTACTTGGAATGTGAATTGGAACGAAATCGCCAATAGAGAAGACCATTTTACAATTTGGGCCCAAGTTAGAAGCAGAGCCTAAGGTGTAAATTATCGATAGTCCATATCTCGGAAACTATAAGAGATAATGCAATTTGGCAACCGGCAATGTAATTAGCATGCCGAATATTACTTGGAATGTGAATTGGAACGAAATCGCCAATAGATAAGGCCATTTTAAAATTTGGGCCCAAGTTAGAAGCAGAGCCTAAGGTGTAAATTATTGATAGTCCATATCTCGGAAACTATAAGAGATAATGCAATTTCGCAACCGGCAATGTAATTAGCATGCCGAATATCACTTGGAATGTGAATTGGGACGAAATCGCCAATAGATAAGACCATTTTACAATTTGGGCCCAAGTTAGAAGCAGAGCCTAAGGTGTAAATTATCGATAGTCCATATCTCGGAAACTATAAGAGATAATGCAATTTGGCAACCGGCAATGTAATTAGCATGCCGAATATTACTTGGAATGTGAATTGGAACTAAATCGCCAATAGATAAGACCATTTTACAATTTGGGCCCAAGTTAGAAGCAGAGCCTAAGATGTAAATTATCGATAGTCCATATCTCGGAAACTATAAGAGATAATGCAAATTGGTAACCGGCAATGTAATTAGCATGCCGAATATTACTTGGAATGTGAATTGGAACGAAATCGCCAATAGATAAGACCATTTTACAATTTGGGCCCAAGTTAGAAGCAGAGCCTAAGGTGTAAATTATCGATAGTCCATATCTCGGAAACTATAAGAGATAATTCAATTTGGCAACCGGCAATGTAATTAGCATGCCGGATATTACTTGGAATGTGAATTGGAACGAAATCGCCAATAGATAAGACCATTTTACAATTTGGGCCCAAGTTAGAAGCAGAGCCTAAGGTGTAAATTATCGATAGTCCATATCTCGGAAACTATAAGAGATAATGCAATTTGGCAACCGGCAATGTAATTAGCATGCCGAATATTACTTGGAATGTGAATTGGAACGAAATCGCCAATAGATAAGACCATTTTACAATTTGGGCCCAAGTTAGAAGCAGAGCCTAAGGTGTAAATTATCGATAGTCCATATCTCGGAAACTATAAGAGATAATTCAATTTGGCAACCGGCAATGTAATTAGCATGCCGAATATTACTTGGAATGTGAATTGGAACGAAATCGCCAATAGATAAGACCATTTTACAATTTGGGCCCAAGTTAGAAGCAGAGCCTAAGGTGTAAATTATCGATAGTCCATACCTCGGAAACTATAAGAGATAATGCAATTTGGCAACCGGCAATATAATTAGCATGCCGAATATTACTTGGAATGTGAATTGGAACGAAATCGCCAATAGATAAGACCATTTTACAATTTGGGCCCAAGTTAGAAGCAGAGCCTAAGGTGTAAATTATCGATAGTCCATATCTCGGAAACTATAAGAGATAATGCAATTTGGCAACCGGCAATGTAATTAGCATGCCGAATATTACTTGGAATGTGAATTGGAACGAAATCGCCAATAGAGAAGACCATTTTACAATTTGGGCCCAAGTTAGAAGCAGAGCCTAAGGTGTAAATTATCGATAGTCCATATCTCGGAAACTATAAGAGATAATGCAATTTGGCAACCGGCAATGTAATTAGCATGCCGAATATTACTTGGAATGTGAATTGGAACGAAAACGCCAATAGATAAGACCATTTTACAATTTGGGCCCAAGTTAGAAGCAGAGCCTAAGGTGTAAATTATCGATAGTCCATATCTCGGAAACTATAAGAGATAATGCAATTTGGCAACCGGCAATGTAATTAGCATGCCGAATATTACTTGGAATGTGAATTGGAACGAAATCGCCAATAGAGAAGACCATTTTACAATTTGGGCCCAAGTTAGAAGCAGAGCCTAAGGTGTAAATTATCGATAGTCCATATCTCGGAAACTATAAGAGATAATGCAATTTGGCAACCGGCAATGTAATTAGCATGCCGAATATTACTTGGAATGTGAATTGGAACGAAAACGCCAATAGATAAGACCATTTTACAATTTGGGCCCAAGTTAGAAGCAGAGCCTAAGGTGTAAATTATCGATAGTCCATATCTCGGAAACTATAAGAGATAATGCAATTTGGCAACCGGCAATGTAATTAGCATGCCGAATATTACTTGGAATGTGAATTGGAACGAAATCGCCAATAGATAAGACCATTTTACAATTTGGGCCCAAGTTAGAAGCAGAGCCTAAGGTGTAAATTATCGATAGTCCATATCTCGGAAACTATAAGAGATAATGCAATTTGGCAACCGGCAATGTAATTAGCATGCCGAATATTACTTGGAATGTGAATTGGAACGAAATCGCCAATAGAGAAGACCATTTTACAATTTGGGCCCAAGTTAGAAGCAGAGCCTAAGGTGTAAATTATCGATAGTCCATATCTCGGAAACTATAAGAGATAATGCAATTTGGCAACCGGCAATGTAATTAGCATGCCGAATATTACTTGGAATGTGAATTGGAACGAAAACGCCAATAGATAAGACCATTTTACAATTTGGGCCCAAGTTAGAAGCAGAGCCTAAGGTGTAAATTATCGATAGTCCATATCTCGGAAACTATAAGAGATAATGCAATTTGGCAACCGGCAATGTAATTAGCATGCCGAATATTACTTGGAATGTGAATTGGAACGAAATCGCCAATAGAGAAGACCATTTTACAATTTGGGCCCAAGTTAGAAGCAGAGCCTAAGGTGTAAATTATCGATAGTCCATATCTCGGAAACTATAAGAGATAATGCAATTTGGCAACCGGCAATGTAATTAGCATGCCGAATATTACTTGGAATGTGAATTGGAACGAAATCGCCTATAGATAAGACCATTTTACAATTTGGGCCCAAGTTAGAAGCAGAGCCTAAGGTGTAAATTATCGATAGTCCATATCTCGGAAACTATAAGAGATAATGCAATTTGGCAACTGGCAATGTAATTAGCATGCCGAATATTACTTGGAATGTGAATTGGAACGAAATCGCCAATAGATAAGGCCATTTTAAAATTTGGGCCCAAGTTAGAAGCAGAGCCTAAGGTGTAAATTATTGATAGTCCATATCTCGGAAACTATAAGAGATAATGCAATTTCGCAACCGGCAATGTAATTAGCATGCCGAATACCACTTGGAATGTGAAATGGGACGAAATCGCCAATAGATAAGACCATTTTACAATTTGGGCCCAAGTTAGAAGCAGAGCCTAAGGTGTAAATTATCGATAGTCCATATCTCGGAAACTATAAGAGATAATGCAATTTGGCAACCGGCAATGTAATTAGCATGCCGAATATTACTTGGAATGTGAATTGGAACTAAATCGCCAATAGATAAGACCATTTTACAATTTGGGCCCAAGTTAGAAGCAGAGCCTAAGATGTAAATTATCGATAGTCCATATCTCGGAAACTATAAGAGATAATTCAATTTGGCAACCGGCAATGTAATTAGCATGCCGGATATTACTTGGAATGTGAATTGGAACGAAATCGCCAATAGATAAGACCATTTTACAATTTGGGCCCAAGTTAGAAGCAGAGCCTAAGGTGTAAATTATCGATAGTCCATATCTCGGAAACTATAAGAGATAATGCAATTTGGCAACCGGCAATGTAATTAGCATGCCGAATATTACTTGGAATGTGAATTGGAACGAAATCGCCAATAGATAAGACCATTTTACAATTTGGGCCCAAGTTAGAAGCAGAGCCTAAGGTGTAAATTATCGATAGTCCAAATCTCGGAAACTATAAGAGATAATTCAATTTGGCAACCGGCAATGTAATTAGCATGCCGAATATTACTTGGAATGTGAATTGGAACGAAATCGCCAATAGATAAGACCATTTTACAATTTGGGCCCAAGTTAGAAGCAGAGCCTAAGGTGTAAATTATCGATAGTCCATACCTCGGAAACTATAAGAGATAATGCAATTTGGCAACCGGCAATATAATTAGCATGCCGAATATTACTTGGAATGTGAATTGGAACGAAATCGCCAATAGATAAGACCATTTTACAATTTGGGCCCAAGTTAGAAGCAGAGCCTAAGGTGTAAATTATCGATAGTCCATATCTCGGAAACTATAAGAGATAATGCAATTTGGCAACCGGCAATGTAATTAGCATGCCGAATATTACTTGGAATGTGAATTGGAACGAAATCGCCAATAGAGAAGACCATTTTACAATTTGGGCCCAAGTTAGAAGCAGAGCTTAAGGTGTAAATTATCGATAGTCCATATCTCGGAAACTATAAGAGATAATGCAATTTGGCAACCGGCAATGTAATTAGCATGCCGAATATTACTTGGAATGTGAATTGGAACGAAAACGCCAATAGATAAGACCATTTTACAATTTGGGCCCAAGTTAGAAGCAGAGCCTAAGGTGTAAATTATCGATAGTCCATATCTCGGAAACTATAAGAGATAATGCAATTTGGCAACCGGCAATGTAATTAGCATGCCGAATATTACTTGGAATGTGAATTGGAACGAAATCGCCAATAGATAAGACCATTTTACAATTTGGGCCCAAGTTAGAAGCAGAGCCTAAGGTGTAAATTATCGATAGTCCATATCTCGGAAACTATAAGAGATAATGCAATTTCGCAACCGGCAATGTAATTAGCATGCCGAATATCACTTGGAATGTGAATTGGGACGAAATCGCCAATAGATAAGACCATTTTACAATTTGGGCCCAAGTTAGAAGCAGAGCCTAAGGTGTAAATTATCGATAGTCCATATCTCGGAAACTATAAGAGATAATGCAATTTGGCAACCGGCAATGTAATTAGCATGCCGAATATTACATGGAATGTGAATTGGGACGAAATCGCCAATAGATAAGACCATTTTACAATTTGGGCCCAAGTTAGAAGCAGAGCCTAAGATGTAAATTATCGATAGTCCATATCTCGGAAACTATAAGAGATAATGCAATTTGGCAACCGGCAATGTAATTAGCATGCCGAATATTACTTGGAATGTGAATTGGAACGAAATCGCCAATAGATAAGACCATTTTACAATTTGGGCCCAAGTTAGAAGCAGAGCCTAAGGTGTAAATTATCGATAGTCCATATCTCGGAAACTATAAGAGATAATTCAATTTGGCAACCGGCAATGTAATTAGCATGCCGGATATTACTTGGAATGTGAATTGGAACGAAATCGCCAATAGGTAAGACCATTTTACAATTTGGGCCCAAGTTAGAAGCAGAGCCTAAGGTGTAAATTATCGATAGTCCATATCTCGGAAATTATAAGAGATAATGCAATTTGGCAACCGGCAATGTAATTAGCATGCCGAATATTACTTGGAATGTGAATTGGAACGAAATCGTTAATAGATAAGACCATTTTACAATTTGGGCCCAAGTTAGAAGCAGAGCCTAAGGTGTAAATTATCGATAGTCCATATCTCGGAAACTATAAGAGATAATTCAATTTGGCAACCGGCAATGTAATTAGCATGCCGAATATTACTTGGAATGTGAATTGGAACGAAATCGCCAATAGATAAGACCATTTTACAATTTGGGCCCAAGTTAGAAGCAGAGCCTAAGGTGTAAATTATCGATAGTCCATATCTCGGAAACTATAAGAGATAATGCAATTTGGCAACCGGCAATATAATTAGCATGCCGAATATTACTTGGAATGTGAATTGGAACGAAATCGCCAATAGATAAGACCATTTTACAATTTGGGCCCAAGTTAGAAGCAGAGCCTAAGGTGTAAATTATCGATAGTCCATATCTCGGAAACTTTAAGAGATAATGCAATTTGGCAACCGGCAATGTAATTAGCATGCCGAATATTACTTGGAATGTGAATTGGAACGAAATCGCCAATAGAGAAGACCATTTTACAATTTGGGCCCAAGTTAGAAGCAGAGCCTAAGGTGTAAATTATCGGTAGTCCATATCTCGGAAACTATAAGATATAATGCAATTTGGCAACCGGCAATGTAATTAGCATGCCGAATATTACTTGGAATGTGAATTGGAACGAAAACGCCAATAGATAAGACCATTTTACAATTTGGGCCCAAGTTAGAAGCAGAGCCTAAGGTGTAAATTATCGATAGTCCATATCTCGGAAACTATAAGAGAAATGCAATTTGGCAACCGGCAATGTAATTAGCATGCCGAATATTACTTGGAATGTGAATTGGAACGAAATCGCCAATAGATAAGATCATTTTACAATTTGGGCCCAAGTTAGAAGCAGAGCCTAAGGTGTAAATTATCGATAGTCCATATCTCGGAAACTATAAGAGATAATGCAATTTGGCAACCGGCAATGTAATTAGCATGCCGAATATTACTTGGAATGTGAATTGGAACGAAATCGCCAATAGATAAGACCATTTTACAATTTGGGCCCAAGTTAGAAGCAGAGCCTAAGGTGTAAATTATCGATAGTCCATATCTCGGAAACTATAAGAGATAATGCAATTTGGCAACCGGCAATGTAATTAGCATGCCGAATATTACTTGGAATGTGAATTGGAACGAAATCGCCAATAGATAAGACCATTTTACAATTTGGGCCCAAGTTAGAAGCAGAGCCTAAGGTGTAAATTATCGATAGTCCATATCTCGGAAACTATAAGAGATAATGCAATTTGGCAACCGGCAATGTAATTAGCATGCCGAATATTACTTGGAATGTGAATTGGAACGAAATCGCCAATAGATTAGACCATTTTACAATTTGGGCCCAAGTTAGAAGCAGAGCCTAAGGTGTAAATTATCGATAGTCCATATCTCGGAAACTATAAGAGATAATGCAATTTGGCAACCGGCAATGTAATTAGCATGCCGAATATTACTTGGAATGTAAATTGGAACGAAATCGCCAATAGATAAGACCATTTTACAATTTGATCCCAAGTTAGAAGCAGAGCCTAAGGTGTAAATTATTGATAGTCCATATCTCGGAAACTATAAGAGATAATGCAATTTGGCAACCGGCAATGTAATTAGCATGCCGAATATTACTTGGAATGTGAATTGGAACGAAATCGCCAATAGATAAGACCATTTTACAATTTGGGCCCAAGTTAGAAGCAGAGCCTAAGGTGTAAATTATCGATAGTCCATATCTCGGAAACTATAAGAGATAATGCAATTTGGCAACCGGCAATGTAATTAGCATGCCGAATATTACTTGGAATGTGAATTGGAACGAAATCGCCAATAGATAAGACCATTTTACAATTTGGGCCCAAGTTAGAAGCAGAGCCTAAGGTGTAAATTATTGATAGTCCATATCTCGGAAACTATAAGATATAATGCAATTTCGCAACCGGCAATGTAATTAGCATGCCGAATATCACTTGGAATGTGAATTGGGACGAAATCGCCAATAGATAAGACCATTTTACAATTTGGGCCCAAGTTAGAAGCAGAGCCTAAGGTGTAAATTATCGATAGTCCATATCTCGGAAACTATAAGAGATAATGCAATTTGGCAACCGGCAATGTAATTAGCATGCCGAATATTACTTGGAATGTGAATTGGAACGAAATCGCCAATAGATAAGACCATTTTACAATTTGGGCCCAAGTTAGAAGCAGAGCCTAAGATGTAAATTATCGATAGTCCATATCTCGGAAACTATAAGAGATAATGCAATTTGGCAACCGGCAATGTAATTAGCATGCCGAATATTACTTGGAATGTGAATTGGAACGAAATCGCCAATAGATAAGACCATTTTACAATTTGGGCCCAAGTTAGAAGCAGAGCCTAAGGTGTAAATTATCGATAGTCCATATCTCGGAAACTATAAGAGATAATTCAATTTGGCAACCGGCAATGTAATTAGCATGCCGGATATTACTTGGAATGTGAATTGGAACGAAATCGCCAATAGATAAGACCATTTTACAATTTGGGCCCAAGTTAGAAGCAGAGCCTAAGGTGTAAATTATCGATAGTCCATATCTCGGAAACTATAAGAGATAATTCAATTTGGCAACCGGAAATGTAATTAGCATGCCGAATATTACTTGGAATGTGAATTGGAACGAAATCGCCAATAGATAAGACCATTTTACAATTTGGGCCCAAGTTAGAAGCAGAGCCTAAGGTGTAAATTATCGATAGTCCATATCTCGGAAACTATAAGAGATAATGCAATTTGGCAACCGGCAATGTAATTAGCATGCCGAATATTACTTGGAATGTGAATTGGAACGAAATCGCCAATAGAGAAGACCATTTTACAATTTGGGCCCAAGTTAAAAGCAGAGCCTAAGGTGTAAATTATCGATAGTCCATATCTCGGAAACTATAAGAGATAATGCAATTTGGCAATCGGCAATGTAATTAGCATGCCGAATATTACTTGGAATGTGAATTGGAACGAAAACGCCAATAGATAAGACCATTTTACAATTTGGGCCCAAGTTAGAAGCAGAGCCTAAGGTGTAAATTATCGATAGTCCATATCTCGGAAACTATAAGAGATAATGCAATTTGGCAACCGGCAATGTAATTAGCATGTCGAATATTACTTGGAATGTGAATTGGAACGAAATCGCCAATAGATAAGACCATTTTACAATTTGGGCCCAAGTTAGAAGCAGAGTATAAGGTGTAAATTATCGATAGTCCATATCTCGGAAACTATAAGAGATAATGCAATTTGGCAACCGGCAATGTAATTAGCATGCCGAATATTACTTGGAATGTGAATTGGAACGAAATCGCCAATAGATAAGACCATTTTACAATTTGGGCCCAAGTTAGAAGCAGAGCCTAAGGTGTAAATTATCGATAGTCCATATCTCGGAAACTATAAGAGATAATGCAATTTGGCAACCGGCAATGTAATTAGCATGCCGAATATTACTTGGAATGTGAATTGGAACGAAATCGCCAATAGATAAGACCATTTTACAATTTGGGCCCAAGTTAGAAGCAGAGCCTAAGGTGTAAATTATTGATAGTCCATATCTCGGAAACTATAAGGTATAATGCAATTTCGCAACCGGCAATGTAATTAGCATGCCGAATATCACTTGGAATGTGAATTGGGACGAAATCGCCAATAGATAAGACCATTTTACAATTTGGGCCCAAGTTAGAAGCAGAGCCTAAGGTGTAAATTATCGATAGTCCATATCTCGGAAACTATAAGAGATAATGCAATTTGGCAACCGGCAATGTAATTAGCATGCCGAATATTACTTGGAATGTGAATTGGAACGAAATCGCCAATAGATAAGACCATTTTACAATTTGGGCCCAAGTTAGAAGCAGAGCCTAAGATGTAAATTATCGATAGTCCATATCTCGGAAACTATAAGAGATAATGCAATTTGGCAACCGGCAATGTAATTAGCATGCCGAATATTACTTGGAATGTGAATTGGAACGAAATCGCCAATAGATAAGGCCATTTTACAATTTGGGCCCAAGTTAGAAGCAGAGCCTAAGGTGTAAATTATCGATAGTCCATATCTCGGAAACTATAAGAGATAATTCAATTTGGCAACCGGCAATGTAATTAGCATGCCGGATATTACTTGGAATGTGAATTGGAACGAAATCGCCAATAGATAAGACCATTTTACAATTTGGGCCCAAGTTAGAAGCAGAGCCTAAGGTGTAAATTATCGATAGTCCATATCTCGGAAACTATAAGAGATAATGCAATTTGGCAACCGGCAATGTAATTAGCATGCCGAATATTACTTGGAATGTGAATTGGAACGAAATCGCCAATAGATAAGACGATTTTACAATTTGGGCCCAAGTTAGAAGCAGAGCCTAAGATGTAAATTATCGATAGTCCATATCTCGGAAACTATAAGAGATAATGCAATTTGGCAACCGGCAATGTAATTAGCATGCCGAATATTACTTGGAATGTGAATTGGAACGAAATCGCCAATAGATAAGACCATTTTACAATTTGGGCCCAAGTTAGAAGCAGAGCCTAAGGTGTAAATTATCGAGAGTCCATATCTCGGAAACTATAAGAGATAATTCAATTTGGCAACCGGCAATGTAATTAGCATGCCGAATATTACTTGGAATGTGAATTGGAACGAAATCGCCAATAGATAAGACCATTTTACAATTTGGGCCCAAGTTAGAAGCAGAGCCTAAGGTGTAAATTATCGATAGTCCATATCTCGGAAACTATAAGAGATAATGCAATTTGGCAACCGGCAATATAATTAGCATGCCGAATATTACTTGGAATGTGAATTGGAACGAAATCGCCAATAGATAAGACCATTTTACAATTTGGGCCCAAGTTAGAAGCAGAGCCTAAGGTGTAAATTATCGATAGTCCATATCTCGGAAACTATAAGAGATAATGCAATTTGGCAACCGGCAATGTAATTAGCATGCCGAATATTACTTGGAATGTGAATTGGAACGAAATCGCCAATAGAGAAGACCATTTTACAATTTGGGCCCAAGTTAGAAGCAGAGCCTAAGGTGTAAATTATCGATAGTCCATATCTCGAAAACTATAAGAGATAATGCAATTTGGCAACCGGCAATGTAATTAGCATGCCGAATATTACTTGGTATGTGAATTGGAACGAAAACGCCAATAGATAAGACCATTTTACAATTTGGGCCCAAGTTAGAAGCAGAGCCTAAGGTGTAAATTATCGATAGTCCATATCTCGGAAACTATAAGAGATAATTCAATTTGGCAACCGGAAATGTAATTAGCATGCCGAATATTACTTGGAATGTGAATTGGAACGAAATCGCCAATAGATAAGACCATTTTACAATTTGGGCCCAAGTTAGAAGCAGAGCCTAAGGTGTAAATTATCGATAGTCCATATCTCGGAAACTATAAGAGATAATGCAATTTGGCAACCGGCAATGTAATTAGCATGCCGAATATTACTTGGAATGTGAATTGGAACGAAATCGCCAATAGAGAAGACCATTTTACAATTTGGGCCCAAGTTAAAAGCAGAGCCTAAGGTGTAAATTATCGATAGTCCATATCTCGGAAACTATAAGAGATAATGCAATTTGGCAATCGGCAATGTAATTAGCATGCCGAATATTACTTGGAATGTGAATTGGAACGAAAACGCCAATAGATAAGACCATTTTACAATTTGGGCCCAAGTTAGAAGCAGAGCCTAAGGTGTAAATTATCGATAGTCCATATCTCGGAAACTATAAGAGATAATGCAATTTGGCAACCGGCAATGTAATTAGCATGTCGAATATTACTTGGAATGTGAATTGGAACGAAATCGCCAATAGATAAGACCATTTTACAATTTGGGCCCAAGTTAGAAGCAGAGTATAAGGTGTAAATTATCGATAGTCCATATCTCGGAAACTATAAGAGATAATGCAATTTGGCAACCGGCAATGTAATTAGCATGCCGAATATTACTTGGAATGTGAATTGGAACGAAATCGCCAATAGATAAGACCATTTTACAATTTGGGCCCAAGTTAGAAGCAGAGCCTAAGGTGTAAATTATCGATAGTCCATATCTCGGAAACTATAAGAGATAATGCAATTTGGCAACCGGCAATGTAATTAGCATGCCGAATATTACTTGGAATGTGAATTGGAACGAAATCGCCAATAGATAAGACCATTTTACAATTTGGGCCCAAGTTAGAAGCAGAGCCTAAGGTGTAAATTATTGATAGTCCATATCTCGGAAACTATAAGATATAATGCAATTTCGCAACCGGCAATGTAATTAGCATGCCGAATATCACTTGGAATGTGAATTGGGACGAAATCGCCAATAGATAAGACCATTTTACAATTTGGGCCCAAGTTAGAAGCAGAGCCTAAGGTGTAAATTATCGATAGTCCATATCTCGGAAACTATAAGAGATAATGCAATTTGGCAACCGGCAATGTAATTAGCATGCCGAATATTACTTGGAATGTGAATTGGAACGAAATCGCCAATAGATAAGACCATTTTACAATTTGGGCCCAAGTTAGAAGCAGAGCCTAAGATGTAAATTATCGATAGTCCATATCTCGGAAACTATAAGAGATAATGCAATTTGGCAACCGGCAATGTAATTAGCATGCCGAATATTACTTGGAATGTGAATTGGAACGAAATCGCCAATAGATAAGGCCATTTTACAATTTGGGCCCAAGTTAGAAGCAGAGCCTAAGGTGTAAATTATCGATAGTCCATATCTCGGAAACTATAAGAGATAATTCAATTTGGCAACCGGCAATGTAATTAGCATGCCGGATATTACTTGGAATGTGAATTGGAACGAAATCGCCAATAGATAAGACCATTTTACAATTTGGGCCCAAGTTAGAAGCAGAGCCTAAGGTGTAAATTATCGATAGTCCATATCTCGGAAACTATAAGAGATAATGCAATTTGGCAACCGGCAATGTAATTAGCATGCCGAATATTACTTGGAATGTGAATTGGAACGAAATCGCCAATAGATAAGACGATTTTACAATTTGGGCCCAAGTTAGAAGCAGAGCCTAAGATGTAAATTATCGATAGTCCATATCTCGGAAACTATAAGAGATAATGCAATTTGGCAACCGGCAATGTAATTAGCATGCCGAATATTACTTGGAATGTGAATTGGAACGAAATCGCCAATAGATAAGACCATTTTACAATTTGGGCCCAAGTTAGAAGCAGAGCCTAAGGTGTAAATTATCGAGAGTCCATATCTCGGAAACTATAAGAGATAATTCAATTTGGCAACCGGCAATGTAATTAGCATGCCGAATATTACTTGGAATGTGAATTGGAACGAAATCGCCAATAGATAAGACCATTTTACAATTTGGGCCCAAGTTAGAAGCAGAGCCTAAGGTGTAAATTATCGATAGTCCATATCTCGGAAACTATAAGAGATAATGCAATTTGGCAACCGGCAATATAATTAGCATGCCGAATATTACTTGGAATGTGAATTGGAACGAAATCGCCAATAGATAAGACCATTTTACAATTTGGGCCCAAGTTAGAAGCAGAGCCTAAGGTGTAAATTATCGATAGTCCATATCTCGGAAACTATAAGAGATAATGCAATTTGGCAACCGGCAATGTAATTAGCATGCCGAATATTACTTGGAATGTGAATTGGAACGAAATCGCCAATAGAGAAGACCATTTTACAATTTGGGCCCAAGTTAGAAGCAGAGCCTAAGGTGTAAATTATCGATAGTCCATATCTCGAAAACTATAAGAGATAATGCAATTTGGCAACCGGCAATGTAATTAGCATGCCGAATATTACTTGGTATGTGAATTGGAACGAAAACGCCAATAGATAAGACCATTTTACAATTTGGGCCCAAGTTAGAAGCAGAGCCTAAGGTGTAAATTATCGATAGTCCATATCTCGGAAACTATAAGAGATAATGCAATTTGGCAACCGGCAATGTAATTAGCATGCCGAATATTACTTGGAATGTGAATTGGAACGAAATCGCCAATAGATAAGACCATTTTACAATTTGGGCCCAAGTTAGAAGCAGAGCCTAAGGTGTAAATTATCGATAGTCCATATCTCGGAAACTATAAGAGATAATGCAATTTCGCAACCGGCAATGTAATTAGCATGCCGAATATCACTTGGAATGTGAATTGGGACGAAATCGCCAATAGATAAGACCATTTTACAATTTGGGCCCAAGTTAGAAGCAGAGCCTAAGGTGTAAATTATCGATAGTCCATATCTCGGAAACTATAAGAGATAATGCAATTTGGCAACCGGCAATGTAATTAGCATGCCGAATATTACATGGAATGTGAATTGGAACGAAATCGCCAATAGATAAGACCATTTTACAATTTGGGCCCAAGTTAGAAGCAGAGCCTAAGATGTAAATTATCGATAGTCCATATCTCGGAAACTATAAGAGATAATGCAATTTGGCAACCGGCAATGTAATTAGCATGCCGAATATTACTTGGAATGTGAATTGGAACGAAATCGCCAATAGATAAGACCATTTTACAATTTGGGCCCAAGTTAGAAGCAGAGCCTAAGGTGTAAATTATCGATAGTCCATATCTCGGAAACTATAAGAGATAATTCAATTTGGCAACCGGCAATGTAATTAGCATGCCGGATATTACTTGGAATGTGAATTGGAACGAAATCGCCAATAGAGAAGACCATTTTACAATTTGGGCCCAAGTTAGAAGCAGAGCCTAAGGTGTAAATTATCGATAGTCCATATCTCGGAAACTATAAGAGATAATGCAATTTGGCAACAGGCAATGTAATTAGCATGCCGAATATTACTTGGAATGTGAATTGGAACGAAATCGCCAATAGATAAGACCATTTTACAATTTGGGCCCAAGTTAGAAGCAGAGCCTAAGGTGTAAATTATCGATAGTCCATATCTCGGATACTATAAGAGATAATTCAATTTGGCAACCGGCAATGTAATTAGCATGCCGGATATTACTTGGAATGTGAATTGGAACGAAATCGCCAATAGATAAGACCATTTTACAATTTGGGCCCAAGTTAGAAGCAGAGCCTAAGGTGTAAATTATCGATAGTCCATATCTCGGAAACTATAAGAGATAATGCAATTTGGCAACCGGCAATGTAATTAGCATGCCGAATATTACTTGGAATGTGAATTGGAACGAAATCGCCAATAGATAAGACCATTTTACAATTTGGGCCCAAGTTAGAAGCAGAGCCTAAGGTGTAAATTATCGATAGTCCATATCTCGGAAACTATAAGAGATAATTCAATTTGGCAACCGGCAATGTAATTAGCATGCCGAATATTACTTGGAATGTGAATTGGAACGAAATCGCCAATAGATAAGACCATTTTACAATTTGGGCCCAAGTTAGAAGCAGAGCCTAAGGTGTAAATTATCGATAGTCCATACCTCGGAAACTATAAGAGATAATGCAATTTGGCAACCGGCAATATAATTAGCATGCCGAATATTACTTGGAATGTGAATTGGAACGAAATCGCCAATAGATAAGACCATTTTACAATTTGGGCCCAAGTTAGAAGCAGAGCCTAAGGTGTAAATTATCGATAGTCCATATCTCGGAAACTATAAGAGATAATGCAATTTGGCAACCGGCAATGTAATTAGCATGCCGAATATTACTTGGAATGTGAATTGGAACGAAATCGCCAATAGAGAAGACCATTTTACCATTTGGGCCCAAGTTAGAAGCAGAGCCTAAGGTGTAAATTATCGATAGTCCATATCTCGGAAACTATAAGAGATAATGCAATTTGGCAACCGGCAATGTAATTAGCATGCCGAATATTACTTGGAATGTGAATTGGAACGAAAACGCCAATAGATAAGACCATTTTACAATTTGGGCCCAAGTTAGAAGCAGAGCCTAAGGTGTAAATTATCGATAGTCCATATCTCGGAAACTATAAGAGATAATGCAATTTGGCAACCGGCAATGTAATTAGCATGCCGAATATTACTTGGAATGTGAATTGGTACGAAATCGCCAATAGATAAGACCATTTTACAATTTGGGCCCAAGTTAGAAGCAGAGCCTAAGGTGTAAATTATCGATAGTCCATATCTCGGAAACTATAAGAGATAATGCAATTTCGCAACCGGCAATGTAATTAGCATGCCGAATATCACTTGGAATGTGAATTGGGACGAAATCGCCAATAGATAAGACCATTTTACAATTTGGGCCCAAGTTAGAAGCAGAGCCTAAGGTGTAAATTATCGATAGTCCATATCTCGGAAACTATAAGAGATAATGCAATTTGGCAACCGGCAATGTAATTAGCATGCCGAATATTACATGGAATGTGAATTGGGACGAAATCGCCAATAGATAAGACCATTTTACAATTTGGGCCCAAGTTAGAAGCAGAGCCTAAGATGTAAATTATCGATAGTCCATATCTCGGAAACTATAAGAGATAATGCAATTTGGCAACCGGCAATGTAATTAGCATGCCGAATATTACTTGGAATGTGAATTGGAACGAAATCGCCAATAGATAAGACCATTTTACAATTTGGGCCCAAGTTAGAAGCAGAGCCTAAGGTGTAAATTATCGATAGTCCATATCTCGGAAACTATAAGAGATAATTCAATTTGGCAACCGGCAATGTAATTAGCATGCCGGATATTACTTGGAATGTGAATTGGAACGAAATCGCCAATAGGTAAGACCATTTTACAATTTGGGCCCAAGTTAGAAGCAGAGCCTAAGGTGTAAATTATCGATAGTCCATATCTCGGAAACTATAAGAGATAATGCAATTTGGCAACCGGCAATGTAATTAGCATGCCGAATATTACTTGGAATGTGAATTGGAACGAAATCGCCAATAGATAAGACCATTTTACAATTTGGGCCCAAGTTAGAAGCAGAGCCTAAGGTGTAAATTATCGATAGTCCATACCTCGGAAACTATAAGAGATAATGCAATTTGGCAACCGGCAATATAATTAGCATGCCGAATATTACTTGGAATGTGAATTGGAACGAAATCGCCAATAGATAAGACCATTTTACAATTTGGGCCCAAGTTAGAAGCAGAGCCTAAGGTGTAAATTATCGATAGTCCATATCTCGGAAACTATAAGAGATAATGCAATTTGGCAACCGGCAATGTAATTAGCATGCCGAATATTACTTGGAATGTGAATTGGAACGAAATCGCCAATAGAGAAGACCATTTTACAATTTGGGCCCAAGTTAGAAGCAGAGCCTAAGGTGTAAATTATCGATAGTCCATATCTCGGAAACTATAAGAGATAATGCAATTTGGCAACCGGCAATGTAATTAGCATGCCGAATATTACTTGGAATGTGAATTGGAACGAAAACGCCAATAGATAAGACCATTTTACAATTTGGGCCCAAGTTAGAAGCAGAGCCTAAGGTGTAAATTATCGATAGTCCATATCTCGGAAACTATAAGAGATAATGCAATTTGGCAACCGGCAATGTAATTAGCATGCCGAATATTACTTGGAATGTGAATTGGAACGAAATCGCCAATAGATAAGACCATTTTACAATTTGGGCCCAAGTTAGAAGCAGAGCCTAAGGTGTAAATTATCGATAGTCCATATCTCGGAAACTATAAGAGATAATGCAATTTGGCAACCGGCAATGTAATTAGCATGCCGAATATTACTTGGAATGTGAATTGGAACGAAATCGCCAATAGATAAGACCATTTAACAATTTGGGCCCAAGTTAGAAGCAGAGCCTAAGGTGTAAATTATCGATAGTCCATATCTCGGAAACTATAAGAGATAATTCAATTTGGCAACCGGCAATGTAATTAGCATGCCGAATATTACTTGGAATGTGAATTGGAACGAAATCGCCAATAGATAAGACCATTTTACAATTTGGGCCCAAGTTAGAAGCAGAGCCTAAGGTGTAAATTATCGATAGTCCATATCTCGGAAACTATAAGAGATAATTCAATTTGGCAACCGGCAATGTAATTAGCATGCCGGATATTACTTGGAATGTGAATTGGAACGAAATCGCCAATAGGTAAGACCATTTTACAATTTGGGCCCAAGTTAGAAGCAGAGCCTAAGGTGTAAATTATCGATAGTCCATATCTCGGAAACTATAAGAGATAATGCAATTTGGCAACCGGCAATGTAATTAGCATGCCGAATATTACTTGGAATGTGAATTGGAACGAAATCGCCAATAGATAAGACCATTTTACAATTTGGGCCCAAGTTAGAAGCAGAGCCTAAGGTGTAAATTATCGATAGTCCATACCTCGGAAACTATAAGAGATAATGCAATTTGGCAACCGGCAATATAATTAGCATGCCGAATATTACTTGGAATGTGAATTGGAACGAAATCGCCAATAGATAAGACCATTTTACAATTTGGGCCCAAGTTAGAAGCAGAGCCTAAGGTGTAAATTATCGATAGTCCATATCTCGGAAACTATAAGAGATAATGCAATTTGGCAACCGGCAATGTAATTAGCATGCCGAATATTACTTGGAATGTGAATTGGAACGAAATCGCCAATAGAGAAGACCATTTTACAATTTGGGCCCAAGTTAGAAGCAGAGCCTAAGGTGTAAATTATCGATAGTCCATATCTCGGAAACTATAAGAGATAATGCAATTTGGCAACCGGCAATGTAATTAGCATGCCGAATATTACTTGGAATGTGAATTGGAACGAAAACGCCAATAGATAAGACCATTTTACAATTTGGGCCCAAGTTAGAAGCAGAGCCTAAGGTGTAAATTATCGATAGTCCATATCTCGGAAACTATAAGAGATAATGCAATTTGGCAACCGGCAATGTAATTAGCATGCCGAATATTACTTGGAATGTGAATTGGAACGAAATCGCCAATAGATAAGACCATTTTACAATTTGGGCCCAAGTTAGAAGCAGAGCCTAAGGTGTAAATTATCGATAGTCCATATCTCGGAAACTATAAGAGATAACGCAATTTCGCAACCGGCAATGTAATTAGCATGCCGAATATCACTTGGAATGTGAATTGGGACGAAATCGCCAATAGATAAGACCATTTTACAATTTGGGCCCAAGTTAGAAGCAGAGCCTAAGGTGTAAATTATCGATAGTCCATATCTCGGAAACTATAAGAGATAATGCAATTTGGCAACCGGCAATGTAATTAGCATGCCGAATATTACATGGAATGTGAATTGGGACGAAATCGCCAATAGATAAGACCATTTTACAATTTGGGCCCAAGTTAGAAGCAGAGCCTAAGATGTAAATTATCGATAGTCCATATCTCGGAAACTATAAGAGATAATGCAATTTGGCAACCGGCAATGTAATTAGCATGCCGAATATTACTTGGAATGTGAATTGGAACGAAATCGCCAATAGATAAGACCATTTTACAATTTGGGCCCAAGTTAGAAGCAGAGCCTAAGGTGTAAATTATCGATAGTCCATATCTCGGAAACTATAAGAGATAATTCAATTTGGCAACCGGCAATGTAATTAGCATGCCGGATATTACTTGGAATGTGAATTGGAACGAAATCGCCAATAGGTAAGACCATTTTACAATTTGGGCCCAAGTTAGAAGCAGAGCCTAAGGTGTAAATTATCGATAGTCCATATCTCGGAAACTATAAGAGATAATGCAATTTGGCAACCGGCAATGTAATTAGCATGCCGAATATTACTTGGAATGTGAATTGGAACGAAATCGCCAATAGATAAGACCATTTTACAATTTGGGCCCAAGTTAGAAGCAGAGCCTAAGGTGTAAATTATCGATAGTCCATATCTCGGAAACTATAAGAGATAATTCAATTTGGCAACCGGCAATGTAATTAGCATGCCGAATATTACTTGGAATGTGAATTGGAACGAAATCGCCAATAGATAAGACCATTTTACAATTTGGGCCCAAGTTAGAAGCAGAGCCTAAGGTGTAAATTATCGATAGTCCATATCTCGGAAACTATAAGAGATAATGCAATTTGGCAACCGGCAATATAATTAGCATGCCGAATATTACTTGGAATGTGAATTGGAACGAAATCGCCAATAGATAAGACCATTTTACAATTTGGGCCCAAATTAGAAGCAGAGCCTAAGGTGTAAATTATCGATAGTCCATATCTCGGAAACTTTAAGAGATAATGCAATTTGGCAACCGGCAATGTAATTAGCATGCCGAATATTACTTGGAATGTGAATTGGAACGAAATCGCCAATAGAGAAGACCATTTTACAATTTGGGCCCAAATTAGAAGCAGAGCCTAAGGTGTAAATTATCGATAGTCCATATCTCGGAAACTATAAGAGATAATGCAATTTGGCAACCGGCAATGTAATTAGCATGCCGAATATTACTTGGAATGTGAATTGGAACGAAAACGCCAATAGATAAGACCATTTTACAATTTGGGCCCAAGTTAGAAGCAGAGCCTAAGGTGTAAATTATCGATAGTCCATATCTCGGAAACTATAAGAGATAATGCAATTTGGCAACCGGCAATGTAATTAGCATGCCGAATATTACTTGGAATGTGAATTGGAACGAAATCGCCAATAGATAAGATCATTTTACAATTTGGGCCCAAGTTAGAAGCAGAGCCTAAGGTGTAAATTATCGATAGTCCATATCTCGGAAACTATAAGAGATAATGCAATTTGGCAACCGGCAATGTAATTAGCATGCCGAATATTACTTGGAATGTGAATTGGAACGAAATCGCCAATAGATAAGACCATTTTACAATTTGGGCCCAAGTTAGAAGCAGAGCCTAAGGTGTAAATTATCGATAGTCCATATCTCGGAAACTATAAGAGATAATGCAATTTGGCAACCGGCAATGTAATTAGCATGCCGAATATTACTTGGAATGTAAATTGGAACGAAATCGCCAATAGATAAGACCATTTTACAATTTGATCCCAAGTTAGAAGCAGAGCCTAAGGTGTAAATTATTGATAGTCCATATCTCGGAAACTATAAGATATAATGCAATTTCGCAACCGGCAATGTAATTAGCATGCCGAATATCACTTGGAATGTGAATTGGGACGAAATCGCCAATAGATAAGACCATTTTACAATTTGGGCCCAAGTTAGAAGCAGAGCCTAAGGTGTAAATTATCGATAGTCCATATCTCTGAAACTATAAGAGATAATGCAATTTGGCAACCGGCAATGTAATTAGCATGCCGAATATTACTTGGAATGTGAATTGGAACGAAATCGCCAATAGATAAGACCATTTTACAATTTGGGCCCAAGTTAGAAGCAGAGCCTAAGATGTAAATTATCGATAGTCCATATCTCGGAAACTATAAGAGATAATGCAATTTGGCAACCGGCAATGTAATTAGCATGCCGAATATTACTTGGAATGTGAATTGGAACGAAATCGCCAATAGATAAGACCATTTTACAATTTGGGCCCAAGTTAGAAGCAGAGCCTAAGGTGTAAATTATCGATAGTCCATATCTCGGAAACTATAAGAGATAATTCAATTTGGCAACCGGCAATGTAATTAGCATGCCGGATATTACTTGGAATGTGAATTGGAACGAAATCGCCAATAGATAAGACCATTTTACAATTTGGGCCCAAGTTAGAAGCAGAGCCTAAGGTGTAAATTATCGATAGTCCATATCTCGGAAACTATAAGAGATAATGCAATTTGGCAACCGGCAATGTAATTAGCATGCCGAATATTACTTGGAATGTGAATTGGAACGAAATCGCCAATAGAAAAGACCATTTTACAATTTGGGCCCAAGTTAGAAGCAGAGCCTAAGGTGTAAATTATCGATAGTCCATATCTCGGAAACTATAAGAGATAATTCAATTTGGCAACCGGCAATGTAATTAGCATGCCGAATATTACTTGGAATGTGAATTGGAACGAAATCGCCAATAGATAAGACCATTTTACAATTTGGGCCCAAGTTAGAAGCAGAGCCTAAGGTGTAAATTATCGATAGTCCATATCTCGGAAACTATAAGAGATAATTCAATTTGGCAACCGGCAATGTAATTAGCATGCCGAATATTACTTGGAATGTGAATTGGAACGAAATCGCCAATAGATAAGACCATTTTACAATTTGGGCCCAAGTTAGAAGCAGAGCCTAAGGTGTAAATTATCGATAGTCCATATCTCGGAAACTATAAGAGATAATGCAATTTGGCAACCGGCAATGTAATTAGCATGCCGAATATTACTTGGAATGTGAATTGGAACGAAATCGCCAATAGATAAGACGATTTTACTATTTGGGCCCAAGTTAGAAGCAGAGCCTAAGATGTAAATTATCGATAGTCCATATCTCGGAAACTATAAGAGATAATGCAATTTGGCAACCGGCAATGTAATTAGCATGCCGAATATTACTTGGAATGTGAATTGGAACTAAATCGCCAATAGATAAGACCATTTTACAATTTGGGCCCAAGTTAGAAGCAGAGCCTAAGGTGTAAATTATCGATAGTCCATATCTCGGAAACTATAAGAGATAATGCAATTTGGCAAACGGCAATGTAATTAGCAAGCCGATTATTACTTGGAATGTGAATTGGAACGAAATCGCCAATAGGTAAGACCATTTTACAATTTGGGCCCAAGTTAGAAGCAGAGCCTAAGGTGTAAATTATCGATAGTCCATATCTCGGAAACTATAAGAGATAATTCAATTTGGCAACCGGCAATGTAATTAGCATGCCGGATATTACTTGGAATGTGAATTGGAACGAAATCGCCAATAGATAAGACCATTTTACAATTTGGGCCCAAGTTAGAAGCAGAGCCTAAGGTGTAAATTACCGATAGTCCATATCTCGGAAACTATAAGAGATAATGCAATTTGGCAACCGGCAATGTAATTAGCATGCCGAATATTACTTGGAATGTGAATTGGAACGAAATCGCCAATAGATAAGACGATTTTACAATTTGGGCCCAAGTTAGAAGCAGAGCCTAAGGTGTAAATTATCGATAGTCCATATCTCGGAAACTATAAGAGATAATGCAATTTGGCAACCGGCAATGTAATTAGCATGCCGAATATTACTTGGAATGTGAATTGGAACGAAATCGCCAATAGAGAAGACCATTTTACAATTTGGGCCCAAGTTAGAAGCAGAGCCTAAGGTGTAAATTATCGATAGTCCATATCTCGGAAACTATAAGAGATAATGCAATTTGGCAACCGGCAATGTAATTAGCATGCCGAATATTACTTGGAATGTGAATTGGAACGAAATCGCCAATAGATAAGACCATTTTACAATTTGGGCCCAAGTTAGAAGCAGAGCCTAAGGTGTAAATTATCGATAGTCCATATCTCGGAAACTATAAGAGATAATGCAATTTGGCAACCGGAAATGTAATTAGCATGCCGAATATTACTTGGAATGTTAATTGGAACGAAATCGCCAATAGATAAGACCATTTTACAATTTGGGCCCAAGTTAGAAGCAGAGCCTAAGGTGTAAATTATTGATAGTCCATATCTCGGAAACTATAAGAGATAATGCAATTTCGCAACCGGCAATGTAATTAGCATGCCGAATATCACTTGGAATGTGAATTGGGACGAAATCGCCAATAGATAAGACCATTTTACAATTTGGGCCCAAGTTAGAAGCAGAGCCTAAGGTGTAAATTATCGATAGTCCATATCTCGGAAACTATAAGAGATAATGCAATTTGGCAACCGGCAATGTAATTAGCATGCCGAATATTACATGGAATGTGAATTGGAACGAAATCGCCAATAGATAAGACCATTTTACAATTTGGGCCCAAGTTAGAAGCAGAGCCTAAGATGTAAATTATCGATAGTCCATATCTCGGAAACTATAAGAGATAATGCAATTTGGCAACCGGCAATGTAATTAGCATGCCGAATATTACTTGGAATGTGAATTGGAACGAAATCGCCAATAGATAAGACCATTTTACAATTTGGGCCCAAGTTAGAAGCAGAGCCTAAGGTGTAAATTATCGATAGTCCATATCTCGGAAACTATAAGAGATAATTCAATTTGGCAACCGGCAATGTAATTAGCATGCCGGATATTACTTGGAATGTGAATTGGAACGAAATCGCCAATAGATAAGACCATTTTACAATTTGGGCCCAAGTTAGAAGCAGAGCCTAAGGTGTAAATTATCGATAGTCCATATCTCGGAAACTATAAGAGATAATGCAATTTGGCAACCGGCAATGTAATTAGCATGCCGAATATTACTTGGAATGTGAATTGGAACGAAATCGCCAATAGATAAAACCATTTTACAATTTGGGCCCAAGTTAGAAGCAGAGCCTAAGGTGTAAATTATCGAGAGTCCATATCTCGGAAACTATAAGAGATAATTCAATTTGGCAACCGGCAATGTAATTAGCATGCCGAATATTACTTGTAATGTGAATTGGAACGAAATCGCCAATAGATAAGACCATTTTACAATTTGGGCCCAAGTTAGAAGCAGAGCCTAAGGTGTAAATTATTGATAGTCCATATCTCGGAAACTATAAGAGATAATGCAATTTGGCAACCGGCAATATAATTAGCATGCCGAATATTACTTGGAATGTGAATTGGAACGAAATCGCCAATAGATAAGACCATTTTACAATTTGGGCCCAAGTTAGAAGCAGAGCCTAAGGTGTAAATTATCGATAGTCCATATCTCGGAAACTATAAGAGATAATGCAATTTGGCAACCGGCAATGTAATTAGCATGCCGAATATTACTTGGAATGTGAATTGGAACGAAATCGCCAATAGAGAAGACCATTTTACAATTTGGGCCCAAGTTAGAAGCAGAGCCTAAGGTGTAAATTATCGATAGTCCATATCTCGGAAACTATAAGAGATAATGCAATTTGGCAACCGGCAATGTAATTAGCATGCCGAATATTACTTGGAATGTGAATTGGAACGAAAACGCCAATAGATAAGACCATTTTGCAATTTGGGCCCAAGTTAGAAGCAGAGCCTAAGGTGTAAATTATCGATAGTCCATATCTCGGAAACTATAAGAGATAATGCAATTTGGCAACCGGGAATGTAATTAGCATGCCGAATATTACTTGGAATGTGAATTGGAACGAAATCGCCAATAGATAAGACCATTTTACAATTTGGGCCCAAGTTAGAAGCAGAGCCTAAGGTGTAAATTATCGATAGTCCATATCTCGGAAACTATAAGAGATAATGCAATTTCGCAACCGGCAATGTAATTAGCATGCCGAATATCACTTGGAATGTGAATTGGGACGAAATCGCCAATAGATAAGACCATTTTACAATTTGGGCCCAAGTTAGAAGCAGAGCCTAAGGTGTAAATTATCGATAGTCCATATCTCGGAAACTATAAGAGATAATGCAATTTGGCAACCGGCAATGTAATTAGCATGCCGAATATTACATGGAATGTGAATTGGAACGAAATCGCCAATAGATAAGACCATTTTACAATTTGGGCCCAAGTTAGAAGCAGAGCCTAAGATGTAAATTATCGATAGTCCATATCTCGGAAACTATAAGAGATAATGCAATTTGGCAACCGGCAATGTAATTAGCATGCCGGATATTACTTGGAATGTGAATTGGAACGAAATCGCCAATAGAGAAGACCATTTTACAATTTGGGCCCAAGTTAGAAGCAGAGCCTAAGGTGTAAATTATCGATAGTCCATATCTCGGAAACTATAAGAGATAATGCAATTTGGCAACCGGCAATGTAATTAGCATGCCGAATATTACTTGGAATGTGAATTGGAACGAAATCGCCAATAGATAAGACCATTTTACAATTTGGGCCCAAGTTAGAAGCAGAGCCTAAGGTGTAAATTATCGATAGTCCATATCTCGGAAACTATAAGAGATAATTCAATTTGGCAACCGGCAATGTAATTAGCATGCCGGATATTACTTGGAATGTGAATTGGAACGAAATCGCCAATAGATAAGACCATTTTACAATTTGGGCCCAAGTTAGAAGCAGAGCCTAAGGTGTAAATTATCGATAGTCCATATCTCGGAAACTATAAGAGATAATGCAATTTGGCAACCGGCAATGTAATTAGCATGCCGAATATTACTTGGAATGTGAATTGGAACGAAATCGCCAATAGATAAGACCATTTTACAATTTGGGCCCAAGTTAGAAGCAGAGCCTAAGGTGTAAATTATCGATAGTCCATATCTCGGAAACTATAAGAGATAATTCAATTTGGCAACCGGCAATGTAATTAGCATGCCGAATATTACTTGGAATGTGAATTGGAACGAAATCGCCAATAGATAAGACCATTTTACAATTTGGGCCCAAGTTAGAAGCAGAGCCTAAGGTGTAAATTATCGATAGTCCATACCTCGGAAACTATAAGAGATAATGCAATTTGGCAACCGGCAATGTAATTAGCATGCCGAATATTACTTGGAATGTGAATTGGAACGAAATCGCCAATAGAGAAGACCATTTTACAATTTGGGCCCAAGTTAGAAGCAGAGCCTAAGGTGTAAATTATCGATAGTCCATATCTCGGAAACTATAAGAGATAATGCAATTTGGCAACCGGCAATGTAATTAGCATGCCGAATATTACTTGGAATGTGAATTGGAACGAAATCGCCAATAGATAAGACCATTTTACAATTTGGGCCCAAGTTAGAAGCAGAGCCTAAGGTGTAAATTATCGATAGTCCATATCTCGGAAACTATAAGAGATAATGCAATTTGGCAACCGGCAATGTAATTAGCATGCCGAATATTACTTGGAATGTGAATTGGAACGAAATCGCCAATAGAGAAGACCATTTTACAATTTGGGCCCAAGTTAGAAGCAGAGCCTAAGGTGTAAATTATCGATAGTCCATATCTCGGAAACTATAAGAGATAATGCAATTTGGCAACCGGCAATGTAATTAGCATGCCGAATATTACTTGGAATGTGAATTGGAACGAAAACGCCAATAGATAAGACCATTTTACAATTTGGGCCCAAGTTAGAAGCAGAGCCTAAGGTGTAAATTATCGATAGTCCATATCTCGGAAACTATAAGAGATAATGCAATTTGGCAACCGGCAATGTAATTAGCATGCCGAATATTACTTGGAATGTGAATTGGAACGAAATCGCCAATAGATAAGACCATTTTACAATTTGGGCCCAAGTTAGAAGCAGAGCCTAAGGTGTAAATTATCGATAGTCCATATCTCGGAAACTATAAGAGATAATGCAATTTCGCAACCGGCAATGTAATTAGCATGCCGAATATCACTTGGAATGTGAATTGGGACGAAATCGCCAATAGATAAGACCATTTTACAATTTGGGCCCAAGTTAGAAGCAGAGCCTAAGGTGTAAATTATCGATAGTCCATATCTCGGAAACTATAAGAGATAATGCAATTTGGCAACCGGCAATGTAATTAGCATGCCGAATATTACATGGAATGTGAATTGGGACGAAATCGCCAATAGATAAGACCATTTTACAATTTGGGCCCAAGTTAGAAGCAGAGCCTAAGATGTAAATTATCGATAGTCCATATCTCGGAAACTATAAGAGATAATGCAATTTGGCAACCGGCAATGTAATTAGCATGCCGAATATTACTTGGAATGTGAATTGGAACGAAATCGCCAATAGATAAGACCATTTTACAATTTGGGCCCAAGTTAGAAGCAGAGCCTAAGGTGTAAATTATCGATAGTCCATATCTCGGAAACTATAAGAGATAATTCAATTTGGCAACCGGCAATGTAATTAGCATGCCGGATATTACTTGGAATGTGAATTGGAACGAAATCGCCAATAGGTAAGACCATTTTACAATTTGGGCCCAAGTTAGAAGCAGAGCCTAAGGTGTAAATTATCGATAGTCCATATCTCGGAAATTATAAGAGATAATGCAATTTGGCAACCGGCAATGTAATTAGCATGCCGAATATTACTTGGAATGTGAATTGGAACGAAATCGCCAATAGATAAGACCATTTTACAATTTGGGCCCAAGTTAGAAGCAGAGCCTAAGGTGTAAATTATCGATAGTCCATATCTCGGAAACTATAAGAGATAATTCAATTTGGCAACCGGCAATGTAATTAGCATGCCGAATATTACTTGGAATGTGAATTGGAACGAAATCGCCAATAGATAAGACCATTTTACAATTTGGGCCCAAGTTAGAAGCAGAGCCTAAGGTGTAAATTATCGATAGTCCATATCTCGGAAACTATAAGAGATAATGCAATTTGGCAACCGGCAATATAATTAGCATGCCGAATATTACTTGGAATGTGAATTGGAACGAAATCGCCAATAGATAAGACCATTTTACAATTTGGGCCCAAGTTAGAAGCAGAGCCTAAGGTGTAAATTATCGATAGTCCATATCTCGGAAACTTTAAGAGATAATGCAATTTGGCAACCGGCAATGTAATTAGCATGCCGAATATTACTTGGAATGTGAATTGGAACGAAATCGCCAATAGAGAAGACCATTTTACAATTTGGGCCCAAGTTAGAAGCAGAGCCTAAGGTGTAAATTATCGATAGTCCATATCTCGGAAACTATAAGAGATAATGCAATTTGGCAACCGGCAATGTAATTAGCATGCCGAATATTACTTGGAATGTGAATTGGAACGAAAACGCCAATAGATAAGACCATTTTACAATTTGGGCCCAAGTTAGAAGCAGAGCCTAAGGTGTAAATTATCGATAGTCCATATCTCGGAAACTATAAGAGATAATGCAATTTGGCAACCGGCAATGTAATTAGCATGCCGAATATTACTTGGAATGTGAATTGGAACGAAATCGCCAATAGATAAGATCATTTTACAATTTGGGCCCAAGTTAGAAGCAGAGCCTAAGGTGTAAATTATCGATAGTCCATATCTCGGAAACTATAAGAGATAATGCAATTTGGCAACCGGCAATGTAATTAGCATGCCGAATATTACTTGGAATGTGAATTGGAACGAAATCGCCAATAGATAAGACCATTTTACAATTTGGGCCCAAGTTAGAAGCAGAGCCTAAGGTGTAAATTATCGATAGTCCATATCTCGGAAACTATAAGAGATAATGCAATTTGGCAACCGGCAATGTAATTAGCATGCCGAATATTACTTGGAATGTAAATTGGAACGAAATCGCCAATAGATAAGACCATTTTACAATTTGATCCCAAGTTAGAAGCAGAGCCTAAGGTGTAAATTATTGATAGTCCATATCTCGGAAACTATAAGAGATAATGCAATTTGGCAACCGGCAATGTAATTAGCATGCCGAATATTACTTGGAATGTGAATTGGAACGAAATCGCCAATAGATAAGACCATTTTACAATTTGGGCCCAAGTTAGAAGCAGAGCCTAAGGTGTAAATTATCGATAGTCCATATCTCGGAAACTATAAGAGATAATTCAATTTGGCAACCGGCAATGTAATTAGCATGCCGAATATTACTTGGAATGTGAATTGGAACGAAATCGCCAATAGATAAGACCATTTTACAATTTGGGCCCAAGTTAGAAGCAGAGCCTAAGGTGTAAATTATCGATAGTCCATATCTCGGAAACTATAAGAGATAATTCAATTTGGCAACCGGCAATGTAATTAGCATGCCGAATATTACTTGGAATGTGAATTGGAACGAAATCGCCAATAGATAAGACCATTTTACAATTTGGGCCCAAGTTAGAAGCAGAGCCTAAGGTGTAAATTATCGATAGTCCATATCTCGGAAACTATAAGAGATAATGCAATTTGGCAACCGGCAATATAATTAGCATGCCGAATATTACTTGGAATGTGAATTGGAACGAAATCGCCAATAGATAAGACCATTTTACAATTTGGGCCCAAGTTAGAAGCAGAGCCTAAGGTGTAAATTATCGATAGTCCATATCTCGGAAACTATAAGAGATAATGCAATTTGGCAACCGGCAATGTAATTAGCATGCCGAATATTACTAGGAATGTGAATTGGAACGAAATCGCCAATAGAGAAGACCATTTTACAATTTGGGCCCAAGTTAGAAGCAGAGCCTAAGGTGTAAATTATCGATAGTCCATATCTCGGAAACTATAAGAGATAATGCAATTTGGCAACCGGCAATGTAATTAGCATGCCGAATATTACTTGGAATGTGAATTGGAACGAAAACGCCAATAGATAAGACCATTTTACAATTTGGGCCCAAGTTAGAAGCAGAGCCTAAGGTGTAAATTATCGATAGTCCATATCTCGGAAACTATAAGAGATAATGCAATTTGGCAACCGGCAATGTAATTAGCATGCCGAATATTACTTGGAATGTGAATTGGAACGAAATCGCCAATAGATAAGACCATTTTACAATTTGGGCCCAAGTTAGAAGCAGAGCCTAAGGTGTAAATTATCGATAGTCCATATCTCGGAAACTATAAGAGATAATGCAATTTCGCAACCGGCAATGTAATTAGCATGCCGAATATCACTTGGAATGTGAATTGGGACGAAATCGCCAATAGATAAGACCATTTTACAATTTGGGCCCAAGTTAGAAGCAGAGCCTAAGGTGTAAATTATCGATAGTCCATATCTCGGAAACTATAAGAGATAATGCAATTTGGCAACCGGCAATGTAATTAGCATGCCGAATATTACATGGAATGTGAATTGGAACGAAATCGCCAATAGATAAGACCATTTTACAATTTGGGCCCAAGTTAGAAGCAGAGCCTAAGATGTAAATTATCGATAGTCCATATCTCGGAAACTATAAGAGATAATGCAATTTGGCAACCGGCAATGTAATTAGCATGCCAAATATTACTTGGAATGTGAATTGGAACGAAATCGCCAATAGATAAGACCATTTTACAATTTGGGCCCAAGTTAGAAGCAGAGCCTAAGGTGTAAATTATCGATAGTCCATATCTCGGAAACTATAAGAGATAATTCAATTTGGCAACCGGCAATGTAATTAGCATGCCGGATATTACTTGGAATGTGAATTGGAACGAAATCGCCAATAGATAAGACCATTTTACAATTTGGGCCCAAGTTAGAAGCAGAGCCTAAGGTGTAAATTATCGATAGTCCATATCTCGGAAACTATAAGAGATAATGCAATTTGGCAACCGGCAATGTAATTAGCATGCCGAATATTACTTGGAATGTGAATTGGAACGAAATCGCCAATAGATAAGACCATTTTACAATTTGGGCCCAAGTTAGAAGCAGAGCCTAAGGTGTAAATTATCGATAGTCCATATCTCGGAAACTATAAGAGATAATTCAATTTGGCAACCGGCAATGTAATTAGCATGCCGAATATTACTTGGAATGTGAATTGGAACGAAATCGCCAATAGATAAGACCATTTTACAATTTGGGCCCAAGTTAGAAGCAGAGCCTAAGGTGTAAATTATCGATAGTCCATATCTCGGAAACTATAAGAGATAATGCAATTTGGCAACCGGCAATATAATTAGCATGCCGAATATTACTTGGAATGTGAATTGGAACGAAATCGCCAATAGATAAGACCATTTTACAATTTGGGCCCAAGTTAGAAGCAGAGCCTAAGGTGTAAATTATCGATAGTCCATATCTCGGAAACTATAAGAGATAATGCAATTTGGCAACCGGCAATGTAATTAGCATGCCGAATATTACTTGGAATGTGAATTGGAACGAAATCGCCAATAGAGAAGACCATTTTACAATTTGGGCCCAAGTTAGAAGCAGAGCCTAAGGTGTAAATTATCGATAGTCCATATCTCGGAAACTATAAGAGATAATGCAATTTGGCAACCGGCAATGTAATTAGCATGCCGAATATTACTTGGAATGTGAATTGGAACGAAAACGCCAATAGATAAGACCATTTTACAATTTGGGCCCAAGTTAGAAGCAGAGCCTAAGGTGTAAATTATCGATAGTCCATATCTCGGAAACTATAAGAGATAATGCAATTTGGCAACCGGAAATGTAATTAGCATGCCGAATATTACTTGGAATGTGAAATGGAACGAAATCGCCAATAGATAAGACCATTTTACAATTTGGGCCCAAGTTAGAAGCAGAGCCTAAGGTGTAAATTATCGATAGTCCATATCTCGGAAACTATAAGAGATAATGCAATTTGGCAACCGGCAATGTAATTAGCATGCCGAATATTACTTGGAATGTGAATTGGAACGAAATCGCCAATAGATAAGACCATTTTACAATTTGGGCCCAAGTTAGAAGCAGAGCCTAAGGTGTAAATTATCGATAGTCCATATCTCGGAAACTATAAGAGATAATGCAATTTGGCAACCGGCAATGTAATTAGCATGCCGAATATTACTTGGAATGTGAATTGGAACGAAATCGCCAATAGATAAGACCATTTTACAATTTGGGCCCAAGTTAGAAGCAGAGCCTAAGGTGTAAATTATTGATAGTCCATATCTCGGAAACTATAAGATATAATGCAATTTCGCAACCGGCAATGTAATTAGCATGCCGAATATCACTTGGAATGTGAATTGGGACGAAATCGCCAATAGATAAGACCATTTTACAATTTGGGCCCAAGTTAGAAGCAGAGCCTAAGGTGTAAATTATCGATAGTCCATATCTCGGAAACTATAAGAGATAATGCAATTTGGCAACCGGCAATGTAATTAGCATGCCGAATATTACTTGGAATGTGAATTGGAACGAAATCGCCAATAGATAAGACCATTTTACAATTTGGGCCCAAGTTAGAAGCAGAGCCTAAGATGTAAATTATCGATAGTCCATATCTCGGAAACTATAAGAGATAATGCAATTTGGCAACCGGCAATGTAATTAGCATGCCGAATATTACTTGGAATGTGAATTGGAACGAAATCGCCAATAGATAAGACCATTTTACAATTTGGGCCCAAGTTAGAAGCAGAGCCTAAGGTGTAAATTATCGATAGTCCATATCTCGGAAACTATAAGAGATAATTCAATTTGGCAACCGGCAATGTAATTAGCATGCCGGATATTACTTGGAATGTGAATTGGAACGAAATCGCCAATAGATAAGACCATTTTACAATTTGGGCCCAAGTTAGAAGCAGAGCCTAAGGTGTAAATTATCGATAGTCCATATCTCGGAAACTATAAGAGATAATGCAATTTGGCAAACGGCAATGTAATTAGCATGCCGAATATTACTTGGAATGTGAATTGGAACGAAATCGCCAATAGATAAGACCATTTTACAATTTGGGCCCAAGTTAGAAGCAGAGCCTAAGGTGTAAATTATCGATAGTCCATATCTCGGAAACTATAAGAGATAATTCAATTTGGCAACCGGAAATGTAATTAGCATGCCGAATATTACTTGGAATGTGAATTGGAACGAAATCGCCAATAGATAAGACCATTTTACAATTTGGGCCCAAGTTAGAAGCAGAGCCTAAGGTGTAAATTATCGATAGTCCATATCTCGGAAACTATAAGAAATAATTCAATTTGGCAACCGGCAATGTAATTAGCATGCCGAATATTACTTGGAATGTGAATTGGAACGAAATCGCCAATAGAGAAGACCATTTTACAATTTGGGCCCAAGTTAAAAGCAGAGCCTAAGGTGTAAATTATCGATAGTCCATATCTCGGAAACTATAAGAGATAATGCAATTTGGCAACCGGCAATGTAATTAGCATGCCGAATATTACTTGGAATGTGAATTGGAACGAAAACGCCAATAGATAAGACCATTTTACAATTTGGGCCCAAGTTAGAAGCAGAGCCTAAGGTGTAAATTATCGATAGTCCATATCTCGGAAACTATAAGAGATAATGCAATTTGGCAACCGGCAATGTAATTAGCATGTCGAATATTACTTGGAATGTGAATTGGAACGAAATCGCCAATAGATAAGACCATTTTACAATTTGGGCCCAAGTTAGAAGCAGAGTATAAGGTGTAAATTATCGATAGTCCATATCTCGGAAACTATAAGAGATAATGCAATTTGGCAACCGGCAATGTAATTAGCATGCCGAATATTACTTGGAATGTGAATTGGAACGAAATCGCCAATAGATAAGACCATTTTACAATTTGGGCCCAAGTTAGAAGCAGAGCCTAAGGTGTAAATTATCGATAGTCCATATCTCGGAAACTATAAGAGATAATGCAATTTGGCAACCGGCAATGTAATTAGCATGCCGAATATTACTTGGAATGTGAATTGGAACGAAATCGCCAATAGATAAGACCATTTTACAATTTGGGCCCAAGTTAGAAGCAGAGCCTAAGGTGTAAATTATTGATAGTCCATATCTCGGAAACTATAAGATATAATGCAATTTCGCAACCGGCAATGTAATTAGCATGCCGAATATCACTTGGAATGTGAATTGGGACGAAATCGCCAATAGATAAGACCATTTTACAATTTGGGCCCAAGTTAGAAGCAGAGCCTAAGGTGTAAATTATCGATAGTCCATATCTCGGAAACTATAAGAGATAATGCAATTTGGCAACCGGCAATGTAATTAGCATGCCGAATATTACTTGGAATGTGAATTGGAACGAAATCGCCAATAGATAAGACCATTTTACAATTTGGGCCCAAGTTAGAAGCAGAGCCTAAGATGTAAATTATCGATAGTCCATATCTCGGAAACTATAAGAGATAATGCAATTTGGCAACCGGCAATGTAATTAGCATGCCGAATATTACTTGGAATGTGAATTGGAACGAAATCGCCAATAGATAAGGCCATTTTACAATTTGGGCCCAAGTTAGAAGCAGAGCCTAAGGTGTAAATTATCGAGAGTCCATATCTCGGAAACTATAAGAGATAATTCAATTTGGCAACCGGCAATGTAATTAGCATGCCGAATATTACTTGGAATGTGAATTGGAACGAAATCGCCAATAGATAAGACCATTTTACAATTTGGGCCCAAGTTAGAAGCAGAGCCTAAGGTGTAAATTATCGATAGTCCATATCTCGGAAACTATAAGAGATAATGCAATTTGGCAACCGGCAATGTAATTAGCATGCCGAATATTACTTGGAATGTGAATTGGAACGAAATCGCCAATAGATAAGACCATTTTACAATTTGGGCCCAAGTTAGAAGCAGAGCCTAAGGTGTAAATTATCGATAGTCCATATCTCGGAAACTATAAGAGATAATGCAATTTCGCAACCGGCAATGTAATTAGCATGCCGAATATCACTTGGAATGTGAATTGGGACGAAATCGCCAATAGATAAGACCATTTTACAATTTGGGCCCAAGTTAGAAGCAGAGCCTAAGGTGTAAATTATCGATAGTCCATATCTCGGAAACTATAAGAGATAATGCAATTTGGCAACCGGCAATGTAATTAGCATGCCGAATATTACATGGAATGTGAATTGGAACGAAATCGCCAATAGATAAGACCATTTTACAATTTGGGCCCAAGTTAGAAGCAGAGCCTAAGATGTAAATTATCGATAGTCCATATCTCGGAAACTATAAGAGATAATGCAATTTGGCAACCGGCAATGTAATTAGCATGCCGAATATTACTTGGAATGTGAATTGGAACGAAATCGCCAATAGATAAGACCATTTTACAATTTGGGCCCAAGTTAGAAGCAGAGCCTAAGGTGTAAATTATCGATAGTCCATATCTCGGAAACTATAAGAGATAATTCAATTTGGCAACCGGCAATGTAATTAGCATGCCGGATATTACTTGGAATGTGAATTGGAACGAAATCGCCAATAGAGAAGACCATTTTACAATTTGGGCCCAAGTTAGAAGCAGAGCCTAAGGTGTAAATTATCGATAGTCCATATCTCGGAAACTATAAGAGATAATGCAATTTGGCAACCGGCAATGTAATTAGCATGCCGAATATTACTTGGAATGTGAATTGGAACGAAATCGCCAATAGATAAGACCATTTTACAATTTGGGCCCAAGTTAGAAGCAGAGCCTAAGGTGTAAATTATCGATAGTCCATATCTCGGAAACTATAAGAGATAATTCAATTTGGCAACCGGCAATGTAATTAGCATGCCGGATATTACTTGGAATGTGAATTGGAACGAAATCGCCAATAGATAAGACCATTTTACAATTTGGGCCCAAGTTAGAAGCAGAGCCTAAGGTGTAAATTATCGATAGTCCATATCTCGGAAACTATAAGAGATAATGCAATTTGGCAACCGGCAATGTAATTAGCATGCCGAATATTACTTGGAATGTGAATTGGAACGAAATCGCCAATAGATAAGACCATTTTACAATTTGGGCCCAAGTTAGAAGCAGAGCCTAAGGTGTAAATTATCGATAGTCCATATCTCGGAAACTATAAGAGATAATTCAATTTGGCAACCGGCAATGTAATTAGCATGCCGAATATTACTTGGAATGTGAATTGGAACGAAATCGCCAATAGATAAGACCATTTTACAATTTGGGCCCAAGTTAGAAGCAGAGCCTAAGGTGTAAATTATCGATAGTCCATACCTCGGAAACTATAAGAGATAATGCAATTTGGCAACCGGCAATATAATTAGCATGCCGAATATTACTTGGAATGTGAATTGGAACGAAATCGCCAATAGATAAGACCATTTTACAATTTGGGCCCAAGTTAGAAGCAGAGCCTAAGGTGTAAATTATCGATAGTCCATATCTCGGAAACTATAAGAGATAATGCAATTTGGCAACCGGCAATGTAATTAGCATGCCGAATATTACTTGGAATGTGAATTGGAACGAAATCGCCAATAGAGAAGACCATTTTACCATTTGGGCCCAAGTTAGAAGCAGAGCCTAAGGTGTAAATTATCGATAGTCCATATCTCGGAAACTATAAGAGATAATGCAATTTGGCAACCGGCAATGTAATTAGCATGCCGAATATTACTTGGAATGTGAATTGGAACGAAAACGCCAATAGATAAGACCATTTTACAATTTGGGCCCAAGTTAGAAGCAGAGCCTAAGGTGTAAATTATCGATAGTCCATATCTCGGAAACTATAAGAGATAATGCAATTTGGCAACCGGCAATGTAATTAGCATGCCGAATATTACTTGGAATGTGAATTGGAACGAAATCGCCAATAGATAAGACCATTTTACAATTTGGGCCCAAGTTAGAAGCAGAGCCTAAGGTGTAAATTATCGATAGTCCATATCTCGGAAACTATAAGAGATAATGCAATTTCGCAACCGGCAATGTAATTAGCATGCCGAATATCACTTGGAATGTGAATTGGGACGAAATCGCCAATAGATAAGACCATTTTACAATTTGGGCCCAAGTTAGAAGCAGAGCCTAAGGTGTAAATTATCGATAGTCCATATCTCGGAAACTATAAGAGATAATGCAATTTGGCAACCGGCAATGTAATTAGCATGCCGAATATTACATGGAATGTGAATTGGGACGAAATCGCCAATAGATAAGACCATTTTACAATTTGGGCCCAAGTTAGAAGCAGAGCCTAAGATGTAAATTATCGATAGTCCATATCTCGGAAACTATAAGAGATAATGCAATTTGGCAACCGGCAATGTAATTAGCATGCCGAATATTACTTGGAATGTGAATTGGAACGAAATCGCCAATAGATAAGACCATTTTACAATTTGGGCCCAAGTTAGAAGCAGAGCCTAAGGTGTAAATTATCGATAGTCCATATCTCGGAAACTATAAGAGATAATTCAATTTGGCAACCGGCAATGTAATTAGCATGCCGGATATTACTTGGAATGTGAATTGGAACGAAATCGCCAATAGGTAAGACCATTTTACAATTTGGGCCCAAGTTAGAAGCAGAGCCTAAGGTGTAAATTATCGATAGTCCATATCTCGGAAACTATAAGAGATAATGCAATTTGGCAACCGGCAATGTAATTAGCATGCCGAATATTACTTGGAATGTGAATTGGAACGAAATCGCCAATAGATAAGACCATTTTACAATTTGGGCCCAAGTTAGAAGCAGAGCCTTAGGTGTAAATTATCGATAGTCCATACCTCGGAAACTATAAGAGATAATGCAATTTGGCAACCGGCAATATAATTAGCATGCCGAATATTACTTGGAATGTGAATTGGAACGAAATCGCCAATAGATAAGACCATTTTACAATTTGGGCCCAAGTTAGAAGCAGAGCCTAAGGTGTAAATTATCGATAGTCCATATCTCGGAAACTATAAGAGATAATGCAATTTGGCAACCGGCAATGTAATTAGCATGCCGAATATTACTTGGAATGTGAATTGGAACGAAATCGCCAATAGAGAAGACCATTTTACAATTTGGGCCCAAGTTAGAAGCAGAGCCTAAGGTGTAAATTATCGATAGTCCATATCTCGGAAACTATAAGAGATAATGCAATTTGGCAACCGGCAATGTAATTAGCATGCCGAATATTACTTGGAATGTGAAATGGAACGAAAACGCCAATAGATAAGACCATTTTACAATTTGGGCCCAAGTTAGAAGCAGAGCCTAAGGTATAAATTATCGATAGTCCATATCTCGGAAACTATAAGAGATAATGCAATTTGGCAACCGGCAATGTAATTAGCATGCCGAATATTACTTGGAATGTGAATTGGAACGAAATCGCCAATAGATAAGACCATTTTACAATTTGGGCCCAAGTTAGAAGCAGAGCCTAAGGTGTAAATTATCGATAGTCCATATCTCGGAAACTATAAGAGATAATTCAATTTGGCAACCGGCAATGTAATTAGCATGCCGGATATTACTTGGAATGTGAATTGGAACGAAATCGCCAATAGGTAAGACCATTTTACAATTTGGGCCCAAGTTAGAAGCAGAGCCTAAGGTGTAAATTATCGATAGTCCATATCTCGGAAACTATAAGAGATAATGCAATTTGGCAACCGGCAATGTAATTAGCATGCCGAATATTACTTGGAATGTGAATTGGAACGAAATCGCCAATAGATAAGACCATTTTACAATTTGGGCCCAAGTTAGAAGCAGAGCCTAAGGTGTAAATTATCGATAGTCCATACCTCGGAAACTATAAGAGATAATGCAATTTGGCAACCGGCAATATAATTAGCATGCCGAATATTACTTGGAATGTGAATTGGAACGAAATCGCCAATAGATAAGACCATTTTACAATTTGGGCCCAAGTTAGAAGCAGAGCCTAAGGTGTAAATTATCGATAGTCCATATCTCGGAAACTATAAGAGATAATGCAATTTGGCAACCGGCAATGTAATTAGCATGCCGAATATTACTTGGAATGTGAATTGGAACGAAATCGCCAATAGAGAAGACCATTTTACAATTTGGGCCCAAGTTAGAAGCAGAGCCTAAGGTGTAAATTATCGATAGTCCATATCTCGGAAACTATAAGAGATAATGCAATTTGGCAACCGGCAATGTAATTAGCATGCCGAATATTACTTGGAATGTGAATTGGAACGAAAACGCCAATAGATAAGACCATTTTACAATTTGGGCCCAAGTTAGAAGCAGAGCCTAAGGTGTAAATTATCGATAGTCCATATCTCGGAAACTATAAGAGATAATGCAATTTGGCAACCGGCAATGTAATTAGCATGCCGAATATTACTTGGAATGTGAATTGGAACGAAATCGCCAATAGATAAGACCATTTTACAATTTGGGCCCAAGTTAGAAGCAGAGCCTAAGGTGTAAATTATCGATAGTCCATATCTCGGAAACTATAAGAGATAATGCAATTTCGCAACCGGCAATGTAATTAGCATGCCGAATATCACTTGGAATGTGAATTGGGACGAAATCGCCAATAGATAAGACCATTTTACAATTTGGGCCCAAGTTAGAAGCAGAGCCTAAGGTGTAAATTATCGATAGTCCATATCTCGGAAACTATAAGAGATAATGCAATTTGGCAACCGGCAATGTAATTAGCATGCCGAATATTACATGGAATGTGAATTGGGACGAAATCGCCAATAGATAAGACCATTTTACAATTTGGGCCCAAGTTAGAAGCAGAGCCTAAGATGTAAATTATCGATAGTCCATATCTCGGAAACTATAAGAGATAATGCAATTTGGCAACCGGCAATGTAATTAGCATGCCGAATATTACTTGGAATGTGAATTGGAACGAAATCGCCAATAGATAAGACCATTTTACAATTTGGGCCCAAGTTAGAAGCAGAGCCTAAGGTGTAAATTATCGATAGTCCATATCTCGGAAACTATAAGAGATAATTCAATTTGGCAACCGGCAATGTAATTAGCATGCCGGATATTACTTGGAATGTGAATTGGAACGAAATCGCCAATAGGTAAGACCATTTTACAATTTGGGCCCAAGTTAGAAGCAGAGCCTAAGATGTAAATTATCGATAGTCCATATCTCGGAAACTATAAGAGATAATGCAATTTGGCAGCCGGCAATGTAATTAGCATGCCGAATATTACTTGGAATGTGAATTGGAACGAAATCGCCAATAGATAAGACCATTTTACAATTTGGGCCCAAGTTAGAAGCAGAGCCTAAGGTGTAAATTATCGATAGTCCATATCTCGGAAACTATAAGAGATAATTCAATTTGGCAACCGGCAATGTAATTAGCATGCCGAATATTACTTGGAATGTGAATTGGAACGAAATCGCCAATAGATAAGACCATTTTACAATTTGGGCCCAAGTTAGAAGCAGAGCCTAAGGTGTAAATTATCGATAGTCCATATCTCGGAAACTATAAGAGATAATGCAATTTGGCAACCGGCAATATAATTAGCATGCCGAATATTACTTGGAATGTGAATTGGAACGAAATCGCCAATAGATAAGACCATTTTACAATTTGGGCCCAAGTTAGAAGCAGAGCCTAAGGTGTAAATTATCGATAGTCCATATCTCGGAAACTTTAAGAGATAATGCAATTTGGCAACCGGCAATGTAATTAGCATGCCGAATATTACTTGGAATGTGAATTGGAACGAAATCGCCAATAGAGAAGACCATTTTACAATTTGGGCCCAAATTAGAAGCAGAGCCTAAGGTGTAAATTATCGATAGTCCATATCTCGGAAACTATAAGAGATAATGCAATTTGGCAACCGGCAATGTAATTAGCATGCCGAATATTACTTGGAATGTGAATTGGAACGAAAACGCCAATAGATAAGACCATTTTACAATTTGGGCCCAAGTTAGAAGCAGAGCCTAAGGTGTAAATTATCGATAGTCCATATCTCGGAAACTATAAGAGATAATGCAATTTGGCAACCGGCAATGTAATTAGCATGCCGAATATTACTTGGAATGTGAATTGGAACGAAATCGCCAATAGATAAGATCATTTTACAATTTGGGCCCAAGTTAGAAGCAGAGCCTAAGGTGTAAATTATCGATAGTCCATATCTCGGAAACTATAAGAGATAATGCAATTTGGCAACCGGCAATGTAATTAGCATGCCGAATATTACTTGGAATGTGAATTGGAACGAAATCGCCAATAGATAAGACCATTTTACAATTTGGGCCCAAGTTAGAAGCAGAGCCTAAGGTGTAAATTATCGATAGTCCATATCTCGGAAACTATAAGAGATAATGCAATTTGGCAACCGGCAATGTAATTAGCATGCCGAATATTACTTGGAATGTAAATTGGAACGAAATCGCCAATAGATAAGACCATTTTACAATTTGATCCCAAGTTAGAAGCAGAGCCTAAGGTGTAAATTATTGATAGTCCATATCTCGGAAACTATAAGATATAATGCAATTTCGCAACCGGCAATGTAATTAGCATGCCGAATATCACTTGGAATGTGAATTGGGACGAAATCGCCAATAGATAAGACCATTTTACAATTTGGGCCCAAGTTAGAAGCAGAGCCTAAGGTGTAAATTATCGATAGTCCATATCTCTGAAACTATAAGAGATAATGCAATTTGGCAACCGGCAATGTAATTAGCATGCCGAATATTACTTGGAATGTGAATTGGAACGAAATCGCCAATAGATAAGACCATTTTACAATTTGGGCCCAAGTTAGAAGCAGAGCCTAAGATGTAAATTATCGATAGTCCATATCTCGGAAACTATAAGAGATAATGCAATTTGGCAACCGGCAATGTAATTAGCATGCCGAATATTACTTGGAATGTGAATTGGAACGAAATCGCCAATAGATAAGACCATTTTACAATTTGGGCCCAAGTTAGAAGCAGAGCCTAAGGTGTAAATTATCGATAGTCCATATCTCGGAAACTATAAGAGATAATTCAATTTGGCAACCGGCAATGTAATTAGCATGCCGGATATTACTTGGAATGTGAATTGGAACGAAATCGCCAATAGATAAGACCATTTTACAATTTGGGCCCAAGTTAGAAGCAGAGCCTAAGGTGTAAATTATCGATAGTCCATATCTCGGAAACTATAAGAGATAATGCAATTTGGCAACCGGCAATGTAATTAGCATGCCGAATATTACTTGGAATGTGAATTGGAACGAATTCGCCAATAGGTAAGACCATTTTACAATTTGGGCCCAAGTTAGAAGCAGAGCCTAAGGTGTAAATTATCGATAGTCCATATCTCGGAAACTATAAGAGATAATTCAATTTGGCAACCGGCAATGTAATTAGCATGCCGGATATTACTTGGAATGTGAATTGGAACGAAATCGCCAATAGATAAGACCATTTTACAATTTGGGCCCAAGTTAGAAGCAGAGCCTAAGGTGTAAATTACCGATAGTCCATATCTCGGAAACTATAAGAGATAATGCAATTTGGCAACCGGCAATGTAATTAGCATGCCGAATATTACTTGGAATGTGAATTGGAACGAAATCGCCAATAGATAAGACGATTTTACAATTTGGGCCCAAGTTAGAAGCAGAGCCTAAGGTGTAAATTATCGATAGTCCATATCTCGGAAACTATAAGAGATAATGCAATTTGGCAACCGGCAATGTAATTAGCATGCCGAATATTACTTGGAATGTGAATTGGAACGAAATCGCCAATAGATAAGACCATTTTACAATTTGGGCCCAAGTTAGAAGCAGAGCCTAAGGTGTAAATTATCGATAGTCCATATCTCGGAAACTATAAGAGATAATGCAATTTGGCAACCGGCAATGTAATTAGCATGCCGAATATTACTTGGAATGTGAATTGGAACGAAATCGCCAATAGAGAAGACCATTTTACAATTTGGGCCCAAGTTAGAAGCAGAGCCTAAGGTGTAAATTATCGATAGTCCATATCTCGGAAACTATAAGAGATAATGCAATTTGGCAACCGGCAATGTAATTAGCATGCCGAATATTACTTGGAATGTGAATTGGAACGAAATCGCCAATAGATAAGACCATTTTACAATTTGGGCCCAAGTTAGAAGCAGAGCCTAAGGTGTAAATTATCGATAGTCCATATCTCGGAAACTATAAGAGATAATGCAATTTGGCAACCGGCAATGTAATTAGCATGCCGAATATTACTTGGAATGTGAATTGGAACGAAATCGCCAATAGATAAGACCATTTTACAATTTGGGCCCAAGTTAGAAGCAGAGCCTAAGGTGTAAATTATTGATAGTCCATATCTCGGAAACTATAAGAGATAATGCAATTTCGCAACCGGCAATGTAATTAGCATGCCGAATATTACTTGGAGTGTGAATTGGAACGAAATCGCCAATAGATAAGACCATTTTACAATTTGGGCCCAAGTTAGAAGCAGAGCCTAAGGTGTAAATTATCGATAGTCCATATCTCGGAAACTATAAGAGATAATGCAATTTGGCAACCGGCAATGTAATTAGCACGCCGAATATTACTTGGAATGTGAATTGGAACGAAATCGCCAATAGATAAGACCATTTTACAATTTGGGCCCAAGTTAGAAGCAGAGCCTAAGGTGTAAATTATCGATAGTCCATATCTCGGAAACTATAAGAGATAATGCAATTTGGCAACCGGCAATGTAATTAGCATGCCGGATATTACTTGGAATGTGAATTGGAACGAAATCGCCAATAGATAAGACCATTTTACAATTTGGGCCCAAGTTAGAAGCAGAGCCTAAGGTGTAAATTATCGATAGTCCATATCTCGGAAACTATAAGAGATAATGCAATTTGGCAACCGGCAATGTAATTAGCATGCCGAATATTACTTGGAATGTGAATTGGAACGAAATCGCCAATAGATAAGACCATTTTACAATTTGGGCCCAAGTTAGAAGCAGAGCCTAAGGTGTAAATTATCGATAGTCCATATCTCGGAAACTATAAGAGATAATTCAATTTGGCAACCGGCAATGTAATTAGCATGCCGAATATTACTTGGAATGTGAATTGGAACGAAATCGCCAATAGATAAGACCATTTTACAATTTGGGCCCAAGTTAGAAGCAGAGCCTAAGGTGTAAATTATCGATAGTCCATATCTCGGAAACTATAAGAGATAATGCAATTTGGCAACCGGCAATATAATTAGCATGCCGAATATTACTTGGAATGTGAATTGGAACGAAATCGCCAATAGATAAGACCATTTTACAATTTGGGCCCAAGTTAGAAGCAGAGCCTAAGGTGTAAATTATCGATAGTCCATATCTCGGAAACTATAAGAGATAATGCAATTTGGCAACCGGAAATGTAATTAGCATGCCGAATATTACTTGGAATGTGAATTGGAACGAAATCGCCAATAGATAAGACCATTTTACAATTTGGGCCCAAGTTAGAAGCAGAGCCTAAGGTGTAAATTATCGATAGTCCATATCTCGGAAACTATAAGAGATAATGCAATTTGGCAACCGGCAATGTAATTAGCATGCCGAATATTACTTGGAATGTGAATTGGAACGAAATCGCCAATAGATAAGACCATTTTACAATTTGGGCCCAAGTTAGAAGCAGAGCCTAAGGTGTAAATTATCGATAGTCCATATCTCGGAAACTATAAGAGATAATGCAATTTGGCAACCGGCAATGTAATTAGCATGCCGAATATTACTTGGAATGTGAATTGGAACGAAATCGCCAATAGATAAGACCATTTTACAATTTGGGCCCAAGTTAGAAGCAGAGCCTAAGGTGTAAATTATTGATAGTCCATATCTCGGAAACTATAAGATATAATGCAATTTCGCAACCGGCAATGTAATTAGCATGCCGAATATCACTTGGAATGTGAATTGGGACGAAATCGCCAATAGATAAGACCATTTTACAATTTGGGCCCAAGTTAGAAGCAGAGCCTAAGGTGTAAATTATCGATAGTCCATATCTCGGAAACTATAAGAGATAATGCAATTTGGCAACCGGCAATGTAATTAGCATGCCGAATATTACTTGGAATGTGAATTGGAACGAAATCGCCAATAGATAAGACCATTTTACAATTTGGGCCCAAGTTAGAAGCAGAGCCTAAGATGTAAATTATCGATAGTCCATTATCTCGGAAACTATAAGAGATAATGCAATTTGGCAACCGGCAATGTAATTAGCATGCCGAATATTACTTGGAATGTGAATTGGAACGAAATCGCCAATAGATAAGACCATTTTACAATTTGGGCCCAAGTTAGAAGCAGAGCCTAAGGTGTAAATTATCGATAGTCCATATCTCGGAAACTATAAGAGATAATTCAATTTGGCAACCGGCAATGTAATTAGCATGCCGGATATTACTTGGAATGTGAATTGGAACGAAATCGCCAATAGATAAGACCATTTTACAATTTGGGCCCAAGTTAGAAGCAGAGCCTAAGGTGTAAATTATCGATAGTCCATATCTCGGAAACTATAAGAGATAATGCAATTTGGCAACCGGCAATGTAATTAGCATGCCGAATATTACTTGGAATGTGAATTGGAACGAAATCGCCAATAGATAAGACCATTTTACAATTTGGGCCCAAGTTAGAAGCAGAGCCTAAGGTGTAAATTATCGATAGTCCATATCTCGGAAACTATAAGAGATAATTCAATTTGGCAACCGGAAATGTAATTAGCATGCCGAATATTACTTGGAATGTGAATTGGAACGAAATCGCCAATAGATAAGACCATTTTACAATTTGGGCCCAAGTTAGAAGCAGAGCCTAAGGTGTAAATTATCGATAGTCCATATCTCGGAAACTATAAGAGATAATGCAATTTGGCAACCGGCAATGTAATTAGCATGCCGAATATTACTTGGAATGTGAATTGGAACGAAATCGCCAATAGAGAAGACCATTTTACAATTTGGGCCCAAGTTAGAAGCAGAGCCTAAGGTGTAAATTATCGATAGTCCATATCTCGGAAACTATAAGAGATAATGCAATTTGGCAACCGGCAATGTAATTAGCATGCCGAATATTACTTGGAATGTGAATTGGAACGAAAACGCCAATAGATAAGACCATTTTACAATTTGGGCCCAAGTTAGAAGCAGAGCCTAAGGTGTAAATTATCGATAGTCCATATCTCGGAAACTATAAGAGATAATGCAATTTGGCAACCGGCAATGTAATTAGCATGCCGAATATTACTTGGAATGTGAATTGGAACGAAATCGCCAATAGATAAGACCATTTTACAATTTGGGCCCAAGTTAGAAGCAGAGTATAAGGTGTAAATTATCGATAGTCCATATCTCGGAAACTATAAGAGATAATGCAATTTGGCAACCGGCAATGTAATTAGCATGCCGAATATTACTTGGAATGTGAATTGGAACGAAATCGCCAATAGATAAGACCATTTTACAATTTGGGCCCAAGTTAGAAGCAGAGCCTAAGGTGTAAATTATCGATAGTCCATATCTCGGAAACTATAAGAGATAATGCAATTTGGCAACCGGCAATGTAATTAGCATGCCGAATATTACTTGGAATGTGAATTGGAACGAAATCGCCAATAGATAAGACCATTTTACAATTTGGGCCCAAGTTAGAAGCAGAGCCTAAGGTGTAAATTATTGATAGTCCTTATCTCGGAAACTATAAGATATAATGCAATTTCGCAACCGGCAATGTAATTAGCATGCCGAATATCACTTGGAATGTGAATTGGGACGAAATCGCCAATAGATAAGACCATTTTACAATTTGGGCCCAAGTTAGAAGCAGAGCCTAAGGTGTAAATTATCGATAGTCCATATCTCGGAAACTATAAGAGATAATGCAATTTGGCAACCGGCAATGTAATTAGCATGCCGAATATTACTTGGAATGTGAATTGGAACGAAATCGCCAATAGATAAGACCATTTTACAATTTGGGCCCAAGTTAGAAGCAGAGCCTAAGATGTAAATTATCGATAGTCCATATCTCGGAAACTATAAGAGATAATGCAATTTGGCAACCGGCAATGTAATTAGCATGCCGAATATTACTTGGAATGTGAATTGGAACGAAATCGCCAATAGATAAGGCCATTTTACAATTTGGGCCCAAGTTAGAAGCAGAGCCTAAGGTGTAAATTATCGATAGTCCATATCTCGGAAACTATAAGAGATAATTCAATTTGGCAACCGGCAATGTAATTAGCATGCCGGATATTACTTGGAATGTGAATTGGAACGAAATCGCCAATAGATAAGACCATTTTACAATTTGGGCCCAAGTTAGAAGCAGAGCCTAAGGTGTAAATTATCGATAGTCCATATCTCGGAAACTATAAGAGATAATGCAATTTGGCAACCGGCAATGTAATTAGCATGCCGAATATTACTTGGAATGTGAATTGGAACGAAATCGCCAATAGATAAGACGATTTTACAATTTGGGCCCAAGTTAGAAGCAGAGCCTAAGATGTAAATTATCGATAGTCCATATCTCGGAATCTATAAGAGATAATGCAATTTGGCAACCGGCAATGTAATTAGCATGCCGAATATTACTTGGAATGTGAATTGGAACGAAATCGCCAATAGATAAGACCATTTTACAATTTGGGCCCAAGTTAGAAGCAGAGCCTAAGGTGTAAATTATCGATAGTCCATATCTCGGAAACTATAAGAGATAATGCAATTTGGCAAACGGCAATGTAATTAGCATGCCGAATATTACTTGGAATGTGAATTGGAACGAATTCGCCAATAGGTAAGACCATTTTACAATTTGGGCCCAAGTTAGAAGCAGAGCCTAAGGTGTAAATTATCGATAGTCCATATCTCGGAAACTATAAGAGATAATTCAATTTGGCAACCGGCAATGTAATTAGCATGCCGGATATTACTTGGAATGTGAATTGGAACGAAATCGCCAATAGATAAGACCATTTTACAATTTGGGCCCAAGTTAGAAGCAGAGCCTAAGGTGTAAATTACCGATAGTCCATATCTCGGAAACTATAAGAGATAATGCAATTTGGCAACCGGCAATGTAATTAGCATGCCGAATATTACTTGGAATGTGAATTGGAACGAAATCGCCAATAGATAAGACGATTTTACAATTTGGGCCCAAGTTAGAAGCAGAGCCTAAGGTGTAAATTATCGATAGTCCATATCTCGGAAACTATAAGAGATAATGCAATTTGGCAACCGGCAATGTAATTAGCATGCCGAATATTACTTGGAATGTGAATTGGAACGAAATCGCCAATAGATAAGACCATTTTACAATTTGGGCCCAAGTTAGAAGCAGAGCCTAAGGTGTAAATTATCGATAGTCCATATCTCGGAAACTATAAGAGATAATGCAATTTGGCAACCGGCAATGTAATTAGCATGCCGAATATTACTTGGAATGTGAATTGGAACGAAATCGCCAATAGAGAAGACCATTTTACAATTTGGGCCCAAGTTAGAAGCAGAGCCTAAGGTGTAAATTATCGATAGTCCATATCTCGGAAACTATAAGAGATAATGCAATTTGGCAACCGGCAATGTAATTAGCATGCCGAATATTACTTGGAATGTGAATTGGAACGAAATCGCCAATAGATAAGACCATTTTACAATTTGGGCCCAAGTTAGAAGCAGAGCCTAAGGTGTAAATTATCGATAGTCCATATCTCGGAAACTATAAGAGATAATGCAATTTGGCAACCGGCAATGTAATTAGCATGCCGAATATTACTTGGAATGTGAATTGGAACGAAATCGCCAATAGATAAGACCATTTTACAATTTGGGCCCAAGTTAGAAGCAGAGCCTAAGGTGTAAATTATTGATAGTCCATATCTCGGAAACTATAAGAGATAATGCAATTTCGCAACCGGCAATGTAATTAGCATGCCGAATATTACTTGGAGTGTGAATTGGAACGAAATCGCCAATAGATAAGACCATTTTACAATTTGGGCCCAAGTTAGAAGCAGAGCCTAAGGTGTAAATTATCGATAGTCCATATCTCGGAAACTATAAGAGATAATGCAATTTGGCAACCGGCAATGTAATTAGCACGCCGAATATTACTTGGAATGTGAATTGGAACGAAATCGCCAATAGATAAGACCATTTTACAATTTGGGCCCAAGTTAGAAGCAGAGCCTAAGGTGTAAATTATCGATAGTCCATATCTCGGAAACTATAAGAGATAATGCAATTTGGCAACCGGCAATGTAATTAGCATGCCGAGTATTACTTGGAATGTGAATTGGAACGAAATCGCCAATAGATAAGACCATTTTACAATTTGGGCCCAAGTTAGAAGCAGAGCCTAAGGTGTAAATTATTGATAGTCCATATCTCGGAAACTATAAGAGATAATGCAATTTGGCAACCGGCAATGTAATTAGCATGCCGAATATTACTTGGAATGTGAATTGGAACGAAATCGCCAATAGATAAGACCATTTTACAATTTGGGCCCAAGTTAGAAGCAGAGCCTAAGGTGTAAATTATTGATAGTCCATATCTCGGAAACTATAAGAGATAATGCAATTTCGCAACCGGCAATGTAATTAGCATGCCGAATATCACTTGGAATGTGAATTGGGACGAAATCGCCAATAGATAAGACCATTTTACAATTTGGGCCCAAGTTAGAAGCAGAGCCTAAGGTGTAAATTATCGATAGTCCATATCTCGGAAACTATAAGAGATAATGCAATTTGGCAACCGGCAATGTAATTAGCATGCCGAATATTACTTGGAATGTGAATTGGAACGAAATCGCCAATAGATAAGACCATTTTACAATTTGGGCCCAAGTTAGAAGCAGAGCCTAAGGTGTAAATTACCGATAGTCCATATCTCGGAGACTATAAGAGATAATGCAATTTGGCAACCGGCAATGTAATTAGCATGCCGAATATTACTTGGAATGTGAATTGGAACGAAATCGCCAATAGATAAGACGATTTTACAATTTGGGCCCAAGTTAGAAGCAGAGCCTAAGGTGTAAATTATCGATAGTCCATATCTCGGAGACTATAAGAGATAATGCAATTTGGCAACCGGCAATGTAATTAGCATGCCGAATATTACTTGGAATGTGAATTGGAACGAAATCGCCAATAGATAAGACCATTTTACAATTTGGGCCCAAGTTAGAAGCAGAGCCTAAGGTGTAAATTATCGATAGTCCATATCTCGGAAACTATAAGAGATAATGCAATTTGGCAACCGGCAATGTAATTAGCATGCCGAATATTACTTGGAATGTGAATTGGAACGAAATCGCCAATAGAGAAGACCATTTTACAATTTGGGCCCAAGTTAGAAGCAGAGCCTAAGGTGTAAATTATCGATAGTCCATATCTCGGAAACTATAAGAGATAATGCAATTTGGCAACCGGCAATGTAATTAGCATGCCGAATATTACTTGGAATGTGAATTGGAACGAAATCGCCAATAGATAAGACCATTTTACAATTTGGGCCCAAGTTAGAAGCAGAGCCTAAGGTGTAAATTATCGATAGTCCATATCTCGGAAACTATAAGAGATAATGCAATTTGGCAACCGGCAATGTAATTAGCATGCCGAATATTACTTGGAATGTGAATTGGAACGAAATCGCCAATAGATAAGACCATTTTACAATTTGGGCCCAAGTTAGAAGCAGAGCCTAAGGTGTAAATTATCGATAGTCCATATCTCGGAAACTATAAGAGATAATGCAATTTGGCAACCGGCAATGTAATTAGCATGCCGATTATTACTTGGAATGTGAATTGGAACAAAATCGCCAATAGATAAGGCCATTTTACAATTTGGGCCCAAGTTAGAAGCAGAGCCTAAGGTGTAAATTATCGATAGTCCATATCTCGGAAACTATAAGAGATAATGCAATTTGGCAACCGGCAATGTAATTAGCATGAAGAATATTACTTGGAATGTGAATTGGAACGAAATCGCCAATAGATAAGACCATTTTACAATTTGGGCCCAAGTTAGAAGCAGAGCCTAAGGTGTAAATTATTGATAGTCCATATCTCGGAAACTATAAGAGATAATGCAATTTCGCAACCGGCAATGTAATTAGCATGCCGAATATTACTTGGAGTGTGAATTGGAACGAAATCGCCAATAGATAAGACCATTTTACAATTTGGACCCAAGTTAGAAGCAGAGCCTAAGGTGTAAATTATCGATAGTCCATATCTCGGAAACTATAAGAGATAATGCAATTTGGCAACCGGCAATGTAATTAGCATGCCGAATATTACTTGGAATGTGAATTGGAACGAAATCGCCAATATATAAGACCATTTTACAATTTGGGCCCAAGTTAGAAGCAGAGCCTAAGGTGTAAATTATCGATAGTCCATATCTCGGAAACTATAAGAGATAATTCAATTTGGCAACCGGCAATGTAATTAGCATGCCGGATATTACTTGGAATGTGAATTGGAACGAAATCGCCAATAGATAAGACCATTTTACAATTTGGGCCCAAGTTAGAAGCAGAGCCTAAGGTGTAAATTACCGATAGTCCATATCTCGGAGACTATAAGAGATAATGCAATTTGGCAACCGGCAATGTAATTAGCATGCCGAATATTACTTGGAATGTGAATTGGAACGAAATCGCCAATAGATAAGACGATTTTACAATTTGGGCCCAAGTTAGAAGCAGAGCCTAAGGTGTAAATTATCGATAGTCCATATCTCGGAAACTATAAGAGATAATGCAATTTGGCAACCGGCAATGTAATTAGCATGCCGAATATTACTTGGAATGTGAATTGGAACGAAATCGCCAATAGATAAGACCATTTTACAATTTGGGCCCAAGTTAGAAGCAGAGCCTAAGGTGTAAATTATCGATAGTCCATATCTCGGAAACTATAAGAGATAATGCAATTTGGCAACCGGCAATGTAATTAGCATGCCGAATATTACTTGGAATGTGAATTGGAATGAAATCGCCAATAGGTAAGACCATTTTACAATTTGGGCCCAAGTTAGAAGCAGAGCCTAAGGTGTAAATTATCGATAGTCCATATCTCGGAAACTATAAGAGATAATGCAATTTGGCAACCGGCAATGTAATTAGCATGCCGAATATTACTTGGAATGTGAATTGGAACGAAATCGCCAATAGATAAGACCATTTTACAATTTGGGCCCAAGTTAGAAGCAGAGCCTAAGGTGCAAATTATCGATAGTCCATATCTCGGAAACTATAAGAGATAATGCAATTTGGCAACCGGCAATGTAATTAGCATGCCGAATATTACTTGGAATGTGAATTGGAACGAAATCGCCAATATATAAGACCATTTTACAATTTGGGCCCAAGTTAGAAGCAGAGCCTAAGGTGTAAATTATCGATAGTCCATATCTCGGAAACTATAAGAGATAATGCAATTTGGCAACCGGCAATGTAATTAGCATGCCGAATATTACTTGGAATGTGAATTGGAACGAAATCGCCAATAGATAAGACCATTTTAAAATTTGGGCCCAAGTTAGAAGCAGAGCCTAAGATGTAAATTATCGATAGTCCATATCTCGGAAACTATAAGAGATAATGCAATTTGGCAACCGGCAATGTAATTAGCATGGCGAATATTACTTGGAATGTGAATTGGAACGAAATCGCCAATAGATAAGACCATTTTACAATTTGGGCCCAAGTTAGAAGCAGAGCCTAAGATGTAAATTATCGATAGTCCATATCTCGGAAACTATAAGAGATAATTCAATTTGGCAACCGGCAATGTAATTAGCATGCCGGATATTACTTGGAATGTGAATTGGAACGAAATCGCCAATAGATAAGGCCATTTTACAATTTGGGCCCAAGTTAGAAGCAGAGCCTAAGGTGTAAATTATCGATAGTCCATATCTCGGAAACTAAAAGAGATAATGCAATTTGGCAACCGGCAATGTAATTAGCATGCCGAATATTACTTGGAATGTGAATTGGAACGAAATCGCCAATAGATAAGACGATTTTACAATTTGGGCCCAAGTTAGAAGCAGAGCCTAAGATGTAAATTATCGATAGTCCATATCTCGGAAACTATAAGAGATAATGCAATTTGGCAACCGGCAATGTAATTAGCATGCCGAATATTACTTGGAATGTGAATTGGAACGAAATCGCCAATAGATAAGACCATTTTACAACTTGGGCCCAAGTTAGAAGCAGAGCCTAAGGTGTAAATTATCGAGAGTCCATATCTCGGAAACTATAAGAGATAATGCAATTTGGCCACCGGCAATGTAATTAGCATGCCGAATATTACTTGGAATGTGAATTGGAACGAAATCGCCAATAGATAAGACCATTTTACAACTTGGGCCCAAGTTAGAAGCAGAGCCTAAGGTGTAAATTATCGATAGTCCATATCTCGGAAACTATAAGAGATAATGCAATTTGGCAACCGGCAATGTAATTAGCATGCCGAATATTACTTGGAATGTGAATTGGAACGAAATCGCCAATAGATAAGACCATTTTACAATTTGGGCCCAAGTTAGAAGCAGAGCCTAAGGTGTAAATAATCGATAGTCCATATCTCGGAAACTATAAGAGATAATGCAATTTGGCAACCGGCAATGTAATTAGCATGCCGAATATTACTTGGAATGTGAATTGGAACGAAATCGCCAATAGATAAGACCATTTTAGAATTTGGGCCCAAGTTAGAAGCAGAGCCTAAGGTGTAAATTATTGATAGTCCATATCTCGGAAACTATAAGAGATAATGCAATTTCGCAACCGGCAATGTAATTAGCATGCCGAATATCACTTGGAATGTGAATTGGGACGAAATCGCCAATAGATAAGACCATTTTACAATTTGGGCCCAAGTTAGAAGCAGAGCCTAAGGTGTAAATTATCGATAGTCCATATCTCGGAAACTATAAGAGATAATGCAATTTGGCAACCGGCAATGTAATTAGCATGCCGAATATTACTTGGAATGTGAATTGGAACGAAATCGCCAATAGATAAGACCATATTACAATTTGGGCCCAAGTTAGAAGCAGAGCCTAAGGTGTAAATTATCGATAGTCCATATCTCGGAAACTATAAGAGATAATGCAATTTGGCAACCGGCAATGTAATTAGCATGCCGAATATTACTTGGAATGTGAATTGGAACGAAATCGCCAATAGGTAAGACCATTTTACAATTTGGGCCCAAGTTAGAAGCAGAGCCTAAGGTGTAAATTATCGATAGTCCATATCTCGGAAACTATAAGAGATAATTCAATTTGGCAACCGGCAATGTAATTAGCATGCCGAATATTACTTGGAATGTGAATTGGAACGAAATCGCCAATAGATAAGACCATTTTACAATTTGGGCCCAAGTTAGAAGCAGAGCCTAAGGTGTAAATTATCGATAGTCCATATCTCGGAAACTATAAGAGATAATGCAATTTGGCAACCGGCAATGTAATTAGCATGCCGAATATTACTTGGAATGTGAATTGGAACGAAATCGCCAATAGATAAGACCATTTTACAATTTGGGCCCAAGTTAGAAGCAGAGCCTAAGGTGTAAATTATCGATAGTCCATATCTCGGAAACTATAAGAGATAATGCAATTTGGCAACCGGCAATGTAATTAGCATGCCGAATATTACTTGGAATGTGAATTGGAACGAAATCGCCAATAGATAAGACCATTTTACAATTTGGGCCCAAGTTAGAAGCAGAGCCTAAGGTGTAAATTATCGATAGTCCATATCTCGGAAACTATAAGAGATAATGCAATTTGGCAACCGGCAATGTAATTAGCATGCCGAATATTACTTGGAATGTGAATTGGAACGAAATCGCCAATAGATAAGACCATTTTACAATTTGGGCCCAAGTTAGAAGCAGAGCCTAAGGTGTAAATTATCGATAGTCCATATCTCGGAAACTATAAGAGATAATGCAATTTGGCAACCGGCAATGTAATTAGCATGCCGAATATTACTTGGAATGTGAATTGGAACGAAATCGCCAATAGATAAGACCATTTTACAATTTGGGCCCAAGTTAGAAGCAGAGCCTAAGGTGTAAATTATCGATAGTCCATATCTCGGAAACTATAAGAGATAATGCAATTTGGCAACCGGCAATGTAATTAGCATGCCGAATATTACTTGGAATGTGAATTGGAACGAGATCGCCAATAGATAAGACCATTTTACAATTTGGGCCCAAGTTAGAAGCAGAGCCTAAGGTGTAAATTATTGATAGTCCATATCTCGGAAACTATAAGAGATAATGCAATTTCGCAACCGGCAATGTAATTAGCATGCCGAATGTCACTTGGAATGTGAATTGGGACGAAATCGCCAATAGATAAGACCATTTTACAATTTGGGCCAAGTTAGAAGCAGAGCCTAAGGTGTAAATTATCGATAGTCCATATCTCGGAAACTATAAGAGATAATGCAATTTGGCACCCGGCAATGTAATTAGCATGCCGAATATTACTTGGAATGTGAATTGGAACGAAATCGCCAATAGATAAGACCATTTTACAATTTGGGCCCAAGTTAGAAGCAGAGCCTAAGGTGTAAATTATCGATAGTCCATATCTCGGAAACTATAAGAGATAATGCAATTTGGCAACCGGCAATGTAATTAGCATGCCGAATATTACTTGGAATGTGAATTGGAACGAAATCGCCAATAGATAAGACCATTTTACAATTTGGGCCCAAGTTAGAAGCAGAGCCTATGGTGTAAATTATCGATAGTCCATATCTCGGAAACTATAAGAGATAATGCAATTTGGCAACCGGCAATGTAATTAGCATGCCGAATATTACTTGGAATGTGAATTGGAACGAAATCGCCAATAGATAAGACCATTTTACAATTTGGGCCCAAGTTAGAAGCAGAGCCTAAGGTGTAAATTATCGATAGTCCATATCTCGGAAACTATAAGAGATAATGCAATTTGGCAACCGGCAATGTAATTAGCATGCCGAATATTACTTGGAATGTGAATTGGAACGAAATCGCCAATAGATAAGACCATTTTACAATTTGGGCCCAAGTTAGAAGCAGAGCCTAAGGTGTAAATTATCGATAATCCATATCTCGGAAACTATAAGAGATAATTCAATTTGGCAACCGGCAATGTAATTAGCATGCCGGATATTACTTGGAATGTGAATTGGAACGAAATCGCCAATAGATAAGACCATTTTACAATTTGGGCCCAAGTTAGAAGCAGAGCCTAAGGTGTAAATTATCGATAGTCCATATCTCGGAAACTATAAGAGATAATGCAATTTGGCAACCGGCAATGTAATTAGCATGCCGAATATTACTTGGAATGTGAATTGGAACGAAATCGCCAATAGATAAGACGATTTTACAATTTGGGCCCAAGTTAGAAGCAGAGCCTAAGATGTAAATTATCGATAGTCCATATCTCGGAAACTATAAGAGATAATGCAATTTGGCAATCGGCAATGTAATTAGCATGCCGAATATTACTTGGAATGTGAATTGGAACGAAATCGCCAATAGATAAGACCATTTTACAATTTGGGCCCAAGTTAGAAGCAGAGCCTAAGGTGTAAATTATCGATAGTCCATATCTCGGAAACTATAAGAGATAATGCAATTTGGCAACCGGCAATGTAACTAGCATGCCGAATATTACTTGGAATGTGAATTGGAACGAAATCGCCAATAGGTAAGACCATTTTACAATTTGGGCCCAAGTTAGAAGCAGAGCCTAAGGTGTAAATTATCGATAGTCCATATCTCGGAAACTATAAGAGATAATGCAATTTGGCAACCGGCAATGTAATTAGCATGCCGAATATTACTTGGAATGTGAATTGGAACGAAATCGCCAATAGATAAGACCATTTTACAATTTGGGCCCAAGTTAGAAGCAGAGCCTAAGGTGTAAATTATCGATAGTCCATATCTCGGAAACTATAAGAGATAATGCAATTTGGCAACCGGCAATGTAATTAGCATGCCGAATATTACTTGGAATGTGAATTGGAACGAGATCGCCAATAGATAAGACCATTTTACAATTTGGGCCCAAGTTAGAAGCAGAGCCTAAGGTGTAAATTATTGATAGTCCATATCTCGGAAACTATAAGAGATAATGCAATTTCGCAACCGGCAATGTAATTAGCATGCCGAATGTCACTTGGAATGTGAATTGGGACGAAATCGCCAATAGATAAGACCATTTTACAATTTGGGCCAAGTTAGAAGCAGAGCCTAAGGTGTAAATTATCGATAGTCCATATCTCGGAAACTATAAGAGATAATGCAATTTGGCACCCGGCAATGTAATTAGCATGCCGAATATTACTTGGAATGTGAATTGGAACGAAATCGCCAATAGATAAGACCATTTTACAATTTGGGCCCAAGTTAGAAGCAGAGCCTAAGGTGTAAATTATCGATAGTCCATATCTCGGAAACTATAAGAGATAATGCAATTTGGCAACCGGCAATGTAATTAGCATGCCGAATATTACTTGGAATGTGAATTGGAACGAAATCGCCAATAGATAAGACCATTTTACAATTTGGGCCCAAGTTAGAAGCAGAGCCTAAGGTGTAAATTATCGATAGTCCATATCTCGGAAACTATAAGAGATAATGCAATTTGGCAACCGGCAATGTAATTAGCATGCCGAATATTACTTGGAATGTGAATTGGAACGAAATCGCCAATAGATAAGACCATTTTACAATTTGGGCCCAAGTTAGAAGCAGAGCCTAAGGTGTAAATTATCGATAGTCCATATCTCGGAAACTATAAGAGATAATGCAATTTGGCAACCGGCAATGTAATTAGCATGCCGAATATTACTTGGAATGTGAATTGGAACGAAGTCGCCAATAGATAAGACCATTTTACAATTTGGGCCCAAGTTAGAAGCAGAGCCTAAGATGTAAATTATCGATAGTCCATATCTCGGAAACTATAAGAGATAATGCAATTTGGCAAACGGCAATGTAATTAGCATGCCGAATATTACTTGGAATGTGAATTGGAACGAAATCGCCAATAGATAAGACCATTTTACAATTTGGGCCCAAGTTAGAAGCAGAGCCTAAGGTGTAAATTATCGATAGTCCATATCTCGGAAACTATAAGAGATAATTCAATTTGGCAACCGGCAATGTAATTAGCATGCCGGATATTACTTGGAATGTGAATTGGAACGAAATCGCCAATAGATAAGACCATTTTACAATTTGGGCCCAAGTTAGAAGCAGAGCCTAAGGTGTAAATTATCGATAGTCCATATCTCGGAAACTATAAGAGATAATGCAATTTGGCAACCGGCAATGTAATTAGCATGCCGAATATTACTTGGAATGTGAATTGGAACGAAATCGCCAATAGATAAGACGATTTTACAATTTGGGCCCAAGTTAGAAGCAGAGCCTAAGATGTAAATTATCGATAGTCCATATCTCGGAAACTATAAGAGATAATGCAATTTGGCAATCGGCAATGTAATTAGCATGCCGAATATTACTTGGAATGTGAATTGGAACGAAATCGCCAATAGATAAGACCATTTTACAATTTGGGCCCAAGTTAGAAGCAGAGCCTAAGGTGTAAATTATCGATAGTCCATATCTCGGAAACTATAAGAGATAATGCAATTTGGCAACCGGCAATGTAATTAGCATGCCGAATATTACTTGGAATGTGAATTGGAACGAAATCGCCAATAGATAAGACCATTTTACAATTTGGGCCCAAGTTAGAAGCAGAGCCTAAGGTGTAAATTATCGATAGTCCATATCTCGGAAACTATAAGAGATAATGCAATTTGGCAACCGGCAATGTAATTAGCATGCCGAATATTACTTGGAATGTGAATTGGAACGAAATCGCCAATAGATAAGACCATTTTACAATTTGGGCCCAAGTTAGAAGCAGAGCCTAAGGTGTAAATTATCGATAGTCCATATCTCGGAAACTATAAGAGATAATGCAATTTGGCAACCGGCAATGTAATTAGCATGCCGAATATTACTTGGAATGTGAATTGCAACTAAATCGCCAATAGATAAGACCATTTTACAATTTGGGCCCAAGTTAGAAGCAGAGCCTAAGGTGTAAATTATCGATAGTCCATATCTCGGAAACTATAAGAGATAATGCAATTTGGCAACCGGCAATGTAATTAGCATGCCGAATATTACTTGGAATGTGTATTGGAACGAAATCGCCAATAGATAAGACCATTTTAAAATTTGGGCCCAAGTTAGAAGCAGAGCCTAAGGTGTAAATTATCGATAGTCCATATCTCGGAAACTATAAGAGATAATGCAATTTGGCAACCGGCAATGTAATTAGCATGCCGAATATTACTTGGAATGTGAATTGGAACGAAATCGCCAATAGATAAGACCATTTTACAATTTGGGCCCAAGTTAGAAGCAGAGCCTAAGGTGTAAATTATCGATAGTCCATATCTCGGAAACTATAAGAGATAATGCAATTTGGCAACCGGCAATGTAATTAGCATGCCGAATATTACTTGGAATGTGAATTGGAACGAAATCGCCAATAGATAAGACCATTTTACAATTTGGGCCCAAGTTAGAAGCAGAGCCTAAGGTGTAAATTATCGATAGTCCATATCTCGGAAACTATAAGAGATAATGCAATTTGGCAACCGGCAATGTAATTAGCATGCCGAATATTACTTGGAATGTGAATTGGAACGAAATCGCCAATAGATAAGACCATTTTACAATTTGGGCCCAAGTTAGAAGCAGAGCCTAAGGTGTAAATTATCGATAGTCCATATCTCGGAAACTATAAGAGATAATGCAATTTGGCAACCGGCAATGTAATTAGCATGCCGAATATTACTTGGAATGTGAATTGCAACTAAATCGCCAATAGATAAGACCATTTTACAATTTGGGCCCAAGTTAGAAGCAGAGCCTAAGGTGTAAATTATCGATAGTCCATATCTCGGAAACTATAAGAGATAATGCAATTTGGCAACCGGCAATGTAATTAGCATGCCGAATATTACTTGGAATGTGAATTGGAACGAAATCGCCAATAGATAAGACCATTTTACAATTTGGGCCCAAGTTAGAAGCAGAGCCTAAGGTGTAAATTATTGATAGTCCATATCTCGGAATATATAAGAGATAATGCAATTTCGCAACCGGCAATGTAATTAGCATGCCGAATGTCACTTGGAATGTGAATTGGGACGAAATCGCCAATAGATAAGACCATTTTACAATTTGGGCCCAAGTTAGAAGCAGAGCCTAAGGTGTAAATAATCGATAGTCCATATCTCGGAAACTATAAGAGATAATGCAATTTGGCAACCGGCAATGTAATTAGCATGCCGAATATTACTTGGAATGTGAATTGGAACGAAATCGCCAATAGATAAGACCATTTTACAATTTGGGCCCTAGTTATAAGCAGAGCCTAAGATGTAAATTATCGATAGTCCATATCTCGGAAACTATAAGAGATAATGCAATTTGGCAACCGGCAATGTAATTAGCATGCCGAATATTACTTGGAATGTGAATTGGAACGAAATCGCCAATAGATAAGACCATTTTACAATTTGGGCCCAAGTTAGAAGCAGAGCCTAAGGTGTAAATTATCGATAGTCCATATCTCGGAAACTATAAGAGATAATTCAATTTGGCAACCGGCAATGTAATTAGCATGCCGGATATTACTTGGAATGTGAATTGGAACGAAATCGCCAATAGATAAGACCATTTTACAATTTGGGCCCAAGTTAGAAGCAGAGCCTAAGGTGTAAATTATCGATAGTCCATATCTCGGAAACTATAAGAGATAATGTAATTTGGCAACCGGCAATGTAATTAGCATGCCGAATATTACTTGGAATGTGAATTGGAACGAAATCGCCAATAGATAAGACGACTTTACAATTTGGGCCCAAGTTAGAAGCCGAGCCTAAGATGTAAATTATCGATAGTCCATATCTCGGAAACTATAAGAGATAATGCAATTTGGCAATCGGCAATGTAATTAGCATGCCGAATGTCACTTGGAATGTGAATTGGGACGAAATCGCCAATAGATAAGACCATTTTACAATTTGGGCCAAGTTAGAAGCAGAGCCTAAGGTGTAAATTATCGATAGTCCATATCTCGGAAACTATAAGAGATAATGCAATTTGGCACCCGGCAATGTAATTAGCATGCCGAATATTACTTGGAATGTGAATTGGAACGAAATCGCCAATAGATAAGACCATTTTACAATTTGGGCCCAAGTTAGAAGCAGAGCCTAAGGTGTAAATTATCGATAGTCCATATCTCGGAAACTATAAGAGATAATGCAATTTGGCAACCGGCAATGTAATTAGCATGCCGAATATTACTTGGAATGTGAATTGGAACGAAATCGCCAATAGATAAGACCATTTTACAATTTGGGCCCAAGTTAGAAGCAGAGCCTATGGTGTAAATTATCGATAGTCCATATCTCGGAAACTATAAGAGATAATGCAATTTGGCAACCGGCAATGTAATTAGCATGCCGAATATTACTTGGAATGTGAATTGGAACGAAATCGCCAATAGATAAGACCATTTTACAATTTGGGCCCAAGTTAGAAGCAGAGCCTAAGGTGTAAATTATCGATAGTCCATATCTCGGAAACTATAAGAGATAATGCAATTTGGCAACCGGCAATGTAATTAGCATGCCGAATATTACTTGGAATGTGAATTGGAACGAAATCGCCAATAGATAAGACCATTTTACAATTTGGGCCCAAGTTAGAAGCAGAGCCTAAGGTGTAAATTATCGATAGTCCATATCTCGGAAACTATAAGAGATAATTCAATTTGGCAACCGGCAATGTAATTAGCATGCCGGATATTACTTGGAATGTGAATTGGAACGAAATCGCCAATAGATAAGACCATTTTACAATTTGGGCCCAAGTTAGAAGCAGAGCCTAAGGTGTAAATTATCGATAGTCCATATCTCGGAAACTATAAGAGATAATGCAATTTGGCAACCGGCAATGTAATTAGCATGCCGAATATTACTTGGAATGTGAATTGGAACGAAATCGCCAATAGATAAGACGATTTTACAATTTGGGCCCAAGTTAGAAGCAGAGCCTAAGATGTAAATTATCGATAGTCCATATCTCGGAAACTATAAGAGATAATGCAATTTGGCAATCGGCAATGTAATTAGCATGCCGAATATTACTTGGAATGTGAATTGGAACGAAATCGCCAATAGATAAGACCATTTTACAATTTGGGCCCAAGTTAGAAGCAGAGCCTAAGGTGTAAATTATCGATAGTCCATATCTCGGAAACTATAAGAGATAATGCAATTTGGCAACCGGCAATGTAATTAGCATGCCGAATATTACTTGGAATGTGAATTGGAACGAAATCGCCAATAGGTAAGACCATTTTACAATTTGGGCCCAAGTTAGAAGCAGAGCCTAAGGTGTAAATTATCGATAGTCCATATCTCGGAAACTATAAGAGATAATGCAATTTGGCAACCGGCAATGTAATTAGCATGCCGAATATTACTTGGAATGTGAATTGGAACGAAATCGCCAATAGATAAGACCATTTTACAATTTGGGCCCAAGTTAGAAGCAGAGCCTAAGGTGTAAATTATCGATAGTCCATATCTCGGAAACTATAAGAGATAATGCAATTTGGCAACCGGCAATGTAATTAGCATGCCGAATATTACTTGGAATGTGAATTGGAACGAGATCGCCAATAGATAAGACCATTTTACAATTTGGGCCCAAGTTAGAAGCAGAGCCTAAGGTGTAAATTATTGATAGTCCATATCTCGGAAACTATAAGAGATAATGCAATTTCGCAACCGGCAATGTAATTAGCATGCCGAATGTCACTTGGAATGTGAATTGGGACGAAATCGCCAATAGATAAGACCATTTTACAATTTGGGCCAAGTTAGAAGCAGAGCCTAAGGTGTAAATTATCGATAGTCCATATCTCGGAAACTATAAGAGATAATGCAATTTGGCACCCGGCAATGTAATTAGCATGCCGAATATTACTTGGAATGTGAATTGGAACGAAATCGCCAATAGATAAGACCATTTTACAATTTGGGCCCAAGTTAGAAGCAGAGCCTAAGGTGTAAATTATCGATAGTCCATATCTCGGAAACTATAAGAGATAATGCAATTTGGCAACCGGCAATGTAATTAGCATGCCGAATATTACTTGGAATGTGAATTGGAACGAAATCGCCAATAGATAAGACCATTTTACAATTTGGGCCCAAGTTAGAAGCAGAGCCTAAGGTGTAAATTATCGATAGTCCATATCTCGGAAACTATAAGAGATAATGCAATTTGGCAACCGGCAATGTAATTAGCATGCCGAATATTACTTGGAATGTGAATTGGAACGAAATCGCCAATAGATAAGACCATTTTACAATTTGGGCCCAAGTTAGAAGCAGAGCCTAAGGTGTAAATTATCGATAGTCCATATCTCGGAAACTATAAGAGATAATGCAATTTGGCAACCGGCAATGTAATTAGCATGCCGAATATTACTTGGAATGTGAATTGGAACGAAGTCGCCAATAGATAAGACCATTTTACAATTTGGGCCCAAGTTAGAAGCAGAGCCTAAGATGTAAATTATCGATAGTCCATATCTCGGAAACTATAAGAGATAATGCAATTTGGCAAACGGCAATGTAATTAGCATGCCGAATATTACTTGGAATGTGAATTGGAACGAAATCGCCAATAGATAAGACCATTTTACAATTTGGGCCCAAGTTAGAAGCAGAGCCTAAGGTGTAAATTATCGATAGTCCATATCTCGGAAACTATAAGAGATAATTCAATTTGGCAACCGGCAATGTAATTAGCATGCCGGATATTACTTGGAATGTGAATTGGAACGAAATCGCCAATAGATAAGACCATTTTACAATTTGGGCCCAAGTTAGAAGCAGAGCCTAAGGTGTAAATTATCGATAGTCCATATCTCGGAAACTATAAGAGATAATGCAATTTGGCAACCGGCAATGTAATTAGCATGCCGAATATTACTTGGAATGTGAATTGGAACGAAATCGCCAATAGATAAGACGATTTTACAATTTGGGCCCAAGTTAGAAGCAGAGCCTAAGATGTAAATTATCGATAGTCCATATCTCGGAAACTATAAGAGATAATGCAATTTGGCAATCGGCAATGTAATTAGCATGCCGAATATTACTTGGAATGTGAATTGGAACGAAATCGCCAATAGATAAGACCATTTTACAATTTGGGCCCAAGTTAGAAGCAGAGCCTAAGGTGTAAATTATCGATAGTCCATATCTCGGAAACTATAAGAGATAATGCAATTTGGCAACCGGCAATGTAATTAGCATGCCGAATATTACTTGGAATGTGAATTGGAACGAAATCGCCAATAGATAAGACCATTTTACAATTTGGGCCCAAGTTAGAAGCAGAGCCTAAGGTGTAAATTATCGATAGTCCATATCTCGGAAACTATAAGAGATAATGCAATTTGGCAACCGGCAATGTAATTAGCATGCCGAATATTACTTGGAATGTGAATTGGAACGAAATCGCCAATAGATAAGACCATTTTACAATTTGGGCCCAAGTTAGAAGCAGAGCCTAAGGTGTAAATTATCGATAGTCCATATCTCGGAAACTATAAGAGATAATGCAATTTGGCAACCGGCAATGTAATTAGCATGCCGAATATTACTTGGAATGTGAATTGCAACTAAATCGCCAATAGATAAGACCATTTTACAATTTGGGCCCAAGTTAGAAGCAGAGCCTAAGGTGTAAATTATCGATAGTCCATATCTCGGAAACTATAAGAGATAATGCAATTTGGCAACCGGCAATGTAATTAGCATGCCGAATATTACTTGGAATGTGTATTGGAACGAAATCGCCAATAGATAAGACCATTTTAAAATTTGGGCCCAAGTTAGAAGCAGAGCCTAAGGTGTAAATTATCGATAGTCCATATCTCGGAAACTATAAGAGATAATGCAATTTGGCAACCGGCAATGTAATTAGCATGCCGAATATTACTTGGAATGTGAATTGGAACGAAATCGCCAATAGATAAGACCATTTTACAATTTGGGCCCAAGTTAGAAGCAGAGCCTAAGGTGTAAATTATCGATAGTCCATATCTCGGAAACTATAAGAGATAATGCAATTTGGCAACCGGCAATGTAATTAGCATGCCGAATATTACTTGGAATGTGAATTGGAACGAAATCGCCAATAGATAAGACCATTTTACAATTTGGGCCCAAGTTAGAAGCAGAGCCTAAGGTGTAAATTATCGATAGTCCATATCTCGGAAACTATAAGAGATAATGCAATTTGGCAACCGGCAATGTAATTAGCATGCCGAATATTACTTGGAATGTGAATTGGAACGAAATCGCCAATAGATAAGACCATTTTACAATTTGGGCCCAAGTTAGAAGCAGAGCCTAAGGTGTAAATTATCGATAGTCCATATCTCGGAAACTATAAGAGATAATGCAATTTGGCAACCGGCAATGTAATTAGCATGCCGAATATTACTTGGAATGTGAATTGCAACTAAATCGCCAATAGATAAGACCATTTTACAATTTGGGCCCAAGTTAGAAGCAGAGCCTAAGGTGTAAATTATCGATAGTCCATATCTCGGAAACTATAAGAGATAATGCAATTTGGCAACCGGCAATGTAATTAGCATGCCGAATATTACTTGGAATGTGAATTGGAACGAAATCGCCAATAGATAAGACCATTTTACAATTTGGGCCCAAGTTAGAAGCAGAGCCTAAGGTGTAAATTATTGATAGTCCATATCTCGGAATATATAAGAGATAATGCAATTTCGCAACCGGCAATGTAATTAGCATGCCGAATGTCACTTGGAATGTGAATTGGGACGAAATCGCCAATAGATAAGACCATTTTACAATTTGGGCCCAAGTTAGAAGCAGAGCCTAAGGTGTAAATAATCGATAGTCCATATCTCGGAAACTATAAGAGATAATGCAATTTGGCAACCGGCAATGTAATTAGCATGCCGAATATTACTTGGAATGTGAATTGGAACGAAATCGCCAATAGATAAGACCATTTTACAATTTGGGCCCAAGTTATAAGCAGAGCCTAAGATGTAAATTATCGATAGTCCATATCTCGGAAACTATAAGAGATAATGCAATTTGGCAACCGGCAATGTAATTAGCATGCCGAATATTACTTGGAATGTGAATTGGAACGAAATCGCCAATAGATAAGACCATTTTACAATTTGGGCCCAAGTTAGAAGCAGAGCCTAAGGTGTAAATTATCGATAGTCCATATCTCGGAAACTATAAGAGATAATTCAATTTGGCAACCGGCAATGTAATTAGCATGCCGGATATTACTTGGAATGTGAATTGGAACGAAATCGCCAATAGATAAGACCATTTTACAATTTGGGCCCAAGTTAGAAGCAGAGCCTAAGGTGTAAATTATCGATAGTCCATATCTCGGAAACTATAAGAGATAATGTAATTTGGCAACCGGCAATGTAATTAGCATGCCGAATATTACTTGGAATGTGAATTGGAACGAAATCGCCAATAGATAAGACGACTTTACAATTTGGGCCCAAGTTAGAAGCCGAGCCTAAGATGTAAATTATCGATAGTCCATATCTCGGAAACTATAAGAGATAATGCAATTTGGCAATCGGCAATGTAATTAGCATGCCGAATATTACTTGGAATGTGAATTGGAACGAAATCGCCAATAGATAAGACCATTTTACAATTTGGGCCCAAGTTAGAAGCAGAGCCTAAGGTGTAAATTATCGATAGTCCATATCTCGGAAACTATAAGAGATAATGCAATTTGGCAACCGGCAATGTAATTAGCATGCCGAATATTACTTGGAATGTGAATTGGAATGAAATAGCCAATAGGTAAGACCATTTTACAATTTGGGCCCAAGTTAGAAGCAGAGCCTAAGGTGTAAATTATCGATAGTCCATATCTCGGAAACTATAAGAGATAATGCAATTTGGCAACCGGCAATGTAATTAGCATGCCGAATATTACTTGGAATGTGAATTGGAACGAAATCGCCAATAGATAAGAAAATTTTACAATTTGGGCCCAAGTTAGAAGCAGAGCCTAAGGTGTAAATTATCGATAGTCCATATCTCGGAAACTATAAGAGATAATGCAATTTGGCAACCGGCAATGTAATTAGCATGCCGAATATTACTTGGAATGTGAATTGGAACGAAATCGCCAATAGATAAGACCATTTTACAATTTGGGCCCAAGTTAGAAGCAGAGCCTAAGGTGTAAATTATCGATAGTCCATATCTCGGAAACTATAAGAGATAATGCAATTTGGCAACCGGCAATGTAATTAGCATGCCGAATATTACTTGGAATGTGAATTGGAACGAAATCGCCAATAGATAAGACCATTTTACAATTTGGGCACAAGTTAGAAGCAGAGCCTAAGATGTAAATTATCGATAGTCCATATCTCGGAAACTATAAGAGATAATGCAATTTGGCAACCGGCAATGTAATTAGCATGCCGAATATTACTTGGAATGTGAATTGGAATGAAATCGCCAATAGGTAAGACCATTTTACAATTTGGGCCCAAGTTAGAAGCAGAGCCTAAGGTGTAAATTATCGATAGTCCATATCTCGGAAACTATAAGAGATAATGCAATTTGGCAACCGGCAATGTAATTAGCATGCCGAATATTACTTGGAATGTGAATTGGAACGAAATCGCCAATAGATAAGAAAATTTTACAATTTGGGCCCAAGTTAGAAGCAGAGCCTAAGGTGTAAATTATCGATAGTCCATATCTCGGAAACTATAAGAGATAATGCAATTTGGCAACCGGCAATGTAATTAGCATGCCGAATATTACTTGGAATGTGAATTGGAACGAAATCGCCAATAGATAAGACCATTTTACAATTTGGGCCCAAGTTAGAAGCAGAGCCTAAGGTGTAAATTATCGATAGTCCATATCTCGGAAACTATAAGAGATAATGCAATTTGGCAACCGGCAATGTAATTAGCATGCCGAATATTACTTGGAATGTGAATTGGAACGAAATCGCCAATAGATAAGACCATTTTACAATTTGGGCACAAGTTAGAAGCAGAGCCTAAGATGTAAATTATCGATAGTCCATATCTCGGAAACTATAAGAGATAATGCAATTTGGCAACCGGCAATGTAATTAGCATGCCGAATATTACTTGGAATGTGAATTGGAACGAAATCGCCAATAGATAAGACGATTTTACAATTTGGGCCCAAGTTAGAAGCAGAGCCTAAGATGTAAATTATCGATAGTCCATATCTCGGAAACTATAAGAGATAATGCAATTTGGCAACCGGCAATGTAATTAGCATGCCGAATATTACTTGGAATGTGAATTGGAACGAAATCGCCAATAGATAAGACCATTTTACAACTTGGGCCCAAGTTAGAAGCAGAGCCTAAGGTGTAAATTATCGAGAGTCCATATCTCGGAAACTATAAGAGATAATGCAATTTGGCCAGCGGCAATGTAATTAGCATGCCGAATATTACTTGGAATGTGAATTGGAACGAAATCGCCAATAGATAAGACCATTTTACAACTTGGGCCCAAGTTAGAAGCAGAGCCTAAGGTGTAAATTATCGATAGTCCATATCTCGGAAACTATAAGAGATAATGCAATTTGGCAACCGGCAATGTAATTAGCATGCCGAATATTACTTGGAATGTGAATTGGAACGAAATCGCCAATAGATAAGACCATTTTACAATTTGGGCCCAAGTTAGAAGCAGAGCCTAAGGTGTAAATTATCGATAGTCCATATCTCGGAAACTATAAGAGATAATGCAATTTGGCAACCGGCAATGTAATTAGCATGCCGAATATTACTTGGAATGTGAATTGGAACGAAATCGCCAATAGATAAGACCATTTTAGAATTTGGGCCCAAGTTAGAAGCAGAGCTTAAGGTGTAAATTATTGATAGTCCATATCTCGGAAACTATAAGAGATAATGCAATTTCGCAACCGGCAATGTAATTAGCATGCCGAATATCACTTGGAATGTGAATTGGGACGAAATCGCCAATAGATAAGACCATTTTACAATTTGGGCCCAAGTTAGAAGCAGAGCCTAAGGTGTAAATTATCGATAGTCCATATCTCGGAAACTATAAGAGATAATGCAATTTGGCAACCGGCAATGTAATTAGCATGCCGAATATTACTTGGAATGTGAATTGGAACGAAATCGCCAATAGATAAGACCATATTACAATTTGGGCCCAAGTTAGAAGCAGAGCCTAAGGTGTAAATTATCGATAGTCCATATCTCGGAAACTATAAGAGATAATGCAATTTGGCAACCGGCAATGTAATTAGCATGCCGAATATTACTTGGAATGTGAATTGGAACTAAATCGCCAATAGGTAAGACCATTTTACAATTTGGGCCCAAGTTAGAAGCAGAGCCTAAGGTGTAAATTATCGATAGTCCATATCTCGGAAACTATAAGAGATAATTCAATTTGGCAACCGACAATGTAATTAGCATGCCGAATATTACTTGGAATGTGAATTGGAACGAAATCGCCAATAGATAAGACCATTTTACAATTTGGGCCCAAGTTAGAAGCAGAGCCTAAGGTGTAAATTATCGATAGTCCATATCTCGGAAACTATAAGAGATAATGCAATTTGGCAACCGGCAATGTAATTAGCATGCCGAATATTACTTGGAATGTGAATTGGAACGAAATCGCCAATAGATAAGACCATTTTACAATTTGGGCCCAAGTTAGAAGCAGAGCCTAAGGTGTAAATTATCGATAGTCCATATCTCGGAAACTATAAGAGATAATGCAATTTGGCAACCGGCAATGTAATTAGCATGCCGAATATTACTTGGAATGTGAATTGGAACGAAATCGCCAATAGATAAGACCATTTTACAATTTGGGCCCAAGTTAGAAGCAGAGCCTAAGGTGTAAATTATCGATAGTCCATATCTCGGAAACTATAAGAGATAATGCAATTTGGCAACCGGCAATGTAATTAGCATGCCGAATATTACTTGGAATGTGAATTGGAACGAAATCGCCAATAGATAAGACCATTTTACAATTTGGGCCCAAGTTAGAAGCAGAGCCTAAGGTGTAAATTATCGATAGTCCATATCTCGGAAACTATAAGAGATAATGCAATTTGGCAACCGGCAATGTAATTAGCATGCCGAATATTACTTGGAATGTGAATTGGAACGAAATCGCCAATAGATAAGACCATTTTACAATTTGGGCCCAAGTTAGAAGCAGAGCCTAAGGTGTAAATTATCGATAGTCCATATCTCGGAAACTATAAGAGATAATGCAATTTGGCAACCGGCAATGTAATTAGCATGCCGAATATTACTTGGAATGTGAATTGGAACGAGATCGCCAATAGATAAGACCATTTTACAATTTGGGCCCAAGTTAGAAGCAGAGCCTAAGGTGTAAATTATTGATAGTCCATATCTCGGAAACTATAAGAGATAATGCAATTTCGCAACCGGCAATGTAATTAGCATGCCGAATGTCACTTGGAATGTGAATTGGGACGAAATCGCCAATAGATAAGACCATTTTACAATTTGGGCCAAGTTAGAAGCAGAGCCTAAGGTGTAAATTATCGATAGTCCATATCTCGGAAACTATAAGAGATAATACAATTTGGCACCCGGCAATGTAATTAGCATGCCGAATATTACTTGGAATGTGAATTGGAACGAAATCGCCAATAGATAAGACCATTTTACAATTTGGGCCCAAGTTAGAAGCAGAGCCTAAGGTGTAAATTATCGATAGTCCATATCTCGGAAACTATAAGAGATAATGCAATTTGGCAACCGGCAATGTAATTAGCATGCCGAATATTACTTGGAATGTGAATTGGAACGAAATCGCCAATAGATAAGACCATTTTACAATTTGGGCCCAAGTTAGAAGCAGAGCCTATGGTGTAAATTATCGATAGTCCATATCTCGGAAACTATAAGAGATAATGCAATTTGGCAACCGGCAATGTAATTAGCATGCCGAATATTACTTGGAATGTGAATTGGAACGAAATCGCCAATAGATAAGACCATTTTACAATTTGGGCCCAAGTTAGAAGCAGAGCCTAAGGTGTAAATTATCGATAGTCCATATCTCGGAAACTATAAGAGATAATGCAATTTGGCAACCGGCAATGTAATTAGCATGCCGAATATTACTTGGAATGTGAATTGGAACGAAATCGCCAATAGATAAGACCATTTTACAATTTGGGCCCAAGTTAGAAGCAGAGCCTAAGGTGTAAATTATCGATAGTCCATATCTCGGAAACTATAAGAGATAATTCAATTTGGCAACCGGCAATGTAATTAGCATGCCGGATATTACTTGGAATGTGAATTGGAACGAAATCGCCAATAGATAAGACCATTTTACAATTTGGGCCCAAGTTAGAAGCAGAGCCTAAGGTGTAAATTATCGATAGTCCATATCTCGGAAACTATAAGAGATAATGCAATTTGGCAACCGGCAATGTAATTAGCATGCCGAATATTACTTGGAATGTGAATTGGAACGAAATCGCCAATAGATAAGACGATTTTACAATTTGGGCCCAAGTTAGAAGCAGAGCCTAAGATGTAAATTATCGATAGTCCATATCTCGGAAACTATAAGAGATAATGCAATTTGGCAATCGGCAATGTAATTAGCATGCCGAATATTACTTGGAATGTGAATTGGAACGAAATCGCCAATAGATAAGACCATTTTACAATTTGGGCCCAAGTTAGAAGCAGAGCCTAAGGTGTAAATTATCGATAGTCCATATCTCGGAAACTATAAGAGATAATGCAATTTGGCAACCGGCAATGTAATTAGCATGCCGAATATTACTTGGAATGTGAATTGGAACGAAATCGCCAATAGGTAAGACCATTTTACAATTTGGGCCCAAGTTAGAAGCAGAGCCTAAGGTGTAAATTATCGATAGTCCATATCTCGGAAACTATAAGAGATAATGCAATTTGGCAACCGGCAATGTAATTAGCATGCCGAATATTACTTGGAATGTGAATTGGAACGAAATCGCCAATAGATAAGACCATTTTACAATTTGGGCCCAAGTTAGAAGCAGAGCCTAAGGTGTAAATTATCGATAGTCCATATCTCGGAAACTATAAGAGATAATGCAATTTGGCAACCGGCAATGTAATTAGCATGCCGAATATTACTTGGAATGTGAATTGGAACGAGATCGCCAATAGATAAGACCATTTTACAATTTGGGCCCAAGTTAGAAGCAGAGCCTAAGGTGTAAATTATTGATAGTCCATATCTCGGAAACTATAAGAGATAATGCAATTTCGCAACCGGCAATGTAATTAGCATGCCGAATGTCACTTGGAATGTGAATTGGGACGAAATCGCCAATAGATAAGACCATTTTACAATTTGGGCCAAGTTAGAAGCAGAGCCTAAGGTGTAAATTATCGATAGTCCATATCTCGGAAACTATAAGAGATAATGCAATTTGGCACCCGGCAATGTAATTAGCATGCCGAATATTACTTGGAATGTGAATTGGAACGAAATCGCCAATAGATAAGACCATTTTACAATTTGGGCCCAAGTTAGAAGCAGAGCCTAAGGTGTAAATTATCGATAGTCCATATCTCGGAAACTATAAGAGATAATGCAATTTGGCAACCGGCAATGTAATTAGCATGCCGAATATTACTTGGAATGTGAATTGGAACGAAATCGCCAATAGATAAGGCCATTTTACAATTTGGGCCCAAGTTAGAAGCAGAGCCTAAGGTGTAAATTATCGATAGTCCATATCTCGGAAACTATAAGAGATAATGCAATTTGGCAACCGGCAATGTAATTAGCATGCCGAATATTACTTGGAATGTGAATTGGAACGAAATCGCCAATAGATAAGACCATTTTACAATTTGGGCCCAAGTTAGAAGCAGAGCCTAAGGTGTAAATTATTGATAGTCCATATCTCGGAAACTATAAGAGATAATACAATTTCGCAATCGGCAATGTAATTAGCATGCCGAATGTCACTTGGAATGTGAATTGGGACGAAATAGCCAATAGATAAGACCATTTTACAATTTGGGCCCAAGTTAGAAGCAGAGCCTAAGGTGTAAATTATCGATAGTCCATATCTCGGAAACTATAAGAGATAATGCAATTTGGCAACCGGCAATGTAATTAGCATGCCGAATATTACTTGGAATGTGAATTGGAACGAAGTCGCCAATAGATAAGACCATTTTACAATTTGGGCCCAAGTTAGAAGCAGAGCCTAAGATGTAAATTATCGATAGTCCATATCTCGGAAACTATAAGAGATAATGCAATTTGGCAACCGGCAATGTAATTAGCATGCCGAATATTACTTGGAATGTGAATTGGAACGAAATCGCCAATAGATAAGACCATTTTACAATTTGGGCCCAAGTTAGAAGCAGAGCCTAAGGTGTAAATTATCGATAGTCCATATCTCGGAAACTATAAGAGATAATTCAATTTGGCAACCGGCAATGTAATTAGCATGCCGGATATTACTTGGAATGTGAATTGGAACGAAATCGCCAATAGATAAGACCATTTTACAATTTGGGCCCAAGTTAGAAGCAGAGCCTAAGGTGTAAATTATCGATAGTCCATATCTCGGAAACTATAAGAGATAATGCAATTTGGCAACCGGCAATGTAATTAGCATGCCGAATATTACTTGGAGTGTGAATTGGAACGAAATCGCCAATAGATAAGACGATTTTACAATTTGGGCCCAAGTTAGAAGCAGAGCCTAAGATGTAAATTATCGATAGTCCATATCTCGGAAACTATAAGAGATAATGCAATTTGGCAATCGGCAATGTAATTAGCATGCCTAATATTACTTGGAATGTGAATTGGAACGAAATCGCCAATAGATAAGACCATTTTACAATTTGGGCCCAAGTTAGAAGCAGAGCCTAAGGTGTAAATTATCGATAGTCCATATCTCGGAAACTATAAGAGATAATGCAATTTGGCAACCGGCAATGTAATTAGCATGCCGAATATTACTTGGAATGTGAATTGGAACGAAATCGAAAATAGATAAGACCATTTTACAATTTGGGCCCAAGTTAGAAGCAGAGCCTAAGGTGTAAATTATCGATAGTCCATATCTCGGAAACTATAAGAGATAATGCAATTTGGCAACCGGCAATGTAATTAGCATGCCGAATATTACTTGGAATGTGAATTGCAACTAAATCGCCAATAGATAAGACCATTTTACAATTTGGGCCCAAGTTAGAAGCAGAGCCTAAGGTGTAAATTATCGATAGTCCATATCTCGGAAACTATAAGAGATAATGCAATTTGGCAACCGGCAATGTAATTAGCATGCCGAATATTACTTGGAATGTGTATTGGAACGAAATCGCCAATAGATAAGACCATTTTAAAATTTGGGCCCAAGTTAGAAGCAGAGCCTAAGGTGTAAATTATCGATAGTCCATATCTCGGAAACTATAAGAGATAATGCAATTTGGCAACCGGCAATGTAATTAGCATGCCGAATATTACTTGGAATGTGAATTGGAACGAAATCGCCAATAGATAAGACCATTTTACAATTTGGGCCCAAGTTAGAAGCAGAGCCTAAGGTGTAAATTATCGATAGTCCATATCTCGGAAACTATAAGAGATAATGCAATTTGGCAACCGGCAATGTAATTAGCATGCCGAATATTACTTGGAATGTGAATTGGAACGAAATCGCCAATAGATAAGACCATTTTACAATTTGGGCCCAAGTTAGAAGCAGAGCCTAAGGTGTAAATTATCGATAGTCCATATCTCGGAAACTATAAGAGATAATGCAATTTGGCAACCGGCAATGTAATTAGCATGCCGAATATTACTTGGAATGTGAATTGGAACGAAATCGCCAATAGATAAGACCATTTTACAATTTGGGCCCAAGTTAGAAGCAGAGCCTAAGGTGTAAATTATCGATAGTCCATATCTCGGAAACTATATGAGATAATGCAATTTGGCAACCGGCAATGTAATTAGCATGCCGAATATTACTTGGAATGTGAATTGCAACTAAATCGGCAATAGATAAGACCATTTTACAATTTGGGCCCAAGTTAGAAGCAGAGCCTAAGGTGTAAATTATCGATAGTCCATATCTCGGAAACTATAAGAGATAATGCAATTTGGCAACCGGCAATGTAATTAGCATGCCGAATATTACTTGGAATGTGAATTGGAACGAAATCGCCAATAGATAAGACCATTTTACAATTTGGGCCCAAGTTAGAAGCAGAGCCTAAGGTGTAAATTATTGATAGTCCATATCTCGGAATATATAAGAGATAATGCAATTTCGCAACCGGCAATGTAATTAGCATGCCGAATGTCACTTGGAATGTGAATTGGGACGAAATCGCCAATAGATAAGACCATTTTACAATTTGGGCCCAAGTTAGAAGCAGAGCCTAAGGTGTAAATAATCGATAGTCCATATCTCGGAAACTATAAGAGATAATGCAATTTGGCAACCGGCAATGTAATTAGCATGCCGAATATTACTTGGAATGTGAATTGGAACGAAATCGCCAATAGATAAGACCATTTTACAATTTGGGCCCAAGTTAGAAGCAGAGCCTAAGATGTAAATTATCGATAGTCCATATCTCGGAAACTATAAGAGATAATGCAATTTGGCAACCGGCAATGTAGTTAGCATGCCGAATATTACTTGGAATGTGAATTGGAACGAAATCGCAAATAGATAAGACCATTTTACAATTTGGGCCCAAGTTAGAAGCAGAGCCTAAGGTGTAAATTATCGATAGTCCATATCTCGGAAACTATAAGAGATAATTCAATTTGGCAACCGGCAATGTAATTAGCATGCCGGATATTACTTGGAATGTGAATTGGAACGAAATCGCCAATAGATAAGACCATTTTACAATTTGGGCCCAAGTTAGAAGCAGAGCCTAAGGTGTAAATTATCGATAGTCCATATCTCGGAAACTATAAGAGATAATGCAATTTGGCAACCGGCAATGTAATTAGCATGCCGAATATTACTTGGAATGTGAATTGGAACGAAATCGCCAATAGATAAGACGATTTTACAATTTGGGCCCAAGTTAGAAGCCGAGCCTAAGATGTAAATTATCGATAGTCCATATCTCGGAAACTATAAGAGATAATGCAATTTGGCAATCGGCAATGTAATTAGCATGCCGAATATTACTTAGAATGTGAATTGGAACGAAATCGCCAATAGATAAGACCATTTTACAATTTGGGCCCAAGTTAGAAGCAGAGCCTAAGGTGTAAATTATCGATAGTCCATATCTCGGAAACTATAAGAGATAATGCAATTTGGCAACCGGCAATGTAATTAGCATGCCGAATATTACTTGGAATGTGAATTGGAATGAAATCGCCAATAGGTAAGACCATTTTACAATTTGGGCCCAAGTTAGAAGCAGAGCCTAAGGTGTAAATTATCGATAGTCCATATCTCGGAAACTATAAGAGATAATGCAATTTGGCAACCGGCAATGTAATTAGCATGCCGAATATTACTTGGAATGTGAATTGGAACGAAATCGCCAATAGATAAGACCATTTTACAATTTGGGCCCAAGTTAGAAGCAGAGCCTAAGGTGTAAATTATTGATAGTCCATATCTCGGAATATATAAGAGATAATGCAATTTCGCAACCGGCAATGTAATTAGCATGCCGAATGTCACTTGGAATGTGAATTGGGACGAAATCGCCAATAGATAAGACCATTTTACAATTTGGGCCCAAGTTAGAAGCAGAGCCTAAGGTGTAAATAATCGATAGTCCATATCTCGGAAACTATAAGAGATAATGCAATTTGGCAACCGGCAATGTAATTAGCATGCCGAATATTACTTGGAATGTGAATTGGAACGAAATCGCCAATAGATAAGACCATTTTACAATTTGGGCCCAAGTTAGAAGCAGAGCCTAAGATGTAAATTATCGATAGTCCATATCTCGGAAACTATAAGAGATAATGCAATTTGGCAACCGGCAATGTAATTAGCATGCCGAATATTACTTGGAATGTGAATTGGAACGAAATCGCCAATAGATAAGACCATTTTACAATTTGGGCCCAAGTTAGAAGCAGAGCCTAAGGTGTAAATTATCGATAGTCCATATCTCGGAAACTATAAGAGATAATTCAATTTGGCAACCGGCAATGTAATTAGCATGCCGGATATTACTTGGAATGTGAATTGGAACGAAATCGCCAATAGATAAGACCATTTTACAATTTGGGCCCAAGTTAGAAGCAGAGCCTAAGGTGTAAATTATCGATAGTCCATATCTCGGAAACTATAAGAGATAATGCAATTTGGCAACCGGCAATGTAATTAGCATGCCGAATATTACTTGGAATGTGAATTGGAACGAAATCGCCAATAGATAAGACGATTTTACAATTTGGGCCCAAGTTAGAAGCCGAGCCTATGATGTAAATTATCGATAGTCCATATCTCGGAAACTATAAGAGATAATGCAATTTGGCAATCGGCAATGTAATTAGCATGCCGAATATTACTTAGAATGTGAATTGGAACGAAATCGCCAATAGATAAGACCATTTTACAATTTGGGCCCAAGTTAGAAGCAGAGCCTAAGGTGTAAATTATCGATAGTCCATATCTCGGAAACTATAAGAGATAATGCAATTTGGCAACCGGCAATGTAATTAGCATGCCGAATATTACTTGGAATGTGAATTGGAATGAAATCGCCAATAGGTAAGACCATTTTACAATTTGGGCCCAAGTTAGAAGCAGAGCCTAAGGTGTAAATTATCGATAGTCCATATCTCGGAAACTATAAGAGATAATGCAATTTGGCAACCGGCAATGTAATTAGCATGCCGAATATTACTTGGAATGTGAATTGGAACGAAATCGCCAATAGATAAGACCATTTTACAATTTGGGCCCAAGTTAGAAGCAGAGCCTAAGGTGTAAATTATCGATAGTCCATATCTCGGAAACTATAAGAGATAATGCAATTTGGCAACCGGCAATGTAATTAGCATGCCGAATATTACTTGGAATGTGAATTGGAACGAAATCGCCAATAGATAAGACCATTTTACAATTTGGGCCCAAGTTAGAAGCAGAGCCTAAGGTGTAAATTATCGATAGTCCATATCTCGGAAACTATAAGAGATAATGCAATTTGGCAACCGGCAATGTAATTAGCATGCCGAATATTACTTGGAATGTGAATTGGAACGAAATCGCCAATAGATAAGACCATTTTACAATTTGGGCACAAGTTAGAAGCAGAGCCTAAGATGTAAATTATCGATAGTCCATATCTCGGAAACTATAAGAGATAATGCAATTTGGCAACCGGCAATGTAATTAGCATGCCGAATATTACTTGGAATGTGAATTGGAACGAAATCGCCAATAGATAAGACCATTTTACAATTTGGGCCCAAGTTAGAAGCAGAGCCTAAGGTGTAAATTATCGATAGTCCATATCTCGGAAACTATAAGAGATAATTCAATTTGGCAACCGGCAATGTAATTAGCATGCCGGATATTACTTGGAATGTGAATTGGAACGAAATCGCCAATAGATAAGACCATTTTACAATTAGGGCCCAAGTTAGAAGCAGAGCCTAAGGTGTAAATTATCGATAGTCCATATCTCGGAAACTAAAAGAGATAATGCAATTTGGCAACCGGCAATGTAATTAGCATGCCGAATATTACTTGGAATGTGAATTGGAACGAAATCGCCAATAGATAAGACGATTTTACAATTTGGGCCCAAGTTAGAAGCAGAGCCTAAGATGTAAATAATCGATAGTCCATATCTCGGAAACTATAAGAGATAATGCAATTTGGCAACCGGCAATGTAATTAGCATGCCGAATATTACTTGGAATGTGAATTGGAACGAAATCGCCAATAGATAACACCATTTTACAACTTGGGCCCAAGTTAGAAGCAGAGCCTAAGGTGTAAATTATCGAGAGTCCATATCTCGGAAACTATAAGAGATAATGCAATTTGGCAACCGGCAATGTAATTAGCATGCCGAATATTACTTGGAATGTGAATTGGAACGAAATCGCCAATAGATAAGACCATTTTACAATTTGGGCCCAAGTTAGAAGCAGAGCCTAAGGTGTAAATTATTGATAGTCCATATCTCGGAAACTATAAGAGATAATGCAATTTCGCAACCGGCAATGTAATTAGCATGCCGAATATCACTTGGAATGTGAATTGGGACGAAATCGCCAATAGATAAGACCATTTTACAATTTGGGCCCAAGTTAGAAGCAGAGCCTAAGGTGTAAATTATCGATAGTCCATATCTCGGAAACTATAAGAGATAATGCAATTTGGCAACCGGCAATGTAATTAGCATGCCGAATATTACTTGGAATGTGAATTGGAACGAAATCGCCAATAGATAAGACCATTTTACAATTTGGGCCCAAGTTAGAAGCAGAGCCTAAGATGTAAATTATCGATAGTCCATATCTCGGAAACTATAAGAGATAATGCAATTTGGCAACCGGCAATGTAATTAGCATGCCGAATATTACTTGGAATGTGAATTGGAACGAAATCGCCAATAGATAAGACCATTTTACAATTTGGGCCCAAGTTAGAAGCAGAGCCTAAGGTGTAAATTATCGATAGTCCATATCTCGGAAACTATAAGAGATAATTCAATTTGGCATTCGGCAATGTAATTAGCATGCCGGATATTACTTGGAATGTGAATTGGAACGAAATCGCCAATAGATAAGACCATTTTACAATTTGGGTCCAAGTTAGAAGCAGAGCCTAAGGTGTAAATTATCGATAGTCCATATCTCGGAAACTATAAGAGATAATGCAATTTCGCAACCGGCAATGTAATTAGCATGCCGAATATTACTTGGAATGTGAATTGGAACGAAATCGCCAATAGATAAGACGATTTTACAATTTGGGCCCAAGTTAGAAGCAGAGCCTAAGATGTAAATTATCGATAGTCCATATCTCGGAAACTATAAGAGATAATGCAATTTGGCAACCGGCAATGTAATTAGCATGCCGAATATTACTTGGAATGTGAATTGGAATGAAATCGCCAATAGGTAAGACCATTTTACAATTTGGGCCCAAGTTAGAAGCAGAGCCTAAGGTGTAAATTATCGATAGTCCATATCTCGGAAACTATAAGAGATAATGCAATTTGGCAACCGGCAATGTAATTAGCATGCCGAATATTACTTGGAATGTGAATTGGAACGAAATCGCCAATAGATAAGACCATTTTACAATTTGGGCCCAAGTTAGAAGCAGAGCCTAAGGTGTAAATAATCGATAGTCCATATCTCGGAAACTATAAGAGATAATGCAATTTGGCAACCGGCAATGTAATTAGCATGCCGAATATTACTTGGAATGTGAATTGGAACGAAATCGCCAATAGATAAGACCATTTTACAATTTGGGCCCAAGTTAGAAGCAGAGCCTAAGATGTAAATTATCGATAGTCCATATCTCGGAAACTATAAGAGATAATGCAATTTGGCAACCGGCAATGTAATTAGCATGCCGAATATTACTTGGAATGTGAATTGGAACGAAATCGCCAATAGATAAGACCATTTTACAATTTGGGCCCAAGTTAGAAGCAGAGCCTAAGATGTAAATTATCGATAGTCCATATCTCGGAAACTATAAGAGATAATTCAATTTGGCAACCGGCAATGTAATTAGCATGCCGGATATTACTTGGAATGTGAATTGGAACGAAATCGCCAATAGATAAGACCATTTTACAATTTGGGCCCAAGTTAGAAGCAGAGCCTAAGGTGTAAATTATCGATAGTCCATATCTCGGAAACTAAAAGAGATAATGCAATTTGGCAACCGGCAATGTAATTAGCATGCCGAATATTACTTGGAATGTGAATTGGAACGAAATCGCCAATAGATAAGACGATTTTACAATTTGGGCCCAAGTTAGAAGCAGAGCCTAAGATGTAAATTATCGATAGTCCATATCTCGGAAACTATAAGAGATAATGCAATTTGGCAACCGGCAATGTAATTAGCATGCCGAATATTACTTGGAATGTGAATTGGAACGAAATCGCCAATAGATAAGACCATTTTACAACTTGGGCCCAAGTTAGAAGCAGAGCCTAAGGTGTAAATTATCGAGAGTCCATATCTCGGAAACTATAAGAGATAATGCAATTTGGCCACCGGCAATGTAATTAGCATGCCGAATATTACTTGGAATGTGAATTGGAACGAAATCGCCAATAGATAAGACCATTTTACAATTTAGGCCCAAGTTAGAAGCAGAGCCTAAGGTGTAAATTATCGATAGTCCATATCTCGGAAACTATAAGAGATAATGCAATTTGGCAACCGGCAATGTAATTAGCATGCCGAATATTACTTGGAATGTGAATTGGAACGAAATCGCCAATAGATAAGACCATTTTACAATTTGGGCCCAAGTTAGAAGCAGAGCCTAAGGTGTAAATTATCGATAGTCCATATCTCGGAAACTATAAGAGATAATGCAATTTGGCAACCGGCAATGTAATTAGCATGCCGAATATTACTTGGAATGTGAATTGGAACGAAATCGCCAATAGATAAAACCATTTTAGAATTTGGGCCCAAGTTAGAAGCAGAGCCTAAGGTGTAAATTATTGATAGTCCATATCTCGGAAACTATAAGAGATAATGCAATTTCGCAACCGGCAATGTAATTAGCATGCCGAATATCACTTGGAATGTGAATTGGGACGAAATCGCCAATAGATAAGACCATTTTACAATTTGGGCCCAAGTTAGAAGCAGAGCCTAAGGTGTAAATTATCGATAGTCCATATCTCGGAAACTATAAGAGATAATGCAATTTGGCAACCGGCAATGTAATTAGCATGCCGAATATTACTTGGAATGTGAATTGGAACGAAATCGCCAATAGATAAGACCATTTTACAATTTGGGCCCAAGTTAGAAGCAGAGCCTAAGGTGTAAATTATCGATAGTCCATATCTCGGAAACTATAAGAGATAATGCAATTTGGCAACCGGCAATGTAATTAGCATGCCGAATATTACTTGGAATGTAAATTGGAACGAAATCGCCAATAGGTAAGACCATTTTACAATTTGGGCCCAAGTTAGAAGCAGAGCCTAAGGTGTAAGTTATCGATAGTCCATATCTCGGAAACTATAAGAGATAATTCAATTTGGCAACCGGCAATGTAATTAGCATGCCGAATATTACTTGGAATGTGAATTGAAACGAAATCGCCAATAGATAAGACCATTTTACAATTTGGGCCCAAGTTAGAAGCAGAGCCTAAGGTGTAAATTATCGATAGTCCATATCTCGGAAACTATAAGAGATAATGCAATTTGGCAACCGGCAATGTAATTAGCATGCCGAATATTACTTGGAATGTGAATTGGAACGAAATCGCCAATAGATAAGACCATTTTACAATTTGGGCCCAAGTTAGAAGCAGAGCCTAAGGTGTAAATTATCGATAGTCCATATCTCGGAAACTATAAGAGATAATGCAATTTGGCAACCGGCAATGTAATTAGCATGCCGAATATTACTTGGAATGTGAATTGGAACGAAATCGCCAATAGATAAGACCATTTTACAATTTGGGCCCAAGTTAGAAGCAGAGCCTAAGGTGTAAATTATCGATAGTCCATATCTCGGAAACTATAAGAGATAATGCAATTTGGCAACCGGCAATGTAATTAGCATGCCGAATATTACTTGGAATGTGAATTGGAACGAAATCGCCAATAGATAAGACCATTTTACAATTTGGGCCCAAGTTAGAAGCAGAGCCTAAGGTGTAAATTATCGATAGTCCATATCTCGGAAACTATAAGAGATAATGCAATTTGGCAACCGGCAATGTAATTAGCATGCCGAATATTACTTGGAATGTGAATTGGAACGAAATCGCCAATAGATAAGACCATTTTACAATTTGGGCCCAAGTTAGAAGCAGAGCCTAAGGTGTAAATTATCGATAGTCCATATCTCGGAAACTATAAGAGATAATGCAATTTGGCAACCGGCAATGTAATTAGCATGCCGAATATTACTTGGAATGTGAATTGGAACGAAATCGCCAATAGATAAGACCATTTTACAATTTGGGCCCAAGTTAGAAGCAGAGCCTAAGGTGTAAATTATTGATAGTCCATATCTCGGAAACTATAAGAGATAATGCAATTTCGCAACCGGCAATGTAATTAGCATGCCGAATATTACTTGGAGTGTGAATTGGAACGAAATCGCCAATAGATAAGACCATTTTACAATTTGGGCCAAGTTAGAAGCAGAGCCTAAGGTGTAAATTATCGATAGTCCATATCTCGGAAACTATAAGAGATAATGCAATTTGGCAACCGGCAATGTAATTAGCATGCCGAATATTACTTGGAATGTGAATTGGAACGAAATCGCCAATAGATAAGACCATTTTACAATTTGGGCCCAAGTTAGAAGCAGAGCCTAAGGTGTAAATTATCGATAGTCCATATCTCGGAAACTATAAGAGATAATGCAATTTGGCAACCGGCAATGTAATTAGCATGCCGAGTATTACTTGGAATCTGAATTGGAACGAAATCGCCAATAGATAAGACCATTTTACAATTTGGGCCCAAGTTAGAAGCAGAGCCTAAGGTGTAAATTATCGATAGTCCATATCTCGGAAACTATAAGAGATAATGCAATTTGGCACCCGGCAATGTAATTAGCATGCCGAATATTACTTGGAATGTGAATTGGAACGAAATCGCCAATAGATAAGACCATTTTACAATTTGGGCCCAAGTTAGAAGCAGAGCCTAAGGTGTAAATTATCGATAGTACATATCTCGGAAACTATAAGAGATAATGCAATTTGGCAACCGGCAATGTAATTAGCATGCCGAATATTACTTGGAATGTGAATTGGAACGAAATCGCCAATAGATAAGACCATTTTACAATTTGGGCCCAAGTTAGAAGCAGAGCCTAAGGTGTAAATTATCGATAGTCCATATCTCGGAAACTATAAGAGATAATGCAATTTGGCAACCGGCAATGTAATTAGCATGCCGAATATTACTTGGAATGTGAATTGGAACGAGATCGCCAATAGATAAGACCATTTTACAATTTGGGCCCAAGTTAGAAGCAGAGCCTAAGGTGTAAATTATTGATAGTCCATATCTCGGAAACTATAAGAGATAATGCAATTTCGCAACCGGCAATGTAATTAGCATGCCGAATGCCACTTGGAATGTGAATTGGGACGAAATCGCCAATAGATAAGACCATTTTACAATTTGGGCCAAGTTAGAAGCAGAGCCTAAGGTGTAAATTATCGATAGTCCATATCTCGGAAACTATAAGAGATAATGCAATTTGGCACCCGGCAATATAATTAGCATGCCGAATATTACTTGGAATGTGAATTGGAACGAAATCGCCAATAGATAAGACCATTTTACAATTTGGGCCCAAGTTAGAAGCAGAGCCTAAGGTGTAAATTATCGATAGTCCATATCTCGGAAACTATAAGAGATAATGCAATTTGGCAACCGGCAATGTAATTAGCATGCCGAATATTACTTGGAATGTGAATTGGAACGAAATCGCCAATAGATAAGACCATTTTACAATTTGGGCCCAAGTTAGAAGCAGAGCCTAAGGTGTAAATTATCGATAGTCCATATCTCGGAAACTATAAGAGATAATGCAATTTGGCAACCGGCAATGTAATTAGCATGCCGAATATTACTTGGAATGTGAATTGGAACGAAATCGCCAATAGATAAGACCATTTTACAATTTGGGCCAAGTTAGAAGCAGAGCCTAAGGTGTAAATTATCGATAGTCCATATCTCGGAAACTATAAGAGATAATGCAATTTGGCACCCGGCAATATAATTAGCATGCCGAATATTACTTGGAATGTGAATTGGAACGAAATCGCCAATAGATAAGACGATTTTACAATTTGGGCCCAAGTTAGAAGCAGAGCCTAAGATGTAAATAATCGATAGTCCATATCTCGGAAACTATAAGAGATAATGCAATTTGGCAACCGGCAATGTAATTAGCATGCCGAATATTACTTGGAATGTGAATTGGAACGAAATCGCCAATAGATAACACCATTTTACAACTTGGGCCCAAGTTAGAAGCAGAGCCTAAGGTGTAAATTATCGAGAGTCCATATCTCGGAAACTATAAGAGATAATGCAATTTGGCAACCGGCAATGTAATTAGCATGCCGAATATTACTTGGAATGTGAATTGGAACGAAATCGCCAATAGATAAGACCATTTTACAATTTGGGCCCAAGTTAGAAGCAGAGCCTAAGGTGTAAATTATTGATAGTCCATATCTCGGAAACTATAAGAGATAATGCAATTTCGCAACCGGCAATGTAATTAGCATGCCGAATATCACTTGGAATGTGAATTGGGACGAAATCGCCAATAGATAAGACCATTTTACAATTTGGGCCCAAGTTAGAAGCAGAGCCTAAGGTGTAAATTATCGATAGTCCATATCTCGGAAACTATAAGAGATAATGCAATTTGGCAACCGGCAATGTAATTAGCATGCCGAATATTACTTGGAATGTGAATTGGAACGAAATCGCCAATAGATAAGACCATTTTACAATTTGGGCCCAAGTTAGAAGCAGAGCCTAAGATGTAAATTATCGATAGTCCATATCTCGGAAACTATAAGAGATAATGCAATTTGGCAACCGGCAATGTAATTAGCATGCCGAATATTACTTGGAATGTGAATTGGAACGAAATCGCCAATAGATAAGACCATTTTACAATTTGGGCCCAAGTTAGAAGCAGAGCCTAAGGTGTAAATTATCGATAGTCCATATCTCGGAAACTATAAGAGATAATTCAATTTGGCATTCGGCAATGTAATTAGCATGCCGGATATTACTTGGAATGTGAATTGGAACGAAATCGCCAATAGATAAGACCATTTTACAATTTGGGTCCAAGTTAGAAGCAGAGCCTAAGGTGTAAATTATCGATAGTCCATATCTCGGAAACTATAAGAGATAATGCAATTTCGCAACCGGCAATGTAATTAGCATGCCGAATATTACTTGGAATGTGAATTGGAACGAAATCGCCAATAGATAAGACGATTTTACAATTTGGGCCCAAGTTAGAAGCAGAGCCTAAGATGTAAATTATCGATAGTCCATATCTCGGAAACTATAAGAGATAATGCAATTTGGCAACCGGCAATGTAATTAGCATGCCGAATATTACTTGGAATGTGAATTGGAATGAAATCGCCAATAGGTAAGACCATTTTACAATTTGGGCCCAAGTTAGAAGCAGAGCCTAAGGTGTAAATTATCGATAGTCCATATCTCGGAAACTATAAGAGATAATGCAATTTGGCAACCGGCAATGTAATTAGCATGCCGAATATTACTTGGAATGTGAATTGGAACGAAATCGCCAATAGATAAGACCATTTTACAATTTGGGCCCAAGTTAGAAGCAGAGCCTAAGGTGTAAATAATCGATAGTCCATATCTCGGAAACTATAAGAGATAATGCAATTTGGCAACCGGCAATGTAATTAGCATGCCGAATATTACTTGGAATGTGAATTGGAACGAAATCGCCAATAGATAAGACCATTTTACAATTTGGGCCCAAGTTAGAAGCAGAGCCTAAGATGTAAATTATCGATAGTCCATATCTCGGAAACTATAAGAGATAATGCAATTTGGCAACCGGCAATGTAATTAGCATGCCGAATATTACTTGGAATGTGAATTGGAACGAAATCGCCAATAGATAAGACCATTTTACAATTTGGGCCCAAGTTAGAAGCAGAGCCTAAGATGTAAATTATCGATAGTCCATATCTCGGAAACTATAAGAGATAATTCAATTTGGCAACCGGCAATGTAATTAGCATGCCGGATATTACTTGGAATGTGAATTGGAACGAAATCGCCAATAGATAAGACCATTTTACAATTTGGGCCCAAGTTAGAAGCAGAGCCTAAGGTGTAAATTATCGATAGTCCATATCTCGGAAACTAAAAGAGATAATGCAATTTGGCAACCGGCAATGTAATTAGCATGCCGAATATTACTTGGAATGTGAATTGGAACGAAATCGCCAATAGATAAGACGATTTTACAATTTGGGCCCAAGTTAGAAGCAGAGCCTAAGATGTAAATTATCGATAGTCCATATCTCGGAAACTATAAGAGATAATGCAATTTGGCAACCGGCAATGTAATTAGCATGCCGAATATTACTTGGAATGTGAATTGGAACGAAATCGCCAATAGATAAGACCATTTTACAACTTGGGCCCAAGTTAGAAGCAGAGCCTAAGGTGTAAATTATCGAGAGTCCATATCTCGGAAACTATAAGAGATAATGCAATTTGGCCACCGGCAATGTAATTAGCATGCCGAATATTACTTGGAATGTGAATTGGAACGAAATCGCCAATAGATAAGACCATTTTACAATTTAGGCCCAAGTTAGAAGCAGAGCCTAAGGTGTAAATTATCGATAGTCCATATCTCGGAAACTATAAGAGATAATGCAATTTGGCAACCGGCAATGTAATTAGCATGCCGAATATTACTTGGAATGTGAATTGGAACGAAATCGCCAATAGATAAGACCATTTTACAATTTGGGCCCAAGTTAGAAGCAGAGCCTAAGGTGTAAATTATCGATAGTCCATATCTCGGAAACTATAAGAGATAATGCAATTTGGCAACCGGCAATGTAATTAGCATGCCGAATATTACTTGGAATGTGAATTGGAACGAAATCGCCAATAGATAAAACCATTTTAGAATTTGGGCCCAAGTTAGAAGCAGAGCCTAAGGTGTAAATTATTGATAGTCCATATCTCGGAAACTATAAGAGATAATGCAATTTCGCAACCGGCAATGTAATTAGCATGCCGAATATCACTTGGAATGTGAATTGGGACGAAATCGCCAATAGATAAGACCATTTTACAATTTGGGCCCAAGTTAGAAGCAGAGCCTAAGGTGTAAATTATCGATAGTCCATATCTCGGAAACTATAAGAGATAATGCAATTTGGCAACCGGCAATGTAATTAGCATGCCGAATATTACTTGGAATGTGAATTGGAACGAAATCGCCAATAGATAAGACCATTTTACAATTTGGGCCCAAGTTAGAAGCAGAGCCTAAGGTGTAAATTATCGATAGTCCATATCTCGGAAACTATAAGAGATAATGCAATTTGGCAACCGGCAATGTAATTAGCATGCCGAATATTACTTGGAATGTGAATTGGAACGAAATCGCCAATAGGTAAGACCATTTTACAATTTGGGCCCAAGTTAGAAGCAGAGCCTAAGGTGTAAATTATCGATAGTCCATATCTCGGAAACTATAAGAGATAATTCAATTTGGCAACCGGCAATGTAATTAGCATGCCGAATATTACTTGGAATGTGAATTGAAACGAAATCGCCAATAGATAAGACCATTTTACAATTTGGGCCCAAGTTAGAAGCAGAGCCTAAGGTGTAAATTATCGATAGTCCATATCTCGGAAACTATAAGAGATAATGCAATTTGGCAACCGGCAATGTAATTAGCATGCCGAATATTACTTGGAATGTGAATTGGAACGAAATCGCCAATAGATAAGACCATTTTACAATTTGGGCCCAAGTTAGAAGCAGAGCCTAAGGTGTAAATTATCGATAGTCCATATCTCGGAAACTATAAGAGATAATGCAATTTGGCAACCGGCAATGTAATTAGCATGCCGAATATTACTTGGAATGTGAATTGGAACGAAATCGCCAATAGATAAGACCATTTTACAATTTGGGCCCAAGTTAGAAGCAGAGCCTAAGGTGTAAATTATCGATAGTCCATATCTCGGAAACTATAAGAGATAATGCAATTTGGCAACCGGCAATGTAATTAGCATGCCGAATATTACTTGGAATGTGAATTGGAACGAAATCGCCAATAGATAAGACCATTTTACAATTTGGGCCCAAGTTAGAAGCAGAGCCTAAGGTGTAAATTATCGATAGTCCATATCTCGGAAACTATAAGAGATAATGCAATTTGGCAACCGGCAATGTAATTAGCATGCCGAATATTACTTGGAATGTGAATTGGAACGAAATCGCCAATAGATAAGACCATTTTACAATTTGGGCCCAAGTTAGAAGCAGAGCCTAAGGTGTAAATTATCGATAGTCCATATCTCGGAAACTATAAGAGATAATGCAATTTGGCAACCGGCAATGTAATTAGCATGCCGAATATTACTTGGAATGTGAATTGGAACGAAATCGCCAATAGATAAGACCATTTTACAATTTGGGCCCAAGTTAGAAGCAGAGCCTAAGGTGTAAATTATTGATAGTCCATATCTCGGAAACTATAAGAGATAATGCAATTTCGCAACCGGCAATGTAATTAGCATGCCGAATATTACTTGGAGTGTGAATTGGAACGAAATCGCCAATAGATAAGACCATTTTACAATTTGGGCCAAGTTAGAAGCAGAGCCTAAGGTGTAAATTATCGATAGTCCATATCTCGGAAACTATAAGAGATAATGCAATTTGGCAACCGGCAATGTAATTAGCATGCCGAATATTACTTGGAATGTGAATTGGAACGAAATCGCCAATAGATAAGACCATTTTACAATTTGGGCCCAAGTTAGAAGCAGAGCCTAAGGTGTAAATTATCGATAGTCCATATCTCGGAAACTATAAGAGATAATGCAATTTGGCAACCGGCAATGTAATTAGCATGCCGAGTATTACTTGGAATCTGAATTGGAACGAAATCGCCAATAGATAAGACCATTTTACAATTTGGGCCCAAGTTAGAAGCAGAGCCTAAGGTGTAAATTATCGATAGTCCATATCTCGGAAACTATAAGAGATAATGCAATTTGGCACCCGGCAATGTAATTAGCATGCCGAATATTACTTGGAATGTGAATTGGAACGAAATCGCCAATAGATAAGACCATTTTACAATTTGGGCCCAAGTTAGAAGCAGAGCCTAAGGTGTAAATTATCGATAGTACATATCTCGGAAACTATAAGAGATAATGCAATTTGGCAACCGGCAATGTAATTAGCATGCCGAATATTACTTGGAATGTGAATTGGAACGAAATCGCCAATAGATAAGACCATTTTACAATTTGGGCCCAAGTTAGAAGCAGAGCCTAAGGTGTAAATTATCGATAGTCCATATCTCGGAAACTATAAGAGATAATGCAATTTGGCAACCGGCAATGTAATTAGCATGCCGAATATTACTTGGAATGTGAATTGGAACGAGATCGCCAATAGATAAGACCATTTTACAATTTGGGCCCAAGTTAGAAGCAGAGCCTAAGGTGTAAATTATTGATAGTCCATATCTCGGAAACTATAAGAGATAATGCAATTTCGCAACCGGCAATGTAATTAGCATGCCGAATGTCACTTGGAATGTGAATTGGGACGAAATCGCCAATAGATAAGACCATTTTACAATTTGGGCCAAGTTAGAAGCAGAGCCTAAGGTGTAAATTATCGATAGTCCATATCTCGGAAACTATAAGAGATAATGCAATTTGGCACCCGGCAATATAATTAGCATGCCGAATATTACTTGGAATGTGAATTGGAACGAAATCGCCAATAGATAAGACCATTTTACAATTTGGGCCCAAGTTAGAAGCAGAGCCTAAGGTGTAAATTATCGATAGTCCATATCTCGGAAACTATAAGAGATAATGCAATTTGGCAACCGGCAATGTAATTAGCATGCCGAATATTACTTGGAATGTGAATTGGAACGAAATCGCCAATAGATAAGACCATTTTACAATTTGGGCCCAAGTTAGAAGCAGAGCCTAAGGTGTAAATTATCGATAGTCCATATCTCGGAAACTATAAGAGATAATGCAATTTGGCAACCGGCAATGTAATTAGCATGCCGAATATTACTTGGAATGTGAATTGGAACGAAATCGCCAATAGATAAGACCATTTTACAATTTGGGCCCAAGTTAGAAGCAGAGCCTAAGGTGTAAATTATCGATAGTCCATATCTCGGAAACTATAAGAGATAATGCAATTTGGCAACCGGCAATGTAATTAGCATGCCGAATATTACTTGGAATGTGAATTGGAACGAAATCGCCAATAGATAAGACCATTTTACAATTTGGGCCCAAGTTAGAAGCAGAGCCTAAGGTGTAAATTATCGATAGTCCATATCTCGGAAACTATAAGAGATAATGCAATTTGGCAACCGGCAATGTAATTAGCATGCCGAATATTACTTGGAATGTGAATTGGAACGAAATCGCCAATAGATAAGACCATTTTACAATTTGGGCCCAAGTTAGAAGCAGAGCCTAAGGTGTAAATTATCGATAGTCCATATCTCGGAAACTATAAGAGATAATGCAATTTGGCAACCGGCAATGTAATTAGCATGCCGAATATTACTTGGAATGTGAATTGGAACGAAATCGCCAATAGATAAGACCATTTTACAATTTGGGCCCAAGTTAGAAGCAGAGCCTAAGGTGTAAATTATTGATAGTCCATATCTCGGAAACTATAAGAGATAATGCAATTTCGCAACCGGCAATGTAATTAGCATGCCGAATATTACATGGAGTGTGAATTGGAACGAAATCGCCAATAGATAAGACCATTTTACAATTTGGGCCAAGTTAGAAGCAGAGCCTAAGGTGTAAATTATCGATAGTCCATATCTCGGAAACTATAAGAGATAATGCAATTTGGCAACCGGCAATGTAATTAGCATGCCGAATATTACTTGGAATGTGAATTGGAACGAAATCGCCAATAGATAAGACCATTTTACAATTTGGGCCCAAGTTAGAAGCAGAGCCTAAGGTGTAAATTATCGATAGTCCATATCTCGGAAACTATAAGAGATAATGCAATTTGGCAACCGGCAATGTAATTAGCATGCCGAATATTACTTGGAACGTGAATTGGAACGAAATCGCCAATAGATAAGACCATTTTACAATTTGGGCCCAAGTTAGAAGCAGAGCCTAAGGTGTAAATTATCGATAGTCCATATCTCGGAAACTATAAGAGATAATGCAATTTGGCAACCGGCAATGTAATTAGCATGCCGAATATTACTTGGAATGTGAATTGGAACGAAATCGCCAATAGATAAGACCATTTTACAATTTGGGCCCAAGTTAGAAGCAGAGCCTAAGGTGTAAATTATTGATAGTCCATATCTCGGAAACTATAAGAGATAATGCAATTTCGCAACCGGCAATGTAATTAGCATGCCGAATGTCACTTGGAATGTGAATTGGGACGAAATCGCCAATAGATAAGACCATTTTACAATTTGGGCCCAAGTTAGAAGCAGAGCCTAAGGTGTAAATTATCGATAGTCCATATCTCGGAAACTATAAGAGATAATGCAATTTGGCAACCGGAAATGTAATTAGCATGCCGAATATTACTTGGAATGTGAATTGGAACGAAGTCGCCAATAGATAAGACCATTTTACAATTTGGGCCCAAGTTAGAAGCAGAGCCTAAGATGTAAATTATCGATAGTCCATATCTCGGAAACTATAAGAGATAATGCAATTTGGCAACCGGCAATGTAATTAGCATGCCGAATATTACTTGGAATGTGAATTGGAACGAAATCGCCAATAGATAAGACCATTTTACAATTTGGGCCCAAGTTAGAAGCAGAGCCTAAGATGTAAATTATCGATAGTCCATATCTCGGAAACTATAAGAGATAATGCAATTTGGCAATCGGCAATGTAATTAGCATGCCGAATATTACTTGGAATGTGAATTGGAACGAAATCGCCAATAGATAAGACCATTTTACAATTTGGGCCCAAGTTAGAAGCAGAGCCTAAGGTGTAAATTATCGATAGTCCATATCTCGGAAACTATAAGAGATGATGCAATTTGGCAACCGGCAATGTAATTAGCATGCCGAATATTACTTGGAATGTGAATTTTAACGAAATCGCCAATAGGTAAGACCATTTTACAATTTGGGCCCAAGTTAGAAGCAGAGCCTAAGGTGTAAATTATCGATAGTCCATATCTCGGAAACTATAAGAGATAATTCAATTTGGCAACCGGCAATGTAATTAGCATGCCGGATATTACTTGGAATGTGAATTGGAACGAAATCGCCAATAGATAAGAACATTTTACAATTTGGGCCCAAGTTAGAAGCAGAGCCTAAGGTGTAAATTACCGATAGTCCATATCTCGGAAACTATAAGAGATAATGCAATTTGGCAACCGGCAATGTAATTAGCATGCCGAATATTACTTGGAATGTGAATTGGAACGAAAACGCCAATAGATAAGACCATTTTACAATTTGGGCCCAAGTTAGAAGCAGAGCCTAAGGTGTAAATTATCGATAGTCCATATCTCGGAAACTATAAGAGATAATGCAATTTGGCAACCGGCAATGTAATTAGCATGCCGAATATTACTTGGAATGTGAATTGGAACGAAAACGCCAATAGATAAGACCATTTTACAATTTGGGCCCAAGTTAGAAGCAGAGCCTAAGGTGTAAATTATCGATAGTCCATATCTCGGAAACTATAAGAGATAATGCAATTTGGCAACCGGCAATGTAATTAGCATGCCGAATATTACTTGGAATGTGAATTGGAACGAAATCGCCAATAGATAAGACCATTTTACAATTTGGGCCCAAATTAGAAGCAGAGCCTAAGGTGTAAATTATCGATAGTCCATATCTCGGAAACTATAAGAGATAATGCAATTTGGCAACCGGCAATGTAATTAGCATGCCGAATATTACTTGGAATGTGAATTGGAACGAAAACGCCAATAAATAAGACCATTTTACAATTTGGGCCCAAGTTAGAAGCAGAGCCTAAGGTGTAAATTATCGATAGTCCATATCTCGGAAACTATAAGAGATAATGCAATTTGGCAACCGGCAATGTAATTAGCATGCCGAATATTACTTGGAATGTGAATTGGAACGAAATCGCCAATAGATAAGACCATTTTACAATTTGGGCCCAAGTTAGAAGCAGAGCCTAAGGTGTAAATTATCGATAGCCCATATCTCGGAAACTATAAGAGATAATGCAATTTGGCAACCGGCAATGTAATTAGCATGCCGAATATTACTTGGAATGTGAATTGGAACGAAAACGCCAATAGATAAGACCATTTTACAATTTGGGCCCAAGTTAGAAGCAGAGCCTAAAATGTAAATTATCGATAGTCCATATCTCGGAAACTATAAGAGATAATGCAATTTGGCAACCGGCAATGTAATTAGCATGCCGAATATTGCTTGGAATGTGAATTGGAACGAAATCGCCAATAGATAAGACCATTTTACAATTTGGGCCCAAGTTAGAAGCAGAGCCTAAGGTGTAAATTATCGATAGTCCATATCTCGGAAACTATAAGAGATAATGCAATTTGGCAACCGGCAATGTAATTAGCATGCCGAATATTACTTGGAATGTGAATTGGAACGAAATCGCCAATAGATAAGACCATTTTACAATTTGGGCCCAAGTTAGAAGCAGAGCCTAAGGTGTAAATTATTGACAGTCCATATCTCGGAAACTATAAGAGATAATGCAATTTCGCAACCGGCAATGTAATTAGCATGCCGAATATTACTTGGAGTGCGAATTGGAACGAAATCGCCAATAGATAAGACCATTTTACAATTTGGGCCCAAGTTAGAAGCAGAGCCTAAGGTGTAAATTATCGATAGTCCATATCTCGGAAACTAAAAGAGATAATGCAATTTGGCAACCGGCAATGTAAGTAGCATGCCGAATATTACTTGGAATGTGAATTGGAACGAAATCGCCAATAGATAAGACCATTTTACAATTTGGGCCCAAGTTAGAAGCAGAGCCTAAGGTGTAAATTATCGATAGTCCATATCTCGGAAACTATAAGAGATAATGCAATTTGGCAACCGGCAATGTAATTAGCATGCCGAATATTACTTGGAATGTGAATTGGAACGAAATCGCCAATAGATAAGACCATTTTACAATTTGGGCCCAAGTTAGAAGCAGAGCCTAAGGTGTAAATTATCGATAGTCCATATCTCGGAAACTATAAGAGATAATGCAATTTGGCAACCGGCAATGTAATTAGCATGCCGAATATTACTTGGAGTGCGAATTGGAACGAAATCGCCAATAGGTAAGACCATTTTACAATTTGGGCCCAAGTTAGAAGCAGAGCCTAAGGTGTAAATTATCGATAGTCCATATCTCGGAAACTATAAGAGATAATGCAATTTGGCAACCGGCAATATAATTAGCATGCCGAGTATTGCTTGGAATGTGAATTCGAACGAAATCGCCAATAGATAAGACCATTTTACAATTTGGGCCCAAGTTAGAAGCAGAGCCTAAGGTGTAAATTATCGATAGTAAATATCTCGGAAACTATAAGAGATAATGCAATTTGGCACCCGGCAATGTAATTAGCATGCCGAATATTACTTGGAATGTGAATTGGAACGAAATCGCCAATAGATAAGACCATTTTACAATTTGGGCCCAAGTTAGAAGCAGAGCCTAAGGCGTAAATTATCGATAGTACATATCTCGGAAACTATAAGAGATAATGCAATTTGGCAACCGGCAATGTAATTAGCATGCCGAATATTACTTGGAATGTGAATTGGAACGAAATCGCCAATAGATAAGACCATTTTACAATTTGGGCCCAACTTAGAAGCAGAGCCTAAGGTGTAAATTATCGATAGTCCATATCTCGGAAACTATAAGAGATAATGCAATTTGGCAACCGGCAATGTAATTAGCATGCCGAATATTACTTGGAATGTGAATTGGAACGAGATCGCCAATAGATAAGACCATTTTACAATTTGGGCCCAAGTTAGAAGCAGAGCCTAAGGTGTAAATTATTGATAGTCCATATCTCGGAAACTATAAGAGATAATTCAATTTCGCAACCGGCAATGTAATTAGCATGCCGAATGTCACTTGGAATGTGAATTGGGACGAAATCGCCAATAGATAAGACCATTTTACAATTTGGGCCAAGTTAGAAGCAGAGCCTAAGGTGTAAATTATCGATAGTCCATATCTCGGAAACTATAAGAGATAATGCAATTTGGCACCCGGCAATGTAATTAGCATGCCGAATATTACTTGGAATGTGAATTGGAACGAAATCGCCAATAGATAAGACCATTTTACAATTTGGGCCCAAGTTAGAAGCAGAGCCTAAGGTGTAAATTATCGATAGTCCATATCTCGGAAAATATAAGAGATAATGCAATTTGGCAACCGGCAATGTAATTAGCATGCCGAATATTACTTGGAATGTGAATTGGAACGAAATCGCCAATAGATAAGACCATTTTACAATTTGGGCCCAAGTTAGAAGCAGAGCCTAAGGTGTAAATTATCGATAGTCCATATCTCGGAAACTATAAGAGATAATGCAATTTGGCAACCGGCAATGTAATTAGCATGCCGAATATTACTTGGAATGTGAATTGGAACGAAATCGCCAATAGATAAGACCATTTTACAATTTGGGCCCAAGTTAGAAGCAGAGCCTAAGGTGTAAATTATTGATAGTCCATATCTCGGAAACTATAAGAGATAATGCAATTTCGCAACCGGCAATGTAATTAGCATGCCGAATGTCACTTGGAATGTGAATTGGGACGAAATCGCTAATAGATAAGACCATTTTACAATTTGGGCCCAAGTTAGAAGCAGAGCCTAAGGTGTAAATTATCGATAGTCCATATCTCGGAAACTATAAGAGATAATGCAATTTGGCAACCGGCAATGTAATTAGCATGCCGAATTTTACTTGGAATGTGAATTGGAACGAAGTCGCCAATAGATAAGACCATTTTACAATTTGGGCCCAAGTTAGAAGCAGAGACTAAGATGTAAATTATCGATAGTCCATATCTCGGAAACTATAAGAGATAATGCAATTTGGCAACCGGCAATGTAATTAGCATGCCGAATATTACTTGGAATGTGAATTGGAACGAAATCGCCAATAGATAAGACCATTTTACAATTTGGGCCCAAGTTAGAAGCAGAGCCTAAGGTGTAAATTATCGATAGTCCATATCTCGGAAACTATAAGAGATAATTCAATTTGGCAACCGGCAATGTAATTAGCATGCCGGATATTACTTGGAATGTGAATTGGAACGAAATCGCCAATAGATAAGACCATTTTACAATTTGGGCCCAAGTTAGAAGCAGAGCCTAAGGTGTAAATTATCGATAGTCCATATCTCGGAAACTATAAGAGATAATGCAATTTGGCAACCGGCAATGTAATTAGCATGCCGAATATTACTTGGAATGTGAATTGGAACGAAATCGCCAATAGATAAGACGATTTTACAATTTGGGCCCAAGTTAGAAGCAGAGCCTAAGATGTAAATTATCGATAGTCCATATCTCGGAAACTATAAGAGATAATGCAATTTGGCAATCGGCAATGTAATTAGCATGCCGAATATTACTTGGAATGTGAATTGGAACGAAATCGCCAATAGATAAGACCATTTTACAATTTGGGCCCAAGTTAGAAGCAGAGCCTAAGGTGTAAATTATCGATAGTCCATATCTCGGAAACTATAAGAGATGATGCAATTTGGCAACCGGCAATGTAATTAGCATGCCGAATATTACTTGGAATGTGAATTTTAACGAAATCGCCAATAGGTAAGACCATTTTACAATTTGGGCCCAAGTTAGAAGCAGAGCCTAAGGTGTAAATTATCGATAGTCCATATCTCGGAAACTATAAGAGATAATTCAATTTGGCAACCGGCAATGTAATTAGCATGCCGGATATTACTTGGAATGTGAATTGGAACGAAATCGCCAATAGATAAGAACATTTTACAATTTGGGCCCAAGTTAGAAGCAGAGCCTAAGGTGTAAATTACCGATAGTCCATATCTCGGAAACTATAAGAGATAATGCAATTTGGCAACCGGCAATGTAATTAGCATGCCGAATATTACTTGGAATGTGAATTGGAACGAAAACGCCAATAGATAAGACCATTTTACAATTTGGGCCCAAGTTAGAAGCAGAGCCTAAGGTGTAAATTATCGATAGTCCATATCTCGGAAACTATAAGAGATAATGCAATTTGGCAACCGGCAATGTAATTAGCATGCCGAATATTACTTGGAATGTGAATTGGAACGAAATCGCCAATAGAGAAGACCATTTTACAATTTGGGCCCAAGTTAGAAGCAGAGCCTAAGGTGTAAATTATCGATAGTCCATATCTCGGAAACTATAAGAGAAAATGCAATTTGGCAACCGGCAATGTAATTAGCATGCCGAATATTACTTGGAATGTGAATTGGAACGAAATCGCCAATAGATAAGACCATTTTACAATTTGGGCCAAGTTAGAAGCAGAGCCTAAGGTGTAAATTATCGATAGTCCATATCTCGGAAACTATAAGAGATAATGCAATTTGGCACCCGGCAATGTAATTAGCATGCCGAATATTACTTGGAATGTGAATTGGAACGAAATCGCCAATAGATAAGACCATTTTACAATTTGGGCCCAAGTTAGAAGCAGAGCCTAAGGTGTAAATTATCGATAGTCCATATCTCGGAAAATATAAGAGATAATGCAATTTGGCAACCGGCAATGTAATTAGCATGCCGAATATTACTTGGAATGTGAATTGGAACGAAATCGCCAATAGATAAGACCATTTTACAATTTGGGCCCAAGTTAGAAGCAGAGCCTAAGGTGTAAATTATCGATAGTCCATATCTCGGAAACTATAAGAGATAATGCAATTTGGCAACCGGCAATGTAATTAGCATGCCGAATATTACTTGGAATGTGAATTGGAACGAAATCGCCAATAGATAAGACCATTTTACAATTTGGGCCCAAGTTAGAAGCAGAGCCTAAGGTGTAAATTATTGATAGTCCATATCTCGGAAACTATAAGAGATAATGCAATTTCGCAACCGGCAATGTAATTAGCATGCCGAATGTCACTTGGAATGTGAATTGGGACGAAATCGCCAATAGATAAGACCATTTTACAATTTGGGCCCAAGTTAGAAGCAGAGCCTAAGGTGTAAATTATCGATAGTCCATATCTCGGAAACTATAAGAGATAATGCAATTTGGCAACCGGCAATGTAATTAGCATGCCGAATTTTACTTGGAATGTGAATTGGAACGAAGTCGCCAATAGATAAGACCATTTTACAATTTGGGCCCAAGTTAGAAGCAGAGCCTAAGATGTAAATTATCGATAGTCCATATCTCGGAAACTATAAGAGATAATGCAATTTGGCAACCGGCAATGTAATTAGCATGCCGAATATTACTTGGAATGTGAATTGGAACGAAATCGCCAATAGATAAGACCATTTTACAATTTGGGCCCAAGTTAGAAGCAGAGCCTAAGGTGTAAATTATCGATAGTCCATATCTCGGAAACTATAAGAGATAATTCAATTTGGCAACCGGCAATGTAATTAGCATGCCGGATATTACTTGGAATGTGAATTGGAACGAAATCGCCAATAGATAAGACCATTTTACAATTTGGGCCCAAGTTAGAAGCAGAGCCTAAGGTGTAAATTATCGATAGTCCATATCTCGGAAACTATAAGAGATAATGCAATTTGGCAACCGGCAATGTAATTAGCATGCCGAATATTACTTGGAATGTGAATTGGAACGAAATCGCCAATAGATAAGACGATTTTACAATTTGGGCCCAAGTTAGAAGCAGAGCCTAAGATGTAAATTATCGATAGTCCATATCTCGGAAACTATAAGAGATAATGCAATTTGGCAATCGGCAATGTAATTAGCATGCCGAATATTACTTGGAATGTGAATTGGAACGAAATCGCCAATAGATAAGACCATTTTACAATTTGGGCCCAAGTTAGAAGCAGAGCCTAAGGTGTAAATTATCGATAGTCCATATCTCGGAAACTATAAGAGATGATGCAATTTGGCAACCGGCAATGTAATTAGCATGCCGAATATTACTTGGAATGTGAATTGGAACGAAAACGCCAATAGATAAGACCATTTTACAATTTGGGCCCAAGTTAGAAGCAGAGCCTAAGGTGTAAATTATCGATAGTCCATATCTCGGAAACTATAAGAGATAATGCAATTTGGCAACCGGCAATGTAATTAGCATGCCGAATATTACTTGGAATGTGAATTGGAACGAAATCGCCAATAGAGAAGACCATTTTACAATTTGGGCCCAAGTTAGAAGCAGAGCCTAAGGTGTAAATTATCGATAGTCCATATCTCGGAAACTATAAGAGAAAATGCAATTTGGCAACCGGCAATGTAATTAGCATGCCAAATATTACTTGGAATGTGAATTGGAACGAAAACGCCAATAGATAAGACCATTTTACAATTTGGGCCCAAGTTAGAAGCAGAGCCTAAGGTGTAAATTATCGATAGTCCATATCTCGGAAACTATAAGAGATAATGCAATTTGGCAACCGGCAATGTAATTAGCATGCCGAATATTACTTGGAATGTGAATTGGAACGAAATCGCCAATAGATAAGGCCATTTTACAATTTGGGCCCAAATTAGAAGCAGAGCCTAAGGTGTAAATTATCGATAGTCCATATCTCGGAAACTATAAGAGATAATGCAATTTGGCACCCGGCAATGTAATTAGCATGCCGAATATTACTTGGAATGTGAATTGGAACGAAATCGCCAATAGATAAGACCATTTTACAATTTGGGCCAAGTTAGAAGCAGAGCCTAAGGTGTAAATTATCGATAGTCCATATCTCGGAAACTATAAGAGATAATGCAATTTGGCACCCGGCAATGTAATTAGCATGCCGAATATTACTTGGAATGTGAATTGGAACGAAATCGCCAATAGATAAGACCATTTTACAATTTGGGCCCAAGTTAGAAGCAGAGCCTAAGGTGTAAATTATCGATAGTCCATATCTCGGAAAATATAAGAGATAATGCAATTTGGCAACCGGCAATGTAATTAGCATGCCGAATATTACTTGGAATGTGAATTGGAACGAAATCGCCAATAGATAAGACCATTTTACAATTTGGGCCCAAGTTAGAAGCAGAGCCTAAGGTGTAAATTATCGATAGTCCATATCTCGGAAACTATAAGAGATAATGCAATTTGGCAACCGGCAATGTAATTAGCATGCCGAATATTACTTGGAATGTGAATTGGAACGAAATCGCCAATAGATAAGACCATTTTACAATTTGGGCCCAAGTTAGAAGCAGAGCCTAAGGTGTAAATTATTGATAGTCCATATCTCGGAAACTATAAGAGATAATGCAATTTCGCAACCGGCAATGTAATTAGCATGCCGAATGTCACTTGGAATGTGAATTGGGACGAAATCGCCAATAGATAAGACCATTTTACAATTTGGGCCCAAGTTAGAAGCAGAGCCTAAGGTGTAAATTATCGATAGTCCATATCTCGGAAACTATAAGAGATAATGCAATTTGGCAACCGGCAATGTAATTAGCATGCCGAATTTTACTTGGAATGTGAATTGGAACGAAGTCGCCAATAGATAAGACCATTTTACAATTTGGGCCCAAGTTAGAAGCAGAGCCTAAGATGTAAATTATCGATAGTCCATATCTCGGAAACTATAAGAGATAATGCAATTTGGCAACCGGCAATGTAATTAGCATGCCGAATATTACTTGGAATGTGAATTGGAACGAAATCGCCAATAGATAAGACCATTTTACAATTTGGGCCCAAGTTAGAAGCAGAGCCTAAGGTGTAAATTATCGATAGTCCATATCTCGGAAACTATAAGAGATAATTCAATTTGGCAACCGGCAATGTAATTAGCATGCCGGATATTACTTGGAATGTGAATTGGAACGAAATCGCCAATAGATAAGACCATTTTACAATTTGGGCCCAAGTTAGAAGCAGAGCCTAAGGTGTAAATTATCGATAGTCCATATCTCGGAAACTATAAGAGATAATGCAATTTGGCAACCGGCAATGTAATTAGCATGCCGAATATTACTTGGAATGTGAATTGGAACGAAATCGCCAATAGATAAGGCGATTTTACAATTTGGGCCCAAGTTAGAAGCAGAGCCTAAGATGTAAATTATCGATAGTCCATATCTCGGAAACTATAAGAGATAATGCAATTTGGCAATCGGCAATGTAATTAGCATGCCGAATATTACTTGGAATGTGAATTGGAACGAAATCGCCAATAGATAAGACCATTTTACAATTTGGGCCCAAGTTAGAAGCAGAGCCTAAGGTGTAAATTATCGATAGTCCATATCTCGGAAACTATAAGAGATGATGCAATTTGGCAACCGGCAATGTAATTAGCATGCCGAATATTACTTGGAATGTGAATTTTAACGAAATCGCCAATAGGTAAGACCATTTTACAATTTGGGCCCAAGTTAGAAGCAGAGCCTAAGGTGTAAATTATCGATAGTCCATATCTCGGAAACTATAAGAGATAATTCAATTTGGCAACCGGCAATGTAATTAGCATGCCGGATATTACTTGGAATGTGAATTGGAACGAAATCGCCAATAGATAAGAACATTTTACAATTTGGGCCCAAGTTAGAAGCAGAGCCTAAGGTGTAAATTACCGATAGTCCATATCTCGGAAACTATAAGAGATAATGCAATTTGGCAACCGGCAATGTAATTAGCATGCCGAATATTACTTGGAATGTGAATTGGAACGAAAACGCCAATAGATAAGACCATTTTACAATTTGGGCCCAAGTTAGAAGCAGAGCCTAAGGTGTAAATTATCGATAGTCCATATCTCGGAAACTATAAGAGATAATGCAATTTGGCAACCGGCAATGTAATTAGCATGCCGAATATTACTTGGAATGTGAATTGGAACGAAATCGCCAATAGAGAAGACCATTTTACAATTTGGGCCCAAGTTAGAAGCAGAGCCTAAGGTGTAAATTATCGATAGTCCATATCTCGGAAACTATAAGAGATAATGCAATTTGGCAACCGGCAATGTAATTAGCATGCCAAATATTACTTGGAATGTGAATTGGAACGAAAACGCCAATAGATAAGACCATTTTACAATTTGGGCCCAAGTTAGAAGCAGAGCCTAAGGTGTAAATTATCGATAGTCCATATCTCGGAAACTATAAGAGATAATGCAATTTGGCAACCGGCAATGTAATTAGCATGCCGAATATTACTTGGAATGTGAATTGGAACGAAATCGCCAATAGATAAGACCATTTTACAATTTGGGCCCAAATTAGAAGCAGAGCCTAAGGTGTAAATTATCGATAGTCCATATCTCGGAAACTATAAGAGATAATGCAATTTGGCAACCGGCAATGTAATTAGCATGCCGAATATTACTTGGAATGTGAATTGGAACGAAATCGCCAATAGATAAGACCATTTTACAATTTGGGCCCAAGTTAGAAGCAGAGCCTAAGGTGTAAATTATTGATAGTCCATATCTCGGAAACTATAAGAGATAATGCAATTTCGCAACCGGCAATGTAATTAGCATGCCGAATATTACTTGGAGTGTGAATTGGAACGAAATCGCCAATAGATAAGACCATTTTACAATTTGGGCCCAAGTTAGAAGCAGAGCCTAAGGTGTAAATTATCGATAGTCCATATCTCGGAAACTATAAGAGATAATGCAATTTGGCAACCGGCAATGTAATTAGCATGGCGAATATTACTTGGAATGTGAATTGGAACGAAATCGCCAATAGATGAGACCATTTTACAATTTGGGCCCAAGTTAGAAGCAGAGCCTAAGGTGTAAATTATCGATAGTCCATATCTCGGAAACTATAAGAGATAATGCAATTTGGCAACCGGCAATGTAATTAGCATGCCGAGTATTACTTGGAATGTGAATTGGAACGAAATCGCCAATAGATAAGACCATTTTACAATTTGGGCCCAAGTTAGTAGCAGAGCCTAAGGTGTAAATTATCGATAGTCCATATCTCGGAAACTATAAGAGATAATGCAATTTGGCAACCGGCAATGTAATTAGCATGCCGAATATTACTTGGAATGTGAATTGGAACGAAATCGCCAATAGATAAGACCATTTAACAATTTGGGCCCAAGTTAGAAGCAGAGCCTAAGGTGTAAATTATCGATAGTCCATATCTCGGAAACTATAAGAGATAATGCAATTTGGCAACCGGCAATGTAATTAGCATGCCGAATGTTACTTGGAATGTGAATTGGAACGAAATCGCCAATAGAGAAGACCATTTTACAATTTGGGCCCAAGTTAGAAGCAGAGCCTAAGGTGTAAATTATCGATAGTCCATATCTCGGAAACTATAAGAGATAATGCAATTTGGCAACCGGCAATGTAATTAGCATGCCGAATATTACTTGGAATGTGAATTGGAACGAAAACGCCAATAAATAAGACCATTTTACAATTTGGGCCCAAGTTAGAAGCAGAGCCTAAGGTGTAAATTATCGATAGTCCATATCTCGGAAACTATAAGAGATAATGCAATTTGGCAACCGGCAATGTAATTAGCATGCCGAATATTACTTGGAATGTGAATTGGAACGAAATCGCCAATAGATAAGACCATTTTACAATTTGGGCCCAAGTTAGAAGCAGAGCCTAAGGTGTAAATTATCGATAGTCCATATCTCGGAAACTATAAGAGATAATGCAATTTGGCAACCGGCAATGTAATTAGCATGCCGAATATTACTTGGAATGTGAATTGGAACGAAAACGCCAATAGATAAGACCTTTTTACAATTTGGGCCCAAGTTAGAAGCAGAGCCTAAAATGTAAATCATCGATAGTCCATATCTCGGAAACTATAAGAGATAATGCAATTTGGCAACCGGCAATGTAATTAGCATGCCGAATATTACTTGGAATGTGAATTGGAACGAAATCGCCAATAGATAAGACCATTTTACAATTTGGGCCCAAGTTAGAAGCAGAGCCTAAGGTGTAAATTATCGATAGTCCATATCTCGGAAACTATAAGAGATAATGCAATTTGGCAACCGGCAATGTAATTAGCATGCCGAATATTACTTGGAATGTGAATTGGAACGAAATCGCCAATAGATAAGACCATTTTACAATTTGGGCCCAAGTTAGAAGCAGAGCCTAAGGTGTAAATTATTGATAGTCCATATCTCGGAAACTATAAGAGATAATGCAATTTCGCAACCGGCAATGTAATTAGCATGCCGAATATTACTTGGAGTGTGAATTGGAACGAAATCGCCAATAGATAAGACCATTTTACAATTTGGGCCCAAGTTAGAAGCAGAGCCTAAGGTGTAAATTATCGATAGTCCATATCTCGGAAACTATAAGAGATAATGCAATTTGGCAACCGGCAATGTAATTAGCATGCCGAATATTACTTGGAATGTGAATTGGAACGAAATCGCCAATAGATAAGACCATTTTACAATTTGGGCCCAAGTTAGAAGCAGAGCCTAAGGTGTAAATTATCGATAGTCCATATCTCGGAAACTATAAGAGATAATGCAATTTGGCAACCGGCAATGTAATTAGCATGCCGAGTATTACTTGGAATGTGAATTGGAACGAAATCGCCAATAGATAAGACCATTTTACAATTTGGGCCCAAGTTAGAAGCAGAGCCTAAGGTGTAAATTATCGATAGTCCATATCTCGGAAACTATAAGAGATAATGCAATTTGGCAACCGGCAATGTAATTAGCATGCCGAATATTACTTGGAATGTGAATTGGAACGAAATCGCCAATAGATAAGACCATTTTACAATTTGGGCACAAGTTAGAAGCAGAGCCTAAGGTGTAAATTATTGATAGTCCATATCTCGGAAACTATAAGAGATAATGCAGTTTCGCAATCGGCAATGTAATTAGCATGCCGAATATCACTTGGAATGTGAATTGGGACGAAATCGCCAATAGATAAGACCATTTTACAATTTGGGCCCAAGTTAGAAGCAGAGCCTAAGGTGTAAATTATCGATAGTCCATATCTCGGAAACTATAAGAGATAATGCAATTTGGCAACCGGCAATGTAATTAGCATGCCGAATATTACTTGGAATGTGAATTGGAACGAAATCGCCAATAGATAAGACCATTTTACAATTTGGGCCCAAGTTAGAAGCAGAGCCTAAGGTGTAAATTATCGATAGTCCATATCTCGGAAACTATAAGAGATAATGCAATTTGGCAACCGGCAATGTAATTAGCATGCCGAATATTACTTGGAATGTGAATTGGAACGAAATCGCCAATAGATAAGACCATTTTACAATTTGGGCCCAAGTTAGAAGCAGAGCCTAAGGTGTAAATTATTGATAGTCCATATCTCGGAAACTATAAGAGATAATGCAATTTCGCAACCGGCAATGTAATTAGCATGCCGAATATTACTTGGAGTGCGAATTGGAACGAAATCGCCAATAGGTAAGACCATTTTACAATTTGGGCCCAAGTTAGAAGCAGAGCCTAAGGTGTAAATTATCGATAGTCCATATCTCGGAAACTATAAGAGATAATGCAATTTGGCAACCGGCAATGTAATTAGCATGCCGAATATTACTTGGAATGTGAATTGGAACGAAATCGCCAATAGATAAGACCATTTTACAATTTGGGCCCAAGTTAGAAGCAGAGCCTAAGGTGTAAATTATCGATAGTCCATATCTCGGAAACTATAAGAGATAATGCAATTTGGCAACCGGCAATGTAATTAGCATGCCGAATATTACTTGGAATGCGAATTGTAACGAAATCGCCAATAGATAAGACCATTTTACAATTTGGGCCCAAGTTAGAAGCAGAGCCTAAGGTGTAAATTATCGATAGTCCATATCTCGGAAACTATAAGGGATAATGCAATTTGGCAAACGGCAATGTAATTAGCATGCCGAATATTACTTGGAATGTGAATTGGAACGAAATCGAAAATAGATAAGACCATTTTACAATTTGGGCCCAAGTTAGAAGCAGAGCCTAAGGTGTAAATTATTGATAGTCCATATCTCGGAAACTATGAGAGATAATGCAATTTCGAAACCGGCAATGTAATTAGCATGCTGAATATCACTTGGAATGTGAATTGGGACGAAATCGCCAATAGATAAGACCATTTTACAATTTGGGCCCAAGTTAGAAGCAGAGCCTAAGGTGTAAATTATCGATAGTCCATATCTCGGAAACTATAAGAGATAATGCAATTTGGCAACCGGCAATGTAATTAGCATGCCGAATATTACTTGGAATGTGAATTGGAACGAAATCGCCAATAGATAAGACCATTTTACAATTTGGGCCCAAGTTAGAAGCAGAGCCTAAGGTGTAAATTATCGATAGTCCATATCTCGGAAACTATAAGAGATAATGCAATTTGGCAACCGGCAATGTAATTAGCATGCCGAATATAACTTGGAATGTGAATTGGAACGAAATCGCCAATAGGTAAGACCATTTTACAATTTGGGCCCAAGTTAGAAGCAGAGCCTAAGGTGTAAATTATCGATAGTCCATATCTCGGAAACTATAAGAGATAATTCAATTTGGCAACCGGCAATGTAATTAGCATGCCGAATATTACTTGGAATGTGAATTGGAACGAAATCGCCAATAGATAAGACCATTTTACAATTTGGGCCCAAGTTAGAAGCAGAGCCTAAGGTGTAAATTATCGATAGTCCATATCTCGGAAACTATAAGAGATAATGCAATTTGGCAAACGGCAATGTAATTAGCATGCCGAATATTACTTGGAATGTGAATTGGAACGAAATCGCCAATAGATAAGACCATTTAAAATTTGGGAGCAAGTTAGAAGCAGAGCCTAAGGTGTAAATTATCGATAGTCCATATCTCGGAAACTATAAGAGATAATGCAATTTGGCAACCGGCAATGTAATTAGCATGCCGAATATTACTTGGAATGTGAATTGGAACGAAATCGCCAATAGATAAGACCATTTTACAATTTGGGCCCAAGTTAGAAGCAGAGCCTATGGTGTAAATTATCGATAGTCCATATCTCGGAAACTATAAGAGATAATGCAATTTGGCAACCGGCAATGTAATTAGCAGGCCGAATATTACTTGGAATGTGAATTGGAACGAAATCGCCAATAGATAAGACCATTTTACAATTTGGGCCCAAGTTAGAAGCAGAGCCTAAGGTGTAAATTATCGATAGTCCATATCTCGGAAACTATAAGAGATAATGCAATTTGGCAACCGGCAATGTAATTAGCATGCCGAATATTACTTGGAATGTGAATTGCAACTAAATCGCCAATAGATAAGACCATTTTACAATTTGGGCCCAAGTTAGAAGCAGAGCCTAAGGTGTAAATTATCGATAGTCCATATCTCGGAAACTATAAGAGATAATGCAATTTGGCAACCGGCAATGTAATTAGCATGCCGAATATTATTTGGAATGTGAATTGGAACGAAATCGCCAATAGATAAGACCATTTTACAATTTGGGCCCAAGTTAGAAGCAGAGCCTAAGGTGTAAATTATCGATAGTCCATATCTCGGAAACTATAAGAGATAATGCAATTTGGCAACCGGCAATGTAATTAGCATGCCGAATATTACTTGGAATGTGAATTGGAACGAAATCGCCAATAGATAAGACCATTTTACAATTTGGGCCCAAGTTAGAAGCAGAGCCTAAGGTGTAAATTATCGATAGTCCATATCTCGGAAACTATAAGAGATAATGCAATTTGGCAACCGGCAATGTAATTAGCATGCCGAATATTACTTGGAATGTGAATTGGAACGAAATCGCCAATAGATAAGACCATTTTACAATTTGGGCCCAAGTTAGAAGCAGAGCCTAAGGTGTAAATTATCGATAGTCCATATCTCGGAAACTATAAGAGATAATGCAATTTGGCAACCGGCAATGTAATTAGCATGCCGAATATTACTTGGAATGTGAATTGGGACGAAATCGCCAATAGATAAGACCATTTTACAATTTGGGCCCAAGTTAGAAGCAGAGCCTAAGGTGTAAATTATCGATAGTCCATATCTCGGAAACTATAAGAGATAATGCAATTTGGCAACCGGCAATGTAATTAGCATGCCGAATATTACTTGGAATGTGAATTGGAACGAAATCGCCAATAGATAAGACCATTTTACAATTTGGACCCAAGTTAGAAGCAGAGCCTAAGGTGTAAATTATCGATAGTCCATATCTCGGAAACTATAAGAGATAATGCAATTTGGCAACCGGCAATGTAATTAGCATGCCGAATATTACTTGGAATGTGAATTGGAACGAAATCGCCAATAGGTAAGACCATTTTACAATTTGGGCCCAAGTTAGAAGCAGAGCCTAAGGTGTAAATTATCGATAGTCCATATCTCGGAAACTATAAGAGATAATTCAATTTGGCAACCGGCAATGAAATTAGCATGCCGAATATTACTTGGAATGTGAATTGGAACGAAATCGCCAATAGATAAGACCATTTTACAATTTGGGCCCAAGTTAGAAGCAGAGCCTAAGGTGTAAATTATCGATAGTCCATATCTCGGAAACTATAAGAGATAATGCAATTTGGCAACCGGTAATGTAATTAGCATGCCGAATATTACTTGGAATGTGAATTGGAACGAAATCGCCAATGGATAAGACCATTTTACAATTTGGGCCCAAGTTAGAAGCAGAGCCTAAGGTGTAAATTATCGATAGTCCATATCTCGGAAACTATAAGAGATAATGCAATTTGGCAACCGGCAATGTAATTAGCATGCCGAATATTACTTGGAATGTGAATTGGAACGAAATCGCCAATAGATAAGACCATTTTACAATTTGGGCCCAAGTTAGAAGCAGAGCCTAAGGTGTAAATTATCGATAGTCCATATCTCGGAAACTATAAGAGATAATGCAATTTGGCAACCGGCAATGTAATTAGCATGCCGAATATTACTTGGAATGTGAATTGGAACGAAATCGCCAATTGATAAGACCATTTTACAATTTGGGCCCAAGTTAGAAGCAGAGCCTAAGGTGTAAATTATTGATAGTCCATATCTCGGAAACTATAAGAGATAATGCAATTTCGCAACCGGCAATGTAATTAGCATGCCGAATATCACTTGGAATGTGAATTGGGACGAAATCGCCAATAGAAAAGACCATTTTACAATTTGGGCCCAAGTTAGAAGCAGAGCCTAAGGTGTAAATTATCGATAGTCCATATCTCGGAAACTATAAGAGATAATGCAATTTGGCAACCGGCAATGTAATTAGCATGCCGAATATTACTTGGAGTGTGAATTGGAACGAAATCGCCAATAGATAAGACCATTTTACAATTTGGGCCCAAGTTAGAAGCAGAGCCTAAGGTGTAAATTATCGATAGTCCATATCTCGGAAACTATAAGAGATAATGCAATTTGGCAACCGGCAATGTAATTAGCATGCCGAATATTACTTGGAATGTGAATTGGAACGAAATCACCAATAGATAAGACCAGTTTACAATTTGGGCCCAAGTTAGAAGCAGAGCCTAAGGTGTAAATTATCGATAGTCCATATCTCGGAAACTATAAGAGATAATGCAATTTGGCAACCGGCAATGTAATTAGCATGCCGAATATTACTTGGAATGTGAATTGGAACGAAATCGCCAATAGATAAGACCATTTTACAATTTGGGCCCAAGTTAGAAGCAGAGCCTAAGGTGTAAATTATCGATAGTCCATATCTCGGAAACTATAAGAGATAATGCAATTTGGCAACCGGCAATGTAATTAGCATGCCGAATATTACTTGGAATGTGAATTGCAACTAAATCGCCAATAGATAAGACCATTTTACAATTTGGGCCCAAGTTAGAAGCAGAGCCTAAGGTGTAAATTATCGATAGTCCATATCTCGGAAACTATAAGAGATAATGCAATTTGGCAACCGGCAATGTAATTAGCATGCCGAATATTATTTGGAATGTGAATTGGAACGAAATCGCCAATAGATAAGACCATTTTACAATTTGGGCCCAAGTTAGAAGCAGAGCCTAAGGTGTAAATTATCGATAGTCCATATCTCGGAAACTATAAGAGATAATGCAATTTGGCAACCGGCAATGTAATTAGCATGCCGAATATTACTTGGAATGTGAATTGGAACGAAATCGCCAATAGATAAGACCATTTTACAATTTGGGCCCAAGTTAGAAGCAGAGCCTAAGGTGTAAATTATCGATAGTCCATATCTCGGAAACTATAAGAGATAATGCAATTTGGCAACCGGCAATGTAATTAGCATGCCGAATATTACTTGGAATGTGAATTGGAACGAAATCGCCAATAGATAAGACCATTTTACAATTTGGGCCCAAGTTAGAAGCAGAGCCTAAGGTGTAAATTATCGATAGTCCATATCTCGGAAACTATAAGAGATAATGCAATTTGGCAACCGGCAATGCAATTAGCATGCCGAATATTACTTGGAATGTGAATTGGAACGAAATCGCCAATTGATAAGACCATTTTACAATTTGGGCCCAAGTTAGAAGCAGAGCCTAAGGTGTAAATTATTGATAGTCCATATCTCGGAAACTATAAGAGATAATGCAATTTCGCAACCGGCAATGTAATTAGCATGCCGAATATCACTTGGAATGTGAATTGGGACGAAATCGCCAATAGATAAGACCATTTTACAATTTGGGCCCAAGTTAGAAGCAGAGCCTAAGGTGTAAATTATCGATAGTCCATATCTCGGAAACTATAAGAGATAATGCAATTTGGCAACCGGCAATGTAATTAGCATGCCGAATATTACTTGGAATGTGAATTGGAACGAAATCGCCAATAGATAAGACCATTTTACAATTTGGGCCCAAGTTAGAAGCAGAGCCTAAGGTGTAAATTATCGATAGTCCATATCTCGCAAACTATAAGAGATAATGCAATTTCGCAACCGGCAATGTAATTAGCATGCCGAATATCACTTGGAATGTGAATTGGGACGAAATCGCCAATAGATAAGACCATTTTACAATTTGGGCCCAAGTTAGAAGCAGAGCCTAAGGTGTAAATTATCGATAGTCCATATCTCGGAAACTATAAGAGATAATGCAATTTGGCAACCGGCAATGTAATTAGCATGCCGAATATTACTTGGAATGTGAATTGGAACGAAATCGCCAATAGGTAAGACCATTTTACAATTTGGGCCCAAGTTAGAAGCAGAGCCTAAGGTGTAAATTATCGATAGTCCATATCTCGGAAACTATAAGAGATAATTCAATTTGGCAACCGGCAATGTAATTAGCATGCCGAATATTACTTGGAATGTGAATTGGAACGAAATCGCCAATAGATAAGACCATTTTACAATTTGGGCCCAAGTTAGAAGCAGAGCCTAAGGTGTAAATTATCGATAGTCCATATCTCGGAAACTATAAGAGATAATGCAATTTGGCAACCGGTAATGTAATTAGCATGCCGAATATTACTTGGAATGTGAATTGGAACGAAATCGCCAATGGATAAGACCATTTTACAATTTGGGCCCAAGTTAGAAGCAGAGCCTAAGGTGTAAATTATCGATAGTCCATATCTCGGAAACTATAAGAGATAATGCAATTTGGCAACCGGCAATGTAATTAGCATGCCGAATATTACTTGGAATGTGAATTGGAACGAAATCGCCAATAGATAAGACCATTTTACAATTTGGGCCCAAGTTAGAAGCAGAGCCTAAGGTGTAAATTATCGATAGTCCATTTCTTGGAAACTATAAGAGATAATGCAATTTGGCAACCGGCAATGTAGTTAGCATGCCGAATATTACTTGGAATGTGAATTGCAACTAAATCGCCAATAGATAAGACCATTTTACAATTTGGGCCCAAGTTAGAAGCAGAGAATAAGGTGTAAATGATCGATAGTCCATATCTCGGAAACTATAAGAGATAATGCAATTTAGCAACCGGCAATGTAGTTAGCATGCCGAATATTACTTGGAATGTGAATTGCAACTAAATCGCCAATAGATAAGACCATTTTACAATTTGGGCCCAAGTTAGAAGCAGAGCCTAAGGTGTAAATTATCGATAGTCCATATCTCGGAAACTATAAGAGATAATGCAATTTAGCAACCGGCAATGTAATTAGCATGCCGAATATTACTTGGAATGTGAATTGGAATGAAATCGCCAATAGATAAGACCATTTTACAATTTGGGCCCAAGTTAGAAGCAGAGCCTAAGGTGTAAATTATCGATAGTCCATATCTCGGAAACTATAAGAGATAATGCAATTTGGCAACCGGCAATGTAATTAGCATGCCGAATATTACTTGGAATGTGAATTGGAACTAAATCGCCAATAGATAAGACCATTTTACAATTTGGGCCCAAGTTAGAAGCAGAGAATAAGGTGTAAATGATCGATAGTCCATATCTCGGAAACTATAAGAGATAATGCAATTTAGCAACCGGCAATGTAGTTAGCATGCCGAATATTACTTGGAATGTGAATTGCAACTAAATCGCCAATAGATAAGACCATTTTACAATTTGGGCCCAAGTTAGAAGCAGAGCCTAAGGTGTAAATTATCGATAGTCCATATCTCGGAAACTATAAGAGATAATGCAATTTAGCAACCGGCAATGTAATTAGCATGCCGAATATTACTTGGAATGTGAATTGGAACGAAATCGCCAATAGATAAGACCATTTTACAATTTGGGCCCAAGTTAGAAGCAGAGCCTAAGGTGTAAATTATCGATAGTCCATATCTCGGAAACTATAAGAGATAATGCAATTTGGCAACCGGCAATGTAATTAGCATGCCGAATATTACTTGGAATGTGAATTGGAACGAAATCGCCAATAGATAAGACCATTTTACAATTTGGGCCCAAGTTAGAAGCAGAGCCTAAGGTGTAAATTATTGAGAGTCCATATCTCGGAAACTATAGGAGATAATGCAATTTCGCAACCGGCAATGTAATTAGCATGCCGAATATTACTTGGAATGTGAATTGGAACGAAATCGCCAATAGATAAGACCATTTTACAATTTGGGCCCAAGTTAGAAGCAGAGCCTAAGGTGTAAATTATCGATAGTCCATATCTCGGAAACTATAAGAGATAATGCAATTTGGCAACCGGCAATGTAATTAGCATGCCGAATATTACTTGGAATGTGAATTGGAACGAAATCGCCAATAGATAAGACCATTTTACAATTTGGGCCCAAGTTAGAAGCAGAGCCTAAGGTGTAAATTATCGATAGTCCATATCTCGGAAACTATAAGAGATAATGCAATTTGGCAACCGGCAATGTAATTAGCATGCCGAATATTACTTGGAATGTGAATTGGAACGAAATCGCCAATTGATAAGACCATTTTACAATTTGGGCCCAAGTTAGAAGCAGAGCCTAAGGTGTAAATTATTGATAGTCCATATCTCGGAAACTATAAGAGATAATGCAATTTCGCAACCGGCAATGTAATTAGCATGCCGAATATCACTTGGAATGTGAATTGGGACGAAATCGCCAATAGATAAGACCATTTTACAATTTGGGCCCAAGTTAGAAGCAGAGCCTAAGGTGTAAATTATCGATAGTCCATATCTCGGAAACTATAAGAGATAATGCAATTTGGCAACCGGCAATGTAATTAGCATGCCGAATATTACTTGGAATGTGAATTGGAACGAAATCGCCAATAGATAAGACCATTTTACAATTTGGGCCCAAGTTAGAAGCAGAGCCTAAGGTGTAAATTATCGATAGTCCATATCTCGGAAACTATAAGAGATAATGCAATTTCGCAACCGGCAATGTAATTAGCATGCCGAATATCACTTGGAATGTGAATTGGGACGAAATCGCCAATAGATAAGACCATTTTACAATTTGGGCCCAAGTTAGAAGCAGAGCCTAAGGTGTAAATTATCGATAGTCCATATCTCGGAAACTATAAGAGATAATGCAATTTGGCAACCGGCAATGTAATTAGCATGCCGAATATCACTTGGAATGTGAATTGGGACGAAATCGCCAATAGATAAGACCATTTTACAATTTGGGCCCAAGTTAGAAGCAGAGCCTAAGGTGTAAATTATCGATAGTCCATATCTCGGAAACTATAAGAGATAATGCAATTTGGCAACCGGCAATGTAATTAGCATGCCGAATATTACTTGGAATGTGAATTGGAACGAAATCGCCAATAGATAAGACCATTTTACAATTTGGGCCCAAGTTAGAAGCAGAGCCTAAGGTGTAAATTATCGATAGTCCATATCTCGGAAACTATAAGAGATAATGCAATTTGGCAACCGGTAATGTAATTAGCATGCCGAATATTACTTGGAATGTGAATTGGAACGAAATCGCCAATGGATAAGACCATTTTACAATTTGGGCCCAAGTTAGAAGCAGAGCCTAAGGTGTAAATTATCGATAGTCCATATCTCGGAAACTATAAGAGATAATGCAATTTGGCAACCGGCAATGTAATTAGCATGCCGAATATTACTTGGAATGTGAATTGGAACGAAATCGCCAATAGATAAGACCATTTTACAATTTGGGCCCAAGTTAGAAGCAGAGCCTAAGGTGTAAATTATCGATAGTCCATTTCTTGGAAACTATAAGAGATAATGCAATTTGGCAACCGGCAATGTAATTAGCATGCCGAATATTACTTGGAATGTGAATTGGTACGAAATCGCCAATAGATAAGACCATTTTACAATTTGGGCCCAAGTTAGAAGCAGAGAATAAGGTGTAAATGATCGATAGTCCATATCTCGGAAACTATAAGAGATAATGCAATTTAGCAACCGGCAATGTAGTTAGCATGCCGAATATTACTTGGAATGTGAATTGCAACTAAATCGCCAATAGATAAGACCATTTTACAATTTGGGCCCAAGTTAGAAGCAGAGCCTAAGGTGTAAATTATCGATAGTCCATATCTCGGAAACTATAAGAGATAATGCAATTTAGCAACCGGCAATGTAATTAGCATGCCCAATATTACTTGGAATGTGAATTGGAACGAAATCGCCAATAGATAAGACCATTTTACAATTTGGGCCCAAGTTAGAAGCAGAGCCTAAGGTGTAAATTATCGATAGTCCATATCTCGGAAACTATAAGAGATAATGCAATTTGGCAACCGGCAATGTAATTAGCATGCCGAATATTACTTGGAATGTGAATTGGAACGAAATCGCCAATAGATAAGACCATTTTACAATTTGGGCCCAAGTTAGAAGCAGAGCCTAAGGTGTAAATTATTGAGAGTCCATATCTCGGAAACTATAGGAGATAATGCAATTTCGCAACCGGCAATGTAATTAGCATGCCGAATATCACTTGGAATGTGAATTGGGACGAAATCGCCAATAGAAAAGACCATTTTACAATTTGGGCCCAAGTTAGAAGCAGAGCCTAAGGTGTAAATTATCGATAGTCCATATCTCGGAAACTATAAGAGATAATGCAATTTGGCAACCGGCAATGTAATTAGCATGCCGAATATTACTTGGAATGTGAATTGGAACGAAATCACCAATAGATAAGACCAGTTTACAATTTGGGCCCAAGTTAGAAGCAGAGCCTAAGGTGTAAATTATCGATAGTCCATATCTCGGAAACTATAAGAGATAATGCAATTTGGCAACCGGCAATGTAATTAGCATGCCGAATATTACTTGGAATGTGAATTGGAACGAAATCGCCAATAGATAAGACCATTTTACAATTTGGGCCCAAGTTAGAAGCAGAGCCTAAGGTGTAAATTATCGATAGTCCATATCTCGGAAACTATAAGAGATAATGCAATTTGGCAACCGGCAATGTAATTAGCATGCCGAATATTACTTGGAATGTGAATTGCAACTAAATCGCCAATAGATAAGACCATTTTACAATTTGGGCCCAAGTTAGAAGCAGAGCCTAAGGTGTAAATTATCGATAGTCCATATCTCGGAAACTATAAGAGATAATGCAATTTGGCAACCGGCAATGTAATTAGCATGCCGAATATTATTTGGAATGTGAATTGGAACGAAATCGCCAATAGATAAGACCATTTTACAATTTGGGCCCAAGTTAGAAGCAGAGCCTAAGGTGTAAATTATCGATAGTCCATATCTCGGAAACTATAAGAGATAATGCAATTTGGCAACCGGCAATGTAATTAGCATGCCGAATATTACTTGGAATGTGAATTGGAACGAAATCGCCAATAGATAAGACCATTTTACAATTTGGGCCCAAGTTAGAAGCAGAGCCTAAGGTGTAAATTATCGATAGTCCATATCTCGGAAACTATAAGAGATAATGCAATTTGGCAACCGGCAATGTAATTAGTATGCCGAATATTACTTGGAATGTGAATTGGAACGAAATCGCCAATAGATAAGACCATTTTACAATTTGGGCCCAAGTTAGAAGCAGAGCCTAAGGTGTAAATTATCGACAGTCCATATCTCGGAAACTATAAGAGATAATGCAATTTGGCAACCGGCAATGTAATTAGCATGCCGAATATTACTTGGAATGTGAATTGGAACGAAATCGCCAATAGATAAGACCATTTTACAATTTGGGCCCAAGTTAGAAGCAGAGCCTAAGGTGTAAATTATTGATAGTCCATATCTCGGAAACTATAAGAGATAATGCAATTTCGCAACCGGCAATGTAATTAGCATGCCGAATATCACTTGGAATGTGAATTGGGACGAAATCGCCAATAGATAAGACCATTTTACAATTTGGGCCCAAGTTAGAAGCAGAGCCTAAGGTGTAAATTATCGATAGTCCATATCTCGGAAACTATAAGAGATAATGCAATTTGGCAACCGGCAATGTAATTAGCATGCCGAATATTACTTGGAATGTGAATTGGAACGAAATCGCCAATAGATAAGACCATTTTACAATTTGGGCCCAAGTTAGAAGCAGAGCTTAAGGTGTAAGTTATCGATAGTCCATATCTCGGAAACTATAAGAGATAATGCAATTTGGCAACCGGCAATGTAATTAGCATGCCGAATATTACTTGGAATGTGAATTGGAACGAAATCGCCAATAGGTAAGACCATTTTACAATTTGGGCCCAAGTTAGAAGCAGAGCCTAAGGTGTAAATTATCGATAGTCCATATCTCGGAAACTATAAGAGATAATTCAATTTGGCAACCGGCAATGTAATTAGCATGCCGAATATTACTTGGAATGTGAATTGGAACGAAATCGCCAATAGATAAGACCATTTTACAATTTGGGCCCAAGTTAGAAGCAGAGCCTAAGGTGTAAATTATCGATAGTCCATATCTCGGAAACTATAAGAGATAATGCAATTTGGCAACCGGCAATGTAATTAGCATGCCGAATATTACTTGGAATGTGAATTGGAACGAAATCGCCAATAGATAAGACCATTTTACAATTTGGGCCCAAGTTAGAAGCAGAGCCTAAGGTGTAAATTATTGATAGTCCATATCTCGGAAACTATAAGAGATAATGCAATTTCGCAACCGGCAATGTAATTAGCATGCCGAATATCACTTGGAATGTGAATTGGGACGAAATCGCCAATAGATAAGACCATTTTACAATTTGGGCCCAAGTTAGAAGCAGAGCCTAAGGTGTAAATTATCGATAGTCCATATCTCGGAAACTATAAGAGATAATGCAATTTGGCAACCGGCAATGTAATTAGCATGCCGAATATTACTTGGAATGTGAATTGGAACGAAATCGCCAATAGATAAGACCATTTTACAATTTGGGCCCAAGTTAGAAGCAGAGCCTAAGGTGTAAATTATCGATAGTCCATATCTCGGAAACTATAAGAGATAATGCAATTTGGCAACCGGCAATGTAATTAGCATGCCGAATATTACTTGGAATGTGAATTGGAACGAAATCGCCAATAGATAAGACCATTTTACAATTTGGGCCCAAGTTAGAAGCAGAGCCTAAGGTGTAAATTATCGATAGTCCATATCTCGGAAACTATAAGAGATAATGCAATTTGGCAACCGGCAATGTAATTAGCATGCCGAATATTACTTGGAATGTGAATTGGAACGAAATCGCCAATAGATAAGACCATTTTACAATTTGGGCCCAAGTTAGAAGCAGAGCCTAAGGTGTAAATTATTGATAGTCCATATCTCGGAAACTATAAGAGATAATGCAATTTCGCAACCGGCAATGTAATTAGCATGCCGAATATCACTTGGAATGTGAATTGGGACGAAATCGCCAATAGATAAGACCATTTTACAATTTGGGCCCAAGTTAGAAGCAGAGCCTAAGGTGTAAATTATCGATAGTCCATATCTCGGAAACTATAAGAGATAATGCAATTTGGCAACCGGCAATGTAATTAGCATGCCGAATATTACTTGCAATGTGAATTGGTACGAAATCGCCAATAGATAAGACCATTTTACAATTTGGGCCCAAGTTAGAAGCAGAGCCTAAGGTGTAAATTATCGATAGTCCATATCTCGGAAACTATAAGAGATAATGCAATTTCGCAACCGGCAATGTAATTAGCATGCCGAATATTACTTGGAGTGTGAATTGGAACGAAATCGCCAATAGATAAGACCATTTTACAATTTGGGCCCAAGTTAGAAGCAGAGCCTAAGGTGTAAATAATCGATAGTCCATATCTCGGAAACTATAAGAGATAATGCAATTTTACAACCGGCAATGTAATTAGCATGCCGAATATTACTTGGAATGTGAATTGGAACGAAATCGCCAATAGGTAAGACCATTTTACAATTTGGGCCCAAGTTAGAAGCAGAGCCTAAGGTGTAAATTATCGATAGTCCATATCTCGGAAACTATAAGAGATAATGCAATTTGGCAACCGGCAATGTAATTAGCATGCCGAATATTACTTGGAATGTGAATTGGAACGAAATCGCCAATAGATAAGACCATTTTACAATTTGGGCCCAAGTTAGAAGCAGAGCCTAAGGTGTAAATTATCGATAGTCCATATCTCGGAAACTATAAGAGATAATGCAATTTGGCAACCGGCAATGTAATTAGCATGCCGAATATTACTTGCAATGTGAATTGGTACGAAATCGCCAATAGATAAGACCATTTTACAATTTGGGCCCAAGTTAGAAGCAGAGCCTAAGGTGTAAATTATCGATAGTCCATATCTCGGAAACTATAAGAGATAATGCAATTTCGCAACCGGCAATGTAATTAGCATGCCGAATATTACTTGGAGTGTGAATTGGAACGAAATCGCCAATAGATAAGACCATTTTACAATTTGGGCCCAAGTTAGAAGCAGAGCCTAAGGTGTAAATAATCGATAGTCCATATCTCGGAAACTATAAGAGATAATGCAATTTTACAACCGGCAATGTAATTAGCATGCCGAATATTACTTGGAATGTGAATTGGAACGAAATCGCCAATAGGTAAGACCATTTTACAATTTGGGCCCAAGTTAGAAGCAGAGCCTAAGGTGTAAATTATCGATAGTCCATATCTCGGAAACTATAAGAGATAATTCAATTTGGCAACCGGCAATGTAATTAGCATGCCGAATATTACTTGGAATGTGAATTGGAACGAAATCGCCAATAGATAAGACCATTTTACAATTTGGGCCCAAGTTAGAAGCAGAGCCTAAGGTGTAAATTATCGATAGTCCATATCTCGGAAACTATAAGAGATAATGCAATTTGGCAACCGGTAATGTAATTAGCATGCCGAATATTACTTGGAATGTGAATTGGAACGAAATCGCCAATAGATAAGACCATTTTACAATTTGGGCCTAAGTTAGAAGCAGAGCCTAAGGTGTAAATTATCGATAGTCCATATCTCGGAAACTATAAGAGATAATGCAATTTGGCAACCGGCAATGTAATTAGCGTGCCGAATATTACTTGGAATGTGAATTGGAACGAAATCGCCAATAGATAAGACCATTTTACAATTTGGGCCCAAGTTAGAAGCAGAGCCTATGGTGTAAATTATCGATAGTCCATATCTCGGAAACTATAAGAGATAATGCAATTTGGCAACCGGCAATGTAATTAGCATGCCGAATATTACTTGGAATGTGAATTGGAACGAAATCGCCAATAGATAAGACCATTTTACAATTTGGGCCCAAGTTAGAAGCAGAGCCTAAGGTGTAAATTATCGATAGTCCATATCTCGGAAACTATAAGAGATAATGCAATTTGGCAACCGGCAATGTAATTAGCATGCCGAATATTACTTGGAATGTGAATTGGAACGAAATCGCCAATAGATAAGACCATTTTACAATTTGGGCCCAAGTTAGAAGCAGAGCCTAAGGTGTAAATTATCGACAGTCCATATCTCGGAAACTATAAGAGATAATGCAATTTGGCAACCGGCAATGTAATTAGCATGCCGAATATTACTTGGAATGTGAATTGGAACGAAATCGCCAATAGGTAAGACCATTTTACAATTTGGGCCCAAGTTAGAAGCAGAGCCTAAGGTGTAAATTATCGATAGTCCATATCTCGGAAACTATAAGAGATAATTCAATTTGGCAACCGGCAATGTAATTAGCATGCCGAATATTACTTGGAATGTGAATTGGAACGAAATCGCCAATAGATAAGACCATTTTACAATTTGGGCCCAAGTTAGAAGCAGAGCCTAAGGTGTAAATTATCGATAGTCCATATCTCGGAAACTATAAGAGATAATGCAATTTGGCAACCGGCAATGTAATTAGCATGCCGAATATTACTTGGAATGTGAATTGGAACGAAATCGCCAATAGATAAGACCATTTTACAATTTGGGCCCAAGTTAGAAGCAGAGCCTAAGGTGTAAATTATTGATAGTCCATATCTCGGAAACTATAAGAGATAATGCAATTTCGCAACCGGCAATGTAATTAGCATGCCGAATATCACTTGGAATGTGAATTGGGACGAAATCGCCAATAGATAAGACCATTTTACAATTTGGGCCCAAGTTAGAAGCAGAGCCTAAGGTGTAAATTATCGATAGTCCATATCTCGGAAACTATAAGAGATAATGCAATTTGGCAACCGGCAATGTAATTAGCATGCCGAATATTACTTGGAATGTGAATTGGAACGAAATCGCCAATAGATAAGACCATTTTACAATTTGGGCCCAAGTTAGAAGCAGAGCCTAAGGTGTAAATTATCGATAGTCCATATCTCGGAAACTATAAGAGATAATGCAATTTGGCAACCGGCAATGTAATTAGCATGCCGAATATTACTTGGAATGTGTATTGGAACGAAATCGCCAATAGATAAGGCCATTTTACAATTTGGGCCCAAGTTAGAAGCAGAGCCTAAGGTGTAAATTATCGATAGTCCATATCTCGGAAACTATAAGAGATAATGCAATTTCGCAACCGGCAATGTAATTAGCATGCCGAATATTACTTGGAGTGTGAATTGGAACGAAATCGCCAATAGATAAGACCATTTTACAATTTGGGCCCAAGTTAGAAGCAGAGCCTAAGGTGTAAATTATCGATAGTCCATATCTCGGAAACTATAAGAGATAATGCAATTTGGCATCCGGCAATGTAATTAGCATGCCGAATATTACTTGGAATGTGAATTGGAACGAAATCGCCAATAGATAAGACCATTTTACAATTTGGGCCCAAGTTAGAAGCAGAGCCTAAGGTGTAAATTATCGATAGTCCATATCTCGGAAACTATAAGAGATAATGCAATTTGGCAACCGGCAATGTAATTAGCATGCCGAATATTACTTGGAATGTGAATTGGAACGAAATCGCCAATAGATAAGACCATTTTACAATTTGGGCCCAAGTTAGAAACAGAGCCTAAGGTGTAAATTATCGATAGTCCATATCTCGGAAACTATAAGAGATAATGCAATTTGGCAACCGGCAATGTAATTAGCATGCCGAATATTACTTGGAATGTGAATTGGAACGAAATCGCCAATAGATAAGACCATTTTACAATTTGGGCCCAAGTTAGAAGCAGAGCCTAAGGTGTAAATTATTGATAGTCCATATCTCGGAAACTATAAGAGATAATGCAATTTCGCAACCGGCAATGTAATTAGCATGCCGAATATCACTTGGATTGTGAATTGGGACGAAATCGCCAATAGATAAGACCATTTTACAATTTGGGCCCAAGTTAGAAGCAGAGCCTAAGGTGTAAATTATCGATAGTCCATATCTCGGAAACTATAAGAGATAATGCAATTTGGCAACCGGCAATGTAATTAGCATGCCGAATATTACTTGGAATGTGAATTGGAACGAAATCGCCAATAGATAAGACCATTTTACAATTTGGGCCCAAGTTAGAAGCAGAGCCTAAGGTGTAAATTATTGATAGTCCATATCTCGGAAACTATAAGAGATAATTCAATTTCGCAACCGGCAATGTAATTAGCATGCCGAATGTCACTTGGAATGTGAATTGGGACGAAATCGCCAATAGATAAGACCATTTTACAATTTGGGCCAAGTTAGAAGCAGAGCCTAAGGTGTAAATTATCGATAGTCCATATCTCGGAAACTATAAGAGATAATGCAATTTGGCAACCGGCAATGTAATTAGCATGCCGAATATTACTTGGAATGTGAATTGGAACGAAATCGCCAATAGGTAAGACCATTTTACAATTTGGGCCCAAGTTAGAAGCAGAGCCTAAGGTGTAAATTATCGATAGTCCATATCTCGGAAACTATAAGAGATAATGCAATTTGGCAACCGGCAATGTAATTAGCATGCCGAATATTACTTGCAATGTGAATTGGAACGAAATCGCCAATAGATAAGACCATTTTACAATTTGGGCCCAAGTTAGAAGCAGAGCCTAAGGTGTAAATTATCGATAGTCCATATCTCGGAAACTATAAGAGATAATGCAATTTCGCAACCGGCAATGTAATTAGCATGCCGAATATTACTTGGAGTGTGAATTGGAACGAAATCGCCAATAGATAAGACCATTTTACAATTTGGACCCAAGTTAGAAGCAGAGCCTATGGTGTAAATTATCGATAGTCCATATCTCGGAAACTATAAGAGATAATGCAATTTGGCAACCGGCAATGTAATTAGCATGCCGAATATTACTTGGAATGTGAATTGGAACGAAATCGCCAATAGATAAGACCATTTTACAATTTGGGCCCAAGTTAGAAGCAGAGCCTAAGGTGTAAATTATCGATAGTCCATATCTCGGAAACTATAAGAGATAATGCAATTTGGCAACCGGCAATGTAATTAGCATGCCGAATATTACTTGGAATGTGAATTGGAACGAAATCGCCAATAGATAAGACCATTTTACAATTTGGGCCCAAGTTAGAAGCAGAGCCTAAGGTGTAAATTATCGATAGTCCATATCTCGGAAACTATAAGAGATAATGCAATTTGGCAACCGGCAATGTAATTAGCATGCCGAATATTACTTGGAATGTGAATTGGAACGAAATCGCCAATAGGTAAGACCATTTTACAATTTGGGCCCAAGTTAGAAGCAGAGCCTAAGGTGTAAATTATCGATAGTCCATATCTCGGAAACTATAAGAGATAATTCAATTTGGCAACCGGCAATGTAATTAGCATGCCGAATATTACTTGGAATGTGAATTGGAACGAAATCGCCAATAGATAAGACCATTTTACAATTTGGGCCCAAGTTAGAAGCAGAGCCTAAGGTGTAAATTATCGATAGTCCATATCTCGGAAACTATAAGAGATAATGCAATTTGGCAACCGGCAATGTAATTAGCATGCCGAATATTACTTGGAATGTGAATTGGAACGAAATCGCCAATAGGTAAGACCATTTTACAATTTGGGCCCAAGTTAGAAGCAGAGCCTAAGGTGTAAATTATCGATAGTCCATATCTCGGAAACTATAAGAGATAATGCAATTTGGCAACCGGCAATGTAATTAGCATGCCGAATATTACTTGGAATGTGAATTGGAACGAAATCGCCAATAGATAAGACCATTTTACAATTTGGGCCCAAGTTAGAAGCAGAGCCTAAGGTGTAAATTATCGACAGTCCATATCTCGGAAACTATAAGAGATAATGCAATTTGGCAACCGGCAATGTAATTAGCATGCCGAATATTACTTGGAATGTGAATTGGAACGAAATCGCCAATGGATAAGACCATTTTACAATTTGGGCCCAAGTTAGAAGCAGAGCCTAAGGTGTAAATTATTGATAGTCCATATCTCGGAAACTATAAGAGATAATGCAATTTCGCAACCGGCAATGTAATTAGCATGCCGAATATTACTTGGAATGTGAATTGGAACGAAATCGCCAATAGATAAGACCATTTTACAATTTGGGCCCAAGTTAGAAGCAGAGCCTAAGGTGTAAATTATCGATAGTCCATATCTCGGAAACTATAAGAGATAATGCAATTTGGCAACCGGCAATGTAATTAGCATGCCGAATATTACTTGCAATGTGAATTGGTACGAAATCGCCAATAGATAAGACCATTTTACAATTTGGGCCCAAGTTAGAAGCAGAGCCTAAGGTGTAAATTATCGATAGTCCATATCTCGGAAACTATAAGAGATAATGCAATTTCGCAACCGGCAATGTAATTAGCATGCCGAATATTACTTGGAGTGTGAATTGGAACGAAATCGCCAATAGATAAGACCATTTTACAATTTGGGCCCAAGTTAGAAGCAGAGCCTAAGGTGTAAATAATCGATAGTCCATATCTCGGAAACTATAAGAGATAATGCAATTTTACAACCGGCAATGTAATTAGCATGCCGAATATTACTTGGAATGTGAATTGGAACGAAATCGCCAATAGGTAAGACCATTTTACAATTTGGGCCCAAGTTAGAAGCAGAGCCTAAGGTGTAAATTATCGATAGTCCATATCTCGGAAACTATAAGAGATAATTCAATTTGGCAACCGGCAATGTAATTAGCATGCCGAATATTACTTGGAATGTGAATTGGAACGAAATCGCCAATAGATAAGACCATTTTACAATTTGGGCCCAAGTTAGAAGCAGAGCCTAAGGTGTAAATTATCGATAGTCCATATCTCGGAAACTATAAGAGATAATGCAATTTGGCAACCGGTAATGTAATTAGCATGCCGAATATTACTTGGAATGTGAATTGGAACGAAATCGCCAATAGATAAGACCATTTTACAATTTGGGCCCAAGTTAGAAGCAGAGCCTAAGGTGTAAATTATCGATAGTCCATATCTCGGAAACTATAAGAGATAATGCAATTTGGCAACCGGCAATGTAATTAGCGTGCCGAATATTACTTGGAATGTGAATTGGAACGAAATCGCCAATAGATAAGACCATTTTACAATTTGGGCCCAAGTTAGAAGCAGAGCCTAAGGTGTAAATTATCGATAGTCCATATCTCGGAAACTATAAGAGATAATGCAATTTGGCAACCGGCAATGTAATTAGCATGCCGAATATTACTTGGAATGTGAATTGGAACGAAATCGCCAATAGATAAGACCATTTTACAATTTGGGCCCAAGTTAGAAGCAGAGCCTAAGGTGTAAATTATCGACAGTCCATATCTCGGAAACTATAAGAGATAATGCAATTTGGCAACCGGCAATGTAATTAGCATGCCGAATATTACTTGGAATGTGAATTGGAACGAAATCGCCAATAGGTAAGACCATTTTACAATTTGGGCCCAAGTTAGAAGCAGAGCCTAAGGTGTAAATTATCGATAGTCCATATCTCGGAAACTATAAGAGATAATTCAATTTGGCAACCGGCAATGTAATTAGCATGCCGAATATTACTTGGAATGTGAATTGGAACGAAATCGCCAATAGATAAGACCATTTTACAATTTGGGCCCAAGTTAGAAGCAGAGCCTAAGGTGTAAATTATCGATAGTCCATATCTCGGAAACTATAAGAGATAATGCAATTTGGCAACCGGCAATGTAATTAGCATGCCGAATATTACTTGGAATGTGAATTGGAACGAAATCGCCAATAGATAAGACCATTTTACAATTTGGGCCCAAGTTAGAAGCAGAGCCTAAGGTGTAAATTATTGATAGTCCATATCTCGGAAACTATAAGAGATAATGCAATTTCGCAACCGGCAATGTAATTAGCATGCCGAATATCACTTGGAATGTGAATTGGGACGAAATCGCCAATAGATAAGACCATTTTACAATTTGGGCCCAAGTTAGAAGCAGAGCCTAAGGTGTAAATTATCGATAGTCCATATCTCGGAAACTATAAGAGATAATGCAATTTGGCAACCGGCAATGTAATTAGCATGCCGAATATTACTTGGAATGTGAATTGGAACGAAATCGCCAATAGATAAGACCATTTTACAATTTGGGCCCAAGTTAGAAGCAGAGCCTAAGGTGTAAATTATCGATAGTCCATATCTCGGAAACTATAAGAGATAATGCAATTTGGCAACCGGCAATGTAATTAGCATGCCGAATATTACTTGGAATGTGTATTGGAACGAAATCGCCAATAGATAAGGCCATTTTACAATTTGGGCCCAAGTTAGAAGCAGAGCCTAAGGTGTAAATTATCGATAGTCCATATCTCGGAAACTATAAGAGATAATGCAATTTCGCAACCGGCAATGTAATTAGCATGCCGAATATTACTTGGAGTGTGAATTGGAACGAAATCGCCAATAGATAAGACCATTTTACAATTTGGGCCCAAGTTAGAAGCAGAGCCTAAGGTGTAAATTATCGATAGTCCATATCTCGGAAACTATAAGAGATAATGCAATTTGGCATCCGGCAATGTAATTAGCATGCCGAATATTACTTGGAATGTGAATTGGAACGAAATCGCCAATAGATAAGACCATTTTACAATTTGGGCCCAAGTTAGAAGCAGAGCCTAAGGTGTAAATTATCGATAGTCCATATCTCGGAAACTATAAGAGATAATGCAATTTGGCAACCGGCAATGTAATTAGCATGCCGAATATTACTTGGAATGTGAATTGGAACGAAATCGCCAATAGATAAGACCATTTTACAATTTGGGCCCAAGTTAGAAACAGAGCCTAAGGTGTAAATTATCGATAGTCCATATCTCGGAAACTATAAGAGATAATGCAATTTGGCAACCGGCAATGTAATTAGCATGCCGAATATTACTTGGAATGTGAATTGGAACGAAATCGCCAATAGATAAGACCATTTTACAATTTGGGCCCAAGTTAGAAGCAGAGCCTAAGGTGTAAATTATTGATAGTCCATATCTCGGAAACTATAAGAGATAATGCAATTTCGCAACCGGCAATGTAATTAGCATGCCGAATATCACTTGGATTGTGAATTGGGACGAAATCGCCAATAGATAAGACCATTTTACAATTTGGGCCCAAGTTAGAAGCAGAGCCTAAGGTGTAAATTATCGATAGTCCATATCTCGGAAACTATAAGAGATAATGCAATTTGGCAACCGGCAATGTAATTAGCATGCCGAATATTACTTGGAATGTGAATTGGAACGAAATCGCCAATAGATAAGACCATTTTACAATTTGGGCCCAAGTTAGAAGCAGAGCCTAAGGTGTAAATTATTGATAGTCCATATCTCGGAAACTATAAGAGATAATTCAATTTCGCAACCGGCAATGTAATTAGCATGCCGAATGTCACTTGGAATGTGAATTGGGACGAAATCGCCAATAGATAAGACCATTTTACAATTTGGGCCAAGTTAGAAGCAGAGCCTAAGGTGTAAATTATCGATAGTCCATATCTCGGAAACTATAAGAGATAATGCAATTTGGCAACCGGCAATGTAATTAGCATGCCGAATATTACTTGGAATGTGAATTGGAACGAAATCGCCAATAGGTAAGACCATTTTACAATTTGGGCCCAAGTTAGAAGCAGAGCCTAAGGTGTAAATTATCGATAGTCCATATCTCGGAAACTATAAGAGATAATGCAATTTGGCAACCGGCAATGTAATTAGCATGCCGAATATTACTTGCAATGTGAATTGGAACGAAATCGCCAATAGATAAGACCATTTTACAATTTGGGCCCAAGTTAGAAGCAGAGCCTAAGGTGTAAATTATCGATAGTCCATATCTCGGAAACTATAAGAGATAATGCAATTTCGCAACCGGCAATGTAATTAGCATGCCGAATATTACTTGGAGTGTGAATTGGAACGAAATCGCCAATAGATAAGACCATTTTACAATTTGGACCCAAGTTAGAAGCAGAGCCTATGGTGTAAATTATCGATAGTCCATATCTCGGAAACTATAAGAGATAATGCAATTTGGCAACCGGCAATGTAATTAGCATGCCGAATATTACTTGGAATGTGAATTGGAACGAAATCGCCAATAGATAAGACCATTTTACAATTTGGGCCCAAGTTAGAAGCAGAGCCTAAGGTGTAAATTATCGATAGTCCATATCTCGGAAACTATAAGAGATAATGCAATTTGGCAACCGGCAATGTAATTAGCATGCCGAATATTACTTGGAATGTGAATTGGAACGAAATCGCCAATAGATAAGACCATTTTACAATTTGGGCCCAAGTTAGAAGCAGAGCCTAAGGTGTAAATTATCGACAGTCCATATCTCCGAAACTATAAGAGATAATGCAATTTGGCAACCGGCAATGTAATTAGCATGCCGAATATTACTTGGAATGTGAATTGGAACGAAATAGCCAATAGATAAGACCATTTTACAATTTGGGCCCAAGTTAGAAGCAGAGCCTAAGGTGTAAATTATTGATAGTCCATATCTCGGAAACTATAAGAGATAATTCAATTTCGCAACCGGCAATGTAATTAGCATGCCGAATGTCACTTGGAATGTGAATTGGGACGAAATCGCCAATAGATAAGACCATTTTACAATTTGGGCCAAGTTAGAAGCAGAGCCTAAGGTGTAAATTATCGATAGTCCATATCTCGGAAACTATAAGAGATAATGCAATTTGGCAACCGGCAATGTAATTAGCATGCCGAATATTACTTGGAATGTGAATTGGAACAAAATCGCCAATAGGTAAGACCATTTTACAATTTGGGCCCAAGTTAGAAGCAGAGCCTAAGGTGTAAATTATCGATAGTCCATATCTCGGAAACTATAAGAGATAATGCAATTTGGCAACCGGCAATGTAATTAGCATGCCGAATATTACTTGCAATGTGAATTGGAACGAAATCGCCAATAGATAAGACCATTTTACAATTTGGGCCCAAGTTAGAAGCAGAGCCTAAGGTGTAAATTATCGATAGTCCATATCTCGGAAACTATAAGAGATAATGCAATTTCGCAACCGGCAATGTAATTAGCATGCCGAATATTACTTGGAGTGTGAATTGGAACGAAATCGCCAATAGATAAGACCATTTTACAATTTGGACCCAAGTTAGAAGCAGAGCCTATGGTGTAAATTATCGATAGTCCATATCTCGGAAACTATAAGAGATAATGCAATTTGGCAACCGGCAATGTAATTAGCATGCCGAATATTACTTGGAATGTGAATTGGAACGAAATCGCCAATAGATAAGACCATTTTACAATTTGGGCCCAAGTTAGAAGCAGAGCCTAAGGTGTAAATTATCGATAGTCCATATCTCGGAAACTATAAGAGATAATGCAATTTGGCAACCGGCAATGTAATTAGCATGCCGAATATTACTTGGAATGTGAATTGGAACGAAATCGCCAATAGATAAGACCATTTTACAATTTGGGCCCAAGTTAGAAGCAGAGCCTAAGGTGTAAATTATCGACAGTCCATATCTCGGAAACTATAAGAGATAATGCAATTTGGCAACCGGCAATGTAATTAGCATGCCGAATATTACTTGGAATGTGAATTGGAACGAAATCGCCAATGGATAAGACCATTTTACAATTTGGGCCCAAGTTAGAAGCAGAGCCTAAGGTGTAAATTATTGATAGTCCATATCTCGGAAACTATAAGAGATAATGCAATTTCGCAACCGGCAATGTAATTAGCATGCCGAATATCACTTGGAATGTGAATTGGGACGAAATCGCCAATAAATAAGACCATTTTACAATTTGGGCCCAAGTTAGAAGCAGAGCCTAAGGCGTAAATTATCGATAGTCCATATCTCGGAAACTATAAGAGATAATGCAATTTGGCAACCGGCAATGTAATTAGCATGCCGAATATTACTTGGAATGTGAATTGGAACGAAATCGCCAAAAGATAAGACCATTTTACAATTTGGGCCCAAGTTAGAAGCAGAGCCTAAGGTGTAAATTATCGATAGTCCATATCTCGGAAACTATAAGAGATAATGCAATTTGGCAACCGGCAATGTAATTAGCATGCCGAATATTACTTGGAATGTGAATTGGAACGAAATCGCCAATAGGTAAGACCATTTTACAATTTGGGCCCAAGTTAGAAGCAGAGCCTAAGGTGTAAATTATCGATAGTCCATATCTCGGAAACTATAAGAGATAATTCAATTTGGCAACCGGCAATGTAATTAGCATGCCGAATATTACTTGGAATGTGAATTGGAACGAAATCGCCAATAGATAAGACCATTTTACAATTTGGGCCCAAGTTAGAAGCAGAGCCTAAGGTGTAAATTATCGATAGTCCATATCTCGGAAACTATAAGAGATAATGCAATTTGGCAACCGGCAATGTAATTAGCATGCCGAATATTACTTGGAATGTGAATTGGAACGAAATCGCCAATAGATAAGACCATTTTACAATTTGGGCCCAAGTTAGAAGCAGAGCCTAAGGTGTAAATTATTGATAGTCCATATCTCGGAAACTATAAGAGATAATGCAATTTCGCAACCGGCAATGTAATTAGCATGCCGAATATCACTTGGAATGTGAATTGGGACGAAATCGCCAATAGATAAGACCATTTTACAATTTGGGCCCAAGTTAGAAGCAGAGCCTAAGGTGTAAATTATCGATAGTCCATATCTCGGAAACTATAAGAGATAATGCAATTTGGCAACCGGCAATGTAATTAGCATGCCGAATATTACTTGGAATGTGAATTGGAACGAAATCGCCAATAGATAAGACCATTTTACAATTTGGGCCCAAGTTAGAAGCAGAGCCTAAGGTGTAAATTATCGATAGTCCATATCTCGGAAACTATAAGAGATAATGCAATTTCGCAACCGGCAATGTAATTAGCATGCCGAATATTACTTGGAATGTGTATTGGAACGAAATCGCCAATAGATAAGACCATTTTACAATTTGGGCCCAAGTTAGAAGCAGAGCCTAAGGTGTAAATTATCGATAGTCCATATCTCGGAAACTATAAGAGATAATGCAATTTGGCAACCGGCAATGTAATTAGCATGCCGAATATTACTTGGAATGTGAATTGGAACGAAATCGCCAATAGGTAAGACCATTTTACAATTTGGGCCCAAGTTAGAAGCAGAGCCTAAGGTGTAAATAATTGATAGTCCATATCTCGGAAACTATAAGAGATAATGCAATGTCGCAACCGGCAATGTAATTAGCATGCCGAATATCACTTGGAATGTGAATTGGGACGAAATCGCCAATAGATAAGACCATTTTACAATTTGGGCCCAAGTTAGAAGCAGAGCCTAAGGTGTAAATTATCGATAGTCCATATCTCGGAAACTATAAGAGATAATGCAATTTGGCAACCGGCAATGTAATTAGCATGCCGAATATTACTTGGAATGTGAATTGGAACGAAATCGCCAATAGATAAGACCATTTTACAATTTGGGCCCAAGTTAGAAGCAGAGCCTCAGGTGTAAATTATCGATAGTCCATATCTCGGAAACTATAAGAGATAATGCAATTTGGCAACCGGCAATGTAATTAGCATGCCGAATATTACTTGGAATGTGAATTGGAACGAAATCGCCAATAGATAAGACCATTTTACAATTTGGGCCCAAGTTAGAAGCAGAGCCTAAGGTGTAAATTATCGATAGTCCACATCTCGGAAACTATAAGAGATAATGCAATTTCGCAACCGGCAATGTAATTAGCATGCCGAATATTACTTGGAGTGTGAATTGGAACGAAATCGCCAATAGATAAGACCATTTTACAATTTGGGCCCAAGTTAGAAGCAGAGCCTAAGGTGTAAATTATCGATAGTCCATATCTCGGAAACTATAAGAGATAATGCAATTTGGCAACCGGCAATGTAATTAGCATGCCGAATATTACTTGGAATGTGAATTGGAACGAAATCGCCAATAGATAAGACCATTTTACAATTTGGGCCCAAGTTAGAAGCAGAGCCTAAGGTGTAAATTATCGATAGTCCATATCTCGGAAACTATAAGAGATAATGCAATTTCGCAACCGGCAATGTAATTAGCATGCCGAATATTACTTGGAGTGTGAATTGGAACGAAATCGCCAATAGATAAGACCATTTTACAATTTGGGCCCAAGTTAGAAGCAGAGCCTAAGGTGTAAATTATCGATAGTCCATATCTCGGAAACTATAAGAGATAATGCAATTTGGCAACCGGCAATGTAATTAGCATGCCGAATATTACTTGGAATGTGAATTGGAACGAAATCGCCAATAGATAAGACCATTTTACAATTTGGGCCCAAGTTAGAAGCAGAGCCTAAGGTGTAAATTATCGATAGTCCATATCTCGGAAACTATAAGAGATAATGCAATTTCGCAACCGGCAATGTAATTAGCATGCCGAATATTACTTGGAGTGTGAATTGGAACGAAATCGCCAATAGATAAGACCATTTTACAATTTGGGCCCAAGTTAGAAGCAGAGCCTAAGGTGTAAATTATCGATAGTCCATATCTCGGAAACTATAAGAGATAATGCAATTTGGCAACCGGCAATGTAATTAGCATGCCGAATATTACTTGGAATGTGAATTGGAACGAAATCGCCAATAGATAAGACCATTTTACAATTTGGGCCCAAGTTAGAAGCAGAGCCTAAGGTGTAAATTATCGATAGTTCATATCTCGGAAACTATAAGAGATAATGCAATTTGGCAACCGGCAATGTAATTAGCATGCCGAATATTACTTGGAATGTGAATTGGAACGAAATCGCCAATAGGTAAGACCATTTTACAATTTGGGCCCAAGTTAGAAGCAGAGCCTAAGGTGTAAATTATCGATAGTCCATATCTCGGAAACTATAAGAGATAATTCAATTTGGCAACCGGCAATGTAATTAGCATGCCGAATATTACTTGGAATGTGAATTGGAACGAAATCGCCAATAGATAAGACCATTTTACAATTTGGGCCCAAGTTAGAAGCAGAGCCTAAGGTGTAAATTATCGATAGTCCATATCTCGGAAACTTTAAGAGATAATGCAATTTGGCAACCGGCAATGTAATTAGCATGCCGAATATTACTTGGAATGTAAATTGGAACGAAATCGCCAATAGATAAGACCATTTTACAATTTGGGCCCAAGTTAGAAGCAGAGCCTAAGGTGTAAATTATTGATAGTCCATATCTCGGAAACTATAAGAGATAATGCAATTTCGCAACCGGCAATGTAATTAGCATGCCGAATATCACTTGGAATGTGAATTGGGACGAAATCGCCAATAGATAAGACCATTTTACAATTTGGGCCCAAGTTAGAAGCAGAGCCTAAGGTGTAAATTATCGATAGTCCATATCTCGGAAACTATAAGAGATAATGCAATTTGGCAACCGGCAATGTAATTAGCATGCCGAATATTACTTGGAATGTGAATTGGAACGAAATCGCCAATAGATAAGACCATTTTACAATTTGGGCCCAAGTTAGAAGCAGAGCCTAAGGTGTAAATTATTGAGAGTCCATATCTCGGAAACTATAAGAGATAATGCAATTTCGCAACCGGCAATGTAATTAGCATGCCGAATATCACTTGGAATGTGAATTGGGACGAAATCGCCAATAGATAAGACCATTTTACAATTTGGGCCCAAGTTAGAAGCAGAGCCTAAGGTGTAAATTATCGATAGTCCATATCTCGGAAACTATAAGAGATAATGCAATTTCGCAACCGGCAATGTAATTAGCATGCCGAATATTACTTGGAGTGTGAATTGGAACGAAATCGCCAATAGATAAGACCATTTTACAATTTGGGCCCAAGTTAGAAGCAGAGCCTAAGGTGTAAATTATCGATAGTCCATATCTCGGAAACTATAAGAGATAATGCAATTTGGCAACCGGCAATGTAATTAGCATGCCGAATATTACTTGGAATGTGAATTGGAACGAAATCACCAATAGATAAGACCAGTTTACAATTTGGGCCCAAGTTAGAAGCAGAGCCTAAGGTGTAAATTATCGATAGTCCATATCTCGGAAACTATAAGAGATAATGCAATTTGGCAACCGGCAATGTAATTAGCATGCCGAATATTACTTGGAATGTGAATTGGAACGAAATCGCCAATAGATAAGACCATTTTACAATTTGGGCCCAAGTTAGAAGCAGAGCCTAAGGTGTAAATTATCGATAGTCCATATCTCGGAAACTATAAGAGATAATGCAATTTGGCAACCGGCAATGTAATTAGCATGCCGAATATTACTTGGAATGTGAATTGCAACTAAATCGCCAATAGATAAGACCATTTTACAATTTGGGCCCAAGTTAGAAGCAGAGCCTAAGGTGTAAATTATCGATAGTCCATATCTCGGAAACTATAAGAGATAATGCAATTTGGCAACCGGCAATGTAATTAGCATGCCGAATATTATTTGGAATGTGAATTGGAACGAAATCGCCAATAGATAAGACCATTTTACAATTTGGGCCCAAGTTAGAAGCAGAGCCTAAGGTGTAAATTATCGATAGTCCATATCTCGGAAACTATAAGAGATAATGCAATTTGGCAACCGGCAATGTAATTAGCATGCCGAATATTACTTGGAATGTGAATTGGAACGAAATCGCCAATAGATAAGACCATTTTACAATTTGGGCCCAAGTTAGAAGCAGAGCCTAAGGTGTAAATTATCGATAGTCCATATCTCGGAATCTATAAGAGATAATGCAATTTGGCAACCGGCAATGTAATTAGCATGCCGAATATTACTTGGAATGTGAATTGGAACGAAATCGCCAATAGATAAGACCATTTTACAATTTGGGCCCAAGTTAGAAGCAGAGCCTAAGGTGTAAATTATCGATAGTCCATATCTCGGAAACTATAAGAGATAATGCAATTTGGCAACCGGCAATGTAATTAGCATGCCGAATATTACTTGGAATGTGAATTGGAACGAAATCGCCAATAGATAAGACCATTTTACAATTTGGGCCCAAGTTAGAAGCAGAGCCTAAGGTGTAAATTATTGATAGTCCATATCTCGGAAACTATAAGAGATAATGCAATTTCGCAACCGGCAATGTAATTCGCATGCCGAATATCACTTGGAATGTGAATTGGGACGAAATCGCCAATAGATAAGACCATTTTACAATTTGGGCCCAAGTTAGAAGCAGAGCCTAAGGTGTAAATTATCGATAGTCCATATCTCGGAAACTATAAGAGATAATGCAATTTGGCAACCGGCAATGTAATTAGCATGCCGAATATTACTTGGAATGTGAATTGGAACGAAATCGCCAATAGATAAGACCATTTTACAATTTGGGCCCAAGTTAGAAGCAGAGCCTAAGGTGTAAATTATCGATAGTCCATATCTCGGAAACTATAAGAGATAATGCAATTTGGCAACCGGCAATGTAATTAGCATGCCGAATATTACTTGGAATGTGAATTGGAACGAAATCGCCAATAGGTAAGACCATTTTACAATTTGGGCCCAAGTTAGAAGCAGAGCCTAAGGTGTAAATTATCGATAGTCCATATCTCGGAAACTATAAGAGATAATTCAATTTGGCAACCGGCAATGTAATTAGCATGCCGAATATTACTTGGAATGTGAATTGGAACGAAATCGCCAATAGATAAGACCATTTTACAATTTGGGCCCAAGTTAGAAGCAGAGCCTAAGGTGTAAATTATCGATAGTCCATATCTCGGAAACTATAAGAGATAATGCAATTTGGCAACCGGTAATGTAATTAGCATGCCGAATATTACTTGGAATGTGAATTGGAACGAAATCGCCAATAGATAAGACCATTTTACAATTTGGGCCCAAGTTAGAAGCAGAGCCTAAGGTGTAAATTATCGATAGTCCATATCTCGGAAACTATAAGAGATAATGCAATTTGGCAACCGGCAATGTAATTAGCATACCGAATATTACTTGGAATGTGAATTGGAACGAAATCGCCAATAGATAAGACCATTTTACAATTTGGGCCCAAGTTAGAAGCAGAGCCTATGGTGTAAATTATCGATAGTCCATATCTCGGAAACTATAAGAGATAATGCAATTTGGCAACCGGCAATGTAATTAGCATGCCGAATATTACTTGGAATGTGAATTGGAACGAAATCGCCAATAGATAAGACCATTTTACAATTTGGGCCCAAGTTAGAAGCAGAGCCTAAGGTGTAAATTATCGATAGTCCATATCTCGGAAACTATAAGAGATAATGCAATTTGGCAACCGGCAATGTAATTAGTATGCCGAATATTACTTGGAATGTGAATTGGAACGAAATCGCCAATAGATAAGACCATTTTACAATTTGGGCCCATGTTAGAAGCAGAGCCTAAGGTGTAAATTATCGACAGTCCATATCTCGGAAACTATAAGAGATAATGCAATTTGGCAACCGGCAATGTAATTAGCATGCCGAATATTACTTGGAATGTGAATTGGAACGAAATCGCCAATAGATAAGACCATTTTACAATTTGGGCCCAAGTTAGAAGCAGAGCCTAAGGTGTAAATTATTGATAGTCCATATCTCGGAAACTATAAGAGATAATGCAATTTCGCAACCGGCAATGTAATTAGCATGCCGAATATCACTTGGAATGTGAATTGGGACGAAATCGCCAATAGATAAGACCATTTTACAATTTGGGCCCAAGTTAGAAGCAGAGCCTAAGGTGTAAATTATCGATAGTCCATATCTCGGAAACTATAAGAGATAATGCAATTTGGCAACCGGCAATGTAATTAGCATGCCGAATATTACTTGGAATGTGAATTGGAACGAAATCGCCAATAGATAAGACCATTTTTCAATTTGGGCCCAAGTTAGAAGCAGAGCCTAAGGTGTAAATTATCGATAGTCCATATCTCGGAAACTATAAGAGATAATGCAATTTGGCAACCGGCAATGTAATTAGCATGCCGAATATTACTTGGAATGTGAATTGGAACGAAATCGCCAATAGGTAAGACCATTTTACAATTTGGGCCCAAGTTAGAAGCAGAGCCTAAGGTGTAAATTATCGATAGTCCATATCTCGGAAACTATAAGAGATAATTCAATTTGGCAACCAGCAATGTATTTAGCATGCCGAATATTACTTGGAATGTGAATTGGAACGAAATCGCCAATAGATAAGACCATTTTACAATTTGGGCCCAAGTTAGAAGCAGAGCCTAAGGTGTAAATTATCGATAGTCCATATCTCGGAAACTATAAGAGATAATGCAATTTGGCAACCGGCAATGTAATTAGCATGCCGAATATTACTTGGAATGTGAATTGGAACGAAATCGCCAATAGATAAGACCATTTTACAATTTGGGCCCAAGTTAGAAGCAGAGCCTAAGGTGTAAATTATCGATAGTCCATATCTCGGAAACTATAAGAGATAATGCAATTTGGCAACCGGCAATGTAATTAGCATGCCGAATATTACTTGCAATGTGAATTGGAACGAAATCGCCAATAGATAAGACCATTTTACAATTTGGGCCCAAGTTAGAAGCAGAGCCTAAGGTGTAAATTATCGATAGTCCATATCTCGGAAACTATAAGAGATAATGCAATTTCGCAACCGGCAATGTAATTAGCATGCCGAATATTACTTGGAGTGTGAATTGGAACGAAATCGCCAATAGATAAGACCATTTTACAATTTGGGCCCAAGTTAGAAGCAGAGCCTAAGGTGTAAATTATCGATAGTCCATATCTCGGAAACTATAAGAGATAATGCAATTTGGCAACCGGCAATGTAATTAGCATGCCGAATATTACTTGGAATGTGAATTGGAACGAAATCGCCAATAGGTAAGACCATTTTACAATTTGGGCCCAAGTTAGAAGCAGAGCCTAAGGTGTAAATTATCGATAGTCCATATCTCGGAAACTATAAGAGATAATTCAATTTGGCAACCGGCAATGTAATTAGCATGCCGAATATTACTTGGAATGTGAATTGGAACGAAATCGCCAATAGATAAGACCATTTTACAATTTGGGCCCAAGTTAGAAGCAGAGCCTAAGGTGTAAATTATCGATAGTCCATATCTCGGAAACTATAAGAGATAATTCAATTTGGCAACCGGCAATGTAATTATCATGCCGAATATTACTTGGAATGTGAATTGGAACGAAATCGCCAATAGATAAGACCATTTTACAATTTGGGCCCAAGTTAGAAGCAGAGCCTAAGGTGTAAATTATCGATAGTCCATATCTCGGAAACTATAAGAGATAATGCAATTTGGCAACCGGCAATGTAATTAGCATGCCGAATATTACTTGGAATGTGAATTGCAACTAAATCGCCAATAGATAAGACCATTTTACAATTTGGGCCCAAGTTAGAAGCAGAGCCTAAGGTGTAAATTATCGATAGTCCATATCTCGGAAACTATAAGAGATAATGCAATTTGGCAACCGGCAATGTAATTAGCATGCCGAATATTACTTGGAATGTGAATTGGAACGAAATCGCCAATAGATAAGACCATTTTACAATTTGGGCCCAAGTTAGAAGCAGAGCCTAAGGTGTAAATTATCGATAGTCCATATCTCGGAAACTATAAGAGATAATGCAATTTCGCAACCGGCAATGTAATTAGCATGCTGAATATCACTTGGAATGTGAATTGGGACGAAATCGCCAATAGATAAGACCATTTTACAATTTGGGCCCAAGTTAGAAGCAGAGCCTAAGGTGTAAATTATCGATAGTCCATATCTCGGAAACTATAAGAGATAATGCAATTTGGCAACCGGCAATGTAATTAGCATGCCGAATATTACTTGGAATGTGAATTGGAACGAAATCGCCAATAGATAAGACCATTTTACAATTTGGGCCCAAGTTAGAAGCAGAGCCTAAGGTGTAAATTATCGATAGTTCATATCTCGGAAACTATAAGAGATAATGCAATTTGGCAACCGGCAATGTAATTAGCATGCCGAATATTACTTGGAATGTGAACTGGAACGAAATCGCCAATAGGTAAGACCATTTTACAATTTGGGCCCAAGTTAGAAGCAGAGCCTAAGGTGTAAATTATCGATAGTCCATATCTCGGAAACTATAAGAGATAATTCAATTTGGCAACCGGCAATGTAATTAGCATGCCGAATATTACTTGGAATGTGAATTGGAACGAAATCGCCAATAGATAAGACCATTTTACAATTTGGGCCCAAGTTAGAAGCAGAGCCTAAGGTGTAAATTATCGATAGTCCATATCTCGGACGAACCTTAAGAGATAATGCAATTTGGCAACCGGCAATGTAATTAGCATGCCGAATATTACATGGAATGTGAATTGGAACGAAATCGCCAATAGATAAGACCATTTTACAATTTGGGCCCAAGTTAGAAGCAGAGCCTAAGGTGTAAATTATTGATAGTCCATATCTCGGAAACTATAAGAGATAATGCAATTTCGCAACCGGCAATGTAATTAGCATGCCGAATATCACTTGGAATGTGAATTGGGACGAAATCGCCAATAGATAAGACCATTTTACAATTTGGGCCCAAGTTAGAAGCAGAGCCTAAGGTGTAAATTATCGATAGTCCATATCTCGGAAACTATAAGAGATAATGCAATTTGGCAACCGGCAATGTAATTAGCATGCCGAATATTACTTGGAATGTGAATTGGAACGAAATCGCCAATAGATAAGACCGTTTTACAATTTTGGCCCAAGTTAGAAGCAGAGCCTAAGGTGTAAATTATCGATAGTCCATATCTCGGAAACTATAAGAGATAATGCAATTTGGCAACCGGCAATGTAATTAGCATGCCGAATATTACTTGGAATGTGAATTGGAACGAAATCGCCAATAGATAAGACCATTTTACAATTTGGGCCCAAGTTAGAAGCAGAACCTAAGGTGTAAATTATCGATAGTCCATATCTCGGAAACTATAAGAGATAATGCAATTTCGCAACCGGCAATGTAATTAGCATGCCGAATATTACTTGGAGTGTGAATTGGAACGAAATCGCCAATAGATAAGACCATTTTACAATTTGGGCCCAAGTTAGAAGCAGAGCCTAAGGTGTAAATTATCGATGGTCCATATCTCGGAAACTATAAGAGATAATGCAATTTGGCAACCGGCAATGTAATTAGCATGCCGAATATTACTTGGAATGTGAATTGCAACTAAATCGCCAATAGATAAGACCATTTTACAATTTGGGCCCAAGTTAGAAGCAGAGCCTAAGGTGTAAATTATCGATAGTCCATATCTCGGAAACTATAAGAGATAATGCAATTTGGCAACCAGCAATGTAATTAGCATGCCGAATATTACTTGGAATGTGAATTGGAACGAAATCGCCAATAGATAGGACCATTTTACAATTTGGGCCCAAGTTAGAAGCAGAGCCTAAGGTGTAAATTATCGATAGTCCATATCTCGGAAACTATAAGAGATAATGCAATTTGGCAACCGGCAATGTAATTAGCATGCCGAATATTACTTGGAATGTGAATTGGAACGAAATCGCCAATAGATAAGACCATTTTACAATTTGGGCCCAAGTTAGAAGCAGAGCCTAAGGTGTAAATTATCGATAGTCCATATCTCGGAAACTATAAGAGATAATGCAATTTGGCAACCGGCAATGTAATTAGCATGCCGAATATCACTTGGAATGTGAATTGGGACGAAATCGCCAATAGATAAGACCATTTTACAATTTGGGCCCAAGTTAGAAGCAGAGCCTAAGGTGTAAATTATCGATAGTCCATATCTCGGAAACTATAAGAGATAATGCAATTTGGCAACCGGCAATGTAATTAGCATGCCGAATATTACTTGGAATGTGAATTGGAACGAAATCGCCAATAGATAAGACCATTTTACAATTTGGGCCCAAGTTAGAAGCAGAGAATAAGGTGTAAATTATTGATAGTCCATATCTCGGAAACTATAAGAGATAATGCAATTTAGCAACCGGCAATGTAATTAGCATGCCGAATATTACTTGGAATGTGAATTGCAACTAAATCGCCAATAGATAAGACCATTTTACAATTTGGGCCCAAGTTAGAAGCAGAGCCTAAGGTGTAAATTATCGATAGTCCATATCTCGGAAACTATAAGAGATAATGCAATTTAGCAACCGGCAATGTAATTAGCATGCCGAATATTACTTGGAATGTGAATTGGAACGAAATCGCCAATAGATAAGACCATTTTACAATTTGGGCCCAAGTTAGAAGCAGAGCCTAAGGTGTAAATTATCGATAGTCCATATCTCGGAAACTATAAGAGATAATGCAATTTGGCAACCGGCAATGTAATTAGCATGCCGAATATTACTTGGAATGTGAATTGGAACGAAATCGCCAATAGATAAGACCATTTTACAATTTGGGCCCAAGTTAGAAGCAGAGCCTAAGGTGTAAATTATTGAGAGTCCATATCTCGGAAACTATAAGAGATAATGCAATTTCGCAACCGGCAATGTAATTAGCATGCCGAATATCACTTGGAATGTGAATTGGGACGAAATCGCCAATAGATAAGACCATTTTACAATTTGGGCCCAAGTTAGAAGCAGAGCCTAAGGTGTAAATTATCGATAGTCCATATCTCGGAAACTATAAGAGATAATGCAATTTCGCAACCGGCAATGTAATTAGCATGCCGAATATTACTTGGAGTGTGAATTGGAACGAAATCGCCAATAGATAAGACCATTTTACAATTTGGGCCCAAGTTAGAAGCAGAGCCTAAGGTGTAATTTATCGATAGTCCATATCTCGGAAACTATAAGAGATAATGCAATTTGGCAACCGGCAATGTAATTAGCATGCCGAATATTACTTGGAATGTGAATTGGAACGAAAAAACCAATAGATAAGACCAGTTTACAATTTGGGCCCAAGTTAGAAGCAGAGCCTAAGGTGTAAATTATCGATAGTCCATATCTCGGAAACTATAAGAGATAATGCAATTTGGCAACCGGCAATGTAATTAGCATGCCGAATATTACTTGGAATGTGAATTGCAACTAAATCGCCAATAGATAAGACCATTTTACAATTTGGGCCCAAGTTAGAAGCAGAGCCTAAGGTGTAATTTATCGATTGTCCATATCTCGGAAACTATAAGAGATAATGCAATTTGGCAACCGGCAATGTAATTAGCATGCCGAATATTACTTGGAATGTGAATTGGAACGAAATCGCCAATAGATAAGACCATTTTACAATTTGGGCCCAAGTTAGAAGCAGAGCCTAAGGTGTAAATTATCGATAGTCCATATCTCGGAAACTATAAGAGATAATGCAATTTGGCAACCGGCAATGTAATTAGCATGCCGAATATTACTTGGAATGTGAATTGCAACTAAATCGCCAATAGATAAGACCATTTTACAATTTGGGCCCAAGTTAGAAGCAGAGCCTAAGGTGTAAATTATCGATAGTCCATATCTCGGAAACTATAAGAGATAATGCAATTTGGCAACCGGCAATGTAATTAGCATGCCGAATATTATTTGGAATGTGAATTGGAACGAAATCGCCAATAGATAAGACCATTTTACAATTTGGGCCCAAGTTAGAAGCAGAGCCTAAGGTGTAAATTATCGATAGTCCATATCTCGGAAACTATAAGAGATAATGCAATTTGGCAACCGGCAATGTAATTAGCATGCCGAATATTACTTGGAATGTGAATTGGAACGAAATCGCCAATAGATAAGACCATTTTACAATTTGGGCCCAAGTTAGAAGCAGAGCCTAAGGTGTAAATTATCGATAGTCCATATCTCGGAATCTATAAGAGATAATGCAATTTGGCAACCGGCAATGTAATTAGCATGCCGAATATTACTTGGAATGTGAATTGGAACGAAATCGCCAATAGATAAGACCATTTTACAATTTGGGCCCAAGTTAGAAGCAGAGCCTAAGGTGTAAATTATCGATAGTCCATATCTCGGAAACTATAAGAGATAATGCAATTTGGCAACCGGCAATGTAATTAGCATGCCGAATATTACTTGGAATGTGAATTGGAACGAAATCGCCAATAGATAAGACCATTTTACAATTTGGGCCCAAGTTAGAAGCAGAGCCTAAGGTGTAAATTATTGATAGTCCATATCTCGGAAACTATAAGAGATAATGCAATTTCGCAACCGGCAATGTAATTCGCATGCCGAATATCACTTGGAATGTGAATTGGGACGAAATCGCCAATAGATAAGACCATTTTACAATTTGGGCCCAAGTTAGAAGCAGAGCCTAAGGTGTAAATTATCGATAGTCCATATCTCGGAAACTATAAGAGATAATGCAATTTGGCAACCGGCAATGTAATTAGCATGCCGAATATTACTTGGAATGTGAATTGGAACGAAATCGCCAATAGATAAGACCATTTTACAATTTGGGCCCAAGTTAGAAGCAGAGCCTAAGGTGTAAATTATCGATAGTCCATATCTCGGAAACTATAAGAGATAATGCAATTTGGCAACCGGCAATGTAATTAGCATGCCGAATATTACTTGGAATGTGAATTGGAACGAAATCGCCAATAGGTAAGACCATTTTACAATTTGGGCCCAAGTTAGAAGCAGAGCCTAAGGTGTAAATTATCGATAGTCCATATCTCGGAAACTATAAGAGATAATTCAATTTGGCAACCGGCAATGTAATTAGCATGCCGAATATTACTTGGAATGTGAATTGGAACGAAATCGCCAATAGATAAGACCATTTTACAATTTGGGCCCAAGTTAGAAGCAGAGCCTAAGGTGTAAATTATCGATAGTCCATATCTCGGAAACTATAAGAGATAATGCAATTTGGCAACCGGTAATGTAATTAGCATGCCGAATATTACTTGGAATGTGAATTGGAACGAAATCGCCAATAGATAAGACCATTTTACAATTTGGGCCCAAGTTAGAAGCAGAGCCTAAGGTGTAAATTATCGATAGTCCATATCTCGGAAACTATAAGAGATAATGCAATTTGGCAACCGGCAATGTAATTAGCATGCCGAATATTACTTGGAATGTGAATTGGAACGAAATCGCCAATAGATAAGACCATTTTACAATTTGGGCCCAAGTTAGAAGCAGAGCCTATGGTGTAAATTATCGATAGTCCATATCTCGGAAACTATAAGAGATAATGCAATTTGGCAACCGGCAATGTAATTAGCATGCCGAATATTACTTGGAATGTGAATTGGAACGAAATCGCCAATAGATAAGACCATTTTACAATTTGGGCCCAAGTTAGAAGCAGAGCCTAAGGTGTAAATTATCGATAGTCCATATCTCGGAAACTATAAGAGATAATGCAATTTGGCAACCGGCAATGTAATTAGTATGCCGAATATTACTTGGAATGTGAATTGGAACGAAATCGCCAATAGATAAGACCATTTTACAATTTGGGCCCATGTTAGAAGCAGAGCCTAAGGTGTAAATTATCGACAGTCCATATCTCGGAAACTATAAGAGATAATGCAATTTGGCAACCGGCAATGTAATTAGCATGCCGAATATTACTTGGAATGTGAATTGGAACGAAATCGCCAATAGATAAGACCATTTTACAATTTGGGCCCAAGTTAGAAGCAGAGCCTAAGGTGTAAATTATTGATAGTCCATATCTCGGAAACTATAAGAGATAATGCAATTTCGCAACCGGCAATGTAATTAGCATGCCGAATATCACTTGGAATGTGAATTGGGACGAAATCGCCAATAGATAAGACCATTTTACAATTTGGGCCCAAGTTAGAAGCAGAGCCTAAGGTGTAAATTATCGATAGTCCATATCTCGGAAACTATAAGAGATAATGCAATTTGGCAACCGGCAATGTAATTAGCATGCCGAATATTACTTGGAATGTGAATTGGAACGAAATCGCCAATAGATAAGACCATTTTTCAATTTGGGCCCAAGTTAGAAGCAGAGCCTAAGGTGTAAATTATCGATAGTCCATATCTCGGAAACTATAAGAGATAATGCAATTTGGCAACCGGCAATGTAATTAGCATGCCGAATATTACTTGGAATGTGAATTGGAACGAAATCGCCAATAGGTAAGACCATTTTACAATTTGGGCCCAAGTTAGAAGCAGAGCCTAAGGTGTAAATTATCGATAGTCCATATCTCGGAAACTATAAGAGATAATTCAATTTGGCAACCGGCAATGTAATTAGCATGCCGAATATTACTTGGAATGTGAATTGGAACGAAATCGCCAATAGATAAGACCATTTTACAATTTGGGCCCAAGTTAGAAGCAGAGCCTAAGGTGTAAATTATCGATAGTCCATATCTCGGAAACTATAAGAGATAATGCAATTTGGCAACCGGCAATGTAATTAGCATGCCGAATATCACTTGGAATGTGAATTGGGACGAAATCGCCAATAGATAAGACCATTTTACAATTTGGGCCCAAGTTAGAAGCAGAGCCTAAGGTGTAAATTATCGATAGTCCATATCTCGGAAACTATAAGAGATAATGCAATTTGGCAACCGGCAATGTAATTAGCATGCCGAATATTACTTGGAATGTGAATTGGAACGAAATCGCCAATAGATAAGACCATTTTACAATTTGGGCCCAAGTTAGAAGCAGAGCCTAAGGTGTAAATTATCGATAGTCCATATCTCGGAAACTATAAGAGATAATGCAATTTGGCAACCGGCAATGTAATTAGCATGCCGAATATTACTTGCAATGTGAATTGGAACGAAATCGCCAATAGATAAGACCATTTTACAATTTGGGCCCAAGTTAGAAGCAGAGCCTAAGGTGTAAATTATCGATAGTCCATATCTCGGAAACTATAAGAGATAATGCAATTTCGCAACCGGCAATGTAATTAGCATGCCGAATATTACTTGGAGTGTGAATTGGAACGAAATCGCCAATAGATAAGACCATTTTACAATTTGGGCCCAAGTTAGAAGCAGAGCCTAAGGTGTAAATTATCGATAGTCCATATCTCGGAAACTATAAGAGATAATGCAATTTGGCAACCGGCAATGTAATTAGCATGCCGAATATTACTTGGAATGTGAATTGGAACGAAATCGCCAATAGATAAGACCATTTTACAATTTGGGCCCAAGTTAGAAGCAGAGCCTAAGGTGTAAATTATTGATAGTCCATATCTCGGAAACTATAAGAGATAATGCAATTTCGCAACCGGCAATGTAATTAGCATGCCGAATATCACTTGGAATGTGAATTGGGACGAAATCGCCAATAGATAAGACCATTTTACAATTTGGGCCCAAGTTAGAAGCAGAGCCTAAGGTGTAAATTATCGATAGTCCATATCTCGGAAACTATAAGAGATAATTCAATTTGGCAACCGGCAATGTAATTAGCATGCCGAATATTACTTGGAATGTGAATTGGAACGAAATCGCCAATAGATAAGACCATTTTACAATTTGGGCCCAAGTTAGAAGCAGAGCCTAAGGTGTAAATTATCGATAGTCCATATCTCGGAAACTATAAGAGATAATTCAATTTGGCAACCGGCAATGTAATTATCATGCCGAATATTACTTGGAATGTGAATTGGAACGAAATCGCCAATAGATAAGACCATTTTACAATTTGGGCCCAAGTTAGAAGCAGAGCCTAAGGTGTAAATTATCGATAGTCCATATCTCGGAAACTATAAGAGATAATGCAATTTGGCAACCGGCAATGTAATTAGTATGCCGAATATTACTTGGAATGTGAATTGCAACTAAATCGCCAATAGATTTTACAATTTGGGCCCAAGTTAGAAGCAGAGCCTAAGGTGTAAATTATCGACAGTCCATATCTCGGAAACTATAAGAGATAATGCAATTTGGCAACCGGCAATGTAATTAGCATGCCGAATATTACTTGGAATGTGAATTGGAACGAAATCGCCAATAGATAAGACCATTTTTCAATTTGGGCCCAAGTTAGAAGCAGAGCCTAAGGTGTAAATTATCGATAGTCCATATCTCGGAAACTATAAGAGATAATGCAATTTGGCAACCGGCAATGTAATTAGCATGCCGAATATTACTTGGAATGTGAATTGGAACGAAATCGCCAATAGGTAAGACCATTTTACAATTTGGGCCCAAGTTAGAAGCAGAGCCTAAGGTGTAAATTATCGATAGTCCATATCTCGGAAACTATAAGAGATAATTCAATTTGGCAACCGGCAATGTAATTAGCATGCCGAATATTACTTGGAATGTGAATTGGAACGAAATCGCCAATAGATAAGACCATTTTACAATTTGGGCCCAAGTTAGAAGCAGAGCCTAAGGTGTAAATTATCGATAGTCCATATCTCGGAAACTATAAGAGATAATGCAATTTGGCAACCGGCAATGTAATTAGCATGCCGAATATCACTTGGAATGTGAATTGGGACGAAATCGCCAATAGATAAGACCATTTTACAATTTGGGCCCAAGTTAGAAGCAGAGCCTAAGGTGTAAATTATCGATAGTCCATATCTCGGAAACTATAAGAGATAATGCAATTTGGCAACCGGTAATGTAATTAGCATGCCGAATATTACTTGGAATGTGAATTGGAACGAAATCGCCAATAGATAAGACCATTTTACAATTTGGGCCCAAGTTAGAAGCAGAGCCTAAGGTGTAAATTATCGATAGTCCATATCTCGGAAACTATAAGAGATAATGCAATTTGGCAACCGGCAATGTAATTAGCATGCCGAATATTACTTGCAATGTGAATTGGAACGAAATCGCCAATAGATAAGACCATTTTACAATTTGGGCCCAAGTTAGAAGCAGAGCCTAAGGTGTAAATTATCGATAGTCCATATCTCGGAAACTATAAGAGATAATGCAATTTGGCAACCGGCAATGTAATTAGCATGCCGAATATTACTTGGAATGTGAATTGGAACGAAATCGCCAATAGATAAGACTATTTTACAATTTGGGCCCAAGTTAGAAGCAGAGCCTAAGGTGTAAATTATCGATAGTCCATATCTCGGAAACTATAAGAGATAATGCAATTTGGCAACCGGCAATGTAATTAGCATGCCGAATATTACTTGGAATGTGAATTGGAACGAAATCGCCAATAGATAAGACCATTTTACAATTTGGGCCCAAGTTAGAAGCAGAGCCTAAGGTGTAAATTATCGATAGTCCATATCTCGGAAACTATAAGAGATAATGCAATTTCGCAACCGGCAATGTAATTAGCATGCCGAATATTACTTGGAGTGTGAATTGGAACGAAATCGCCAATAGATAAGACCATTTTACAATTTGGGCCCAAGTTAGAAGCAGAGCCCAAGGTGTAAATTATCGATAGTCCATATCTCGGAAACTATAAGAGATAATGCAATTTGGCAACCGGCAATGTAATTAGCATGCCGAATATTACTAGGAATGTGAATTGCAACTAAATCGCCAATAGATAAGACCATTTTACAATTTGAGCCCAAGTTAGAAGCAGAGCCTAAGGTGTAAATTATCGATAGTCCATATCTCGGAAACTATAAGAGATAATGCAATTTGGCAACCGGCAATGTAATTAGCATGCCGAATATTACTTGGAATGTGAATTGGAACGAAATCGCCAATAGATAAGACCATTTTACAATTTGGGCCCAAGTTAGAAGCAGAGCCTAAGGTGTAAATTATCGATAGTCCATATCTCGGAAACTATAAGAGATAATGCAATTTGGCAACCGGCAATGTAATTAGCATACCGAATATTACTTGGAATGTGAATTGGAACGAAATCGCCAATAGATAAGACCATTTTACAATTTGGGCCCAAGTTAGAAGCAGAGCCTAAGGTGTAAATTATCGATAGTCCATATCTCGGAAACTATAAGAGATAATGCAATTTGGCAACCGGCAATGTAATTAGCATGCCGAATATTACTTGGAATGTGAATTGGAACGAAATCGCCAATAGATAAGATCATTTTACAATTTGGGCCCAAGTTAGAAGCAGAGCCTAAGGTGTAAATTATCGATAGTCCACATCTCGGAAACTATAAGAGATAATGCAATTTCGCAACCGGCAATGTAATTAGCATGCCGAATATTACTTGGAGTGTGAATTGGAACGAAATCGCCAATAGATAAGACCATTTTACAATTTGGGCCCAAGTTAGAAGCAGAGCCTAAGGTGTAAATTATCGATAGCCCATATCTCGGAAACTATAAGAGATAATGCAATTTGGCAACCGGCAATGTAATTAGCATGCCGAATATTACTTGGAATGTGAATTGCAACTAAATCGCCAATAGATAAGACCATTTTACAATTTGGGCCCAAGTTAGAAGCAGAGCCTAAGGTGTAAATTATCGATAGTCCATATCTCGGAAACTATAAGAGATAATGCAATTTGGCAACCGGCAATGTAATTAGCATGCCGAATATTACTTGGAATGTGAATTGGAACGAAATCGCCAATAGATAAGACCATTTTACAATTTGGGCCCAAGTTAGAAGCAGAGCCTAAGGTGTAAATTATTGATAGTCCATATCTCGGAAACTATAAGAGATAATGCAATTTCGCAACCGGCAATGTAATTAGCATGCCGAATATTACTTGGAATGTGAATTGGAACGAAATCGCCAATAGATAAGACCATTTTACAATTTGGGCCCAAGTTAGAAGCAGAGCCTAAGGTGTAAATTATCGACAGTCCATATCTCGGAAACTATAAGAGATAATGCAATTTGGCAACCGGCAATGTAATTAGCATGCCGAATATTACTTGGAATGTGAATTGGAAAGGAATCGCCAATAGATAAGACCATTTTACAATTTGGGCCCAAGTTAGAAGCAGAGCCTAAGGTGTAAATAATTGATAGTCCATATCTCGGAAACTATAAGAGATAATGCAATTTCGCAACCGGCAATGTAATTAGCATGCCGAATATCACTTGGAATGTGAATTGGGACGAAATCGCCAATAGATAAGACCATTTTACAATTTGGGCCCAAGTTAGAAGCAGAGCCTAAGGTGTAAATTATCGATAGTCCATATCTCGGAAACTATAAGAGATAATGCAATTTGGCAACCGGCAATGTAATTAGCATGCCGAATATTACTTGGAATGTGAATTGGAACGAAATCGCCAATAGATAAGACCATTTTACAATTTGGGCCCAAGTTAGAAGCAGAGCCTAAGGTGTAAATTATCGATAGTCCATATCTCGGAAACTATAAGGGATAATGCAATTTGGCAACCGGCAATGTAATTAGCATGCCGAATATTACTTGGAATGTGAATTGGAACGAAATCGCCAATAGATAAGACCATTTTACAATTTGGGCCCAAGTTAGAAGCAGAGCCTAAGGTGTAAATTATCGATAGCCCATATCTCGGAAACTATAAGAGATAATGCAATTTGGCAACCGGCAATGTAATTAGCATGCCGAATATTACTTGGAATGTGAATTGCAACTAAATCGCCAATAGATAAGACCATTTTACAATTTGGGCCCAAGTTAGAAGCAGAGCCTAAGGTGTAAATTATCGATAGTCCATATCTCGGAAACTATAAGAGATAATGCAATTTGGCAACCGGCAATGTAATTAGCATGCCGAATATTACTTGGAATGTGAATTGGAACGAAATCGCCAATAGATAAGACCATTTTACAATTTGGGCCCAAGTTAGAAGCAGAGCCTAAGGTGTAAATTATTGATAGTCCATATCTCGGAAACTATAAGAGATAATGCAATTTCGCAACCGGCAATGTAATTAGCATGCCGAATATTACTTGGAATGTGAATTGGAACGAAATCGCCAATAGATAAGACCATTTTACAATTTGGGCCCAAGTTAGAAGCAGAGCCTAAGGTGTAAATTATCGACAGTCCATATCTCGGAAACTATAAGAGATAATGCAATTTGGCAACCGGCAATGTAATTAGCATGCCGAATATTACTTGGAATGTGAATTGGAAAGGAATCGCCAATAGATAAGACCATTTTACAATTTGGGCCCAAGTTAGAAGCAGAGCCTAAGGTGTAAATTATCGATAGTCCATATCTCGGAAACTATAAGAGATAATGCAATTTCGCAACCGGCAATGTAATTAGCATGCCGAATATTACTTGGAATGTGAATTGGAACGAAATCGCCAATAGATAAGACCATTTTACAATTTGGGCCCAAGTTAGAAGCAGAGCCTAAGGTATAAATTATCGATAGTCCATATCTCGGAAACTATAAGAGATAATGCAATTTGGCAACCGGCAATATAATTAGCATGCCGAATATTACTTGGAATGTGAATTGGAACGAAATCGCCAATAGATAAGACCATTTTACAATTTGGGCCCAAGTTAGAAGCAGAGCCTAAGGTGTAAATTATCGATAGTCCATATCTCGGAAACTATAAGAGATAATGCAATTTGGCAACCGGCAATGTAATTAGCATGCCGAATATTACTTGGAATGTGAATTGGAACGAAATCGCCAATAGATAAGACCATTTTACAATTTGGGCCCAAGTTAGAAGCAGAGCCTAAGGTGTAAATTATTGATAGTCCATATCTCGGAAACTATAAGACATAATGCAATTTCGCAACCGGCAATATAATTAGCATGCCGAATATCACTTGGAATGTGAATTGGGACGAAATCGCCAATAGATAAGACCATTTTACAATTTGGGCCCAAGTTAGAAGCAGAGCCTAAGGTGTAAATTATCGATAGTCCATATCTCGGAAACTATAAGAGATAATGCAATTTGGCAACCGGCAATGTAATTAGCATGCCGAATATTACTTGGAATGTGAATTGGAACGAAATCGCCAATAGATAAGACCATTTTACAATTTGGGCCCAAGTTAGAAGCAGAGCCTAAGGTGTAAATTATCGATAGTCCATATCTCGGAAACTATAAGAGATAATGCAATTTGGCAACCGGCAATGTAATTAGCATGCCGAATATTACTTGGAATGTGAATTGGAACGAAATCGCCAATAGATAAGACCATTTTACAATTTGGGCCCAAGTTAGAAGCAGAGCCTAAGGTGTAAATTATCGATAGTCCATATCTCGGAAACTATAAGAGATAATGCAATTTGGCAACCGGCAATGTAATTAGCATGCCGAATATTACTTGGAATGTGAATTGGAACGAAATCGCCAATAGATAAGACCATTTTACAATTTGGGCCCAAGTTAGAAGCAGAGCCTAAGGTGTAAATTATTGAGAGTCCATATCTCGGAAACTATAAGAGATAATGCAATTTCGCAACCGGCAATGTAATTAGCATGCCGAATATCACTTGGAATGTGAATTGGGACGAAATCGCCAATAGATAAGACCATTTTACAATTTGGGCCCAAGTTAGAAGCAGAGCCTAAGGTGTAAATTATCGATAGTCCATATCTCGGAAACTATAAGAGATAATGCAATTTCGCAACCGGCAATGTAATTAGCATGCCGAATATTACTTGGAGTGTGAATTGGAACGAAATCGCCAATAGATAAGACCATTTTACAATTTGGGCCCAAGTTAGAAGCAGAGCCTAAGGTGTAATTTATCGATAGTCCATATCTCGGAAACTATAAGAGATAATGCAATTTGGCAACCGGCAATGTAATTAGCATGCCGAATATTACTTGGAATGTGAATTGGAACGAAAAAACCAATAGATAAGACCAGTTTACAATTTGGGCCCAAGTTAGAAGCAGAGCCTAAGGTGTAAATTATCGATAGTCCATATCTCGGAAACTATAAGAGATAATGCAATTTGGCAACCGGCAATGTAATTAGCATGCCGAATATTACTTGGAATGTGAATTGCAACTAAATCGCCAATAGATAAGACCATTTTACAATTTGGGCCCAAGTTAGAAGCAGAGCCTAAGGTGTAATTTATCGATTGTCCATATCTCGGAAACTATAAGAGATAATGCAATTTGGCAACCGGCAATGTAATTAGCATGCCGAATATTACTTGGAATGTGAATTGGAACGAAATCGCCAATAGATAAGACCATTTTACAATTTGGGCCCAAGTTAGAAGCAGAGCCTAAGGTGTAAATTATCGATAGTCCATATCTCGGAAACTATAAGAGATAATGCAATTTGGCAACCGGCAATGTAATTAGCATGCCGAATATTACTTGGAATGTGAATTGCAACTAAATCGCCAATAGATAAGACCATTTTACAATTTGGGCCCAAGTTAGAAGCAGAGCCTAAGGTGTAAATTATCGATAGTCCATATCTCGGAAACTATAAGAGATAATGCAATTTGGCAACCGGCAATGTAATTAGCATGCCGAATATTATTTGGAATGTGAATTGGAACGAAATCGCCAATAGATAAGACCATTTTACAATTTGGGCCCAAGTTAGAAGCAGAGCCTAAGGTGTAAATTATCGATAGTCCATATCTCGGAAACTATAAGAGATAATGCAATTTGGCAACCGGCAATGTAATTAGCATGCCGAATATTACTTGGAATGTGAATTGGAACGAAATCGCCAATAGATAAGACCATTTTACAATTTGGGCCCAAGTTAGAAGCAGAGCCTAAGGTGTAAATTATCGATAGTCCATATCTCGGAATCTATAAGAGATAATGCAATTTGGCAACCGGCAATGTAATTAGCATGCCGAATATTACTTGGAATGTGAATTGGAACGAAATCGCCAATAGATAAGACCATTTTACAATTTGGGCCCAAGTTAGAAGCAGAGCCTAAGGTGTAAATTATCGATAGTCCATATCTCGGAAACTATAAGAGATAATGCAATTTGGCAACCGGCAATGTAATTAGCATGCCGAATATTACTTGGAATGTGAATTGGAACGAAATCGCCAATAGATAAGACCATTTTACAATTTGGGCCCAAGTTAGAAGCAGAGCCTAAGGTGTAAATTATCGATAGTCCATATCTCGGAAACTATAAGAGATAATGCAATTTGGCAACCGGTAATGTAATTAGCATGCCGAATATTACTTGGAATGTGAATTGGAACGAAATCGCCAATAGATAAGACCATTTTACAATTTGGGCCCAAGTTAGAAGCAGAGCCTAAGGTGTAAATTATCGATAGTCCATATCTCGGAAACTATAAGAGATAATGCAATTTGGCAACCGGCAATGTAATTAGCATGCCGAATATTACTTGGAATGTGAATTGGAACGAAATCGCCAATAGATAAGACCATTTTACAATTTGGGCCCAAGTTAGAAGCAGAGCCTATGGTGTAAATTATCGATAGTCCATATCTCGGAAACTATAAGAGATAATGCAATTTGGCAACCGGCAATGTAATTAGCATGCCGAATATTACTTGGAATGTGAATTGGAACGAAATCGCCAATAGATAAGACCATTTTACAATTTGGGCCCAAGTTAGAAGCAGAGCCTAAGGTGTAAATTATCGATAGTCCATATCTCGGAAACTATAAGAGATAATGCAATTTGGCAACCGGCAATGTAATTAGTATGCCGAATATTACTTGGAATGTGAATTGGAACGAAATCGCCAATAGATAAGACCATTTTACAATTTGGGCCCATGTTAGAAGCAGAGCCTAAGGTGTAAATTATCGACAGTCCATATCTCGGAAACTATAAGAGATAATGCAATTTGGCAACCGGCAATGTAATTAGCATGCCGAATATTACTTGGAATGTGAATTGGAACGAAATCGCCAATAGATAAGACCATTTTACAATTTGGGCCCAAGTTAGAAGCAGAGCCTAAGGTGTAAATTATTGATAGTCCATATCTCGGAAACTATAAGAGATAATGCAATTTCGCAACCGGCAATGTAATTAGCATGCCGAATATCACTTGGAATGTGAATTGGGACGAAATCGCCAATAGATAAGACCATTTTACAATTTGGGCCCAAGTTAGAAGCAGAGCCTAAGGTGTAAATTATCGATAGTCCATATCTCGGAAACTATAAGAGATAATGCAATTTGGCAACCGGCAATGTAATTAGCATGCCGAATATTACTTGGAATGTGAATTGGAACGAAATCGCCAATAGATAAGACCATTTTTCAATTTGGGCCCAAGTTAGAAGCAGAGCCTAAGGTGTAAATTATCGATAGTCCATATCTCGGAAACTATAAGAGATAATGCAATTTGGCAACCGGCAATGTAATTAGCATGCCGAATATTACTTGGAATGTGAATTGGAACGAAATCGCCAATAGGTAAGACCATTTTACAATTTGGGCCCAAGTTAGAAGCAGAGCCTAAGGTGTAAATTATCGATAGTCCATATCTCGGAAACTATAAGAGATAATTCAATTTGGCAACCGGCAATGTAATTAGCATGCCGAATATTACTTGGAATGTGAATTGGAACGAAATCGCCAATAGATAAGACCATTTTACAATTTGGGCCCAAGTTAGAAGCAGAGCCTAAGGTGTAAATTATCGATAGTCCATATCTCGGAAACTATAAGAGATAATGCAATTTGGCAACCGGCAATGTAATTAGCATGCCGAATATCACTTGGAATGTGAATTGGGACGAAATCGCCAATAGATAAGACCATTTTACAATTTGGGCCCAAGTTAGAAGCAGAGCCTAAGGTGTAAATTATCGATAGTCCATATCTCGGAAACTATAAGAGATAATGCAATTTGGCAACCGGCAATGTAATTAGCATGCCGAATATTACTTGGAATGTGAATTGGAACGAAATCGCCAATAGATAAGACCATTTTACAATTTGGGCCCAAGTTAGAAGCAGAGCCTAAGGTGTAAATTATCGATAGTCCATATCTCGGAAACTATAAGAGATAATGCAATTTGGCAACCGGCAATGTAATTAGCATGCCGAATATTACTTGCAATGTGAATTGGAACGAAATCGCCAATAGATAAGACCATTTTACAATTTGGGCCCAAGTTAGAAGCAGAGCCTAAGGTGTAAATTATCGATAGTCCATATCTCGGAAACTATAAGAGATAATGCAATTTCGCAACCGGCAATGTAATTAGCATGCCGAATATTACTTGGAGTGTGAATTGGAACGAAATCGCCAATAGATAAGACCATTTTACAATTTGGGCCCAAGTTAGAAGCAGAGCCTAAGGTGTAAATTATCGATAGTCCATATCTCGGAAACTATAAGAGATAATGCAATTTGGCAACCGGCAATGTAATTAGCATGCCGAATATTACTTGGAATGTGAATTGGAACGAAATCGCCAATAGGTAAGACCATTTTACAATTTGGGCCCAAGTTAGAAGCAGAGCCTAAGGTGTAAATTATCGATAGTCCATATCTCGGAAACTATAAGAGATAATTCAATTTGGCAACCGGCAATGTAATTAGCATGCCGAATATTACTTGGAATGTGAATTGGAACGAAATCGCCAATAGATAAGACCATTTTACAATTTGGGCCCAAGTTAGAAGCAGAGCCTAAGGTGTAAATTATCGATAGTCCATATCTCGGAAACTATAAGAGATAATTCAATTTGGCAACCGGCAATGTAATTATCATGCCGAATATTACTTGGAATGTGAATTGGAACGAAATCGCCAATAGATAAGACCATTTTACAATTTGGGCCCAAGTTAGAAGCAGAGCCTAAGGTGTAAATTATCGATAGTCCATATCTCGGAAACTATAAGAGATAATGCAATTTGGCAACCGGCAATGTAATTAGTATGCCGAATATTACTTGGAATGTGAATTGCAACTAAATCGCCAATAGATAAGACCATTTTACAATTTGGGCCCAAGTTAGAAGCAGAGCCTAAGGTGTAAATTATCGACAGTCCATATCTCGGAAACTATAAGAGATAATGCAATTTGGCAACCGGCAATGTAATTAGCATGCCGAATATTACTTGGAATGTGAATTGGAACGAAATCGCCAATAGATAAGACCATTTTACAATTTGGGCCCAAGTTAGAAGCAGAGCCTAAGGTGTAAATTATTGATAGTCCATATCTCGGAAACTATAAGAGATAATGCAATTTCGCAACCGGCAATGTAATTAGCATGCCGAATATCACTTGGAATGTGAATTGGGACGAAATCGCCAATAGATAAGACCATTTTACAATTTGGGCCCAAGTTAGAAGCAGAGCCTAAGGTGTAAATTATCGATAGTCCATATCTCGGAAACTATAAGAGATAATGCAATTTGGCAACCGGCAATGTAATTAGCATGCCGAATATTACTTGGAATGTGAATTGGAACGAAATCGCCAATAGATAAGACCATTTTTCAATTTGGGCCCAAGTTAGAAGCAGAGCCTAAGGTGTAAATTATCGATAGTCCATATCTCGGAAACTATAAGAGATAATGCAATTTGGCAACCGGCAATGTAATTAGCATGCCGAATATTACTTGGAATGTGAATTGGAACGAAATCGCCAATAGGTAAGACCATTTTACAATTTGGGCCCAAGTTAGAAGCAGAGCCTAAGGTGTAAATTATCGATAGTCCATATCTCGGAAACTATAAGAGATAATTCAATTTGGCAACCGGCAATGTAATTAGCATGCCGAATATTACTTGGAATGTGAATTGGAACGAAATCGCCAATAGATAAGACCATTTTACAATTTGGGCCCAAGTTAGAAGCAGAGCCTAAGGTGTAAATTATCGATAGTCCATATCTCGGAAACTATAAGAGATAATGCAATTTGGCAACCGGCAATGTAATTAGCATGCCGAATATCACTTGGAATGTGAATTGGGACGAAATCGCCAATAGATAAGACCATTTTACAATTTGGGCCCAAGTTAGAAGCAGAGCCTAAGGTGTAAATTATCGATAGTCCATATCTCGGAAACTATAAGAGATAATGCAATTTGGCAACCGGTAATGTAATTAGCATGCCGAATATTACTTGGAATGTGAATTGGAACGAAATCGCCAATAGATAAGACCATTTTACAATTTGGGCCCAAGTTAGAAGCAGAGCCTAAGGTGTAAATTATCGATAGTCCATATCTCGGAAACTATAAGAGATAATGCAATTTGGCAACCGGCAATGTAATTAGCATGCCGAATATTACTTGCAATGTGAATTGGAACGAAATCGCCAATAGATAAGACCATTTTACAATTTGGGCCCAAGTTAGAAGCAGAGCCTAAGGTGTAAATTATCGATAGTCCATATCTCGGAAACTATAAGAGATAATGCAATTTCGCAACCGGCAATGTAATTAGCATGCCGAATATTACTTGGAGTGTGAATTGGAACGAAATCGCCAATAGATAAGACCATTTTACAATTTGGGCCCAAGTTAGAAGCAGAGCCTAAGGTGTAAATTATCGATAGTCCATATCTCGGAAACTATAAGAGATAATGCAATTTGGCAACCGGCAATGTAATTAGCATGCCGAATATTACTTGGAATGTGAATTGGAACGAAATCGCCAATAGGTAAGACCATTTTACAATTTGGGCCCAAGTTAGAAGCAGAGCCTAAGGTGTAAATTATCGATAGTCCATATCTCGGAAACTATAAGAGATAATTCAATTTGGCAACCGGCAATGTAATTAGCATGCCGAATATTACTTGGAATGTGAATTGGAACGAAATCGCCAATAGATAAGACCATTTTACAATTTGGGCCCAAGTTAGAAGCAGAGCCTAAGGTGTAAATTATCGATAGTCCATATCTCGGAAACTATAAGAGATAATTCAATTTGGCAACCGGCAATGTAATTATCATGCCGAATATTACTTGGAATGTGAATTGGAACGAAATCGCCAATAGATAAGACCATTTTACAATTTGGGCCCAAGTTAGAAGCAGAGCCTAAGGTGTAAATTATCGATAGTCCATATCTCGGAAACTATAAGAGATAATGCAATTTGGCAACCGGCAATGTAATTAGCATGCCGAATATTACTTGGAATGTGAATTGCAACTAAATCGCCAATAGATAAGACCATTTTACAATTTGGGCCCAAGTTAGAAGCAGAGCCTAAGGTGTAAATTATCGATAGTCCATATCTCGGAAACTATAAGAGATAATGCAATTTGGCAACCGGCAATGTAATTAGCATGCCGAATATTACTTGGAATGTGAATTGGAACGAAATCGCCAATAGATAAGACCATTTTACAATTTGGGCCCAAGTTAGAAGCAGAGCCTAAGGTGTAAATTATCGATAGTCCATATCTCGGAAACTATAAGAGATAATGCAATTTCGCAACCGGCAATGTAATTAGCATGCCGAATATCACTTGGAATGTGAATTGGGACGAAATCGCCAATAGATAAGACCATTTTACAATTTGGGCCCAAGTTAGAAGCAGAGCCTAAGGTGTAAATTATCGATAGTCCATATCTCGGAAACTATAAGAGATAATGCAATTTGGCAACCGGCAATGTAATTAGCATGCCGAATATTACTTGGAATGTGAATTGGAACGAAATCGCCAATAGATAAGACCATTTTACAATTTGGGCCCAAGTTAGAAGCAGAGCCTAAGGTGTAAATTATCGATAGTTCATATCTCGGAAACTATAAGAGATAATGCAATTTGGCAACCGGCAATGTAATTAGCATGCCGAATATTACTTGGAATGTGAACTGGAACGAAATCGCCAATAGGTAAGACCATTTTACAATTTGGGCCCAAGTTAGAAGCAGAGCCTAAGGTGTAAATTATCGATAGTCCATATCTCGGAAACTATAAGAGATAATTCAATTTGGCAACCGGCAATGTAATTAGCATGCCGAATATTACTTGGAATGTGAATTGGAACGAAATCGCCAATAGATAAGACCATTTTACAATTTGGGCCCAAGTTAGAAGCAGAGCCTAAGGTGTAAATTATCGATAGTCCATATCTCGGAAACTTTAAGAGATAATGCAATTTGGCAACCGGCAATGTAATTAGCATGCCGAATATTACATGGAATGTGAATTGGAACGAAATCGCCAATAGATAAGACCATTTTACAATTTGGGCCCAAGTTAGAAGCAGAGCCTAAGGTGTAAATTATTGATAGTCCATATCTCGGAAACTATAAGAGATAATGCAATTTCGCAACCGGCAATGTAATTAGCATGCCGAATATCACTTGGAATGTGAATTGGGACGAAATCGCCAATAGATAAGACCATTTTACAATTTGGGCCCAAGTTAGAAGCAGAGCCTAAGGTGTAAATTATCGATAGTCCATATCTCGGAAACTATAAGAGATAATGCAATTTGGCAACCGGCAATGTAATTAGCATGCCGAATATTACTTGGAATGTGAATTGGAACGAAATCGCCAATAGATAAGACCGTTTTACAATTTTGGCCCAAGTTAGAAGCAGAGCCTAAGGTGTAAATTATCGATAGTCCATATCTCGGAAACTATAAGAGATAATGCAATTTGGCAACCGGCAATGTAATTAGCATGCCGAATATTACTTGGAATGTGAATTGGAACGAAATCGCCAATAGATAAGACCATTTTACAATTTGGGCCCAAGTTAGAAGCAGAGCCTAAGGTGTAAATTATCGATAGTCCATATCTCGGAAACTATAAGAGATAATGCAATTTCGCAACCGGCAATGTAATTAGCATGCCGAATATTACTTGGAGTGTGAATTGGAACGAAATCGCCAATAGATAAGACCATTTTACAATTTGGGCCCAAGTTAGAAGCAGAGCCTAAGGTGTAAATTATCGATAGTCCATATCTCGGAAACTATAAGAGATAATGCAATTTGGCAACCGGCAATGTAATTAGCATGCCGAATATTACTTGGAATGTGAATTGGAACGAAATCGCCAATAGATAAGACCATTTTACAATTTGGGCCCAAGTTAGAAGCAGAGCCTAAGGTGTAAATTATCGATGGTCCATATCTCGGAAACTATAAGAGATAATGCAATTTGGCAACCGGCAATGTAATTAGCATGCCGAATATTACTTGGAATGTGAATTGCAACTAAATCGCCAATAGATAAGACCATTTTACAATTTGGGCCCAAGTTAGAAGCAGAGCCTAAGGTGTAAATTATCGATAGTCCATATCTCGGAAACTATAAGAGATAATGCAATTTGGCAACCGGCAATGTAATTAGCATGCCGAATATTACTTGGAATGTGAATTGGAACGAAATCGCCAATAGATAAGACCATTTTACAATTTGGGCCCAAGTTAGAAGCAGAGCCTAAGGTGTAAATTATCGATAGTCCATATCTCGGAAACTATAAGAGATAATACAATTTGGCAACCGGCAATGTAATTAGCATGCCGAATATTACTTGGAATGTGAATTGGAACGAAATCGCCAATAGATAAGACCATTTTACAATTTGGGCCCAAGTTAGAAGCAGAGCCTAAGGTGTAAATTATCGATAGTCCATATCTCGGAAACTATAAGAGATAATGCAATTTGGCAACCGGCAATGTAATTAGCATGCCGAATATCACTTGGAATGTGAATTGGGACGAAATCGCCAATAGATAAGACCATTTTACAATTTGGGCCCAAGTTAGAAGCAGAGCCTAAGGTGTAAATTATCGATAGTCCATATCTCGGAAACTATAAGAGATAATGCAATTTGGCAACCGGCAATGTAATTAGCATGCCGAATATTACTTGGAATGTGAATTGGAACGAAATCGCCAATAGATAAGACCATTTTACAATTTGGGCCCAAGTTAGAAGCAGAGAATAAGGTGTAAATTATTGATAGTCCATATCTCGGAAACTATAAGAGATAATGCAATTTAGCAACCGGCAATGTAATTAGCATGCCGAATATTACTTGGAATGTGAATTGCAACTAAATCGCCAATAGATAAGACCATTTTACAATTTGGGCCCAAGTTAGAAGCAGAGCCTAAGGTGTAAATTATCGATAGTCCATATCTCGGAAACTATAAGAGATAATGCAATTTAGCAACCGGCAATGTAATTAGCATGCCGAATATTACTTGGAATGTGAATTGGAACGAAATCGCCAATAGATAAGACCATTTTACAATTTGGGCCCAAGTTAGAAGCAGAGCCTAAGGTGTAAATTATCGATAGTCCATATCTCGGAAACTATAAGAGATAATGCAATTTGGCAACCGGCAATGTAATTAGCATGCCGAATATTACTTGGAATGTGAATTGGAACGAAATCGCCAATAGATAAGACCGTTTTACAATTTGGGCCCAAGTTAGAAGCAGAGCCTAAGGTGTAAATTATTGAGAGTCCATATCTCGGAAACTATAAGAGATAATGCAATTTCGCAACCGGCAATGTAATTAGCATGCCGAATATCACTTGGAATGTGAATTGGGACGAAATCGCCAATAGATAAGACCATTTTACAATTTGGGCCCAAGTTAGAAGCAGAGCCTAAGGTGTAAATAATCGATAGTCCATATCTCGGAAACTATAAGAGATAATGCAATTTCGCAACCGGCAATGTAATTAGCATGCCGAATATTACTTGGAGTGTGAATTGGAACGAAATCGCCAATAGATAAGACCATTTTACAATTTGGGCCCAAGTTAGAAGCAGAGCCTAAGGTGTAATTTATCGATAGTCCATATCTCGGAAACTATAAGAGATAATGCAATTTGGCAACCGGCAATGTAATTAGCATGCCGAATATTACTTGGAATGTGAATTGGAACGAAAAAACCAATAGATAAGACCAGTTTACAATTTGGGCCCAAGTTAGAAGCAGAGCCTAAGGTGTAAATTATCGATAGTCCATATCTCGGAAACTATAAGAGATAATGCAATTTGGCAACCGGCAATGTAATTAGCATGCCGAATATTACTTGGAATGTGAATTGCAACTAAATCGCCAATAGATAAGACCATTTTACAATTTGGGCCCAAGTTAGAAGCAGAGCCTAAGGTGTAAATTATCGATAGTCCATATCTCGGAAACTATAAGAGATAATGCAATTTGGCAACCGGCAATGTAATTAGCATGCCGAATATCACTTGGAATGTGAATTGGGACGAAATCGCCAATAGATAAGACCATTTTACAATTTGGGCCCAAGTTAGAAGCAGAGCCTAAGGTGTAAATTATCGATAGTCCATATCTCGGAAACTATAAGAGATAATGCAATTTGGCAACCGGCAATGTAATTAGCATGCCGAATATTACTTGGAATGTGAATTGGAACGAAATCGCCAATAGATAAGACCATTTTACAATTTGGGCCCAAGTTAGAAGCAGAGAATAAGGTGTAAATTATTGATAGTCCATATCTCGGAAACTATAAGAGATAATGCAATTTAGCAACCGGCAATGTAATTAGCATGCCGAATATTACTTGGAATGTGAATTGCAACTAAATCGCCAATAGATAAGACCATTTTACAATTTGGGCCCAAGTTAGAAGCAGAGCCTAAGGTGTAAATTATCGATAGTCCATATCTCGGAAACTATAAGAGATAATGCAATTTAGCAACCGGCAATGTAATTAGCATGCCGAATATTACTTGGAATGTGAATTGGAACGAAATCGCCAATAGATAAGACCATTTTACAATTTGGGCCCAAGTTAGAAGCAGAGCCTAAGGTGTAAATTATCGATAGTCCATATCTCGGAAACTATAAGAGATAATGCAATTTGGCAACCGGCAATGTAATTAGCATGCCGAATATTACTTGGAATGTGAATTGGAACGAAATCGCCAATAGATAAGACCGTTTTACAATTTGGGCCCAAGTTAGAAGCAGAGCCTAAGGTGTAAATTATTGAGAGTCCATATCTCGGAAACTATAAGAGATAATGCAATTTCGCAACCGGCAATGTAATTAGCATGCCGAATATCACTTGGAATGTGAATTGGGACGAAATCGCCAATAGATAAGACCATTTTACAATTTGGGCCCAAGTTAGAAGCAGAGCCTAAGGTGTAAATAATCGATAGTCCATATCTCGGAAACTATAAGAGATAATGCAATTTCGCAACCGGCAATGTAATTAGCATGCCGAATATTACTTGGAGTGTGAATTGGAACGAAATCGCCAATAGATAAGACCATTTTACAATTTGGGCCCAAGTTAGAAGCAGAGCCTAAGGTGTAATTTATCGATAGTCCATATCTCGGAAACTATAAGAGATAATGCAATTTGGCAACCGGCAATGTAATTAGCATGCCGAATATTACTTGGAATGTGAATTGGAACGAAAAAACCAATAGATAAGACCAGTTTACAATTTGGGCCCAAGTTAGAAGCAGAGCCTAAGGTGTAAATTATCGATAGTCCATATCTCGGAAACTATAAGAGATAATGCAATTTGGCAACCGGCAATGTAATTAGCATGCCGAATATTACTTGGAATGTGAATTGCAACTAAATCGCCAATAGATAAGACCATTTTACAATTTGGGCCCAAGTTAGAAGCAGAGCCTAAGGTGTAATTTATCGATTGTCCATATCTCGGAAACTATAAGAGATAATGCAATTTGGCAACCGGCAATGTAATTAGCATGCCGAATATTACTTGGAATGTGAATTGGAACGAAATCGCCAATAGATAAGACCATTTTACAATTTGGGCCCAAGTTAGAAGCAGAGCCTAAGGTGTAAATTATCGATAGTCCATATCTCGGAAACTATAAGAGATAATGCAATTTGGCAACCGGCAATGTAATTAGCATGCCGAATATTACTTGGAATGTGAATTGCAACTAAATCGCCAATAGATAAGACCATTTTACAATTTGGGCCCAAGTTAGAAGCAGAGCCTAAGGTGTAAATTATCGATAGTCCATATCTCGGAAACTATAAGAGATAATGCAATTTGGCAACCGGCAATGTAATTAGCATGCCGAATATTATTTGGAATGTGAATTGGAACGAAATCGCCAATAGATAAGACCATTTTACAATTTGGGCCCAAGTTAGAAGCAGAGCCTAAGGTGTAAATTATCGATAGTCCATATCTCGGAAACTATAAGAGATAATGCAATTTGGCAACCGGCAATGTAATTAGCATGCCGAATATTACTTGGAATGTGAATTGCAACTAAATCGCCAATAGATAAGACCATTTTACAATTTGGGCCCAAGTTAGAAGCAGAGCCTAAGGTGTAAATTATCGATAGTCCATATCTCGGAAACTATAAGAGATAATGCAATTTGGCAACCGGCAATGTAATTAGCATGCCGAATATTATTTGGAATGTGAATTGGAACGAAATCGCCAATAGATAAGACCATTTTACAATTTGGGCCCAAGTTAGAAGCAGAGCCTAAGGTGTAAATTATCGATAGTCCATATCTCGGAAACTATAAGAGATAATGCAATTTGGCAACCGGCAATGTAATTAGCATGCCGAATATTACTTGGAATGTGAATTGCAACTAAATCGCCAATAGATAAGACCATTTTACAATTTGGGCCCAAGTTAGAAGCAGAGCCTAAGGTGTAAATTATCGATAGTCCATATCTCGGAAACTATAAGAGATAATGCAATTTCGCAACCGGCAATGTAATTAGCATGCCGAATATTACTTGGAGTGTGAATTGGAACGAAATCACCAATAGATAAGACCATTTTACAATTTGGGCCCAAGTTAGAAGCAGAGCCTAAGGTGTAAATTATCGATAGTCCATATCTCGGAAACTATAAGAGATAATGCAATTTGGCAACCGGCAATGTAATTAGCATGCCGAATATCACTTGGAATGTGAATTGGGACGAAATCGCCAATAGATAAGACCATTTTACAATTTGGGCCCAAGTTAGAAGCAGAGCCTAAGGTGTAAATTATCGATAGTCCATATCTCGGAAACTATAAGAGATAATGCAATTTGGCAACCGGCAATGTAATTAGCATGCCGAATATTACTTGGAATGTGAATTGGAACGAAATCGCCAATAGATAAGACCATTTTACAATTTGGGCCCAAGTTAGAAGCAGAGCCTAAGGTGTAAATTATCGATAGTCCATATCTCGGAAACTATAAGAGATAATGCAATTTGGCAACCGGCAATGTAATTAGCATGCCGAATATTACTTGCAATGTGAATTGGAACGAAATCGCCAATAGATAAGACCATTTTACAATTTGGGCCCAAGTTAGAAGCAGAGCCTAAGGTGTAAATTATCGATAGTCCATATCTCGGAAACTATAAGAGATAATGCAATTTCGCAACCGGCAATGTAATTAGCATGCCGAATATTACTTGGAGTGTGAATTGGAACGAAATCGCCAATAGATAAGACCATTTTACAATTTGGGCCCAAGTTAGAAGCAGAGCCTAAGGTGTAAATTATCGATAGTCCATATCTCGGAAACTATAAGAGATAATGCAATTTGGCAACCGGCAATGTAATTAGCATGCCGAATATTACTTGGAATGTGAATTGGAACGAAATCGCCAATAGGTAAGACCATTTTACAATTTGGGCCCAAGTTAGAAGCAGAGCCTAAGGTGTAAATTATCGATAGTCCATATCTCGGAAACTATAAGAGATAATTCAATTTGGCAACCGGCAATGTAATTAGCATGCCGAATATTACTTGGAATGTGAATTGGAACGAAATCGCCAATAGATAAGACCATTTTACAATTTGGGCCCAAGTTAGAAGCAGAGCCTAAGGTGTAAATTATCGATAGTCCATATCTCGGAAACTATAAGAGATAATTCAATTTGGCAACCGGCAATGTAATTATCATGCCGAATATTACTTGGAATGTGAATTGGAACGAAATCGCCAATAGATAAGACCATTTTACAATTTGGGCCCAAGTTAGAAGCAGAGCCTAAGGTGTAAATTATCGATAGTCCATATCTCGGAAACTATAAGAGATAATGCAATTTGGCAACCGGCAATGTAATTAGCATGCCGAATATTACTTGGAATGTGAATTGCAACTAAATCGCCAATAGATAAGACCATTTTACAATTTGGGCCCAAGTTAGAAGCAGAGCCTAAGGTGTAAATTATCGATAGTCCATATCTCGGAAACTATAAGAGATAATGCAATTTGGCAACCGGCAATGTAATTAGCATGCCGAATATTACTTGGAATGTGAATTGGAACGAAATCGCCAATAGATAAGACCATTTTACAATTTGGGCCCAAGTTAGAAGCAGAGCCTAAGGTGTAAATTATCGATAGTCCATATCTCGGAAACTATAAGAGATAATGCAATTTCGCAACCGGCAATGTAATTAGCATGCCGAATATCACTTGGAATGTGAATTGGGACGAAATCGCCAATAGATAAGACCATTTTACAATTTGGGCCCAAGTTAGAAGCAGAGCCTAAGGTGTAAATTATCGATAGTCCATATCTCGGAAACTATAAGAGATAATGCAATTTGGCAACCGGCAATGTAATTAGCATGCCGAATATTACTTGGAATGTGAATTGGAACGAAATCGCCAATAGATAAGACCATTTTACAATTTGGGCCCAAGTTAGAAGCAGAGCCTAAGGTGTAAATTATCGATAGTTCATATCTCGGAAACTATAAGAGATAATGCAATTTGGCAACCGGCAATGTAATTAGCATGCCGAATATTACTTGGAATGTGAACTGGAACGAAATCGCCAATAGGTAAGACCATTTTACAATTTGGGCCCAAGTTAGAAGCAGAGCCTAAGGTGTAAATTATCGATAGTCCATATCTCGGAAACTATAAGAGATAATTCAATTTGGCAACCGGCAATGTAATTAGCATGCCGAATATTACTTGGAATGTGAATTGGAACGAAATCGCCAATAGATAAGACCATTTTACAATTTGGGCCCAAGTTAGAAGCAGAGCCTAAGGTGTAAATTATCGATAGTCCATATCTCGGAAACTTTAAGAGATAATGCAATTTGGCAACCGGCAATGTAATTAGCATGCCGAATATTACATGGAATGTGAATTGGAACGAAATCGCCAATAGATAAGACCATTTTACAATTTGGGCCCAAGTTAGAAGCAGAGCCTAAGGTGTAAATTATTGATAGTCCATATCTCGGAAACTATAAGAGATAATGCAATTTCGCAACCGGCAATGTAATTAGCATGCCGAATATCACTTGGAATGTGAATTGGGACGAAATCGCCAATAGATAAGACCATTTTACAATTTGGGCCCAAGTTAGAAGCAGAGCCTAAGGTGTAAATTATCGATAGTCCATATCTCGGAAACTATAAGAGATAATGCAATTTGGCAACCGGCAATGTAATTAGCATGCCGAATATTACTTGGAATGTGAATTGGAACGAAATCGCCAATAGATAAGACCGTTTTACAATTTTGGCCCAAGTTAGAAGCAGAGCCTAAGGTGTAAATTATCGATAGTCCATATCTCGGAAACTATAAGAGATAATGCAATTTGGCAACCGGCAATGTAATTAGCATGCCGAATATTACTTGGAATGTGAATTGGAACGAAATCGCCAATAGATAAGACCATTTTACAATTTGGGCCCAAGTTAGAAGCAGAGCCTAAGGTGTAAATTATCGATAGTCCATATCTCGGAAACTATAAGAGATAATGCAATTTCGCAACCGGCAATGTAATTAGCATGCCGAATATTACTTGGAGTGTGAATTGGAACGAAATCGCCAATAGATAAGACCATTTTACAATTTGGGCCCAAGTTAGAAGCAGAGCCTAAGGTGTAAATTATCGATAGTCCATATCTCGGAAACTATAAGAGATAATGCAATTTGGCAACCGGCAATGTAATTAGCATGCCGAATATTACTTGGAATGTGAATTGGAACGAAATCGCCAATAGATAAGACCATTTTACAATTTGGGCCCAAGTTAGAAGCAGAGCCTAAGGTGTAAATTATCGATGGTCCATATCTCGGAAACTATAAGAGATAATGCAATTTGGCAACCGGCAATGTAATTAGCATGCCGAATATTACTTGGAATGTGAATTGCAACTAAATCGCCAATAGATAAGACCATTTTACAATTTGGGCCCAAGTTAGAAGCAGAGCCTAAGGTGTAAATTATCGATAGTCCATATCTCGGAAACTATAAGAGATAATGCAATTTGGCAACCGGCAATGTAATTAGCATGCCGAATATTACTTGGAATGTGAATTGGAACGAAATCGCCAATAGATAAGACCATTTTACAATTTGGGCCCAAGTTAGAAGCAGAGCCTAAGGTGTAAATTATCGATAGTCCATATCTCGGAAACTATAAGAGATAATACAATTTGGCAACCGGCAATGTAATTAGCATGCCGAATATTACTTGGAATGTGAATTGGAACGAAATCGCCAATAGATAAGACCATTTTACAATTTGGGCCCAAGTTAGAAGCAGAGCCTAAGGTGTAAATTATCGATAGTCCATATCTCGGAAACTATAAGAGATAATGCAATTTGGCAACCGGCAATGTAATTAGCATGCCGAATATCACTTGGAATGTGAATTGGGACGAAATCGCCAATAGATAAGACCATTTTACAATTTGGGCCCAAGTTAGAAGCAGAGCCTAAGGTGTAAATTATCGATAGTCCATATCTCGGAAACTATAAGAGATAATGCAATTTGGCAACCGGCAATGTAATTAGCATGCCGAATATTACTTGGAATGTGAATTGGAACGAAATCGCCAATAGATAAGACCATTTTACAATTTGGGCCCAAGTTAGAAGCAGAGAATAAGGTGTAAATTATTGATAGTCCATATCTCGGAAACTATAAGAGATAATGCAATTTAGCAACCGGCAATGTAATTAGCATGCCGAATATTACTTGGAATGTGAATTGCAACTAAATCGCCAATAGATAAGACCATTTTACAATTTGGGCCCAAGTTAGAAGCAGAGCCTAAGGTGTAAATTATCGATAGTCCATATCTCGGAAACTATAAGAGATAATGCAATTTAGCAACCGGCAATGTAATTAGCATGCCGAATATTACTTGGAATGTGAATTGGAACGAAATCGCCAATAGATAAGACCATTTTACAATTTGGGCCCAAGTTAGAAGCAGAGCCTAAGGTGTAAATTATCGATAGTCCATATCTCGGAAACTATAAGAGATAATGCAATTTGGCAACCGGCAATGTAATTAGCATGCCGAATATTACTTGGAATGTGAATTGGAACGAAATCGCCAATAGATAAGACCATTTTACAATTTGGGCCCAAGTTAGAAGCAGAGCCTAAGGTGTAAATTATTGAGAGTCCATATCTCGGAAACTATAAGAGATAATGCAATTTCGCAACCGGCAATGTAATTAGCATGCCGAATATCACTTGGAATGTGAATTGGGACGAAATCGCCAATAGATAAGACCATTTTACAATTTGGGCCCAAGTTAGAAGCAGAGCCTAAGGTGTAAATAATCGATAGTCCATATCTCGGAAACTATAAGAGATAATGCAATTTCGCAACCGGCAATGTAATTAGCATGCCGAATATTACTTGGAGTGTGAATTGGAACGAAATCGCCAATAGATAAGACCATTTTACAATTTGGGCCCAAGTTAGAAGCAGAGCCTAAGGTGTAATTTATCGATAGTCCATATCTCGGAAACTATAAGAGATAATGCAATTTGGCAACCGGCAATGTAATTAGCATGCCGAATATTACTTGGAATGTGAATTGGAACGAAAAAACCAATAGATAAGACCAGTTTACAATTTGGGCCCAAGTTAGAAGCAGAGCCTAAGGTGTAAATTATCGATAGTCCATATCTCGGAAACTATAAGAGATAATGCAATTTGGCAACCGGCAATGTAATTAGCATGCCGAATATTACTTGGAATGTGAATTGCAACTAAATCGCCAATAGATAAGACCATTTTACAATTTGGGCCCAAGTTAGAAGCAGAGCCTAAGGTGTAATTTATCGATTGTCCATATCTCGGAAACTATAAGAGATAATGCAATTTGGCAACCGGCAATGTAATTAGCATGCCGAATATTACTTGGAATGTGAATTGGAACGAAATCGCCAATAGATAAGACCATTTTACAATTTGGGCCCAAGTTAGAAGCAGAGCCTAAGGTGTAAATTATCGATAGTCCATATCTCGGAAACTATAAGAGATAATGCAATTTGGCAACCGGCAATGTAATTAGCATGCCGAATATTACTTGGAATGTGAATTGCAACTAAATCGCCAATAGATAAGACCATTTTACAATTTGGGCCCAAGTTAGAAGCAGAGCCTAAGGTGTAAATTATCGATAGTCCATATCTCGGAAACTATAAGAGATAATGCAATTTGGCAACCGGCAATGTAATTAGCATGCCGAATATTATTTGGAATGTGAATTGGAACGAAATCGCCAATAGATAAGACCATTTTACAATTTGGGCCCAAGTTAGAAGCAGAGCCTAAGGTGTAAATTATCGATAGTCCATATCTCGGAAACTATAAGAGATAATGCAATTTGGCAACCGGCAATGTAATTAGCATGCCGAATATCACTTGGAATGTGAATTGGGACGAAATCGCCAATAGATAAGACCATTTTACAATTTGGGCCCAAGTTAGAAGCAGAGCCTAAGGTGTAAATTATCGATAGTCCATATCACGGAAACTATAAGAGATAATGCAATTTCGCAACCGGCAATGTAATTAGCATGCCGAATATTACTTGGAGTGTGAATTGGAACGAAATCGCCAATAGATAAGACCATTTTACAATTTGGGCCCAAGTTAGAAGCAGAGCCTAAGGTGTAATTTATCGATAGTCCATATCTCGGAAACTATAAGAGATAATGCAATTTGGCAACCGGCAATGTAATTAGCATGCCGAATATTACTTGGAATGTGAATTGGAACGAAAAAACCAATAGATAAGACCAGTTTACAATTTGGGCCCAAGTTAGAAGCAGAGCCTAAGGTATAAATTATCGATAGTCCATATCTCGGAAACTATAAGAGATAATGCAATTTGGCAACCGGCAATGTAATTAGCATGCCGAATATTACTTGGAATGTGAATTGCAACTAAATCGCCAATAGATAAGACCATTTTACAATTTGGGCCCAAGTTAGAAGCAGAGCCTAAGGTGTAATTTATCGATTGTCCATATCTCGGAAACTAAAAGAGATAATGCAATTTGGCAACCGGCAATGTAATTAGCATGCCGAATATTACTTGGAATGTGAATTGGAACGAAATCGCCAATAGATAAGACCATTTTACAATTTGGGCCCAAGTTAGAAGCAGAGCCTAAGGTGTAAATTATCGATAGTCCATATCTCGGAAACTATAAGAGATAATGCAATTTGGCAACCGGCAATGTAATTAGTATGCCGAATATTACTTGGAATGTGAATTGCAACTAAATCGCCAATAGATAAGACCATTTTACAATTTGGGCCCAAGTTAGAAGCAGAGCCTAAGGTGTAAATTATCGATAGTCCATATCTCGGAAACTATAAGAGATAATGCAATTTGGCAACCGGCAATGTAATTAGCATGCCGAATATTATTTGGAATGTGAATTGGAACGAAATCGCCAATAGATAAGACCATTTTACAATTTGGGCCCAAGTTAGAAGCAGAGCCTAAGGTGTAAATTATCGATAGTCCATATCTCGGAAACTATAAGAGATAATGCAATTTGGCAACCGGCAATGTAATTAGCATGCCGAATATTACTTGGAATGTGAATTGGAACGAAATCGCCAATAGATAAGACCATTTTACAATTTGGGCCCAAGTTAGAAGCAGAGCCTAAGGTGTAAATTATCGATAGTCCATATCTCGGAAACTATAAGAGATAATGCAATTTGGCAACCGGCAATGTAATTAGCATGCCGAATATTACTTGGAATGTGAATTGGAACGAAATCGCCAATAGATAAGACCATTTTACAATTTGGGCCCAAGTTAGAAGCAGAGCCTAAGGTGTAAATTATCGATAGTCCATATCTCGGAAACTATAAGAGATAATGCAATTTGGCAACCGGCAATGTAATTAGCATGCCGAATATTACTTGGAATGTGAATTGCAACTAAATCGCCAATAGATAAGACCATTTTACAATTTGGGCCCAAGTTAGAAGCAGAGCCTAAGGTGTAAATTATCGATAGTCCATATCTCGGAAACTATAAGAGATAATGCAATTTGGCAACCGGCAATGTAATTAGCATGCCGAATATTACTTGGAATGTGAATTGGAACGAAATCGCCAATAGATAAGACCATTTTACAATTTGGGCCCAAGTTAGAAGCAGAGCCTAAGGTGTAAATTATCGATAGTCCATATCTCGGAAACTATAAGAGATAATGCAATTTCGCAACCGATAATGTAATTAGCATGCCGAATATCACTTGGAATGTGAATTGGGACGAAATCGCCAATAGATAAGACCATTTTACAATTTGGGCCCAAGTTAGAAGCAGAGCCTAAGGTGTAAATTATCGATAGTCCATATCTCGGAAACTATAAGAGATAATGCAATTTGGCAACCGGCAATGTAATTAGCATGCCGAATATTACTTGGAATGTGAATTGGAACGAAATCGCCAATAGATAAGACCATTTTACAATTTGGGCCCATGTTAGAAGCAGAGCCTAAGGTGTAAATTATCGATAGTCCATATCTCGGAAACTATAAGAGATAATGCAATTTGGCAACCGGCAATGTAATTAGCATGCCGAATATTACTTGGAATGTGAATTGGAACGAAATCGCCAATAGGTAAGACCATTTTACAATTTAGGCCCAAGTTAGAAGCAGAGCCTAAGGTGTAAATTATCGATAGTCCATATCTCGGAAACTATAAGAGATAATTCAATTTGGCAACCGGCAATGTAATTAGCATGCCGAATATTACTTGGAATGTGAATTGGAACGAAATCGCCAATAGATAAGACCATTTTACAATTTGGGCCCAAGTTAGAAGCAGAGCCTAAGGAGGATAGTCCATCGATCGATGGACGAACCTCGGAAACTATAAGAGATAATGCAATTTGGCAACCGGCAATGTAATTAGCATGCCGAATATTACTTGGAATGTGAATTGGAACGAAATCGCCAATAGATAAGACCATTTTACAATTTGGGCCCAAGTTAGAAGCAGAGCCTAAGGTGTAAATTATCGATAGTCCATATCTCGGAAACTATAAGAGATAATGCAATTTGGCAACCGGCAATGTAATTAGCATGCCGAATATTACTTGGAATGTGAATTGGAACGAAATCGCCAATAGATAAGACCATTTTACAATTTGGGCCCAAGTTAGAAGCAGAGCCTATGGTGTAAATTATCGATAGTCCATATCTCGGAAACTATAAGAGATAATGCAATTTGGCAACCGGCAATGTAATTAGCATGCCGAATATTACTTGGAATGTGAATTGGAACGAAATCGCCAATAGATAAGACCATTTTACAATTTGGGCCCAAGTTAGAAGCAGAGCCTAAGGTGTAAATTATCGATAGTCCATATCTCGGAAACTATAAGAGTTAATGCAATTTGGCAACCGGCAATGTAATTAGCATGCCGAATATTACTTGGAATGTGAATTGGAACGAAATCGCCAATAGATAAGACCATTTTACAATTTGGGCCCAAGTTAGAAGCAGAGCCTAAGGTGTAAATTATCGATAGTCCATATCTCGGAAACTATAAGAGATAATGCAATTTGGCAACCGGCAATGTAATTAGCATGCCGAATATTACTTGGAATGTGAATTGGAACGAAATTGCCAATAGATAAGACCATTTTACAATTTGGGCCCAAGTTAGAAGCAGAGCCTAAGGTGTAAATTATCGATAGTCCATATCTCTGAAACTATAAGAGATAATGCAATTTCGCAACCGGCAATGTAATTAGCATGCCGAATATTACTTGGAATGTGAATTGGGACGAAATCGCCAATAGATAAGGCCATTTTACAATTTGGGCCCAAGTTAGAAGCAGAGCCTAAGGTGTAAATTATCGATAGTCCATATCTCGGAAACTATAAGAGATAATGCAATTTGGCAACCGGCAATGTAATTAGCATGCCGAATATTACTTGGAATGTGAATTGGAACGAAATCGTCAATAGATAAGACCATTTTACAATTTGGGCCCAAGTTAGAAGCAGAGCCTAAGGTGTAAATTATTGATAGTCCATATCTCGGAAACTATAAGAGATAATGCAATTTGGCAACCGGCAATGTAATTAGCATGCCGAATATTACTTGGAATGTGAATTGGAACGAAATCGCCAATAGATAAGACCATTTTACAATTTGGGCCCAAGTTAGAAGCAGAGCCTAAGGTGTAAATTATCGATAGTCCATATCTCGGAAACTATAAGAGATAATGCAATTTGGCAACCGGCAATGTAATTAGCATGCCGAATATTACTTGGAATGTGAATTGGAACGAAATCGCCAATAGATAAGACCATTTTACAATTTGGGCCCAAGTTAGAAGCAGAGCCTAAGGTGTAAATTATCGATAGTCCATATCTCGGAAACTATAAGAGATAATGCAATTTCGCAACCGGCAATGTAATTAGCATGCCGAATATTACTTGGAGTGTGAATTGGAACGAAATCGCCAATAGATAAGACCATTTTACAATTTGGGCCCAAGTTAGAAGCAGAGCCTAAGGTGTAAATTATCGATAGTCCATATCTCGGAAACTATAAGAGATAATGCAATTTGGCAACCGGCAATGTAATTAGCATGCCGAATATTACTTGGAATGTGAATTGGAACGAAATCGCCAATAGATAAGACCATTTTACAATTTGGGCCCAAGTTAGAAGCAGAGCCTAAGGTGTAAATTATCGATAGTCCATATCTCGGAAACTATAAGAGATAATGCAATTTGGCAACCGGCAATGTAATTAGCATGCCGAATATTACTTGGAATGTGAATTGGAACGAAATCGACAATAGATAAGACCATTTTACAATTTGGGCCCAAGTTAGAAGCAGAGCCTAAGGTGTAAATTATCGATAGTCCATATCTCGGAAACTATAAGAGATAATGCAATTTGGCAACCGGCAATGTAATTAGCATGCCGAATATTACTTGGAATGTGAATTGCAACTAAATCGCCAATAGATAAGACCATTTTACAATTTGGGCCCAAGTTAGAAGCAGAGCCTAAGGTGTAAATTATCGATAGTCCATATCTCGGAAACTATAAGAGATAATGCAATTTGGCAACCGGCAATGTAATTAGCATGCCGAATATTACTTGGAATGTGAATTGGAACGAAATCGCCAATAGATAAGACCATTTTACAATTTGGGCCCAAGTTAGAAGCAGAGCCTAAGGTGTAAATTATCGATAGTCCATATCTCGGAAACTATAAGAGATAATGCAATTTCGCAACCGGCAATGTAATTAGCATGCCGAATATCACTTGGAATGTGAATTGGGACGAAATCGCCAATAGATAAGACCATTTTACAATTTGGGCCCAAGTTAGAAGCAGAGCCTAAGGTGTAAATTATCGATAGTCCATATCTCAGAAACTATAAGAGATAATGCAATTTGGCAACCGGCAATGTAATTAGCATGCCGAATATTACTTGGAATGTGAATTGGAACGAAATCGCCAATAGATAAGACCATTTTACAATTTGGGCCCAAGTTAGAAGCAGAGCTTAAGGTGTAAATTATCGATAGTCCATATCTCGGAAACTATAAGAGATAATGCAATTTGGCAACCGGCAATGTAATTAGCATGCCGAATATTACTTGGAATGTGAATTGGAACGAAATCGCCAATAGGTAAGACCATTTTACAATTTGGGCCCAAGTTAGAAGCAGAGCCTAAGGTGTAAATTATCGATAGTCCATATCTCGGAAACTATAAGAGATAATTCAATATGGCAACCGGCAATGTAATTAGCATGCCGAATATTACTTGGAATGTGAATTGGAACGAAATCGCCAATAGATAAGACCATTTTACAATTTGGGCCCAAGTTAGAAGCAGAGCCTAAGGTGTAAATTATTGATAGTCCATATCTCGGAAACTATAAGAGATAATGCAATTTCGCAACCGGCAATGTAATTAGCATGCCGAATATCACTTGGAATGTGAATTGGGACGAAATCGCCAATAGATAAGACCATTTTACAATTTGGGCCCAAGTTAGAAGCAGAGCCTAAGGTGTAAATTATCGATAGTCCATATCTCGGAAACTATAAGAGATAATGCAATTTGGCAACCGGCAATGTAATTAGCATGCCGAATATTACTTGGAATGTGAATTGGAACGAAATCGCCAATAGATAAGACCATTTTACAATTTGGGCCCAAGTTAGAAGCAGAGCCTAAGGTGTAAATTATCGATAGTCCATATCTCGGAAACTATAAGAGATAATGCAATTTGGCAACCGGCAATGTAATTAGCATGCCGAATATTACTTGGAATGTGAATTGGAACGAAATCGCCAATAGATAAGACCATTTTACAATTTGGGCCCAAGTTAGAAGCAGAGCCTAAGGTGTAAATTATCGATAGTCCATATCTCGGAAACTATAAGAGATAATGCAATTTCGCAACCGGCAATGTAATTAGCATGCCGAATATTACTTGGAGTGTGAATTGGAACGAAATCGCCAATAGATAAGACCATTTTACAATTTGGGCCCAAGTTAGAAGCAGAGCCTAAGGTGTAAATTATCGATAGTCCATATCTCGGAAACTATAAGAGATAATGCAATTTGGCAACCGGCAATGTAATTAGCATGCCGAATATTACTTGGAATGTGAATTGGAACGAAATCGCCAATAGATAAGACCATTTTACAATTTGGGCCCAAGTTAGAAGCAGAGCCTAAGGTGTAAATTATCGATAGTCCATATCTCGAAAACTATAAGAGATAATGCAATTTGGCAACCGGCAATGTAATTAGCATGCCGAATATTACTTGGAATGTGAATTGCAACTAAATCGCCAATAGATAAGACCATTTTACAATTTGGGCCCAAGTTAGAAGCAGAGCCTAAGGTGTAAATTATCGATAGTCCATATCTCGGAAACTATAAGAGATAATGCAATTTGGCAACCGGCAATGTAATTAGCATGCCGAATATTACTTGGAATGTGAATTGGAACGAAATCGCCAATAGATAAGACCATTTTACAATTTGGGCCCAAGTTAGAAGCAGAGCCTAAGGTGTAAATTATCGATAGTCCATATCTCGGAAACTATAAGAGATAATGCAATTTGGCAACCGGCAATGTAATTAGCATGCCGAATATTACTTGGAATGTGAATTGGAACGAAATCGCCAATAGATAAGACCATTTTACAATTTGGGCCCAAGTTAGAAGCAGAGAATAAGGTGTAAATTATCGATAGTCCATATCTCGGAAACTATAAGTGATAATGCAATTTGGCAACCGGCAATGTAATTAGCATGCCGAATATTACTTGGAATGTGAATTGGAACGAAATCGCCAATAGATAAGACCATTTTACAATTTGGGCCCAAGTTAGAAGCAGAGCCTAAGGTGTAAATTATTGATAGTCCATATCTCGGAAACTATAAGAGATAATGCAATTTGGCAACCGGCAATGTAATTAGCATGCCGAATATTACTTGGAATGTGAATTGGAACGAAATCGCCAATAGATAAGACCATTTTACAATTTGGGCCCAAGTTAGAAGCAGAGCCTAAGGTGTAAATTATCGATAGTCCATATCTCGGAAACTATAAGAGATAATGCAATTTGGCAACCGGCAATGTAATTAGCATGCCGAATATTACTTGGAATGTAAATTGGAACGAAATCGCCAATAGATAAGACCATTTTACAATTTGGGCCCAAGTTAGAAGCAGAGCCTAAGGTGTAAATTATCGATAGTGCATATCTCGGAAACTATAAGAGATAATGCAATTTGGCAACCGGCAATGTAATTAGCATGCCGAATATTACTTGGAATGTGAATTGGAACGAAATCGCCAATAGATAAGACCATTTTACAATTTGGGCCCAAGTTAGAAGCAGAGCCTAAGGTGTAAATTATCGATAGTCCATATCTCGGAAACTATAAGAGATAATGCAATTTGGCAACCGGCAATGTAATTAGCATGCCGAATATTACTTGGAATGTGAATTGCAACTAAATCGCCAATAGATAAGACCATTTTACAATTTGGGCCCAAGTTAGAAGCAGAGCCTAAGGTATAAATTATCGATAGTCCATATCTCGGAAACTATAAGAGATAATGCAATTTGGCAAACGGCAATGTAATTAGCATGCCGAATATTACTTGGAATGTGAATTGGAACGAAATCGCCAATAGATAAGACCATTTTACAATTTGGGCCCAAGTTAGAAGCAGAGCCTAAGGTGTAAATTATCGATAGTCCATATCTCGGAAACTATAAGAGATAATGCAATTTGGCAACCGGCAATGTAATTAGCATGCCGAATATTACTTGGAATGTGAATTGGAACGAAATCGCCAATAGATAAGACCATTTTACAATTTGGGCCCAAGTTAGAAGCAGAGCCTAAGGTGTAAATTATCGATAGTCCATATCTCGGAAACTATAAGAGATAATGCAATTTGGCAACCGGCAATGTAATTAGCATGCCAAATATTACTTGGAATGTGAATTGCAACTAAATCGCCAATAGATAAGACCATTTTACAATTTGGGCCCAAGTTAGAAGCAGAGCCTAAGGTGTAAATTATCGATAGTCCATATCTCGGAAACTATAAGAGATAATGCAATTTCGCAACCGGCAATGTAATTAGCATGCCGAATATCACTTGGAATGTGAATTGGGACGAAATCGCCAATAGATAAGACCATTTTACAATTTGGGCCCAAGTTAGAAGCAGAGCCTAAGGTGTAATTTATCGATAGTCCATATCTCGGAAACTATAAGAGATAATGCAATTTGGCAACCGGCAATGTAATTAGCATGCCGAATATTACTTGGAATGTGAATTGGAACGAAATCGCCAATAGATAAGACCATTTTACAATTTGGGCCCAAGTTAGAAGCAGAGCCTAAGGTGTAAATTATCGATAGTCCATATCTCGGAAACTATAAGAGATAATGCAATTTGGCAACCGGCAATGTAATTAGCATGCCGAATATTACTTGGAATGTGAATTGGAACGAAATCGCCAATAGATAAGACCATTTTACAATTTGGGCCCAAGTTAGAAGCAGAGCCTAAGGTGTAAATTATCGATAGTCCATATCTCGGAAACTATAAGAGATAATGCAATTTGGCAACCGGCAATGTAATTAGCATGCCGAATATTACTTGGAATGTGAATTGCAACTAAATCGCCAATAGATAAGACCATTTTACAATTTGGGCCCAAGTTAGAAGCAGAGCCTAAGGTGTAAATTATCGATAGTCCATATCTCGGAAACTATAAGAGATAATGCAATTTGGCAACCGGCAATGTAATTAGCATGCCGAATATTACTTGGAATGTGAATTGGAACGAAATCGCCAATAGATAAGACCATTTTACAATTTGGGCCCAAGTTAGAAGCAGAGCCTAAGGTGTAAATTATCGATAGTCCATATCTCGGAAACTATAAGAGATAATGCAATTTCGCAACCGGCAATGTAATTAGCATGCCGAATATCACTTGGAATGTGAATTGGGACGAAATCGCCAATAGATAAGACCATTTTACAATTTGGGCCCAAGTTAGAAGCAGAGCCTAAGGTGTAAATTATCGATAGTCCATATCTCGGAAACTATAAGAGATAATGCAATTTGGCAACCGGCAATGTAATTAGCATGCCGAATATTACTTGGAATGTGAATTGGAACGAAATCGCCAATAGATAAGACCATTTTACAATTTGGCCCCAAGTTAGAAGCAGAGCCTAAGGTGTAAATTATCGATAGTCCATATCTCAGAAACTATAAGAGATAATGCAATTTGGCAACCGGCAATGTAATTAGCATGCCGAATATTACTTGGAATGTGAATTGGAACGAAATCGCCAATAGGTAAGACCATTTTACAATTTGGGCCCAAGTTAGAAGCAGAGCCTAAGGTGTAAATTATCGATAGTCCATATCTCGGAAACTATAAGAGATAATTCAATTTGGCAACCGGCAATGTAATTAGCATGCCGAATATTACTTGGAATGTGAATTGGAACGAAATCGCCAATAGATAAGACCATTTTACAATTTGGGCCCAAGTTAGAAGCAGAGCCTAAGGTATAAATTATCGATAGTCCATATCTCGGAAACTATAAGAGATAATGCAATTTGGCAACCGGCAATGTAATTAGCATGCCGAATATTACTTGGAATGTGAATTGGAACGAAATCGCCAATAGATAAGACCATTTTACAATTTGGGCCCAAGTTAGAAGCAGAGCCTAAGGTGTAAATTATTGATAGTCCATATCTCGGAAACTATAAGAGATAATGCAATTTCGCAACCGGCAATGTAATTAGCATGCCGAATATCACTTGGAATGTGAATTGGGACGAAATCGCCAATAGATAAGACCATTTTACAATTTGGGCCCAAATTAGAAGCAGAGCCTAAGGTGTAAATTATCGATAGTCCATATCTCGGAAACTATAAGAGATAATGCAATTTGGCAACCGGCAATGTAATTAGCATGCCGAATATTACTTGGAATGTGAATTGGAACGAAATCGCCAATAGATAAGACCATTTTACAATTTGGGCCCAAGTTAGAAGCAGAGCCTAAGGTGTAAATTATCGATAGTCCATATCTCGGAAACTATAAGAGATAATGCAATTTGGCAACCGGCAATGTAATTAGCATGCCGAATATTACTTGGAATGTGAATTGGAACGAAATCGCCAATAGATAAGACCATTTTACAATTTGGGCCCAAGTTAGATGCAGAGCCTAAGGTGTAAATTATCGATAGTCCATATCTCGGAAACTATAAGAGATAATGCAATTTGGCAACCGGCAATGTAATTAGCATGCCAAATATCACTTGGAATGTGAATTGGGACGAAATCGCCAATAGATAAGACCATTTTACAATTTGGGCCCAAGTTAGAAGCAGAGCCTAAGGTGTAATTTATCGATAGTCCATATCTCGGAAACTATAAGAGATAATGCAATTTGGCAACCGGCAATGTAATTAGCATGCCGAATATTACTTGGAATGTGAATTGGAACGAAATCGCCAATAGATAAGACCATTTTACAATTTGGGCCCAAGTTAGAAGCAGAGCCTAAGGTGTAAATTATCGATAGTCCATATCTCGGAAACTATAAGAGATAATGCAATTTGGCAACCGGCAATGTAATTAGCATGCCGAATATTACTTGGAATGTGAATTGGAACGAAATCGCCAATAGATAAGACCATTTTACAATTTGGGCCCAAGTTAGAAGCAGAGCCTAAGGTGTAAATTATCGATAGTCCATATCTCGGAAACTATAAGAGATAATGCAATTTGGCAACCGGCAATGTAATTAGCATGCCAAATATCACTTGGAATGTGAATTGGGACGAAATCGCCAATAGATAAGACCATTTTACAATTTGGGCCCAAGTTAGAAGCAGAGCCTAAGGTGTAAATTATCGATAGTCCATATCTCGGAAACTATAAGAGATAATGCAATTTCGCAACCGGCAATGTAATTAGCATGCCGAATATCACTTGGAATGTGAATTGGGACGAAATCGCCAATAGATAAGACCATTTTACAATTTGGGCCCAAGTTAGAAGCAGAGCCTAAGGTGTAATTTATCGATAGTCCATATCTCGGAAACTATAAGAGATAATGCAATTTGGCAACCGGCAATGTAATTAGCATGCCGAATATTACTTGGAATGTGAATTGGAACGAAATCGCCAATAGATAAGACCATTTTACAATTTGGGCCCAAGTTAGAAGCAGAGCCTAAGGTGTAAATTATCGATAGTCCATATCTCGGAAACTATAAGAGATAATGCAATTTGGCAACCGGCAATGTAATTAGCATGCCGAATATTACTTGGAATGTGAATTGGAACGAAATCGCCAATAGATAAGACCATTTTACAATTTGGGCCCAAGTTAGAAGCAGAGCCTAAGGTGTAAATTATCGATAGTCCATATCTCGGAAACTATAAGAGATAATGCAATTTGGCAACCGGCAATGTAATTAGCATGCCGAATATTACTTGGAATGTGAATTGCAACTAAATCGCCAATAGATAAGACCATTTTACAATTTGGGCCCAAGTTAGAAGCAGAGCCTAAGGTGTAAATTATCGATAGTCCATATCTCGGAAACTATAAGAGATAATGCAATTTGGCAACCGGCAATGTAATTAGCATGCCGAATATTACTTGGAATGTGAATTGGAACGAAATCGCCAATAGATAAGACCATTTTACAATTTGGGCCCAAGTTAGAAGCAGAGCCTAAGGTGTAAATTATCGATAGTCCATATCTCGGAAACTATAAGAGATAATGCAATTTCGCAACCGGCAATGTAATTAGCATGCCGAATATCACTTGGAATGTGAATTGGGACGAAATCGCCAATAGATAAGACCATTTTACAATTTGGGCCCAAGTTAGAAGCAGAGCCTAAGGTGTAAATTATCGATAGTCCATATCTCGGAAACTATAAGAGATAATGCAATTTGGCAACCGGCAATGTAATTAGCATGCCGAATATTACTTGGAATGTGAATTGGAACGAAATCGCCAATAGATAAGACCATTTTACAATTTGGCCCCAAGTTAGAAGCAGAGCCTAAGGTGTAAATTATCGATAGTCCATATCTCGGAAACTATAAGAGATAATGCAATTTGGCAACCGGCAATGTAATTAGCATGCCGAATATTACTTGGAATGTGAATTGGAACGAAATCGCCAATAGGTAAGACCATTTTACAATTTGGGCCCAAGTTAGAAGCAGAGCCTAAGGTGTAAATTATCGATAGTCCATATCTCGGAAACTATAAGAGATAATTCAATTTGGCAACCGGCAATGTAATTAGCATGCCGAATATTACTTGGAATGTGAATTGGAACGAAATCGCCAATAGATAAGACCATTTTACAATTTGGGCCCAAGTTAGAAGCAGAGCCTAAGGTATAAATTATCGATAGTCCATATCTCGGAAACTATAAGAGATAATGCAATTTGGCAACCGGCAATGTAATTAGCATGCCGAATATTACTTGGAATGTGAATTGGAACGAAATCGCCAATAGATAAGACCATTTTACAATTTGGGCCCAAGTTAGAAGCAGAGCCTAAGGTGTAAATTATTGATAGTCCATATCTCGGAAACTATAAGAGATAATGCAATTTCGCAACCGGCAATGTAATTAGCATGCCGAATATCACTTGGAATGTGAATTGGGACGAAATCGCCAATAGATAAGACCATTTTACAATTTGGGCCCAAATTAGAAGCAGAGCCTAAGGTGTAAATTATCGATAGTCCATATCTCGGAAACTATAAGAGATAATGCAATTTGGCAACCGGCAATGTAATTAGCATGCCGAATATTACTTGGAATGTGAATTGGAACGAAATCGCCAATAGATAAGACCATTTTACAATTTGGGCCCAAGTTAGAAGCAGAGCCTAAGGTGTAAATTATCGATAGTCCATATCTCGGAAACTATAAGAGATAATGCAATTTGGCAACCGGCAATGTAATTAGCATGCCGAATATTACTTGGAATGTGAATTGGAACGAAATCGCCAATAGATAAGACCATTTTACAATTTGGGCCCAAGTTAGAAGCAGAGCCTAAGGTGTAAATTATCGATAGTCCATATCTCGGAAACTATAAGAGATAATGCAATTTCGCAACCGGCAATGTAATTAGCATGCCGAATATTACTTGGAGTGTGAATTGGAACGAAATCGCCAATAGATAAGACCATTTTACAATTTGGGCCCAAGTTAGAAGCAGAGCCTAAGGTGTAAATTATCGATAGTCCATATCTCGGAAACTATAAGAGATAATGCAATTTGGCAACCGGCAATGTAATTAGCATGCCGAATATTACTTGGAATGTGAATTGGAACGAAATCGCCAATAGATAAGACCATTTTACAATTTGGGCCCAAGTTAGAAGCAGAGCCTAAGGTGTAAATTATCGATAGTCCATATCTCGGAAACTATAAGAGATAATGCAATTTGGCAACCGGCAATGTAATTAGCATGCCGAATATTACTTGGAATGTGAATTGCAACTAAATCGCCAATAGATAAGACCATTTTACAATTTGGGCCCAAGTTAGAAGCAGAGCCTAAGGTGTAAATTATCGATAGTCCATATCTCGGAAACTATAAGAGATAATGCAATTTGGCAACCGGCAATGTAATTAGCATGCCGAATATTACTTGGAATGTGAATTGGAACGAAATCGCCAATAGATAAGACCATTTTACAATTTGGGCCCAAGTTAGAAGCAGAGCCTAAGGTGTAAATTATCGATAGTCCATATCTCGGAAACTATAAGAGATAATGCAAATTGGCAACCGGCAATGTAATTAGCATGCCGAATATTACTTGGAATGTGAATTGGAACGAAATCGCCAATAGATAAGACCATTTTACAATTTGGGCCCAAGTTAGAAGCAGAGCTTAAGGTGTAAATTATCGATAGTCCATATCTCGGAAACTATAAGAGATAATGCAATTTGGCAACCGGCAATGTAATTAGCATGCCGAATATTACTTGGAATGTGAATTGGAACGAAATCGCCAATAGATAAGACCATTTTACAATTTGGGCCCAAGTTAGAAGCAGAGTCTAAGGTGTAAATTATTGATAGTCCATATCTCGGAAACTATAAGAGATAATGCAATGTCGCAACCGGCAATGTAATTAGCATGCCGAATATCACTTGGAATGTGAATTGGGACGAAATCGCCAATAGATAAGACCATTTTACAATTTGGGCCCAAGTTAGAAGCAGAGCCTAAGGTGTAAATTATCGATAGTCCATATCTCGGAAACTATAAGAGATCATGCAATTTCGCAACCGGCAATGTAATTAGCATGCCGAATATTACTTGGAATGTGAATTGGAACGAAATCGCCAATAGATAAGACCATTTTACAATTTGGGCCCAAGTTAGAAGCAGAGCCTAAGGTGTAAATTATCGATAGTCCATATCTCGGAAACTATAAGAGATAATGCAATTTGGCAACCGGCAATGTAATTAGCATGCCGAATATTACTTGGAATGTGAATTGGAACGAAATCGCCAATAGATAAGACCATTTTACAATTTGGGCCCAAGTTAGAAGCAGAGCCTAAGGTGTAAATTATCGATAGTCCATATCTCGGAAACTATAAGAGATAATGCAATTTCGCAACCGGCAATGTAATTAGCATGCCGAATATTACTTGGAGTGTGAATTGGAACGAAATCGCCAATAGATAAGACCATTTTACAATTTGGGCCCAAGTTAGAAGCAGAGCCTAAGGTGTAAATTATCGATAGTCCATATCTCGGAAACTATAAGAGATAATGCAATTTGGCAACCGGCAATGTAATTAGCATGCCGAATATTACTTGGAATGTGAATTGGAACGAAATCGCCAATAGATAAGACCATTTTACAATTTGGGCCCAAGTTAGAAGCAGAGCCTAAGGTGTAAATTATCGATAGTCCATATCTCGGAAACTATAAGAGATAATGCAATTTGGCAACCGGCAATGTAATTAGCATGCCGAATATTACTTGGAATGTGAATTGGAACGAAATCGCCAATAGATAAGACCATTTTACAATTTGGGCCCAAGTTAGAAGCAGAGCCTAAGGTGTAAATTATGGATAGTCCATATCTCGGAAACTATAAGAGATAATGCAATTTGGCAACCGGCAATGTAATTAGCATGCCGAATATTACTTGGAATGTGAATTGCAACTAAATCGCCAATAGATAAGACCATTTTACAATTTGGGCCCAAGTTAGAAGCAGAGCCTAAGGTGTAAATTATCGATAGTCCATATCTCGGAAACTATAAGAGATAATGCAATTTGGCAACCGGCAATGTAATTAGCATGTCGAATATTACTTGGAATGTGAATTGGAACGAAATCGCCAATAGATAAGACCATTTTACAATTTGGGCCCAAGTTAGAAGCAGAGCCTAAGGTGTGAATAATCGATAGTCCATATCTCGGAAACTATAAGAGATAATGCAATTTGGCAACCGGCAATGTAATTAGCATGCCGAATATTACTTGGAATATGAATTGGAACGAAATCGCCAATAGATAAGACCATTTTACAATTTGGGCCCAAGTTAGAAGCAGAGCCTAAGGTGTAAATTATCGATAGTCCATATCTCGGAAACTATAAGAGATAATGCAATTTGGCAACCGGCAATGTAATTAGCATGCCGAATATTACTTGGAATGTGAATTGCAACTAAATCGCCAATAGATAAGACCATTTTACAATTTGGGCCCAAGTTAGAAGCAGAGCCTAAGGTGTAAATTATCGATAGTCCATATCTCGGAAACTATAAGAGATAATGCAATTTGGCAACCGGCAATGTAATTAGCATGCCGAATATTACTTGGAGTGTGAATTGGAACGAAATCGCCATTAGATAAGACCATTTTACAATTTGGGCCCAAGTTAGAAGCAGAGCCTAAGGTGTAAATAATCGATAGTCCATATCTCGGAAACTATAAGAGATAATGCAATTTGGCAACCGGCAATGTAATTAGCATGCCGAATATTACTTGGAATATGAATTGGAACGAAATCGCCAATAGATAAGACCATTTTACAATTTGGGCCCAAGTTAGAAGCAGAGCCTAAGGTGTAAATTATCGATAGTCCATATCTCGGAAACTATAAGAGATAATGCAATTTGGCAACCGGCAATGTAATTAGCATGCCGAATATTACTTGGAATGTGAATTGCAACTAAATCGCCAATAGATAAGACCATTTTACAATTTGGGCCCAAGTTAGAAGCAGAGCCTAAGGTGTAAATTATCGATAGTCCATATCTCGGAAACTATAAGAGATAATGCAATTTGGCAACCGGCAATGTAATTAGTATGCCGAATATTACTTGGAATGTGAATTGGAACGAAATCGCCAATAGATAAGACCATTTTACAATTTGGGCCCAAGTTAGAAGCAGAGCCTAAGGTGTAAATTATCGATAGTCCATATCTCGGAAACTATAAGAGATAATGCAATTTGGCAACCGGCAATGTAATTAGTATGCCGAATATTACTTGGAATGTGAATTGGGACGAAATCGCCAATAGATAAGGCCATTTTACAATTTGGGCCCAAGTTAGAAGCAGAGCCTAAGGTGTAAATTATCGATAGTCCATATCTCGGAAACTATAAGAGATAATGCAATTTGGCAACCGGCAATGTAATTAGCATGCCGAATATTACTTGGAATGTGAATTGGAACGAAATCGTCAATAGATAAGACCATTTTACAATTTGGGCCCAAGTTAGAAGCAGAGCCTAAGGTGTAAATTATTGATAGTCCATATCTCGGAAACTATAAGAGATAATGCAATTTGGCAACCGACAATGTAATTAGCATGCCGAATATTACTTGGAATGTGAATTGGAACGAAATCGCCAATAGATAAGACCATTTTACAATTTGGGCCCAAGTTAGAAGCAGAGCCTAAGGTGTAAATTATCGATAGTCCATATCTCGGAAACTATAAGAGATAATGCAATTTGGCAACCGGCAATGTAATTAGCATGCCGAATATTACTTGGAATGTGAATTGGAACGAAATCGCCAATAGATAAGACCATTTTACAATTTGGGCCCAAGTTAGAAGCAGAGCCTAAGGTGTAAATTATCGATAGTCCATATCTCGGAAACTATAAGAGATAATGCAATTTGGCAACCGGCAATGTAATTAGCATGCCGAATATTACTTGGAATGTGAATTGGAACGAAATCGCCAATAGATAAGACCATTTTACAATTTGGGCCCAAGTTAGAAGCAGAGCCTAAGGTGTAAATTATCGATAGTCCATATCTCGGAAACTATAAGAGATAATGCAATTTCGCAACCGGCAATGTAATTAGCATGCCGAATATCACTTGGAATGTGAATTGGGACGAAATCGCCAATATATAAGACCATTTTACAATTTGGGCCCAAGTTAGAAGCAGAGCCTAAGGTGTAAATTATCGATAGTCCATATCTCGGAAACTATAAGAGATAATGCAATTTGGCAACCGGCAATGTAATTAGCATACCGAATATTACTTGGAATGTGAATTGGAACGAAATCGCCAATAGATAAGACCATTTTACAATTTGGGCCCAAGTTAGAAGCAGAGCCTAAGGTGTAAATTATCGATAGTCCATATCTCGGAAACTATAAGAGAAAATGCAATTTGGCAACCGGCAATGTAATTAGCATGCCGAATATTACTTGGAATGTGAATTGGAACGAAATCGCCAATAGATAAGACCATTTTACAATTTGGACCCAAGTTAGAAGCAGAGCCTAAGGTGTAAATTATCGATAGTCCATATCTCGGAAACTATAAGAGATAATGCAATTTCGCAACCGGCAATGTAATTAGCATGCCGAATATTACTTGGAGTGTGAATTGGAACGAAATCGCCAATAGATAAGACCATTTTACAATTTGGGCCCAAGTTAGAAGCAGAGCCTAAGGTGTAAATTATCGATAGTCCATATCTCGGAAACTATAAGAGATAATGCAATTTGGCAACCGGCAATGTAATTAGCATGCCGAATATTACTTGGATTGTGAATTGGAACGAAATCGCCAATAGATAAGACCATTTTACAATTTGGGCCCAAGTTAGAAGCAGAGCCTAAGGTGTAAATTATCGATAGTCCATATCTCGGAAACTATAAGAGATAATGCAATTTGGCAACCGGCAATGTAATTAGCATGCCGAATATTACTTGGAATGTGAATTGCAACTAAATCGCCAATAGATAAGACCATTTTACAATTTGGGCCCAAGTTAGAAGCAGAGCCTAAGGTGTAAATTATCGATAGTCCATATCTCGGAAACTATAAGAGATAATGCAATTTCGCAACCGGCAATGTAATTAGCATGCCGAATATCACTTGGAATGTGAATTGGGACGAAATCGCCAATAGATAAGACCATTTTACAATTTGGGCCCAAGTTAGAAGCAGAGCCTAAGGTGTAAATTATCGATAGTCCTTATCTCGGAAACTATAAGAGATAATGCAATTTGGCAACCGGCAATGTAATTAGCATGCCGAATATTACTTGGAATGTGAATTGGAACGAAATCGCCAATAGATAAGACCATTTTACAATTTGGGCCCAAGTTAGAAGCAGAGCCTAAGGTGTAAATTATCGATAGTCCATATCTCGGAAACTATAAGAGATAATGCAATTTGGCAACCGGCAATGTAATTAGCATGCCGAATATTACTTGGAATGTGAATTGGAACGAAATCGCCAATAGATAAGACCATTTTACAATTTGGGCCCAAGTTAGAAGCAGAGCCTAAGGTGTAAATTATCGATAGTCCATATCTCGGAAACTATAAGAGATAATGCAATTTGGCAACCGGCAATGTAATTAGCATGCCGAATATTACTTGGAATGTGAATTGGAACGAAATCGCCAATAGATAAGACCATTTTACAATTTGGGCCCAAGTTAGAAGCAGAGCCTAAGGTGTAAATTATTGATAGTCCATATCTCGGAAACTATAAGAGATAATGCAATTTGGCAACCGACAATGTAATTAGCATGCCGAATATTACTTGGAATGTGAATTGGAACGAAATCGCCAATAGATAAGACCATTTTACAATTTGGGCCCAAGTTAGAAGCAGAGCCTAAGGTGTAAATTATCGATAGTCCATATCTCGGAAACTATAAGAGATAATGCAATTTGGCAACCGGCAATGTAATTAGCATGCCGAATATTACTTGGAATGTGAATTGGAACGAAATCGCCAATAGATAAGACCATTTTACAATTTGGGCCCAAGTTAGAAGCAGAGCCTAAGGTGTAAATTATCGATAGTCCATATCTCGGAAACTATAAGAGATAATGCAATTTGGCAACCGGCAATGTAATTAGCATGCCGAATATTACTTGGAATGTGAATTGGAACGAAATCGCCAATAGATAAGACCATTTTACAATTTGGGCCCAAGTTAGAAGCAGAGCCTAAGGTGTAAATTATCGATAGTCCATATCTCGGAAACTATAAGAGATAATGCAATTTCGCAACCGGCAATGTAATTAGCATGCCGAATATCACTTGGAATGTGAATTGGGACGAAATCGCCAATATATAAGACCATTTTACAATTTGGGCCCAAGTTAGAAGCAGAGCCTAAGGTGTAAATTATCGATAGTCCATATCTCGGAAACTATAAGAGATAATGCAATTTGGCAACCGGCAATGTAATTAGCATGCCGAATATTACTTGGATTGTGAATTGGAACGAAATCGCCAATAGATAAGACCATTTTACAATTTGGGCCCAAGTTAGAAGCAGAGCCTAAGGTGTAAATTATCGATAGTCCATATCTCGGAAACTATAAGAGATAATGCAATTTGGCAACCGGCAATGTAATTAGCATGCCGAATATTACTTGGATTGTGAATTGGAACGAAATCGCCAATAGATAAGACCATTTTACAATTTGGGCCCAAGTTAGAAGCAGAGCCTAAGGTGTAAATTGTCGATAGTCCATATCTCGGAAACTATAAGAGATAATGCAATTTCGCAACCGGCAATGTAATTAGCATGCCGAATATCACTTGGAATGTGAATTGGGACGAAATCGCCAATAGATAAGACCATTTTACAATTTGGGCCCAAGTTAGAAGCAGAGCCTAAGGTGTAAATTATCGATAGTCCTTATCTCGGAAACTATAAGAGATAATGCAATTTGGCAACCGGCAATGTAATTAGCATGCCGAATATTACTTGGAATGTGAATTGGAACGAAATCGCCAATAGATAAGACCATTTTACAATTTGGGCCCAAGTTAGAAGCAGAGCCTAAGGTGTAAATTATCGATAGTCCATATCTCGGAAACTATAAGAGATAATGCAATTTGGCAACCGGCAATGTAATTAGCATGCCGAATATTACTTGGAATGTGAATTGGAACGAAATCGCCAATAGATAAGACCATTTTACAATTTGGGCCCAAGTTAGAAGCAGAGCCTAAGGTGTAAATTATCGATAGTCCATATCTCGGAAACTATAAGAGATAATGCAATTTGGCAACCGGCAATGTAATTAGCATGCCGAATATTACTTGGAATGTGAATTGGAACGAAATCGCCAATAGATAAGACCATTTTACAATTTGGGCCCAAGTTAGAAGCAGAGCCTAAGGTGTAAATTATTGATAGTCCATATCTCGGAAACTATAAGAGATAATGCAATTTGGCAACCGACAATGTAATTAGCATGCCGAATATTACTTGGAATGTGAATTGGAACGAAATCGCCAATAGATAAGACCATTTTACAATTTGGGCCCAAGTTAGAAGCAGAGCCTAAGGTGTAAATTATCGATAGTCCATATCTCGGAAACTATAAGAGATAATGCAATTTGGCAACCGGCAATGTAATTAGCATGCCGAATATTACTTGGAATGTGAATTGGAACGAAATCGCCAATAGATAAGACCATTTTACAATTTGGGCCCAAGTTAGAAGCAGAGCCTAAGGTGTAAATTATCGATAGTCCATATCTCGGAAACTATAAGAGATAATGCAATTTGGCAACCGGCAATGTAATTAGCATGCCGAATATTACTTGGAATGTGAATTGGAACGAAATCGCCAATAGATAAGACCATTTTACAATTTGGGCCCAAGTTAGAAGCAGAGCCTAAGGTGTAAATTATCGATAGTCCATATCTCGGAAACTATAAGAGATAATGCAATTTCGCAACCGGCAATGTAATTAGCATGCCGAATATCACTTGGAATGTGAATTGGGACGAAATCGCCAATATATAAGACCATTTTACAATTTGGGCCCAAGTTAGAAGCAGAGCCTAAGGTGTAAATTATCGATAGTCCATATCTCGGAAACTATAAGAGATAATGCAATTTGGCAACCGGCAATGTAATTAGCATGCCGAATATTACTTGGATTGTGAATTGGAACGAAATCGCCAATAGATAAGACCATTTTACAATTTGGGCCCAAGTTAGAAGCAGAGCCTAAGGTGTAAATTATCGATAGTCCATATCTCGGAAACTATAAGAGATAATGCAATTTGGCAACCGGCAATGTAATTAGCATGCCGAATATTACTTGGATTGTGAATTGGAACGAAATCGCCAATAGATAAGACCATTTTACAATTTGGGCCCAAGTTAGAAGCAGAGCCTAAGGTGTAAATTGTCGATAGTCCATATCTCGGAAACTATAAGAGATAATGCAATTTCGCAACCGGCAATGTAATTAGCATGCCGAATATCACTTGGAATGTGAATTGGGACGAAATCGCCAATAGATAAGACCATTTTACAATTTGGGCCCAAGTTAGAAGCAGAGCCTAAGGTGTAAATTATCGATAGTCCTTATCTCGGAAACTATAAGAGATAATGCAATTTGGCAACCGGCAATGTAATTAGCATGCCGAATATTACTTGGAATGTGAATTGGAACGAAATCGCCAATAGATAAGACCATTTTACAATTTGGGCCCAAGTTAGAAGCAGAGCCTAAGGTGTAAATTATCGATAGTCCATATCTCGGAAACTATAAGAGATAATGCAATTTGGCAACCGGCAATGTAATTAGCATGCCGAATATTACTTGGAATGTGAATTGGAACGAAATCGCCAATAGGTAAGACCATTTTACAATTTGGGCCCTAGTTAGAAGCAGAGCCTAAGGTGTAAATTATCGATAGTCCATATCTCGGAAACTATAAGAGATAATTCAATTTGGCAACCGGCAATGTAATTAGCATGCCGAATATTACTTGGAATGTGAATTGGAACGAAATCGCCAATAGATAAGACCATTTTACAATTTGGGCCCAAGTTAGAAGCAGAGCCTAAGGTGTAAATTATCGATAGTCCATATCTCGGAAACTATAAGAGATAATGCAATTTGGCAACCGGCAATGTAATTAGCATGCCGAATATTACTTGGAATGTGAATTGGAACGAAATCGCCAATAGATAAGACCATTTTACAATTTGGGCCCAAGTTAGAAGCAGAGCCTAAGGTGTAAATTATCGATAGTCCATATCTCGGAAACTATAAGAGATAATGCAATTTGGCAACCGGCAATGTAATTAGCATGCCGAATATTACTTGGAATGTGAATTGGAACGAAATCGCCAATAGATAAGACCATTTTACAATTTGGGCCCAAGTTAGAAGCAGAGCCTATGGTGTAAATTATCGATAGTCCATATCTCGGAAACTATAAGAGATAATGCAATTTGGCAACCGGCAATGTAATTAGCATGCCGAATATTACTTGGAATGTGAATTGGAACGAAATCGCCAATAGATAAGACCATTTTACAATTTGGGCCCAAGTTAGAAGCAGAGCCTAAGGTGTAAATTATCGATAGTCCATATCTCGGAAACTATAAGAGTTAATGCAATTTGGCAACCGGCAATGTAATTAGCATGCCGAATATTACTTGGAATGTGAATTGGAACGAAATCGCCAATAGATAAGACCATTTTACAATTTGGGCCCAAGTTAGAAGCAGAGCCTAAGGTGTAAATTATCGATAGTCCATATCTCGGAAACTATAAGAGATAATGCAATTTGGCAACCGGCAATGTAATTAGCATGCCGAATATTACTTGGAATGTGAATTGGAACGAAATTGCCAATAGATAAGACCATTTTACAATTTGGGCCCAAGTTAGAAGCAGAGCCTAAGGTGTAAATTATCGATAGTCCATATCTCGGAAACTATAAGAGATAATGCAATTTGGCAACCGGCAATGTAATTAGCATGCCGAATATTACTTGGAATGTGAATTGGAACGAAATCGCCAATAGATAAGACCATTTTACAATTTGGGCCCAAGTTAGAAGCAGAGCCTAAGGTGTAAATTATCGATAGTCCATATCTCGGAAACTATAAGAGATAATGCAAATTGGCAACCGGCAATGTAATTAGCATGCCGAATATTACTTGGAATGTGAATTGGAACGAAATCGCCAATAGATAAGACCATTTTACAATTTGGGCCCAAGTTAGAAGCAGAGCCTAAGGTGTAAATTATCGATAGTCCATATCTCGGAAACTATAAGAGATAATGCAATTTGGCAACCGGCAATGTAATTAGCATGCCGAATATTACTTGGAATGTGAATTGGAACGAAATCGCCAATAGATAAGACCATTTTACAATTTGGGCCCAAGTTAGAAGCAGAGCCTAAGGTGTAAATTATCGATAGTCCATATCTCGGAAACTATAAGAGATAATGCAATTTGGCAACCGGCAATGTAATTAGCATGCCGAATATTACTTGGAATGTGAATTGGAACGAAATCGCCAATAGATAAGACCATTTTACAATTTGGGCCCAAGTTAGAAGCAGAGCCTAAGGTGTAAATTATCGATAGTCCATATCTCGGAAACTATAAGAGATAATGCAATTTCGCAACCGGCAATGTAATTAGCATGCCGAATATTACTTGGAGTGTGAATTGGAACGAAATCGCCAATAGATAAGACCATTTTACAATTTGGGCCCAAGTTAGAAGCAGAGCCTAAGGTGTAAATTATCGATAGTCCATATCTCGGAAACTATAAGAGATAATGCAATTTGGCAACCGGCAATGTAATTAGCATGCCGAATATTACTTGGAATGTGAATTGGAACGAAATCGCCAATAGATAAGACCATTTTACAATTTGGGCCCAAGTTAGAAGCAGAGCCTAAGGTGTAAATTATCGATAGTCCATATCTCGGAAACTATAAGAGATAATGCAATTTGGCAACCGGCAATGTAATTAGCATGCCGAATATTACTTGGAATGTGAATTGCAACTAAATCGCCAATAGATAAGACCATTTTACAATTTGGGCCCAAGTTAGAAGCAGAGCCTAAGGTGTAAATTATCGATAGTCCATATCTCGGAAACTATAAGAGATAATGCAATTTGGCAACCGGCAATGTAATTAGCATGCCGAATATTACTTGGAATGTGAATTGGAACGAAATCGCCAATAGATAAGACCATTTTACAATTTGGGCCCAAGTTAGAAGCAGAGCCTAAGGTGTAAATTATCGATAGTCCATATCTCGGAAACTATAAGAGATAATGCAAATTGGCAACCGGCAATGTAATTAGCATGCCGAATATTACTTGGAATGTGAATTGGAACGAAATCGCCAATAGATAAGACCATTTTACAATTTGGGCCCAAGTTAGAAGCAGAGCTTAAGGTGTAAATTATCGATAGTCCATATCTCGGAAACTATAAGAGATAATGCAATTTGGCAACCGGCAATGTAATTAGCATGCCGAATATTACTTGGAATGTGAATTGGAACGAAATCGCCAATAGATAAGACCATTTTACAATTTGGGCCCAAGTTAGAAGCAGAGTCTAAGGTGTAAATTATTGATAGTCCATATCTCGGAAACTATAAGAGATAATGCAATGTCGCAACCGGCAATGTAATTAGCATGCCGAATATCACTTGGAATGTGAATTGGGACGAAATCGCCAATAGATAAGACCATTTTACAATTTGGGCCCAAGTTAGAAGCAGAGCCTAAGGTGTAAATTATCGATAGTCCATATCTCGGAAACTATAAGAGATCATGCAATTTCGCAACCGGCAATGTAATTAGCATGCCGAATATTACTTGGAATGTGAATTGGAACGAAATCGCCAATAGATAAGACCATTTTACAATTTGGGCCCAAGTTAGAAGCAGAGCCTAAGGTGTAAATTATCGATAGTCCATATCTCGGAAACTATAAGAGATAATGCAATTTGGCAACCGGCAATGTAATTAGCATGCCGAATATTACTTGGAATGTGAATTGGAACGAAATCGCCAATAGATAAGACCATTTTACAATTTGGGCCCAAGTTAGAAGCAGAGCCTAAGGTGTAAATTATCGATAGTCCATATCTCGGAAACTATAAGAGATAATGCAATTTCGCAACCGGCAATGTAATTAGCATGCCGAATATTACTTGGAATGTGAATTGGAACGAAATCGCCAATAGATAAGACCATTTTACAATTTGGGCCCAAGTTAGAAGCAGAGCCTAAGGTGTAAATTATCGATAGTCCATATCTCGGAAACTATAAGAGATAATGCAATTTCGCAACCGGCAATGTAATTAGCATGCCGAATATTACTTGGAGTGTGAATTGGAACGAAATCGCCAATAGATAAGACCATTTTACAATTTGGGCCCAAGTTAGAAGCAGAGCCTAAGGTGTAAATTATCGATAGTCCATATCTCGGAAACTATAAGAGATAATGCAATTTGGCAACCGGCAATGTAATTAGCATGCCGAATATTACTTGGAATGTGAATTGGAACGAAATCGCCAATAGATAAGACCATTTTACAATTTGGGCCCAAGTTAGAAGCAGAGCCTAAGGTGTAAATTATCGATAGTCCATATCTCGGAAACTATAAGAGATAATGCAATTTGGCAACCGGCAATGTAATTAGCATGCCGAATATTACTTGGAATGTGAATTGCAACTAAATCGCCAATAGATAAGACCATTTTACAATTTGGGCCCAAGTTAGAAGCAGAGCCTAAGGTGTAAATTATCGATAGTCCATATCTCGGAAACTATAAGAGATAATGCAATTTGGCAACCGGCAATGTAATTAGCATGCCGAATATTACTTGGAATGTGAATTGGAACGAAATCGCCAATAGATAAGACCATTTTACAATTTGGGCCCAAGTTAGAAGCAGAGCCTAAGGTGTAAATTATCGATAGTCCATATCTCGGAAACTATAAGAGATAATGCAAATTGGCAACCGGCAATGTAATTAGCATGCCGAATATTACTTGGAATGTGAATTGGAACGAAATCGCCAATAGATAAGACCATTTTACAATTTGGGCCCAAGTTAGAAGCAGAGCTTAAGGTGTAAATTATCGATAGTCCATATCTCGGAAACTATAAGAGATAATGCAATTTGGCAACCGGCAATGTAATTAGCATGCCGAATATTACTTGGAATGTGAATTGGAACGAAATCGCCAATAGATAAGACCATTTTACAATTTGGGCCCAAGTTAGAAGCAGAGTCTAAGGTGTAAATTATTGATAGTCCATATCTCGGAAACTATAAGAGATAATGCAATGTCGCAACCGGCAATGTAATTAGCATGCCGAATATCACTTGGAATGTGAATTGGGACGAAATCGCCAATAGATAAGACCATTTTACAATTTGGGCCCAAGTTAGAAGCAGAGCCTAAGGTGTAAATTATCGATAGTCCATATCTCGGAAACTATAAGAGATCATGCAATTTCGCAACCGGCAATGTAATTAGCATGCCGAATATTACTTGGAATGTGAATTGGAACGAAATCGCCAATAGATAAGACCATTTTACAATTTGGGCCCAAGTTAGAAGCAGAGCCTAAGGTGTAAATTATCGATAGTCCATATCTCGGAAACTATAAGAGATAATGCAATTTGGCAACCGGCAATGTAATTAGCATGCCGAATATTACTTGGAATGTGAATTGGAACGAAATCGCCAATAGATAAGACCATTTTACAATTTGGGCCCAAGTTAGAAGCAGAGCCTAAGGTGTAAATTATCGATAGTCCATATCTCGGAAACTATAAGAGATAATGCAATTTCGCAACCGGCAATGTAATTAGCATGCCGAATATTACTTGGAGTGTGAATTGGAACGAAATCGCCAATAGATAAGACCATTTTACAATTTGGGCCCAAGTTAGAAGCAGAGCCTAAGGTGTAAATTATCGATAGTCCATATCTCGGAAACTATAAGAGATAATGCAATTTGGCAACCGGCAATGTAATTAGCATGCCGAATATTACTTGGAATGTGAATTGGAACGAAATCGCCAATAGATAAGACCATTTTACAATTTGGGCCCAAGTTAGAAGCAGAGCCTAAGGTGTAAATTATCGATAGTCCATATCTCGGAAACTATAAGAGATAATGCAATTTGGCAACCGGCAATGTAATTAGCATGCCGAATATTACTTGGAATGTGAATTGGAACGAAATCGCCAATAGATAAGACCATTTTACAATTTGGGCCCAAGTTAGAAGCAGAGCCTAAGGTGTAAATTATGGATAGTCCATATCTCGGAAACTATAAGAGATAATGCAATTTGGCAACCGGCAATGTAATTAGCATGCCGAATATTACTTGGAATGTGAATTGCAACTAAATCGCCAATAGATAAGACCATTTTACAATTTGGGCCCAAGTTAGAAGCAGAGCCTAAGGTGTAAATTATCGATAGTCCATATCTCGGAAACTATAAGAGATAATGCAATTTGGCAACCGGCAATGTAATTAGCATGTCGAATATTACTTGGAATGTGAATTGGAACGAAATCGCCAATAGATAAGACCATTTTACAATTTGGGCCCAAGTTAGAAGCAGAGCCTAAGGTGTAAATAATCGATAGTCCATATCTCGGAAACTATAAGAGATAATGCAATTTGGCAACCGGCAATGTAATTAGCATGCCGAATATTACTTGGAATATGAATTGGAACGAAATCGCCAATAGATAAGACCATTTTACAATTTGGGCCCAAGTTAGAAGCAGAGCCTAAGGTGTAAATTATCGATAGTCCATATCTCGGAAACTATAAGAGATAATGCAATTTGGCAACCGGCAATGTAATTAGCATGCCGAATATTACTTGGAATGTGAATTGCAACTAAATCGCCAATAGATAAGACCATTTTACAATTTGGGCCCAAGTTAGAAGCAGAGCCTAAGGTGTAAATTATCGATAGTCCATATCTCGGAAACTATAAGAGATAATGCAATTTGGCAACCGGCAATGTAATTAGCATGCCGAATATTACTTGGAGTGTGAATTGGAACGAAATCGCCATTAGATAAGACCATTTTACAATTTGGGCCCAAGTTAGAAGCAGAGCCTAAGGTGTAAATAATCGATAGTCCATATCTCGGAAACTATAAGAGATAATGCAATTTGGCAACCGGCAATGTAATTAGCATGCCGAATATTACTTGGAATATGAATTGGAACGAAATCGCCAATAGATAAGACCATTTTACAATTTGGGCCCAAGTTAGAAGCAGAGCCTAAGGTGTAAATTATCGATAGTCCATATCTCGGAAACTATAAGAGATAATGCAATTTGGCAACCGGCAATGTAATTAGCATGCCGAATATTACTTGGAATGTGAATTGCAACTAAATCGCCAATAGATAAGACCATTTTACAATTTGGGCCCAAGTTAGAAGCAGAGCCTAAGGTGTAAATTATCGATAGTCCATATCTCGGAAACTATAAGAGATAATGCAATTTGGCAACCGGCAATGTAATTAGTATGCCGAATATTACTTGGAATGTGAATTGGAACGAAATCGCCAATAGATAAGACCATTTTACAATTTGGGCCCAAGTTAGAAGCAGAGCCTAAGGTGTAAATTATCGATAGTCCATATCTCGGAAACTATAAGAGATAATGCAATTTGGCAACCGGCAATGTAATTAGTATGCCGAATATTACTTGGAATGTGAATTGGGACGAAATCGCCAATAGATAAGGCCATTTTACAATTTGGGCCCAAGTTAGAAGCAGAGCCTAAGGTGTAAATTATCGATAGTCCATATCTCGGAAACTATAAGAGATAATGCAATTTGGCAACCGGCAATGTAATTAGCATGCCGAATATTACTTGGAATGTGAATTGGAACGAAATCGTCAATAGATAAGACCATTTTACAATTTGGGCCCAAGTTAGAAGCAGAGCCTAAGGTGTAAATTATTGATAGTCCATATCTCGGAAACTATAAGAGATAATGCAATTTGGCAACCGACAATGTAATTAGCATGCCGAATATTACTTGGAATGTGAATTGGAACGAAATCGCCAATAGATAAGACCATTTTACAATTTGGGCCCAAGTTAGAAGCAGAGCCTAAGGTGTAAATTATCGATAGTCCATATCTCGGAAACTATAAGAGATAATGCAATTTGGCAACCGGCAATGTAATTAGCATGCCGAATATTACTTGGAATGTGAATTGGAACGAAATCGCCAATAGATAAGACCATTTTACAATTTGGGCCCAAGTTAGAAGCAGAGCCTAAGGTGTAAATTATCGATAGTCCATATCTCGGAAACTATAAGAGATAATGCAATTTGGCAACCGGCAATGTAATTAGCATGCCGAATATTACTTGGAATGTGAATTGGAACGAAATCGCCAATAGATAAGACCATTTTACAATTTGGGCCCAAGTTAGAAGCAGAGCCTAAGGTGTAAATTATCGATAGTCCATATCTCGGAAACTATAAGAGATAATGCAATTTCGCAACCGGCAATGTAATTAGCATGCCGAATATCACTTGGAATGTGAATTGGGACGAAATCGCCAATATATAAGACCATTTTACAATTTGGGCCCAAGTTAGAAGCAGAGCCTAAGGTGTAAATTATCGATAGTCCATATCTCGGAAACTATAAGAGATAATGCAATTTGGCAACCGGCAATGTAATTAGCATACCGAATATTACTTGGAATGTGAATTGGAACGAAATCGCCAATAGATAAGACCATTTTACAATTTGGGCCCAAGTTAGAAGCAGAGCCTAAGGTGTAAATTATCGATAGTCCATATCTCGGAAACTATAAGAGAAAATGCAATTTGGCAACCGGCAATGTAATTAGCATGCCGAATATTACTTGGAATGTGAATTGGAACGAAATCGCCAATAGATAAGACCATTTTACAATTTGGACCCAAGTTAGAAGCAGAGCCTAAGGTGTAAATTATCGATAGTCCATATCTCGGAAACTATAAGAGATAATGCAATTTCGCAACCGGCAATGTAATTAGCATGCCGAATATTACTTGGAGTGTGAATTGGAACGAAATCGCCAATAGATAAGACCATTTTACAATTTGGGCCCAAGTTAGAAGCAGAGCCTAAGGTGTAAATTATCGATAGTCCATATCTCGGAAACTATAAGAGATAATGCAATTTGGCAACCGGCAATGTAATTAGCATGCCGAATATTACTTGGATTGTGAATTGGAACGAAATCGCCAATAGATAAGACCATTTTACAATTTGGGCCCAAGTTAGAAGCAGAGCCTAAGGTGTAAATTATCGATAGTCCATATCTCGGAAACTATAAGAGATAATGCAATTTGGCAACCGGCAATGTAATTAGCATGCCGAATATTACTTGGAATGTGAATTGCAACTAAATCGCCAATAGATAAGACCATTTTACAATTTGGGCCCAAGTTAGAAGCAGAGCCTAAGGTGTAAATTATCGATAGTCCATATCTCGGAAACTATAAGAGATAATGCAATTTCGCAACCGGCAATGTAATTAGCATGCCGAATATCACTTGGAATGTGAATTGGGACGAAATCGCCAATAGATAAGACCATTTTACAATTTGGGCCCAAGTTAGAAGCAGAGCCTAAGGTGTAAATTATCGATAGTCCTTATCTCGGAAACTATAAGAGATAATGCAATTTGGCAACCGGCAATGTAATTAGCATGCCGAATATTACTTGGAATGTGAATTGGAACGAAATCGCCAATAGATAAGACCATTTTACAATTTGGGCCCAAGTTAGAAGCAGAGCCTAAGGTGTAAATTATCGATAGTCCATATCTCGGAAACTATAAGAGATAATGCAATTTGGCAACCGGCAATGTAATTAGCATGCCGAATATTACTTGGAATGTGAATTGGAACGAAATCGCCAATAGATAAGACCATTTTACAATTTGGGCCCAAGTTAGAAGCAGAGCCTAAGGTGTAAATTATCGATAGTCCATATCTCGGAAACTATAAGAGATAATGCAATTTGGCAACCGGCAATGTAATTAGCATGCCGAATATTACTTGGAATGTGAATTGGAACGAAATCGCCAATAGATAAGACCATTTTACAATTTGGGCCCAAGTTAGAAGCAGAGCCTAAGGTGTAAATTATTGATAGTCCATATCTCGGAAACTATAAGAGATAATGCAATTTGGCAACCGACAATGTAATTAGCATGCCGAATATTACTTGGAATGTGAATTGGAACGAAATCGCCAATAGATAAGACCATTTTACAATTTGGGCCCAAGTTAGAAGCAGAGCCTAAGGTGTAAATTATCGATAGTCCATATCTCGGAAACTATAAGAGATAATGCAATTTGGCAACCGGCAATGTAATTAGCATGCCGAATATTACTTGGAATGTGAATTGGAACGAAATCGCCAATAGATAAGACCATTTTACAATTTGGGCCCAAGTTAGAAGCAGAGCCTAAGGTGTAAATTATCGATAGTCCATATCTCGGAAACTATAAGAGATAATGCAATTTGGCAACCGGCAATGTAATTAGCATGCCGAATATTACTTGGAATGTGAATTGGAACGAAATCGCCAATAGATAAGACCATTTTACAATTTGGGCCCAAGTTAGAAGCAGAGCCTAAGGTGTAAATTATCGATAGTCCATATCTCGGAAACTATAAGAGATAATGCAATTTCGCAACCGGCAATGTAATTAGCATGCCGAATATCACTTGGAATGTGAATTGGGACGAAATCGCCAATATATAAGACCATTTTACAATTTGGGCCCAAGTTAGAAGCAGAGCCTAAGGTGTAAATTATCGATAGTCCATATCTCGGAAACTATAAGAGATAATGCAATTTGGCAACCGGCAATGTAATTAGCATGCCGAATATTACTTGGATTGTGAATTGGAACGAAATCGCCAATAGATAAGACCATTTTACAATTTGGGCCCAAGTTAGAAGCAGAGCCTAAGGTGTAAATTATCGATAGTCCATATCTCGGAAACTATAAGAGATAATGCAATTTGGCAACCGGCAATGTAATTAGCATGCCGAATATTACTTGGATTGTGAATTGGAACGAAATCGCCAATAGATAAGACCATTTTACAATTTGGGCCCAAGTTAGAAGCAGAGCCTAAGGTGTAAATTGTCGATAGTCCATATCTCGGAAACTATAAGAGATAATGCAATTTCGCAACCGGCAATGTAATTAGCATGCCGAATATCACTTGGAATGTGAATTGGGACGAAATCGCCAATAGATAAGACCATTTTACAATTTGGGCCCAAGTTAGAAGCAGAGCCTAAGGTGTAAATTATCGATAGTCCTTATCTCGGAAACTATAAGAGATAATGCAATTTGGCAACCGGCAATGTAATTAGCATGCCGAATATTACTTGGAATGTGAATTGGAACGAAATCGCCAATAGATAAGACCATTTTACAATTTGGGCCCAAGTTAGAAGCAGAGCCTAAGGTGTAAATTATCGATAGTCCATATCTCGGAAACTATAAGAGATAATGCAATTTGGCAACCGGCAATGTAATTAGCATGCCGAATATTACTTGGAATGTGAATTGGAACGAAATCGCCAGGTAAGACCATCAATTTGGGCCCTAGTTAGAAGCAGAGCCTAAGGTGTAAATTATCGATAGTCCATATCTCGGAAACTATAAGAGATAATTCAATTTGGCAACCGGCAATGTAATTAGCATGCCGAATATTACTTGGAATGTGAATTGGAACGAAATCGCCAATAGATAAGACCATTTTACAATTTGGGCCCAAGTTAGAAGCAGAGCCTAAGGTGTAAATTATCGATAGTCCATATCTCGGAAACTATAAGAGATAATGCAATTTGGCAACCGGCAATGTAATTAGCATGCCGAATATTACTTGGAATGTGAATTGGAACGAAATCGCCAATAGATAAGACCATTTTACAATTTGGGCCCAAGTTAGAAGCAGAGCCTAAGGTGTAAATTATCGATAGTCCATATCTCGGAAACTATAAGAGATAATGCAATTTGGCAACCGGCAATGTAATTAGCATGCCGAATATTACTTGGAATGTGAATTGGAACGAAATCGCCAATAGATAAGACCATTTTACAATTTGGGCCCAAGTTAGAAGCAGAGCCTATGGTGTAAATTATCGATAGTCCATATCTCGGAAACTATAAGAGATAATGCAATTTGGCAACCGGCAATGTAATTAGCATGCCGAATATTACTTGGAATGTGAATTGGAACGAAATCGCCAATAGATAAGACCATTTTACAATTTGGGCCCAAGTTAGAAGCAGAGCCTAAGGTGTAAATTATCGATAGTCCATATCTCGGAAACTATAAGAGTTAATGCAATTTGGCAACCGGCAATGTAATTAGCATGCCGAATATTACTTGGAATGTGAATTGGAACGAAATCGCCAATAGATAAGACCATTTTACAATTTGGGCCCAAGTTAGAAGCAGAGCCTAAGGTGTAAATTATCGATAGTCCATATCTCGGAAACTATAAGAGATAATGCAATTTGGCAACCGGCAATGTAATTAGCATGCCGAATATTACTTGGAATGTGAATTGGAACGAAATTGCCAATAGATAAGACCATTTTACAATTTGGGCCCAAGTTAGAAGCAGAGCCTAAGGTGTAAATTATCGATAGTCCATATCTCTGAAACTATAAGAGATAATGCAATTTCGCAACCGGCAATGTAATTAGCATGCCGAATATTACTTGGAATGTGAATTGGGACGAAATCGCCAATAGATAAGGCCATTTTACAATTTGGGCCCAAGTTAGAAGCAGAGCCTAAGGTGTAAATTATCGATAGTCCATATCTCGGAAACTATAAGAGATAATGCAATTTGGCAACCGGCAATGTAATTAGCATGCCGAATATTACTTGGAATGTGAATTGGAACGAAATCGTCAATAGATAAGACCATTTTACAATTTGGGCCCAAGTTAGAAGCAGAGCCTAAGGTGTAAATTATTGATAGTCCATATCTCGGAAACTATAAGAGATAATGCAATTTGGCAACCGGCAATTTAATTAGCATGCCGAATATTACTTGGAATGTGAATTGGAACGAAATCGCCAATAGATAAGGCCATTTTACAATTTGGGCCCAAGTTAGAAGCAGAGCCTAAGGTGTAAATTATCGATAGTCCATATCTCGGAAACTATAAGAGATAATGCAATTTGGCAACCGGCAATGTAATTAGCATGCCGAATATTACTTGGAATGTGAATTGGAACGAAATCGCCAATAGATAAGACCATTTTACAATTTGGGCCCAAGTTAGAAGCAGAGCCTAAGGTGTAAATTATCGATAGTCCATATCTCGGAAACTATAAGAGATAATGCAATTTAGCAACCAGCGATGTAATTAGCATGCCGAATATTACTTGGAATGTGAATTGGAACGAAATCGCCAATAGATAAGACCATTTTATAATTTGGGCCCAAGTTAGAAGCAGAGCCTAAGGTGTAAATTATTGATAGTCCATATCTCGGAAACTATAAGAGATAATGCAATTTCGCAACCGGCAATGTAATTAGCATGCCGAATATCACTTGGAATGTGAATTGGGACGAAATCGCCAATAGATAAGACCATTTTACAATTTGGGCCCAAGTTAGAAGCAGAGCCTAAGGTGTAAATTATCGATAGTCCATATCTCGGAAACTATAAGAGATAATGCAATTTGGCAACCGGCAATGTAATTAGCATGCCGAATATTACTTGGAATGTGAATTGGAACGAAATCGCCAATAGATAAGACCATTTTAAAATTTGGGCCCAAGTTAGAAGCAGAGCCTAAGGTGTAAATTATCGATAGTCCATATCTCGGAAACTATAAGAGATAATGCAATTTGGCAACCGGCAATGTAATTAGCATGCCGAATATTACTTGGAATGTGAATTGGAACGAAATCGCCAATAGATAAGACCATTTTACAATTTGGGCCCAAGTTAGAAGCAGAGCCTAAGGTGTAAATTATCGATAGTCCATATCTCGGAAACTATAAGAGATAATGCAATTTCGCAACCGGTAATGTAATTAGCATGCCGAATATTACTTGGAGTGTGAATTGGAACGAAATCGCCAATAGATAAGACCATTTTACAATTTGGGCCCAAGTTAGAAGCAGAGCCTAAGGTGTAAATTATCGATAGTCCATATCTCGGAAACTATAAGAGATAATGCAATTTGGCAACCGGCAATGTAATTAGCATGCCGAATATTACTTGGAATGTGAATTGGAACGAAATCGCCAATAGATAAGACCATTTTACAATTTGGGCCCAAGTTAGAAGCAGAGCCTAAGGTGTAAATTATCGATAGTCCATATCTCGGAAACTATAAGAGATAATGCAATTTGGCAACCGGCAATGTAATTAGCATGCCGAATATTACTTGGAATGTGAATTGGAACGAAATCGCCAATAGATAAGACCATTTTACAATTTGGGCCCAAGTTAGAAGCAGAGCCTAAGGTGTAAATTATCGATAGTCCATATCTCGGAAACTATAAGAGATAATGCAATTTGGCAACCGGCAATGTAATTAGCATGCCGAATATTACTTGGAATGTGAATTGGAACTAAATCGCCAATAGATAAGACCATTTTACAATTTGGGCCCAAGTTAGAAGCAGAGCCTAAGGTGTAAATTATCGATAGTCCATATCTCGGAAACTATAAGAGATAATGCAATTTGGCAACCGGCAATTTAATTAGCATGCCGAATATTACTTGGAATGTGAATTGGAACGAAATCGCCAATAGATAAGACCATTTTACAATTTGGGCCCAAGTTAGAAGCAGAGCCTAAGGTGTAAATTATCGATAGTCCATATCTCGGAAACTATAAGAGATAATGCAATTTGGCAACCGGCAATGTAATTAGCATGCCGAATATTACTTGGAATGTGAATTGGAACGAAATCGCCAATAGATAAGACCATTTTACAATTTGGGCCCAAGTTAGAAGCAGAGCCTAAGGTGTAAATTATCGATAGTCCATATCTCGGAAACTATAAGAGATAATGCAATTTCGCAACCGGTAATGTAATTAGCATGCCGAATATTACTTGGAGTGTGAATTGGAACGAAATCGCCAATAGATAAGACCATTTTACAATTTGGGCCCAAGTTAGAAGCAGAGCCTAAGGTGTAAATTATCGATAGTCCATATCTCGGAAACTATAAGAGATAATGCAATTTGGCAACCGGCAATGTAATTAGCATGCCGAATATTACTTGGAATGTGAATTGGAACGAAATCGCCAATAGATAAGACCATTTTACAATTTGGGCCCAAGTTAGAAGCAGAGCCTAAGGTGTAAATTATGGATAGTCCATATCTCGGAAACTATAAGAGATAATGCAATTTGGCAACCGGCAATGTAATTAGCATGCCGAATATTACTTGGAATGTGAATTGCAACTAAATCGCCAATAGATAAGACCATTTTACAATTTGGGCCCAAGTTAGAAGCAGAGCCTAAGGTGTAAATTATCGATAGTCCATATCTCGGAAACTATAAGAGATAATGCAATTTGGCAACCGGCAATGTAATTAGCATGTCGAATATTACTTGGAATGTGAATTGGAACGAAATCGCCAATAGATAAGACCATTTTACAATTTGGGCCCAATTTAGAAGCAGAGCCTAAGGTGTAAATAATCGATAGTCCATATCTCGGAAACTATAAGAGATAATGCAATTTGGCAACCGGCAATGTAATTAGCATGCCGAATATTACTTGGAATATGAATTGGAACGAAATCGCCAATAGATAAGACCATTTTACAATTTGGGCCCAAGTTAGAAGCAGAGCCTAAGGTGTAAATTATCGATAGTCCATATCTCGGAAACTATAAGAGATAATGCAATTTGGCAACCGGCAATGTAATTAGCATGCCGAATATTACTTGGAATGTGAATTGCAACTAAATCGCCAATAGATAAGACCATTTTACAATTTGGGCCCAAGTTAGAAGCAGAGCCTAAGGTGTAAATTATCGATAGTCCATATCTCGGAAACTATAAGAGATAATGCAATTTGGCAACCGGCAATGTAATTAGCATGCCGAATATTACTTGGAGTGTGAATTGGAACGAAATCGCCAATAGATAAGACCATTTTACAATTTGGGCCCAAGTTAGAAGCAGAGCCTAAGGTGTAAATAATCGATAGTCCATATCTCGGAAACTATAAGAGATAATGCAATTTGGCAACCGGCAATGTAATTAGCATGCCGAATATTACTTGGAATATGAATTGGAACGAAATCGCCAATAGATAAGACCATTTTACAATTTGGGCCCAAGTTAGAAGCAGAGCCTAAGGTGTAAATTATCGATAGTCCATATCTCGGAAACTATAAGAGATAATGCAATTTGGCAACCGGCAATGTAATTAGCATGCCGAATATTACTTGGAATGTGAATTGCAACTAAATCGCCAATAGATAAGACCATTTTACAATTTGGGCCCAAGTTAGAAGCAGAGCCTAAGGTGTAAATTATCGATAGTCCATATCTCGGAAACTATAAGAGATAATGCAATTTGGCAACCGGCAATGTAATTAGCATGCCGAATATTACTTGGAATGTGAATTGGAACGAAATCGCCAATAGATAAGACCATTTTACAATTTGGGCCCAAGTTAGAAGCAGAGCCTAAGGTGTAAATTATCGATAGTCCATATCTCGGAAACTATAAGAGATAATGCAATTTGGCAACCGGCAATTTAATTAGCATGCCGAATATTACTTGGAATGTGAATTGGAACGAAATCGCCAATAGATAAGACCATTTTACAATTTGGGCCCAAGTTAGAAGCAGAGCCTAAGGTGTAAATTATCGATAGTCCATATCTCGGAAACTATAAGAGATAATGCAATTTGGCAACCGGCAATGTAATTAGCATGCCGAATATTACTTGGAATGTGAATTGCAACTAAATCGCCAATAGATAAGACCATTTTACAATTTGGGCCCAAGTTAGAAGCAGAGCCTAAGGTGTAAATTATCGATAGTCCATATCTCGGAAACTATAAGAGATAATGCAATTTGGCAACCGGCAATGTAATTAGCATGTCGAATATTACTTGGAATGTGAATTGGAACGAAATCGCCAATAGATAAGACCATTTTACAATTTGGGCCCAATTTAGAAGCAGAGCCTAAGGTGTAAATAATCGATAGTCCATATCTCGGAAACTATAAGAGATAATGCAATTTGGCAACCGGCAATGTAATTAGCATGCCGAATATTACTTGGAATGCGACTTGGATGAATTGGAACGAAATCGCCAATAGATAAGACCATTTTACAATTTGGGCCCAAGTTAGAAGCAGAGCCTAAGGTGTAAATTATCGATAGTCCATATCTCGGAAACTATAAGAGATAATGCAATTTGGCAACCGGCAATGTAATTAGCATGCCGAATATTACTTGGAATGTGAATTGCAACTAAATCGCCAATAGATAAGACCATTTTACAATTTGGGCCCAAGTTAGAAGCAGAGCCTAAGGTGTAAATTATCGATAGTCCATATCTCGGAAACTATAAGAGATAATGCAATTTGGCAACCGGCAATGTAATTAGCATGCCGAATATTACTTGGAGTGTGAATTGGAACGAAATCGCCAATAGATAAGACCATTTTACAATTTGGGCCCAAGTTAGAAGCAGAGCCTAAGGTGTAAATAATCGATAGTCCATATCTCGGAAACTATAAGAGATAATGCAATTTGGCAACCGGCAATGTAATTAGCATGCCGAATATTACTTGGAATATGAATTGGAACGAAATCGCCAATAGATAAGACCATTTTACAATTTGGGCCCAAGTTAGAAGCAGAGCCTAAGGTGTAAATTATCGATAGTCCATATCTCGGAAACTATAAGAGATAATGCAATTTGGCAACCGGCAATGTAATTAGCATGCCGAATATTACTTGGAATGTGAATTGCAACTAAATCGCCAATAGATAAGACCATTTTACAATTTGGGCCCAAGTTAGAAGCAGAGCCTAAGGTGTAAATTATCGATAGTCCATATCTCGGAAACTATAAGAGATAATGCAATTTGGCAACCGGCAATGTAATTAGTATGCCGAATATTACTTGGAATGTGAATTGGAACGAAATCGCCAATAGATAAGACCATTTTACAATTTGGGCCCAAGTTAGAAGCAGAGCCTAAGGTGTAAATTATCGATAGTCCATATCTCGGAAACTATAAGAGATAATGCAATTTGGCAACCGGCAATGTAATTAGTATGCCGAATATTACTTGGAATGTGAATTGGGACGAAATCGCCAATAGATAAGGCCATTTTACAATTTGGGCCCAAGTTAGAAGCAGAGCCTAAGGTGTAAATTATCGATAGTCCATATCTCGGAAACTATAAGAGATAATGCAATTTGGCAACCGGCAATGTAATTAGCATGCCGAATATTACTTGGAATGTGAATTGGAACGAAATCGTCAATAGATAAGACCATTTTACAATTTGGGCCCAAGTTAGAAGCAGAGCCTAAGGTGTAAATTATTGATAGTCCATATCTCGGAAACTATAAGAGATAATGCAATTTAGCAACCGACAATGTAATTAGCATGCCGAATATTACTTGGAATGTGAATTGGAACGAAATCGCCAATAGATAAGACCATTTTACAATTTGGGCCCAAGTTAGAAGCAGAGCCTAAGGTGTAAATTATCGATAGTCCATATCTCGGAAACTATAAGAGATAATGCAATTTGGCAACCGGCAATGTAATTAGCATGCCGAATATTACTTGGAATGTGAATTGGAACGAAATCGCCAATAGATAAGACCATTTTACAATTTGGGCCCAAGTTAGAAGCAGAGCCTAAGGTGTAAATTATCGATAGTCCATATCTCGGAAACTATAAGAGATAATGCAATTTGGCAACCGGCAATGTAATTAGCATGCCGAATATTACTTGGAATGTGAATTGGAACGAAATCGCCAATAGATAAGACCATTTTACAATTTGGGCCCAAGTTAGAAGCAGAGCCTAAGGTGTAAATTATCGATAGTCCATATCTCGGAAACTATAAGAGATAATGCAATTTCGCAACCGGCAATGTAATTAGCATGCCGAATATTACTTGGAATGTGAATTGGGACGAAATCGCCAATATATAAGACCATTTTACAATTTGGGCCCAAGTTAGAAGCAGAGCCTAAGGTGTAAATTATCGATAGTCCATATCTCGGAAACTATAAGAGATAATGCAATTTGGCAACCGGCAATGTAATTAGCATACCGAATATTACTTGGAATGTGAATTGGAACGAAATCGCCAATAGATAAGACCATTTTACAATTTGGGCCCAAGTTAGAAGCAGAGCCTAAGGTGTAAATTATCGATAGTCCATATCTCGGAAACTATAAGAGAAAATGCAATTTGGCAACCGGCAATGTAATTAGCATGCCGAATATTACTTGGAATGTGAATTGGAACGAAATCGCCAATAGATAAGACCATTTTACAATTTGGACCCAAGTTAGAAGCAGAGCCTAAGGTGTAAATTATCGATAGTCCATATCTCGGAAACTATAAGAGATAATGCAATTTCGCAACCGGCAATGTAATTAGCATGCCGAATATTACTTGGAGTGTGAATTGGAACGAAATCGCCAATAGATAAGACCATTTTACAATTTGGGCCCAAGTTAGAAGCAGAGCCTAAGGTGTAAATTATCGATAGTCCATATCTCGGAAACTATAAGAGATAATGCAATTTGGCAACCGGCAATGTAATTAGCATGCCGAATATTACTTGGATTGTGAATTGGAACGAAATCGCCAATAGATAAGACCATTTTACAATTTGGGCCCAAGTTAGAAGCAGAGCCTAAGGTGTAAATTATCGATAGTCCATATCTCGGAAACTATAAGAGATAATGCAATTTGGCAACCGGCAATGTAATTAGCATGCCGAATATTACTTGGAATGTGAATTGCAACTAAATCGCCAATAGATAAGACCATTTTACAATTTGGGCCCAAGTTAGAAGCAGAGCCTCAGGTGTAAATTATCGATAGTCCATATCTCGGAAACTATAAGAGATAATGCAATTTCGCAACCGGCAATGTAATTAGCATGCCGAATATCACTTGGAATGTGAATTGGGACGAAATCGCCAATAGATAAGACCATTTTACAATTTGGGCCCAAGTTAGAAGCAGAGCCTAAGGTGTAAATTATCGATAGTCCTTATCTCGGAAACTATAAGAGATAATGCAATTTGGCAACCGGCAATGTAATTAGCATGCCGAATATTACTTGGAATGTGAATTGGAACGAAATCGCCAATAGATAAGACCATTTTACAATTTGGGCCCAAGTTAGAAGCAGAGCCTAAGGTGTAAATTATCGATAGTCCATATCTCGGAAACTATAAGAGATAATGCAATTTGGCAACCGGCAATGTAATTAGCATGCCGAATATTACTTGGAATGTGAATTGGAACGAAATCGCCAATAGATAAGACCATTTTACAATTTGGGCCCAAGTTAGAAGCAGAGCCTAAGGTGTAAATTATCGATAGTCCATATCTCGGAAACTATAAGAGATAATGCAATTTGGCAACCGGCAATGTAATTAGCATGCCGAATATTACTTGGAATGTGAATTGGAACGAAATCGCCAATAGATAAGACCATTTTACAATTTGGGCCCAAGTTAGAAGCAGAGCCTAAGGTGTAAATTATTGATAGTCCATATCTCGGAAACTATAAGAGATAATGCAATTTGGCAACCGACAATGTAATTAGCATGCCGAATATTACTTGGAATGTGAATTGGAACGAAATCGCCAATAGATAAGACCATTTTACAATTTGGGCCCAAGTTAGAAGCAGAGCCTAAGGTGTAAATTATCGATAGTCCATATCTCGGAAACTATAAGAGATAATGCAATTTGGCAACCGGCAATGTAATTAGCATGCCGAATATTACTTGGAATGTGAATTGGAACGAAATCGCCAATAGATAAGACCATTTTACAATTTGGGCCCAAGTTAGAAGCAGAGCCTAAGGTGTAAATTATCGATAGTCCATATCTCGGAAACTATAAGAGATAATGCAATTTGGCAACCGGCAATGTAATTAGCATGCCGAATATTACTTGGAATGTGAATTGGAACGAAATCGCCAATAGATAAGACCATTTTACAATTTGGGCCCAAGTTAGAAGCAGAGCCTAAGGTGTAAATTATCGATAGTCCATATCTCGGAAACTATAAGAGATAATGCAATTTCGCAACCGGCAATGTAATTAGCATGCCGAATATCACTTGGAATGTGAATTGGGACGAAATCGCCAATATATAAGACCATTTTACAATTTGGGCCCAAGTTAGAAGCAGAGCCTAAGGTGTAAATTATCGATAGTCCATATCTCGGAAACTATAAGAGATAATGCAATTTGGCAACCGGCAATGTAATTAGCATGCCGAATATTACTTGGATTGTGAATTGGAACGAAATCGCCAATAGATAAGACCATTTTACAATTTGGGCCCAAGTTAGAAGCAGAGCCTAAGGTGTAAATTATCGATAGTCCATATCTCGGAAACTATAAGAGATAATGCAATTTGGCAACCGGCAATGTAATTAGCATGCCGAATATTACTTGGATTGTGAATTGGAACGAAATCGCCAATAGATAAGACCATTTTACAATTTGGGCCCAAGTTAGAAGCAGAGCCTAAGGTGTAAATTGTCGATAGTCCATATCTCGGAAACTATAAGAGATAATGCAATTTCGCAACCGGCAATGTAATTAGCATGCCGAATATCACTTGGAATGTGAATTGGGACGAAATCGCCAATAGATAAGACCATTTTACAATTTGGGCCCAAGTTAGAAGCAGAGCCTAAGGTGTAAATTATCGATAGTCCTTATCTCGGAAACTATAAGAGATAATGCAATTTGGCAACCGGCAATGTAATTAGCATGCCGAATATTACTTGGAATGTGAATTGGAACGAAATCGCCAATAGATAAGACCATTTTACAATTTGGGCCCAAGTTAGAAGCAGAGCCTAAGGTGTAAATTATCGATAGTCCATATCTCGGAAACTATAAGAGATAATGCAATTTGGCAACCGGCAATGTAATTAGCATGCCGAATATTACTTGGAATGTGAATTGGAACGAAATCGCCAATAGGTAAGACCATTTTACAATTTGGGCCCTAGTTAGAAGCAGAGCCTAAGGTGTAAATTATCGATAGTCCATATCTCGGAAACTATAAGAGATAATTCAATTTGGCAACCGGCAATGTAATTAGCATGCCGAATATTACTTGGAATGTGAATTGGAACGAAATCGCCAATAGATAAGACCATTTTACAATTTGGGCCCAAGTTAGAAGCAGAGCCTAAGGTGTAAATTATCGATAGTCCATATCTCGGAAACTATAAGAGATAATGCAATTTGGCAACCGGCAATGTAATTAGCATGCCGAATATTACTTGGAATGTGAATTGGAACGAAATCGCCAATAGGTAAGACCATTTTACAATTTGGGCCCTAGTTAGAAGCAGAGCCTAAGGTGTAAATTATCGATAGTCCATATCTCGGAAACTATAAGAGATAATTCAATTTGGCAACTGGCAATGTAATTAGCATGCCGAATATTACTTGGAATGTGAATTGGAACGAAATCGCCAATAGATAAGACCATTTTACAATTTGGGCCCAAGTTAGAAGCAGAGCCTATGGTGTAAATTATCGATAGTCCATATCTCGGAAACTATAAGAGATAATGCAATTTGGCAACCGGCAATGTAATTAGCATGCCGAATATTACTTGGAATGTGAATTGGAACGAAATCGCCAATAGATAAGACCATTTTACAATTTGGGCCCAAGTTAGAAGCAGAGCCTAAGGTGTAAATTATCGATAGTCCATATCTCGGAAACTCTAAGAGTTAATGCAATTTGGCAACCGGCAATGTAATTAGCATGCCGAATATTACTTGGAATGTGAATTGGAACGAAATCGCCAATAGATAAGACCATTTTACAATTTGGGCCCAAGTTAGAAGCAGAGCCTAAGGTGTAAATTATCGATAGTCAATATCTCGGAAACTATAAGAGATAATGCAATTTGGCAACCGGCAATGTAATTAGCATGCCGAATATTACTTGGAATGTGAATTGGAACGAAATTGCCAATAGATAAGACCATTTTACAATTTGGGCCCAAGTTAGAAGCAGAGCCTAAGGTGTAAATTATCGATAGTCCATATCTCTGAAACTATAAGAGATAATGCAATTTCGCAACCGGCAATGTAATTAGCATGCCGAATATTACTTGGAATGTGAATTGGGACGAAATCGCCAATAGATAAGGCCATTTTACAATTTGGGCCCAAGTTAGAAGCAGAGCCTAAGGTGTAAATTATCGATAGTCCATATCTCGGAAACTATAAGAGATAATGCAATTTGGCAACCGGCAATGTAATTAGCATGCCGAATATTACTTGGAATGTGAATTGGAACGAAATCGTCAATAGATAAGACCATTTTACAATTTGGGTCCAAGTTAGAAGCAGAGCCTAAGGTGTAAATTATTGATAGTCCATATCTCGGAAACTATAAGAGATAATGCAATTTGGCAACCGGCAATGTAATTAGCATGCCGAATATTACTTGGAATGTGAATTGGAACGAAATCGCCAATAGATAAGGCCATTTTACAATTTGGGCCCAAGTTAGAAGCAGAGCCTAAGGTGTAAATTATCGATAGTCCATATCTCGGAAACTATAAGAGATAATGCAATTTGGCAACCGGCAATGTAATTAGCATGCCGAATATTACTTGGAATGTGAATTGGAACGAAATCGCCAATAGATAAGACCATTTTACAATTTGGGCCCAAGTTAGAAGCAGAGCCTAAGGTGTAAATTATCGATAGTCCATATCTCGGAAACTATAAGAGATAATGCAATTTAGCAACCAGCAATGTAATTAGCATGCCGAATATTACTTGGAATGTGAATTTTAACGAAATCGCCAATAGATAAGACCATTTTATAATTTGGGCCCAAGTTAGAAGCAGAGCCTAAGGTGTAAATTATTGATAGTCCATATCTCGGAAACTATAAGAGATAATGCAATTTCGCAACCGGCAATGTAATTAGCATGCCGAATATCACTTGGAATGTGAATTGGGACGAAATCGCCAATAGATAAGACCATTTTACAATTTGGGCCCAAGTTAGAAGCAGAGCCTAAGGTGTAAATTATCGATAGTCCATATCTCGGAAACTATAAGAGATAATGCAATTTGGCAACCGGCAATGTAATTAGCATGCCGAATATTACTTGGAATGTGAATTGGAACGAAATCGCCAATAGATAAGACCATTTTACAATTTGGGCCCAAGTTAGAAGCAGAGCCTAAGGTGTAAATTATCGATAGTCCATATCTCGGAAACTATAAGAGATAATGCAATTTGGCAACCGGCAATGTAATTAGCATGCCGAATATTACTTGGAATGTGAATTGGAACGAAATCGCCAATAGATAAGACCATTTTACAATTTGGGCCCAAGTTAGAAGCAGAGCCTAAGGTGTAAATTATCGATAGTCCATATCTCGGAAACTATAAGAGATAATGCAATTTCGCAACCGGTAATGTAATTAGCATGCCGAATATTACTTGGAGTGTGAATTGGAACGAAATCGCCAATAGATAAGACCATTTTACAATTTGGGCCCAAGTTAGAAGCAGAGCCTAAGGTGTAAATTATCGATAGTCCATATCTCGGAAACTATAAGAGATAATGCAATTTGGCAACCGGCAATGTAATTAGCATGCCGAATATTACTTGGAATGTGAATTGGAACGAAATCGCCAATAGATAAGACCATTTTACAATTTGGGCCCAAGTTAGAAGCAGAGCCTAAGGTGTAAATTATCGATAGTCCATATCTCGGAAACTATAAGAGATAATGCAATTTGGCAACCGGCAATGTAATTAGCATGCCGAATATTACTTGGAATGTGAATTGGAACGAAATCGCCAATAGATAAGACCATTTTACAATTTGGGCCCAAGTTAGAAGCAGAGCCTAAGGTGTAAATTATCGATAGTCCATATCTCGGAAACTATAAGAGATAATGCAATTTGGCAACCGGCAATGTAATTAGCATGCCGAATATTACTTGGAATGTGAATTGGAACTAAATCGCCAATAGATAAGACCATTTTACAATTTGGGCCCAAGTTAGAAGCAGAGCCTAAGGTGTAAATTATCGATAGTCCATATCTCGGAAACTATAAGAGATAATGCAATTTGGCAACCGGCAATGTAATTAGCATGCCGAATATTACTTGGAATGTGAATTGGAACGAAATCGCCAATAGATAAGACCATTTTACAATTTGGGCCCAAGTTAGAAGCAGAGCCTAAGGTGTAAATTATCGATAGTCCATATCTCGGAAACTATAAGAGATAATGCAATTTGGCAACCGGCAATGTAATTAGCATGCCGAATATTACTTGGAATGTGAATTGGAACGAAATCGCCAATAGATAAGACCATTTTACAATTTGGGCCCAAGTTAGAAGCAGAGCCTAAGGTGTAAATTATTGATAGTCCATATCTCGGAAACTATAAGAGATGATGCAATTTCGCAACCGGCAATGTAATTAGCATGCCGAATATCACTTGGAATGTGAATTGGGACGAAATCGCCAATAGATAAGACCATTTTACAATTTGGGCCCAAGTTAGAAGCAGAGCCTAAGGTGTAAATTATCGATAGTCCATATCTCGGAAACTATAAGAGATAATGCAATTTCGCAACCGGTAATGTAATTAGCATGCCGAATATTACTTGGAGTGTGAATTGGAACGAAATCGCCAATAGATAAGACCATTTTACAATTTGGGCCCAAGTTAGAAGCAGAGCCTAAGGTGTAAATTATCGATAGTCCATATCTCGGAAACTATAAGAGATAATGCAATTTGGCAACCGGCAATGTAATTAGCATGCCGAATATTACTTGGAATGTGAATTGGAACGAAATCGCCAATAGATAAGACCATTTTACAATTTGGGCCCAAGTTAGAAGCAGAGCCTAAGGTGTAAATTATCGATAGTCCATATCTCGGAAACTATAAGAGATAATGCAATTTGGCAACCGGCAATGTAATTAGCATGCCGAATATTACTTGGAATGTGAATTGGAACGAAATCGCCAATAGATAAGACCATTTTACAATTTGGGCCCAAGTTAGAAGCAGAGCCTAAGGTGTAAATTATCGATAGTCCATATCTCGGAAACTATAAGAGATAATGCAATTTGGCAACCGGCAATGTAATTAGCATGCCGAATATTACTTGGAATGTGAATTGGAACTAAATCGCCAATAGATAAGACCATTTTACAATTTGGGCCCAAGTTAGAAGCAGAGCCTAAGGTGTAAATTATCGATAGTCCATATCTCGGAAACTATAAGAGATAATGCAATTTGGCAACCGGCAATTTAATTAGCATGCCGAATATTACTTGGAATGTGAATTGGAACGAAATCGCCAATAGATAAGACCATTTTACAATTTGGGCCCAAGTTAGAAGCAGAGCCTAAGGTGTAAATTATCGATAGTCCATATCTCGGAAACTATAAGAGATAATGCAATTTGGCAACCGGCAATGTAATTAGCATGCCGAATATTACTTGGAATGTGAATTGGAACGAAATCGCCAATAGATAAGACCATTTTACAATTTGGGCCCAAGTTAGAAGCAGAGCCTAAGGTGTAAATTATCGATAGTCCATATCTCGGAAACTATAAGAGATAATGCAATTTGGCAACCGGCAATGTAATTAGCATGCCGAATATTACTTGGAATGTGAATTGGAACGAAATCGCCAATAGATAAGACCATTTTACAATTTGGGCCCAAGTTAGAAGCAGAGCCTAAGGTGTAAATTATTGATAGTCCATATCTCGGAAACTATAAGAGATAATGCAATTTCGCAACCGGCAATGTAATTAGCATGCCGAATATCACTTGGAATGTGAATTGGGACGAAATCGCCAATAGATAAGACCATTTTACAATTTGGGCCCAAGTTAGAAGCAGAGCCTAAGGTGTAAATTATCGATAGTCCATATCTCGGAAACTATAAGAGATGATGCAATTTGGCAACCGGCAATGTAATTAGCATGCCGAATATTACTTGGAATGTGAATTGGAACGAAATCGCCAATAGATAAGACCATTTTACAATTTGGGCCCAAGTTAGAAGCAGAGCCTAAGGTGTAAATTATCGATAGTCCATATCTCGGAAACTATAAGAGATAATGCAATTTGGCAACCGGCAATGTAATTAGCATGCCGAATATTACTTGGAATGTGAATTGGAACGAAATCGCCAATAGATAAGACCATTTTACAATTTGGGCCCAAGTTAGAAGCAGAGCCTAAGGTGTAAATTATCGATAGTCCATATCTCGGAAACTATAAGAGATAATGCAATTTGGCAACCGGCAATGTAATTAGCATGCCGAATATTACTTGGAATGTGAATTGCAACTAAATCGCCAATAGATAAGACCATTTTACAATTTGGGCCCAAGTTAGAAGCAGAGCCTAAGGTGTAAATTATCGATAGTCCATATCTCGGAAACTATAAGAGATAATGCAATTTGGCAACCGGCAATGTAATTAGCATGCCGAATATTACTTGGAATGTGAATTGGAACTAAATCGCCAATAGATAAGACCATTTTACAATTTGGGCCCAAGTTAGAAGCAGAGCCTAAGGTGTAAATTATCGATAGTCCATATCTCGGAAACTATAAGAGATAATGCAATTTGGCAACCGGCAATTTAATTAGCATGCCGAATATTACTTGGAATGTGAATTGGAACGAAATCGCCAATAGATAAGACCATTTTACAATTTGGGCCCAAGTTAGAAGCAGAGCCTAAGGTGTAAATTATCGATAGTCCATATCTCGGAAACTATAAGAGATAATGCAATTTGGCAACCGGCAATGTAATTAGCATGCCGAATATTACTTGGAATGTGAATTGGAACGAAATCGCCAATAGATAAGACCATTTTACAATTTGGGCCCAAGTTAGAAGCAGAGCCTAAGGTGTAAATTATCGATAGTCCATATCTCGGAAACTATAAGAGATAATGCAATTTGGCAACCGGCAATGTAATTAGCATGCCGAATATTACTTGGAATGTGAATTGGAACGAAATCGCCAATAGATAAGACCATTTTACAATTTGGGCCCAAGTTAGAAGCAGAGCCTAAGGTGTAAATTATTGATAGTCCATATCTCGGAAACTATAAGAGATAATGCAATTTCGCAACCGGCAATGTAATTAGCATGCCGAATATCACTTGGAATGTGAATTGGGACGAAATCGCCAATAGATAAGACCATTTTACAATTTGGGCCCAAGTTAGAAGCAGAGCCTAAGGTGTAAATTATCGATAGTCCATATCTCGGAAACTATAAGAGATAATGCAATTTCGCAACCGGTAATGTAATTAGCATGCCGAATATTACTTGGAGTGTGAATTGGAACGAAATCGCCAATAGATAAGACCATTTTACAATTTGGGCCCAAGTTAGAAGCAGAGCCTAAGGTGTAAATTATCGATAGTCCATATCTCGGAAACTATAAGAGATAATGCAATTTGGCAACCGGAAATGTAATTAGCATGCCGAATATTACTTGGAATGTGAATTGGAACGAAATCGCCAATAGATAAGACCATTTTACAATTTGGGCCCAAGTTAGAAGCAGAGCCTAAGGTGTAAATTATCGATAGTCCATATCTCGGAAACTATAAGAGATAATGCAATTTGGCAACCGGCAATGTAATTAGCATGCCGAATATTACTTGGAATGTGAATTGGAACGAAATCGCCAATAGATAAGACCATTTTACAATTTGGGCCCAAGTTAGAAGCAGAGCCTAAGGTGTAAATTATCGATAGTCCATATCTCGGAAACTATAAGAGATAATGCAATTTGGCAACCGGCAATGTAATTAGCATGCCGAATATTACTTGGAATGTGAATTGGAACTAAATCGCCAATAGATAAGACCATTTTACAATTTGGGCCCAAGTTAGAAGCAGAGCCTAAGGTGTAAATTATCGATAGTCCATATCTCGGAAACTATAAGAGATAATGCAATTTGGCAACCGGCAATTTAATTAGCATGCCGAATATTACTTGGAATGTGAATTGGAACGAAATCGCCAATAGATAAGACCATTTTACAATTTGGGCCCAAGTTAGAAGCAGAGCCTAAGGTGTAAATTATCGATAGTCCATATCTCGGAAACTATAAGAGATAATGCAATTTGGCAACCGGCAATGTAATTAGCATGCCGAATATTACTTGGAATGTGAATTGGAACTAAATCGCCAATAGATAAGACCATTTTACAATTTGGGCCCAAGTTAGAAGCAGAGCCTAAGGTGTAAATTATCGATAGTCCATATCTCGGAAACTATAAGAGATAATGCAATTTGGCAACCGGCAATGTAATTAGCATGCCGAATATTACTTGGAATGTGAATTGGAACTAAATCGCCAATAGATAAGACCATTTTACAATTTGGGCCCAAGTTAGAAGCAGAGCCTAAGGTGTAAATTATCGATAGTCCATATCTCGGAAACTATAAGAGATAATGCAATTTGGCAACCGGCAATGTAATTAGCATGCCGAATATTACTTGGAATGTGAATTGGAACGAAATCGCCAATAGATAAGACCATTTTACAATTTGGGCCCAAGTTAGAAGCAGAGCCTAAGGTGTAAATTATCGATAGTCCATATCTCGGAAACTATAAGAGATAATGCAATTTGGCAACCGGCAATGTAATTAGCATGCCGAATATTACTTGGAATGTGAATTGCAACTAAATCGCCAATAGATAAGACCATTTTACAATTTGGGCCCAAGTTAGAAGCAGAGCCTAAGGTGTAAATTATCGATAGTCCATGTCTCGGAAACTATAAGAGATAATGCAATTTGGCAACCGGCAATGTAATTAGCATGCCGAATATTACTTGGAATGTGAATTGGAACGAAATCGCCAATAGATAAGACCATTTTACAATTTGGGCCCAAGTTAGAAGCAGAGCCTAAGGTGTAAATTATCGATAGTCCATATCTCGGAAACTATAAGAGATAATGCAATTTCGCAACCGGCAATGTAATTAGCATGCCGAATATCACTTGGAATGTGAATTGGGACGAAATCGCCAATAGATAAGACCATTTTACAATTTGGGCCCAAGTTAGAAGCAGAGCCTAAGGTGTAAATTATCGATAGTCCATATCTCGGAAACTATAAGAGATAATGCAATTTGGCAACCGGCAATGTAATTAGCATGCCGAATATTACTTGGAATGTGAATTGGAACGAAATTGCCAATAGATAAGACCATTTTACAATTTGGGCCCAAGTTAGAAGCAGAGCCTAAGGTGTAAATTATCGATAGTCCATATCTCTGAAACTATAAGAGATAATGCAATTTCGCAACCGGCAATGTAATTAGCATGCCGAATATTACTTGGAATGTGAATTGGGACGAAATCGCCAATAGATAAGGCCATTTTACAATTTGGGCCCAAGTTAGAAGCAGAGCCTAAGGTGTAAATTATCGATAGTCCATATCTCGGAAACTATAAGAGATAATGCAATTTGGCAACCGGCAATGTAATTAGCATGCCGAATATTACTTGGAATGTGAATTGGAACGAAATCGCCAATAGATAAGACCATTTTACAATTTGGGCCCAAGTTAGAAGCAGAGCCTAAGGTGTAAATTATTGATAGTCCATATCTCGGAAACTATAAGAGATAATGCAGTTTCGCAACCGGCAATGTAATTAGCATGCCGAATATTACTTGGAGTGTGAATTGGAACGAAATCGCCAATAGATAAGACCATTTTACAATTTGGGCCCAAGTTAGAAGCAGAGCCTAAGGTGTAAATTATCGATAGTCCATATCTCGGAAACTATAAGAGATAATGCAATTTGGCAACCGGCAATGTAATTAGCATGCCGAATATTACTTGGAATGTGAATTGGAACGAAATCGCCAATAGATAAGACCATTTTACAATTTGAGCCCAAGTTAGAAGCAGAGCCTAAGGTGTAAATTATCGATAGTCCATATCTCGGAAACTATAAGAGATAATGCAATTTGGCAACCGGCAATGTAATTAGCATGCCGAATATTACTTGGAATGTGAATTGGAACGAAATCGCCAATAGATAAGACCATTTTACAATTTGGGCCCAAGTTAGAAGCAGAGCCTAAGGTGTAAATTATCGATAGTCCATATCTCGGAAACTATAAGAGATAATGCAATTTGGCAACCGGCAATGTAATTAGCATGCCGAATATTACTTGGAATGTGAATTGGAACGAAATCGCCAATAGATAAGACCATTTTACAATTTGGGCCCAAGTTAGAAGCAGAGCCTAAGGTGTAAATTATCGATAGTCCATATCTCGGAAACTATAAGAGATAATGCAATTTGGCAACCGGCAATGTAATTAGCATGCCGAATATTACTTGGAATGTGAATTGGAACGAAATCGCCAATAGATAAGACCATTTTACAATTTGGGCCCAAGTTAGAAGCAGAGCCTAAGGTGTAAATTATTGATAGTCCATATCTCGGAAACTATGAGAGATAATGCAATTTCGCAACCGGCAATGTAATTAGCATGCCGAATATCACTTGGAATGTGAATTGGGACGAAATCGCCAATAGATAAGACCATTTTACAATTTGGGCCCAAGTTAGAAGCAGAGCCTAAGGTGTAAATTATCGATAGTCCATATCTCGGAAACTATAAGAGATAATGCAATTTGGCAACCGGCAATGTAATTAGCATGCCGAATATTACTTGGAATGTGAATTGGAACGAAATCGCCAATAGATAAGACCATTTTACAATTTGGGCCCAAGTTAGAAGCAGAGCCTAAGGTGTAAATTATCGATAGTCCATATCTCGGAAACTATAAGAGATAATGCAATTTGGCAACCGGCAATGTAATTAGCATGCCGAATATTACTTGGAATGTGAATTGGAACGAAATCACCAATAGGTAAGACCATTTTACAATTTGGGCCCAAGTTAGAAGCAGAGCCTAAGGTGTAAATTATCGATAGTCCATATCTCGGAAACTATAAGAGATAATTCAATTTGGCAACCGGCAATGTAATTAGCATGCCGAATATTACTTGGAATGTGAATTGGAACGAAATCGCCAATAGATAAGACCATTTTACAATTTGGGCCCAAGTTAGAAGCAGAGCCTAAGGTGTAAATTATCGATAGTCCATATCTCGGAAACTATAAGAGATAATGCAATTTGGCAACCGGCAATATAATTAGCATGCCGAATATTACTTGGAATGTGAATTGGAACGAAATCGCCAATAGATAAGACCATTTTACAATTTGGGCCCAAGTTAGAAGCAGAGTCTAAGGTGTAAATTATCGATAGTCCATATCTCGGAAACTATAAGAGATAATGCAATTTGGCAACCGGCAATGTAATTAGCATGCCGAATATTACATGGAATGTGAATTGGAACGAAATCGCCAATAGATAAGACCATTTTACAATTTGGGCCCAAGTTAGAAGCAGAGCCTAAGGTGTAAATTATCGATAGTCCATATCTCGGAAACTATAAGAGATAATGCAATTTGGCAACCGGCAATGTAATTAGCATGCCGAATATTACTTGGAATGTGAATTGGAACGAAATCGCCAATAGGTAAGACCATTTTACAATTTGGGCCCAAGTTAGAAGCAGAGCCTAAGGTGTAAATTATCGATAGTCCATATCTCGGAAACTATAAGAGATAATTCAATTTGGCAACCGGCAATGTAATTACCATGCCGAATATTACTTGGAATGTGAATTGGAACGAAATCGCCAATAGATAAGACCATTTTACAATTTGGGCCCAAGTCAGAAGCAGAGCCTAAGGTGTAAATTATTGATAGTACATATCTCGGAAACTACAAGAGATAATGCAATTTGGCAACCGGCAATGTAATTAGCATGCCGAATATTACTTGGAATGTGAATTGGAACGAAATCGCCAATAGATAAGGCCATTTTACAATTTGGGCCCAAGTTAGAAGCAGAGCCTAAGGTGTAAATTATCGATAGTCCATATCTCGGAAACTATAAGAGATAATGCAATTTGGCAACCGGCAATGTAATTAGCATGCCGAATATTACTTGGAATGTGAATTGGAACGAAATCGCCAATAGATAAGACCATTTTACAATTTGGGCCCAAGTTAGAAGCAGAGCCTAAGGTGTAAATTATCGATAGTCCATATCTCGGAAACTATAAGAGATAATGCAATTTGGCAACCGGCAATGTAATTAGCATGCCGAATATTACTTGGAATGTGAATTGGAACGAAATCGCCAATAGATAAGACCATTTTACAATTTGGGCCCAAGATAGAAGCAGAGCCTAAGGTGTAAATTATTGATAGTCCATATCTCGGAAACTATAAGAGATAATGCAATTTCGCAACCGGCAATGTAATTAGCATGCCGAATATTACTTGGAGTGTGAATTGGAACGAAATCGCCAATAGATAAGACCATTTTACAATTTGGGCCAAGTTAGAAGCAGAGCCTAAGGTGTAAATTATCGATAGTCCATATCTCGGAAACTATAAGAGATAATGCAATTTGGCAACCGGCAATGTAATTAGCATGCCGAATATTACTTGGAATGTGAATTGGAACGAAATCGCCAATAGATAAGACCATTTTACAATTTGGGCCCAAGTTAGAAGCAGAGCCTAAGGTGTAAATTATCGATAGTCCATATCTCGGAAACTATAAGAGATAATGCAATTTGGCAACCGGCAATGTAATTAGCATGCCGAATATTACTTGGAATGTGAATTGGAACGAAATCGCCAATAGATAAGACCATTTTACAATTTGGGCCCAAGTTAGAAGCAGAGCCTAAGGTGTAAATTATCGATAGTCCATATCTCGGAAACTATAAGAGATAATGCAATTTGGCAACCGGCAATGTAATTAGCATGCCGAATATTACTTGGAATGTGAATTGGAACGAAATCGCCAATAGATAAGACCATTTTACAATTTGGGCCCAAGTTAGAAGCAGAGCCTAAGGTGTAAATTATCGATAGTCCATATCTCGGAAACTATAAGAGATAATGCAATTTGGCAACCGGCAATGTAATTAGCATGCCGAATATTACTTGGAATGTGAATTGGAACGAAATCGCCAATAGATAAGACCATTTTACAATTTGGGCCCAAGTTAGAAGCAGAGCCTAAGGTGTAAATTATTGATAGTCCATATCTCGGAAACTATAAGAGATAATGCAATTTCGCAACCGGCAATGTAATTAGCATGCCAAATGTCACTTGGAATGTGAATTGGGACGAAATCGCCAATAGATAAGACCATTTTACAATTTGGGCCCAAGTTAGAAGCAGAGCCTAAGGTGTAAATAATCGATAGTCCATATCTCGGAAACTATAAGAGATAATGCAATTTGGCAACCGGCAATGTAATTAGCATGCCGAATATTACTTGGAATGTGAATTGGAACGAAATCGCCAATAGATAAGACCATTTTACAATTTGGGCCCAAGTTAGAAGCAGAGCCTAAGGTGTAAATTATCGATAGTCCATATCTCGGAAACTATAAGAGATAATTCAATTTGGCAACCGGCAATGTAATTAGCATGCCGGATATTACTTGGAATGTGAATTGGAACGAAATCGCCAGTAGATAAGACGATTTTACAATTTGGGCCCAAGTTAGAAGCAGAGCCTAAGGTGTAAATTATCGATAGTCCATATCTCGGAAACTATAAGAGATAATGCAATTTGGCAACCGGCAATATAATTAGCATGCCGAATATTACTTGGAATGTGAATTGGAACGAAATCGCCAATAGATAAGACGATTTTACAATTTGGGCCCAAGTTAGAAGCAGAGCCTAAGATGTAAATTATCGATAGTCCATATCTCGGAAACTATAAGAGATAATGCAATTTGGCATTCGGCAATGTAATTAGCATGCCGAATATTACTTGGAATGTGAATTGGAACGAAATCGCCAATAGATAAGACCATTTTACAATTTGGGCCCAAGTTAGAAGCAGAGCCTAAGGTGTAAATTATCGATAGTCCATATCTCGGAAACTATAAGAGATAATGCAATTTGGCAACCGGCAATGTAATTAGCATGCCGAATATTACTTGGAATGTGAATTGGTACGAAATCGCCAATAGGTAAGACCATTTTACAATTTGGGCCCAAGTTAGAAGCAGAGCCTAAGGTGTAAATTATCGATAGTCCATATCTCGGAAACTATAAGAGATAATTCAATTTGGCAACCGGCAATGTAATTAGCATGCCGGATATTACTTGGAATGTGAATTGGAACGAAATCGCCAATAGATAAGAACATTTTACAATTTGGGCCCAAGTTAGAAGCAGAGCCTAAGGTGTAAATTATCGATAGTCCATATCTCGGAAACTATAAGAGATAATGCAATTTGGCAACCGGCAATGTAATTAGCATGCCGAATATTACTTGGAATGTGAATTGGAACGAAATCGTCAATAGATAAGACCATTTTACAATTTGGGCCCAAGTTAGAAGCAGAGCCTAAGGTGTAAATTATCGATAGTCCATATCTCGGAAACTATAAGAGATAATGCAATTTGGCAACCGGCAATGTAATTAGCATGCCGAATATTACTTGGAATGTGAATTGGAACGAAATCGCCAATAGATAAGGCCATTTTACAATTTGGGCCCAAGTTAGAAGCAGAGCCTAAGGTGTAAATTATCGATAGTCCATATCTCGGAAACTATAAGAGATAATGCAATTTGGCAACCGGCAATGTAATTAGCATGCCGAATATTACTTGGAATGTGAATTGGAACGAAATCGCCAATAGATAAGACCATTTTACAATTTGGGCCCAAATTAGAAGCAGAGCCTAAGGTGTAAATTATTGATAGTCCATATCTCGGAAACTATAAGAGATAATGCAATTTCGCAACCGGCAATGTAATTAGCATGCCGAATATCACTTGGAATGTGAATTGGGACGAAATCGCCAATAGATAAGACCATTTTACAATTTGGGCCCAAGTTAGAAGCAGAGCGTAAGGTGTAAATTATCGATAGTCCATATCTCGGAAACTATAAGAGATAATGCAATTTGGCAACCGGCAATGTAATTAGCATGCCGAATATTACTTGGAATGTTAATTGGAACGAAATCGCCAATAGATAAGACCATTTTACAATTTGGGCCCAAGTTAGAAGCAGAGCCTAAGGTGTAAATTATCGATAGTCCATATCTCGGAAACTATAAGAGATAATGCAATTTGGCAACCGGCAATGTAATTAGCATGCCGAATATTACTTGGAATGTGAATTGGAACGAAATCGCCAATAGGTAAGACCATTTTACAATTTGGGCCCAAGTTAGAAGCAGAGCCTAAGGTGTAAATTATCGATAGTCCATATCTCGGAAACTATAAGAGATAATGCAATTTGGCAACCGGCAATGTAATTAGCATGCCGAATATTACTTGGAATGTGAATTGGAACGAAATCGCCAATAGATAAGACCATTTTAAAATTTGGGCCCAAGTTAGAAGCAGAGCCTAAGGTGTAAATTATCGATAGTCCATATCTCGGAAACTATAAGAGATAATGCAATTTGGCAACCGGCAATGTAATTAGCATGCCGAATATTACTTGGAATGTGAATTGGAACGAAATCGCCAATAGGTAAGACCATTTTACAATTTGGGCCCAAGTTAGAAGCAGAGCCTAAGGTGTAAATTATCGATAGTCCATATCTCGGAAACTATAAGAGATAATTTAATTTGGCAACCGGCAATGTAATTAGCATGCCGAATATTACTTGGAATGTGAATTGGAACGAAATCGCCATAGATAAGACCATTTTACAATTTGGGCAAAAGTTAGAAGCAGAGCCTAAGGTGTAAATTATCGATAGTCCATATCTCGGAAACTATAAGAGATAATGCAATTTGGCAACCGGCAATGAAATTAGCATGCCGAATATTACTTGGAATGTGAACTGGAACGAAATCGCCAATAGATAAGGCCATTTTACAATTTGGGCCCAAGTTAGAAGCAGAGCCTAAGGTGTAAATTATCGATAGTCCATATCTCGGAAACTATAAGAGATAATGCAATTTGGCAACCGGCAATGTAATTAGCATGCCGAATATTACTTGGAATGTGAATTGGAACGAAATCGCCAATAGATAAGACCATTTTACAATTTGGGCCCAAGTTAGAAGCAGAGCCTAAGGTGTAAATTATCGATAGTCCATATCTCGGAAACTATAAGAGTTAATGCAATTTGGCAACCGGCAATGTAATTAGCATGCCGAATATTACTTGGAATGTGAATTGGAACGAAATCGCCAATAGAGAAGACCATTTTACAATTTGGGCCCAAGTTAGAAGCAGAGCCTAAGGTGTAAATTATCGATAGTCCATATCTTGGAAACTATAAGAGATAATGCAATTTGGCAACCGGCAATGTAATTAGCATGCCGAATATTACTTGGAATGTGAATTGGAACGAAATCGCCAATAGATAAGACCATTTTACAATTTGGGCCCAAGTTAGAAGCAGAGCCTAAGGTGTAAATTATCGATAGTCCATATCTCGGAAACTATAAGAGATAATTCAATTTGGCAACCGGCAATGTAATTAGCATGCCGGATATTACTTGGAATGTGAATTGGAACGAAATCGCCAGTAGATAAGACGATTTTACAATTTGGGCCCAAGTTAGAAGCAGAGCCTAAGGTGTAAATTATCGATAGTCCATATCTCGGAAACTATAAGAGATAATGCAATTTGGCAACCGGCAATGTAATTAGCATGCCGAATATTACTTGGAATGTGAATTGGAACGAAATCGCCAATAGATAAGACGATTTTACAATTTGGGCCCAAGTTAGAAGCAGAGCCTAAGATGTAAATTATCGATAGTCCATATCTCGGAAACTATAAGAGATAATGCAATTTGGCATTCGGCAATGTAATTAGCATGCCGAATATTACTTGGAATGTGAATTGGAACGAAATCGCCAATAGATAAGACCATTTTACAATTTGGGCCCAAGTTAGAAGCAGAGCCTAAGGTGTAAATTATCGATAGTCCATATCTCGGAAACTATAAGAGATAATGCAATTTGGCAACCGGCAATGTAATTAGCATGCCGAATATTACTTGGAATGTGAATTGGTACGAAATCGCCAATAGGTAAGACCATTTTACAATTTGGGCCCAAGTTAGAAGCAGAGCCTAAGGTGTAAATTATCGATAGTCCATATCTCGGAAACTATAAGAGATAATTCAATTTGGCAACCGGCAATGTAATTAGCATGCCGGATATTACTTGGAATGTGAATTGGAACGAAATCGCCAATAGATAAGAACATTTTACAATTTGGGCCCAAGTTAGAAGCAGAGCCTAAGGTGTAAATTATCGATAGTCCATATCTCGGAAACTATAAGAGATAATGCAATTTGGCAACCGGCAATGTAATTAGCATGCCGAATATTACTTGGAATGTGAATTGGAACGAAATCGTCAATAGATAAGACCATTTTACAATTTGGGCCCAAGTTAGAAGCAGAGCCTAAGGTGTAAATTATCGATAGTCCATATCTCGGAAACTATAAGAGATAATGCAATTTGGCAACCGGCAATGTAATTAGCATGCCGAATATTACTTGGAATGTGAATTGGAACGAAATCGCCAATAGATAAGACCATTTTACAATTTGGGCCCAAGTTAGAAGCAGAGCCTAAGGTGTAAATTATCGATAGTCCATATCTCGGAAACTATAAGAGATAATGCAATTTGGCAACCGGCAATGTAATTAGCATGCCGAATATTACTTGGAATGTAAATTGGAACGAAATCGCCAATAGATAAGACCATTTTACAATTTGGGCCCAAATTAGAAGCAGAGCCTAAGGTGTAAATTATTGATAGTCCATATCTCGGAAACTATAAGAGATAATGCAATTTCGCAACCGGCAATGTAATTAGCATGCCGAATATCACTTGGAATGTGAATTGGGACGAAATCGCCAATAGATAAGACCATTTTACAATTTGGGCCCAAGTTAGAAGCAGAGCGTAAGGTGTAAATTATCGATAGTCCATATCTCGGAAACTATAAGAGATAATGCAATTTGGCAACCGGCAATGTAATTAGCATGCCGAATATTACTTGGAATGTTAATTGGAACGAAATCGCCAATAGATAAGACCATTTTACAATTTGGGCCCAAGTTAGAAGCAGAGCCTAAGGTGTAAATTATCGATAGTCCATATCTCGGAAACTATAAGAGATAATGCAATTTGGCAACCGGCAATGTAATTAGCATGCCGAATATTACTTGGAATGTGAATTGGAACGAAATCGCCAATAGGTAAGACCATTTTACAATTTGGGCCCAAGTTAGAAGCAGAGCCTAAGGTGTAAATTATCGATAGTCCATATCTCGGAAACTATAAGAGATAATGCAATTTGGCAACCGGCAATGTAATTAGCATGCCGAATATTACTTGGAATGTGAATTGGAACGAAATCGCCATTAGATAAGACCATTTTAAAATTTGGGCCCAAGTTAGAAGCAGAGCCTAAGGTGTAAATTATCGATAGTCCATATCTCGGAAACTATAAGAGATAATGCAATTTGGCAACCGGCAATGTAATTAGCATGCCGAATATTACTTGGAATGTGAATTGGAACGAAATCGCCAATAGGTAAGACCATTTTACAATTTGGGCCCAAGTTAGAAGCAGAGCCTAAGGTGTAAATTATCGATAGTCCATATCTCGGAAACTATAAGAGATAATTTAATTTGGCAACCGGCAATGTAATTAGCATGCCGAATATTACTTGGAATGTGAATTGGAACGAAATCGCCAATAGATAAGACCATTTTACAATTTGGGCAAAAGTTAGAAGCAGAGCCTAAGGTGTAAATTATCGATAGTCCATATCTCGGAAACTATAAGAGATAATGCAATTTGGCAACCGGCAATGAAATTAGCATGCCGAATATTACTTGGAATGTGAACTGGAACGAAATCGCCAATAGATAAGGCCATTTTACAATTTGGGCCCAAGTTAGAAGCAGAGCCTAAGGTGTAAATTATCGATAGTCCATATCTCGGAAACTATAAGAGATAATGCAATTTGGCAACCGGCAATGTAATTAGCATGCCGAATATTACTTGGAATGTGAATTGGAACGAAATCGCCAATAGATAAGACCATTTTACAATTTGGGCCCAAGTTAGAAGCAGAGCCTAAGGTGTAAATTATCGATAGTCCATATCTCGGAAACTATAAGAGTTAATGCAATTTGGCAACCGGCAATGTAATTAGCATGCCGAATATTACTTGGAATGTGAATTGGAACGAAATCGCCAATAGAGAAGACCATTTTACAATTTGGGCCCAAGTTAGAAGCAGAGCCTAAGGTGTAAATTATCGATAGTCCATATCTCGGAAACTATAAGAGATAATGCAATTTGGCAACCGGCAATGTAATTAGCATGCCGAATATTACTTGGAATGTGAATTGGAACGAAATCGCCAATAGATAAGACCATTTTACAATTTTGGCCCAAGTTAGAAGCAGAGCCTAAGGTGTAAATTATCGATAGTCCATATCTCGGAAACTATAAGAGGTAATGCAATTTGGCAACCGGCAATGTAATTAGCATGCCGAATATTACTTGGAATGTGAATTGGAACGAAATCGCCAATAGAGAAGACCATTTTACAATTTGGGCCCAAGTTAGAAGCAGAGCCTAAGGTGTAAATTATCGATAGTCCATATCTCGGAAATTATAAGAGATAATGCAATTTGGCAACCGGCAATGTAATTAGCATGCCGAATATTACTTGGAATGTGAATTGGAACGAAATTGCCAATAGATAAGACCATTTTACAATTTGGGCCCAAGTTAGAAGCAGAGCCTAAGGTGTAAATTATCGATAGTCCATATCTCTGAAACTATAAGAGATAATGCAATTTCGCAACCGGCAATGTAATTAGCATGCCGAATATTACTTGGAATGTGAATTGGGACGAAATCGCCAATAGATAAGGCCATTTTACAATTTGGGCCCAAGTTAGAAGCAGAGCCTAAGGTGTAAATTATCGATAGTCCATATCTCGGAAACTATAAGAGATAATACAATTTGGCAACCGGCAATGTAATTAGCATGCCGAATATTACTTGGAATGTGAATTGGAACGAAATCGCCAATAGATAAGACCATTTTACAATTTGGGCCCAAGTTAGAAGCAGAGCCTAAGGTGTAAATTATTGATAGTCCATATCTCGGAAACTATAAGAGATAATGCAATTTCGCAACCGGCAATGTAATTAGCATGCCGAATATTACTTGGAGTGTGAATTGGAACGAAATCGCCAATAGATAAGACCATTTTACAATTTGGGCCCAAGTTAGAAGCAGAGCCTAAGGTGTAAATTATCGATAGTCCATATCTCGGAAACTATAAGAGATAATGCAATTTGGCAACCGGCAATGTAATTAGCATGCCGAATATTACTTGGAATGTGAATTGGAACGAAATCGCCAATAGATAAGACCATTTTACAATTTGAGCCCAAGTTAGAAGCAGAGCCTAAGGTGTAAATTATCGATAGTCCATATCTCGGAAACTATAAGAGATAATGCAATTTGGCAACCGGCAATGTAATTAGCATGCCGAATATTACTTGGAATGTTAATTGGAACGAAATCGCCAATAGATAAGACCATTTTACAATTTGGGCCCAAGTTAGAAGCAGAGCCTAAGGTGTAAATTATCGATAGTCCATATCTCGGAAACTATAAGAGATAATGCAATTTGGCAACCGGCAATGTAATTAGCATGCCGAATATTACTTGGAATGTGAATTGGAACGAAATCGCCAATAGGTAAGACCATTTTACAATTTGGGCCCAAGTTAGAAGCAGAGCCTAAGGTGTAAATTATCGATAGTCCATATCTCGGAAACTATAAGAGATAATGCAATTTGGCAACCGGCAATGTAATTAGCATGCCGAATATTACTTGGAATGTGAATTGGAACGAAATCGCCAATAGATAAGACCATTTTAAAATTTGGGCCCAAGTTAGAAGCAGAGCCTAAGGTGTAAATTATCGATAGTCCATATCTCGGAAACTATAAGAGATAATGCAATTTGGCAACCGGCAATGTAATTAGCATGCCGAATATTACTTGGAATGTGAATTGGAACGAAATCGCCAATAGGTAAGACCATTTTACAATTTGGGCCCAAGTTAGAAGCAGAGCCTAAGGTGTAAATTATCGATAGTCCATATCTCGGAAACTATAAGAGATAATTTAATTTGGCAACCGGCAATGTAATTAGCATGCCGAATATTACTTGGAATGTGAATTGGAACGAAATCGCCATTAGATAAGACCATTTTACAATTTGGGCAAAAGTTAGAAGCAGATCCTAAGGTGTAAATTATCGATAGTCCATATCTCGGAAACTATAAGAGATAATGCAATTTGGCAACCGGCAATGAAATTAGCATGCCGAATATTACTTGGAATGTGAACTGGAACGAAATCGCCAATAGATAAGGCCATTTTACAATTTGGGCCCAAGTTAGAAGCAGAGCCTAAGGTGTAAATTATCGATAGTCCATATCTCGGAAACTATAAGAGATAATGCAATTTGGCAACCGGCAATGTAATTAGCATGCCGAATATTACTTGGAATGTGAATTGGAACGAAATCGCCAATAGATAAGACCATTTTACAATTTGGGCCCAAGTTAGAAGCAGAGCCTAAGGTGTAAATTATCGATAGTCCATATCTCGGAAACTATAAGAGTTAATGCAATTTGGCAACCGGCAATGTAATTAGCATGCCGAATATTACTTGGAATGTGAATTGGAACGAAATCGCCAATAGAGAAGACCATTTTACAATTTGGGCCCAAGTTAGAAGCAGAGCCTAAGGTGTAAATTATCGATAGTCCATATCTCGGAAACTATAAGAGATAATGCAATTTGGCAACCGGCAATGTAATTAGCATGCCGAATATTACTTGGAATGTGAATTGGAACGGAATCGCCAATAGATAAGACCATTTTACAATTTGGGCCCAAGTTAGAAGCAGAGCCTAAGGTGTAAATTATCGATAGTCCATATCTCGGAAACTATAAGAGGTAATGCAATTTGGCAACCGGCAATGTAATTAGCATGCCGAATATTACTTGGAATGTGAATTGGAACGAAATCGCCAATAGAGAAGACCATTTTACAATTTGGGCCCAAGTTAGAAGCAGAGCCTAAGGTGTAAATTATCGATAGTCCATATCTCGGAAACTATAAGAGATAATGCAATTTGGCAACCGGCAATGTAATTAGCATGCCGAATATTACTTGGAATGTGAATTGGAACGAAATTGCCAATAGATAAGACCATTTTACAATTTGGGCCCAAGTTAGAAGCAGAGCCTAAGGTGTAAATTATCGATAGTCCATATCTCTGAAACTATAAGAGATAATGCAATTTCGCAACCGGCAATGTAATTAGCATGCCGAATATTACTTGGAATGTGAATTGGGACGAAATCGCCAATAGATAAGGCCATTTTACAATTTGGGCCCAAGTTAGAAGCAGAGCCTAAGGTGTAAATTATCGATAGTCCATATCTCGGAAACTATAAGAGATAATGCAATTTGGCAACCGGCAATGAAATTAGCATGCCGAATATTACTTGGAATGTGAACTGGAACGAAATCGCCAATAGATAAGGCCATTTTACAATTTGGGCCCAAGTTAGAAGCAGAGCCTAAGGTGTAAATTATCGATAGTCCATATCTCGGAAACTATAAGAGATAATGCAATTTGGCAACCGGCAATGTAATTAGCATGCCGAATATTACTTGGAATGTGAATTGGTACGAAATCGCCAATAGGTAAGACCATTTTACAATTTGGGCCCAAGTTAGAAGCAGAGCCTAAGGTGTAAATTATCGATAGTCCATATCTCGGAAACTATAAGAGATAATTCAATTTGGCAACCGGCAATGTAATTAGCATGCCGGATATTACTTGGAATGTGAATTGGAACGAAATCGCCAATAGATAAGAACATTTTACAATTTGGGCCCAAGTTAGAAGCAGAGCCTAAGGTGTAAATTATCGATAGTCCATATCTCGGAAACTATAAGAGATAATGCAATTTGGCAACCGGCAATGTAATTAGCATGCCGAATATTACTTGGAATGTGAATTGGAACGAAATCGTCAATAGATAAGACCATTTTACAATTTGGGCCCAAGTTAGAAGCAGAGCCTAAGGTGTAAATTATCGATAGTCCATATCTCGGAAACTATAAGAGATAATGCAATTTGGCAACCGGCAATGTAATTAGCATGCCGAATATTACTTGGAATGTGAATTGGAACGAAATCGCCAATAGATAAGACCATTTTACAATTTGGGCCCAAGTTAGAAGCAGAGCCTAAGGTGTAAATTATCGATAGTCCATATCTCGGAAACTATAAGAGATAATGCAATTTGGCAACCGGCAATGTAATTAGCATGCCGAATATTACTTGGAATGTAAATTGGAACGAAATCGCCAATAGATAAGACCATTTTACAATTTGGGCCCAAATTAGAAGCAGAGCCTAAGGTGTAAATTATTGATAGTCCATATCTCGGAAACTATAAGAGATAATGCAATTTCGCAACCGGCAATGTAATTAGCATGCCGAATATCACTTGGAATGTGAATTGGGACGAAATCGCCAATAGATAAGACCATTTTACAATTTGGGCCCAAGTTAGAAGCAGAGCGTAAGGTGTAAATTATCGATAGTCCATATCTCGGAAACTATAAGAGATAATGCAATTTGGCAACCGGCAATGTAATTAGCATGCCGAATATTACTTGGAATGTTAATTGGAACGAAATCGCCAATAGATAAGACCATTTTACAATTTGGGCCCAAGTTAGAAGCAGAGCCTAAGGTGTAAATTATCGATAGTCCATATCTCGGAAACTATAAGAGATAATGCAATTTGGCAACCGGCAATGTAATTAGCATGCCGAATATTACTTGGAATGTGAATTGGAACGAAATCGCCAATAGGTAAGACCATTTTACAATTTGGGCCCAAGTTAGAAGCAGAGCCTAAGGTGTAAATTATCGATAGTCCATATCTCGGAAACTATAAGAGATAATTTAATTTGGCAACCGGCAATGTAATTAGCATGCCGAATATTACTTGGAATGTGAATTGGAACGAAATCGCCAATAGATAAGACCATTTTACAATTTGGGCAAAAGTTAGAAGCAGAGCCTAAGGTGTAAATTATCGATAGTCCATATCTCGGAAACTATAAGAGATAATGCAATTTGGCAACCGGCAATGAAATTAGCATGCCGAATATTACTTGGAATGTGAACTGGAACGAAATCGCCAATAGATAAGGCCATTTTACAATTTGGGCCCAAGTTAGAAGCAGAGCCTAAGGTGTAAATTATCGATAGTCCATATCTCGGAAACTATAAGAGATAATGCAATTTGGCAACCGGCAATGTAATTAGCATGCCGAATATTACTTGGAATGTGAATTGGAACGAAATCGCCAATAGATAAGACCATTTTACAATTTGGGCCCAAGTTAGAAGCAGAGCCTAAGGTGTAAATTATCGATAGTCCATATCTCGGAAACTATAAGAGTTAATGCAATTTGGCAACCGGCAATGTAATTAGCATGCCGAATATTACTTGGAATGTGAATTGGAACGAAATCGCCAATAGAGAAGACCATTTTACAATTTGGGCCCAAGTTAGAAGCAGAGCCTAAGGTGTAAATTATCGATAGTCCATATCTCGGAAACTATAAGAGATAATGCAATTTGGCAACCGGCAATGTAATTAGCATGCCGAATATTACTTGGAATGTGAATTGGAACGAAATCGCCAATAGATAAGACCATTTTACAATTTTGGCCCAAGTTAGAAGCAGAGCCTAAGGTGTAAATTATCGATAGTCCATATCTCGGAAACTATAAGAGGTAATGCAATTTGGCAACCGGCAATGTAATTAGCATGCCGAATATTACTTGGAATGTGAATTGGAACGAAATCGCCAATAGAGAAGACCATTTTACAATTTGGGCCCAAGTTAGAAGCAGAGCCTAAGGTGTAAATTATCGATAGTCCATATCTCGGAAATTATAAGAGATAATGCAATTTGGCAACCGGCAATGTAATTAGCATGCCGAATATTACTTGGAATGTGAATTGGAACGAAATTGCCAATAGATAAGACCATTTTACAATTTGGGCCCAAGTTAGAAGCAGAGCCTAAGGTGTAAATTATCGATAGTCCATATCTCTGAAACTATAAGAGATAATGCAATTTCGCAACCGGCAATGTAATTAGCATGCCGAATATTACTTGGAATGTGAATTGGGACGAAATCGCCAATAGATAAGGCCATTTTACAATTTGGGCCCAAGTTAGAAGCAGAGCCTAAGGTGTAAATTATCGATAGTCCATATCTCGGAAACTATAAGAGATAATACAATTTGGCAACCGGCAATGTAATTAGCATGCCGAATATTACTTGGAATGTGAATTGGAACGAAATCGCCAATAGATAAGACCATTTTACAATTTGGGCCCAAGTTAGAAGCAGAGCCTAAGGTGTAAATTATTGATAGTCCATATCTCGGAAACTATAAGAGATAATGCAATTTCGCAACCGGCAATGTAATTAGCATGCCGAATATTACTTGGAGTGTGAATTGGAACGAAATCGCCAATAGATAAGACCATTTTACAATTTGGGCCCAAGTTAGAAGCAGAGCCTAAGGTGTAAATTATCGATAGTCCATATCTCGGAAACTATAAGAGATAATGCAATTTGGCAACCGGCAATGTAATTAGCATGCCGAATATTACTTGGAATGTGAATTGGAACGAAATCGCCAATAGATAAGACCATTTTACAATTTGAGCCCAAGTTAGAAGCAGAGCCTAAGGTGTAAATTATCGATAGTCCATATCTCGGAAACTATAAGAGATAATGCAATTTGGCAACCGGCAATGTAATTAGCATGCCGAATATTACTTGGAATGTTAATTGGAACGAAATCGCCAATAGATAAGACCATTTTACAATTTGGGCCCAAGTTAGAAGCAGAGCCTAAGGTGTAAATTATCGATAGTCCATATCTCGGAAACTATAAGAGATAATGCAATTTGGCAACCGGCAATGTAATTAGCATGCCGAATATTACTTGGAATGTGAATTGGAACGAAATCGCCAATAGGTAAGACCATTTTACAATTTGGGCCCAAGTTAGAAGCAGAGCCTAAGGTGTAAATTATCGATAGTCCATATCTCGGAAACTATAAGAGATAATGCAATTTGGCAACCGGCAATGTAATTAGCATGCCGAATATTACTTGGAATGTGAATTGGAACGAAATCGCCAATAGATAAGACCATTTTAAAATTTGGGCCCAAGTTAGAAGCAGAGCCTAAGGTGTAAATTATCGATAGTCCATATCTCGGAAACTATAAGAGATAATGCAATTTGGCAACCGGCAATGTAATTAGCATGCCGAATATTACTTGGAATGTGAATTGGAACGAAATCGCCAATAGGTAAGACCATTTTACAATTTGGGCCCAAGTTAGAAGCAGAGCCTAAGGTGTAAATTATCGATAGTCCATATCTCGGAAACTATAAGAGATAATTTAATTTGGCAACCGGCAATGTAATTAGCATGCCGAATATTACTTGGAATGTGAATTGGAACGAAATCGCCATTAGATAAGACCATTTTACAATTTGGGCAAAAGTTAGAAGCAGATCCTAAGGTGTAAATTATCGATAGTCCATATCTCGGAAACTATAAGAGATAATGCAATTTGGCAACCGGCAATGAAATTAGCATGCCGAATATTACCTGGAATGTGAACTGGAACGAAATCGCCAATAGATAAGGCCATTTTACAATTTGGGCCCAAGTTAGAAGCAGAGCCTAAGGTGTAAATTATCGATAGTCCATATCTCGGAAACTATAAGAGATAATGCAATTTGGCAACCGGCAATGTAATTAGCATGCCGAATATTACTTGGAATGTGAATTGGAACGAAATCGCCAATAGATAAGACCATTTTACAATTTGGGCCCAAGTTAGAAGCAGAGCCTAAGGTGTAAATTATCGATAGTCCATATCTCGGAAACTATAAGAGTTAATGCAATTTGGCAACCGGCAATGTAATTAGCATGCCGAATATTACTTGGAATGTGAATTGGAACGAAATCGCCAATAGAGAAGACCATTTTACAATTTGGGCCCAAGTTAGAAGCAGAGCCTAAGGTGTAAATTATCGATAGTCCATATCTCGGAAACTATAAGAGATAATGCAATTTGGCAACCGGCAATGTAATTAGCATGCCGAATATTACTTGGAATGTGAATTGGAACGGAATCGCCAATAGATAAGACCATTTTACAATTTGGGCCCAAGTTAGAAGCAGAGCCTAAGGTGTAAATTATCGATAGTCCATATCTCGGAAACTATAAGAGGTAATGCAATTTGGCAACCGGCAATGTAATTAGCATGCCGAATATTACTTGGAATGTGAATTGGAACGAAATCGCCAATAGAGAAGACCATTTTACAATTTGGGCCCAAGTTAGAAGCAGAGCCTAAGGTGTAAATTATCGATAGTCCATATCTCGGAAACTATAAGAGATAATGCAATTTGGCAACCGGCAATGTAATTAGCATGCCGAATATTACTTGGAATGTGAATTGGAACGAAATTGCCAATAGATAAGACCATTTTACAATTTGGGCCCAAGTTAGAAGCAGAGCCTAAGGTGTAAATTATCGATAGTCCATATCTCTGAAACTATAAGAGATAATGCAATTTCGCAACCGGCAATGTAATTAGCATGCCGAATATTACTTGGAATGTGAATTGGGACGAAATCGCCAATAGATAAGGCCATTTTACAATTTGGGCCCAAGTTAGAAGCAGAGCCTAAGGTGTAAATTATCGATAGTCCATATCTCGGAAACTATAAGAGATAATACAATTTGGCAACCGGCAATGTAATTAGCATGCCGAATATTACTTGGAATGTGAATTGGAACGAAATCGCCAATAGATAAGACCATTTTACAATTTGGGCCCAAGTTAGAAGCAGAGCCTAAGGTGTAAATTATTGATAGTCCATATCTCGGAAACTATAAGAGATAATGCAATTTCGCAACCGGCAATGTAATTAGCATGCCGAATATTACTTGGAGTGTGAATTGGAACGAAATCGCCAATAGATAAGACCATTTTACAATTTGGGCCCAAGTTAGAAGCAGAGCCTAAGGTGTAAATTATCGATAGTCCATATCTCGGAAACTATAAGAGATAATGCAATTTGGCAACCGGCAATGTAATTAGCATGCCGAATATTACTTGGAATGTGAATTGGAACGAAATCGCCAATAGATAAGACCATTTTACAATTTGAGCCCAAGTTAGAAGCAGAGCCTAAGGTGTAAATTATCGATAGTCCATATCTCGGAAACTATAAGAGATAATGCAATTTGGCAACCGGCAATGTAATTAGCATGCCGAATATTACTTGGAATGTGAATTGGAACGAAATCGCCAATAGATAAGACCATTTTACAATTTGGGCCCAAGTTAGAAGCAGAGCCTAAGGTGTAAATTATCGATAGTCCATATCTCGGAAACTATAAGAGATAATGCAATTTGGCAACCGGCAATGTAATTAGCATGCCGAATATTACTTGGAATGTGAATTGGAACGAAATCGCCAATAGATAAGACCATTTTACAATTTGGGCCCAAGTTAGAAGCAGAGCCTAAGGTGTAAATTATCGATAGTCCATATCTCGGAAACTATAAGAGATAATGCAATTTGGCAACCGGCAATGTAATTAGCATGCCGAATATTACTTGGAATGTGAATTGGAACGAAATCGCCAATAGATAAGACCATTTTACAATTTGGGCCCAAGTTAGAAGCAGAGCCTAAGGTGTAAATTATTGATAGTCCATATCTCGGAAACTATAAGAGATAATGCAATTTCGCAACCGGCAATGTAATTAGCATGCCGAATATCACTTGGAATGTGAATTGGGACGAAATCGCCAATAGATAAGACCATTTTACAATTTGGGCCCAAGTTAGAAGCAGAGCCTAAGGTGTAAATTATCGATTGTCCATATCTCGGAAACTATAAGAGATAATGCAATTTGGCAACCGGCAATGTAATTAGCATGCCGAATATTACTTGGAATGTGAATTGGAACGAAATCGCCAATAGGTAAGACCATTTTACAATTAGGGCCAAGTTAGAAGCAGAGCCTAAGGTGTAAATTATCGATAGTCCATATCTCGGAAACTATAAGAGATAATGCAATTTGGCAACCGGCAATGTAATTAGCATGCCGAATATTACTTGGAATGTGAATTGGAACGAAATCGCCAATAGATAAGACCATTTTACAATTTGGGCCCAAGTTAGAAGCAGAGCCTAAGGTGTAAATTATCGATAGTCCATATCTCGGAAACTATAAGAGATAATGCAATTTGGCAACCGGCAATGTAATTAGCATGCCGAATATTACTTGGAATGTGAATTGGAACGAAATCGCCAATAGATAAGACCATTTTACAATTTGGGCCCAAGTTAGAAGCAGAGTCTAAGGTGTAAATTATCGATAGTCCATATCTCGGAAACTATAAGAGATAATGCAATTTGGCAACCGGCAAAGTAATTAGCATGCCGAATATTACTTGGAATGTGAATTGGAACGAAATCGCCAATAGATAAGACCATTTTACAATTTGGGCCCAAGTTAGAAGCAGAGCCTAAGGTGTAAATTATCGATAGTCCATATCTCGGAAACTATAAGAGATAATGCAATTTGGCAACCGGCAATGTAATTAGCATGCTGAATATTACTTGGAATGTGAATTGGAACGAAATCGCCAATAGGTAAGACCATTTTACAATTTGGGCCCAAGTTAGAAGCAGAGCCTAAGGTGTAAATTATCGATAGTCCATATCTCGGAAACTATAAGAGATAATTCAATTTGGCAACCGGCAATGTAATTAGCATGCCGAATATTACTTGGAATGTGAATTGGAACGAAATCGCCAATAGATAAGACCATTTTACAATTTGGGCCCAAGTTAGAAGCAGAGCCTAAGGTGTAAATTATTGATAGTCCATATCTCGGAAACTACAAGAGATAATGCAATTTGGCAACCGGCAATGTAATTAGCATGCCGAATATTACTTGGAATGTGAATTGGAACGAAATCGCCAATAGATAAGGCCATTTTACAATTTGGGCCCAAGTTAGAAGCAGAGCCTAAGGTGTAAATTATCGATAGTCCATATCTCGGAAACTATAAGAGATAATGCAATTTGGCAACCGGCAATGTAATTAGCATGCCGAATATTACTTGGAATGTGAATTGGAACGAAATCGCCAATAGATAAGACCATTTTACAATTTGGGCCCAAGTTAGAAGCAGAGCCTAAGGTGTAAATTATCGATAGTCCATATCTCGGAAACTATAAGAGATAATGCAATTTGGCAACCGGCAATGTAATTAGCATGCCGAATATTACTTGGAATGTGAATTGGAACGAAATCGCCAATAGATAAGACCATTTTACAATTTGGGCCCAAGTTAGAAGCAGAGCCTAAGGTGTAAATTATTGATAGTCCATATCTCGGAAACTATAAGAGATAATGCAATTTCGCAACCGGCAATGTAATTAGCATGCCGAATATTACTTGGAGTGTGAATTGGAACGAAATCGCCAATAGATAAGACCATTTTACAATTTGGGCCAAGTTAGAAGCAGAGCCTAAGGTGTAAATTATCGATAGTCCATATCTCGGAAACTATAAGAGATAATGCAATTTGGCAACCGGCAATGTAATTAGCATGCCGAATATTACTTGGAATGTGAATTGGAACGAAATCGCCAATAGATAAGACCATTTTACAATTTGGGCCCAAGTTAGAAGCAGAGCCTAAGGTGTAAATTATCGATAGTCCATATCTCGGAAACTATAAGAGATAATGCAATTTGGCAACCGGCAATGTAATTAGCATGCCGAATATTACTTGGAATGTGAATTGGAACGAAATCGCCAATAGATAAGACCATTTTACAATTTGGGCCCAAGTTAGAAGCAGAGCCTAAGGTGTAAATTATCGATAGTCCATATCTCGGAAACTATAAGAGATAATGCAATTTGGCAACCGGCAATGTAATTAGCATGCCGAATATTACTTGGAATGTGAATTGGAACGAAATCGCCAATAGATAAGACCATTTTACAATTTGGGCCCAAGTTAGAAGCAGAGCCTAAGGTGTAAATTATCGATAGTCCATATCTCGGAAACTATAAGAGATAATGCAATTTGGCAACCGGCAATGTAATTAGCATGCCGAATATTACTTGGAATGTGAATTGGAACGAAATCGCCAATAGATAAGACCATTTTACTATTTGGGCCCAAGTTAGAAGCAGAGCCTAAGGTGTATATTATTGATAGTCCATATCTCGGAAACTATAAGAGATAATGCAATTTCGCAACCGGCAATGTAATTAGCATGCCGAATGTCACTTGGAATGTGAATTGGGACGAAATCGCCAATAGATAAGACCATTTTACAATTTGGGCCCAAGTTAGAAGCAGAGCCTAAGGTGTAAATAATCGATAGTCCATATCTCGGAAACTATAAGAGATAATGCAATTTGGCAACCGGCAATGTAATTAGCATGCCGAATATTACTTGGAATGTGAATTGGAACGAAATCGCCAATAGATAAGACCATTTTACAATTTGGGCCCAAGTTAGAAGCAGAGCCTAAGATGTAAATTATCGATAGTCCATATCTCGGAAACTATAAGAGATAATGCAATTTGGCAACCGGCAATGTAATTAGCATGCCGAATATTACTTGGAATGTGAATTGGAACGAAATCGCCAATAGATAAGACCATTTTACAATTTGGGCCCAAGTTAGAAGCAGAGCCTAAGGTGTAAATTATCGATAGTCCATATCTCGGAAACTATAAGAGATAATTCAATTTGGCAACCGGCAATGTAATTAGCATGCCGGATATTACTTGGAATGTGAATTGGAACGAAATCGCCAATAGATAAGACCATTTTACAATTTGGGCCCAAGTTAGAAGCAGAGCCTAAGGTGTAAATTATCGATAGTCCATATCTCGGAAACTATAAGAGATAATGCAATTTGGCAACCGGCAATGTAATTAGCATGCCGAATATTACTTGGAATGTGAATTGGAACGAAATCGCCAATAGATAAGACGATTTTACAATTTGGGCCCAAGTTAGAAGCAGAGCCTAAGATGTAAATTATCGATAGTCCATATCTCGGAAACTATAAGAGATAATGCAATTTGGCAACCGGCAATGTAATTAGCATGCCGAATATTACTTGGAATGTGAATTGGAACGAAATCGCCAATAGATAAGACCATTTTACAATTTGGGCCCAAGTTAGAAGCAGAGCCTAAGGTGTAAATTATCGATAGTCCATATCTCGGAAACTATAAGAGATAATGCAATTTGGCAACCGGCAATGTAATTAGCATGCCGAATATTACTTGGAATGTGAATTGGAACGAAATCGCCAATAGATAAGACCATTTTACAATTTGGGCCCAAGTTAGAAGCAGAGCCTAAGGTGTAAATTATCGATAGTCCATATCTCGGAAACTATAAGAGATAATGCAATTTGGCAACCGGCAATGTAATTAGCATGCCGAATATTACTTGGAATGTGAATTGGAACGAAATCGCCAATAGATAAGACCATTTTACTATTTGGGCCCAAGTTAGAAGCAGAGCCTAAGGTGTATATTATTGATAGTCCATATCTCGGAAACTATAAGAGATAATGCAATTTCGCAACCGGCAATGTAATTAGCATGCCGAATGTCACTTGGAATGTGAATTGGGACGAAATCGCCAATAGATAAGACCATTTTACAATTTGGGCCCAAGTTAGAAGCAGAGCCTAAGGTGTAAATAATCGATAGTCCATATCTCGGAAACTATAAGAGATAATGCAATTTGGCAACCGGCAATGTAATTAGCATGCCGAATATTACTTGGAATGTGAATTGGAACGAAATCGCCAATAGATAAGACCATTTTACAATTTGGGCCCAAGTTAGAAGCAGAGCCTAAGATGTAAATTATCGATAGTCCATATCTCGGAAACTATAAGAGATAATGCAATTTGGCAACCGGCAATGTAATTAGCATGCCGAATATTACTTGGAATGTGAATTGGAACGAAATCGCCAATAGATAAGACCATTTTACAATTTGGGCCCAAGTTAGAAGCAGAGCCTAAGGTGTAAATTATCGATAGTCCATATCTCGGAAACTATAAGAGATAATTCAATTTGGCAACCGGCAATGTAATTAGCATGCCGGATATTACTTGGAATGTGAATTGGAACGAAATCGCCAATAGATAAGACCATTTTACAATTTGGGCCCAAGTTAGAAGCAGAGCCTAAGGTGTAAATTATCGATAGTCCATATCTCGGAAACTATAAGAGATAATGCAATTTGGCAACCGGCAATGTAATTAGCATGCCGAATATTACTTGGAATGTGAATTGGAACGAAATCGCCAATAGATAAGACGATTTTACAATTTGGGCCCAAGTTAGAAGCAGAGCCTAAGATGTAAATTATCGATAGTCCATATCTCGGAAACTATAAGAAATAATGCAATTTGGCATTCGGCAATGTAATTAGCATGCCGAATATTACTTGGAATGTGAATTGGAACGAAATCGTCAATAGATAAGACCATTTTACAATTTGGGCCCAAGTTAGAAGCAGAGCCTAAGGTGTAAATTATCGATAGTCCATATCTCGGAAACTATAAGAGATAATGCAATTTGGCAACCGGCAATGTAATTAGCATGCCGAATATTACTTGGAATGTGAATTGGTACGAAATCGCCAATAGGTAAGACCATTTTACAATTTGGGCCCAAGTTAGAAGCAGAGCCTAAGGTGTAAATTATCGATAGTCCATATCTCGGAAACTATAAGAGATAATTCAATTTGGCAACCGGCAATGTAATTAGCATGCCGGATATTACTTGGAATGTGAATTGGAACGAAATCGCCAATAGATAAGAACATTTTACAATTTGGGCCCAAGTTAGAAGCAGAGCCTAAGGTGTAAATTATCGATAGTCCATATCTCGGAAACTATAAGAGATAATGCAATTTGGCAACCGGCAATGTAATTAGCATGCCGAATATTACTTGGAATGTGAATTGGAACGAAATCGTCAATAGATAAGACCATTTTACAATTTGGGCCCAAGTTAGAAGCAGAGCCTAAGGTGTAAATTATCGATAGTCCATATCTCGGAAACTATAAGAGATAATGCAATTTGGCAACCGGCAATGTAATTAGCATGCCGAATATTACTTGGAATGTGAATTGGAACGAAATCGCCAATAGATAAGACCATTTTACAATTTGGGCCCAAGTTAGAAGCAGAGCCTAAGGTGTAAATTATCGATAGTCCATATCTCGAAAACTATAAGAGATAATGCAATTTGGCAACCGGCAATGTAATTAGCATGCCGAATATTACTTGTAATGTGAATTGGAACGAAATCGCCAATAGATAAGACCATTTTACAATTTGGGCCCAAATTAGAAGCAGAGCCTAAGGTGTAAATTATTGATAGTCCATATCTCGGAAACTATAAGACATAATGCAATTTCGCAACCGGCAATGTAATTAGCATGCCGAATATCACTTGGAATGTGAATTGGGACGAAATCGCCAATAGATAAGACCATTTTACAATTTGGGCCCAAGTTAGAAGCAGAGCGTAAGGTGTAAATTATCGATAGTCCATATCTCGGAAACTATAAGAGATAATGCAATTTGGCAACCGGCAATGTAATTAGCATGCCGAATATTACTTGGAATGTTGATTGGAACGAAATCGCCAATAGATAAGACCATTTTACAATTTGGGCCCAAGTTAGAAGCAGAGCCTAAGGTGTAAATTATCGATAGTCCATATCTCGGAAACTATAAGAGATAATGCAATTTGGCAACCGGCAATGTAATTAGCATGCCGAATATTACTTGGAATGTGAATTGGAACGAAATCGCCAATAGGTAAGACCATTTTACAATTTGGGCCCAAGTTAGAAGCAGAGCCTAAGGTGTAAATTATCGATAGTCGATATCTCGGAAACTATAAGAGATAATGCAATTTGGCAACCGGCAATGTAATTAGCATGCCGAATATTACTTGGAATGTGAATTGGAACGAAATCGCCAATAGATAAGACCATTTTAAAATTTGGGCCCAAGTTAGAAGCAGAGCCTAAGGTGTAAATTATCGATAGTCCATATCTCGGAAACTATAAGAGATAATGCAATTTGGCAACCGGCAATGTAATTAGCATGCCGAATATTACTTGGAATGTGAATTGGAACGAAATCGCCAATAGGTAAGACCATTTTACAATTTGGGCCCAAGTTAGAAGCAGAGAATAAGGTGTAAATTATCGATAGTCCATATCTCGGAAACTATAAGAGATAATTTAATTTGGCAACCGGCAATGTAATTAGCATGCCGAATATTACTTGGAATGTGAATTGGAACGAAATCGCCAATAGATAAGACCATTTTACAATTTGGGCCCAAGTTAGAAGCAGAGCCTAAGGTGTAAATTATCGATAGTCCATATCTCGGAAACTATAAGAGATAATGCAATTTGGCAACCGGCAATGAAATTAGCATGCCGAATATTACTTGGAATGTGAACTGGAACGAAATCGCCAATAGATAAGGCCATTTTACAATTTGGGCCCAAGTTAGAAGCAGAGCCTAAGGTGTAAATTATCGATAGTCCATATCTCGGAAACTATAAGAGATAATGCAATTTGGCAACCGGCAATGTAATTAGCATGCCGAATATTACTTGGAATGTGAACTGGAACGAAATCGCCAATAGATAAGACCATTTTACAATTTGGGCCCAAGTTAGAAGCAGAGCCTAAGGTGTAAATTATCGATAGTCCATATCTCGGAAACTATAAGAGTTAATGCAATTTGGCAACCGGCAATGTAATTAGCATGCCGAATATTACTTGGAATGTGAATTGGAACGAAATCGCCAATAGAGAAGACCATTTTACAATTTGGGCCCAAGTTAGAAGCAGAGCCTAAGGTGTAAATTATCGATAGTCCATATCTCGGAAACTATAAGAGATAATGCAATTTGGCAACCGGCAATGTAATTAGCATGCAGAATATTACTTGGAATGTGAATTGGAACGAAATCGCCAATAGATAAGACCATTTTACAATTTGGGCCCAAGTTAGAAGCAGAGCCTAAGGTGTAAATTATCGATAGTCCATATCTCGGAAACTATAAGAGGTAATGCAATTTGGCAACCGGCAATGTAATTAGCATGCCGAATATTACTTGGAATGTGAATTGGAACGAAATCGCCAATAGAGAAGACCATTTTACAATTTGGGCCCAAGTTAGAAGCAGAGCCTAAGGTGTAAATTATCGATAGTCCATATCTCGGAAACTATAAGAGATAATGCAATTTGGCAACCGGCAATGTAATTAGCATGCCGAATATTACTTGGAATGTGAATTGGGACGAAATCGCCAATAGATAAGACCATTTTACAATTTGGGCCCAAGTTAGAAGCAGTGCCTAAGGTGTAAATTATCGATAGTCCATATCTCGGAAACTATAAGAGATAATGCAATTTGGCAACCGGCAATGAAATTAGCATGCCGAATATTACTTGGAATGTGAATTGGAACGAAATCGCCAATAGATAAGACCATTTTACAATTTGGGCCCAAGTTAGAAGCAGAGCCTAAGGTGTAAATTATCGATAGTCCATATCTCGGAAACTATAAGAGATAATGCAATTTGGCAACCGGCAATGTAATTAGCATGCCGAATATTACTTGGAATGTGAATTGGAACGAAATCGCCAATAGATAAGACCATTTTACAATTTGGGCCCAAGTTAGAAGCAGAGCCTATGGTGTAAATTATCGATAGTCCATATCTCGGAAACTATAAGAGATAATGCAATTTGGCAACCGGCAATGTAATTAGCATGCCGAATATTACTTGGAATGTGAATTGGAACGAAATCGCCAATAGATAAGACCATTTTACAATTTGGGCCCAATTAGAAGCAGAGCCTAAGGTGTAAATTATCGATAGTCCATATCTCAGAAACTATAAGAGTTAATGCAATTTGGCAACCGGCAATGTAATTAGCATGCCGAATATTACTTGGAATGTGAATTGGAACGAAATCGCCAATAGAGAAGACCATTTTACAATTTGGGCCCAAGTTAGAAGCAGAGCCTAAGGTGTAAATTATCGATAGTCCATATCTCGGAAACTATAAGAGGTAATGCAATTTGGCAACCGGCAATGTAATTAGCATGCCGAATATTACTTGGAATGTGAATTGGAACGAAATCGCCAATAGATAAGACCATTTTACAATTTGGGCCCAAGTTAGAAGCAGAGCCTAAGGTGTAAATTATCGATAGTCCATATCTCGGAAACTATAAGAGGTAATGCAATTTGGCAACCGGCAATGTATTTAGCATGCCGAATATTACTTGGAATGTGAATTGGAACGAAATCGCCAATAGAGAAGACCATTTTACAATTTGGGCCCAAGTTAGAAGCAGAGCCTAAGGTGTAAATTATCGATAGTCCATATCTCGGAAACTATAAGAGATAATGCAATTTGGCAACCGGCAATGTAATTAGCATGCCGAATATTACTTGGAATGTGAATTGGAACGAAATCGCCAATAGATAAGACCATTTTACAATTTGGGCCCAAGTTAGAAGCAGAGCCTAAGGTGTAAATTATCGATAGTCCATATCTCGGAAACTATAAGAGATAATGCAATTTGGCAACCGGCAATGTAATTAGCATGCCGAATATTACTTGGAATGTGAATTGGAACGAAATCGCCAATAGATAAGACCATTTTACAATTTGGGCCCAAGTTAGAAGCAGAGCCTAAGGTGTAAATTATCGATAGTCCATATCTCGGAAACTACAAGAGATAATGCAATTTGGCAACCGGCAATGTAATTAGCATGCCGAATATTACTTGGAATGTGAATTGGAACGAAATCGCCAATAGAAAAGATCATTTTACAATTTGGGCCCAAGTTAGAAGCAGAGCCTAAGGTGTAAATTATTGATAGTCCATATCTCGGAAACTATAAGAGATAATGCAATTTCGCAACCCGCAATGTAATTAGCATGCCGAATATTACTTGGAGTGTGAATTGGAACGAAATCGCCAATAGATAAGACCATTTTACAATTTGGGCCCAAGTTAGAAGCAGAGCCTAAGGTGTAAATTATCGATAGTCCATATCTCGGAAACTATAAGAGATAATGCAATTTGGCAACCGGCAATGTAATTAGCATGCCGAATATTACTTGGAATGTGAATTGGAACGAAATCGCCAATAGATAAGACCATTTTACAATTTGGGCCCAAGTTAGAAGCAGAGCCTAAGGTGTAAATTATCGATAGTCCATATCTCGGAAACTATAAGAGATAATGCAATTTGGCAACCGGCAATGTAATTAGCATGCCGAATATTACTTGGAATGTGAATTGGAACGAAATCGCCAATAGATAAGACCATTTTACAATTTGGGCCCAAGTTAGAAGCAGAGCCTAAGGAGTAAATTATTGATAGTCCATATCTCGGAAACTATAAGAGATAATGCAATTTCGCAACCGGCAATGTAATTAGCATGACGAATATCACTTGGAATGTGAATTGGGACGAAATCGCCAATAGATAAGACCATTTTACAATTTGGGCCCAAGTTAGAAGCAGAGCCTAAGGTGTAAATTATCGATAGTCCATATCTCGGAAACTATAAGAGATAATGCAATTTGGCAACCGGCAATGTAAATAGCATGCCGAATATTACTTGGAATGTGAATTGGAACGAAATCGCCAATAGGTAAGACCATTTTACAATTTGGGCCCAAGTTAGAACCAGAGCCTAAGGTGTAAATTATTGATAGTCCATATCTCGGAAACTATAAGAGATAATGCAATTTCGCAACCGGCAATGTAATTAGCATGCCGAATATCACTTGGAATGTGAATTGGGACGAAATCGCCAATAGATAAGACCATTTTACAATTTGGGCCCAAGTTAGAAGCAGAGCCTAAGGTGTAAATTATCGATAGTCCATATCTCGGAAACTATAAGAGGTAATGCAATTTGGCAACCGGCAATGTGATTAACATGCCGAATATTACTTGGAATGTGAATTGGAACGAAATCGCCAATAGAGAAGACCATTTTACAATTTGGGCCCAAGTTAGAAGCAGAGCCTAAGGTGTAAATTATCGATAGTCCATATCTCGGAAACTATAAGAGATAATGCAATTTGGCAACCGGCAATGTAATTAGCATGCCGAATATTACTTGGAATGTGAATTGGAACGAAATCGCCAATAGATAAGACCATTTTACAATTTGGGCCCAAGTTAGAAGCAGAGCCTAAGGTGTAAATTATCGATAGTCCATATCTCGGAAACTATAAGAGATAATGCAATTTGGCAACCGGCAATGTAATTAGCATGCCGAACATTACTTGGAATGTGAATTGGAACGAAATCGCCAATAGATAAGACCATTTTACAATTTGGGCCCAAGTTAGAAGCAGAGCCTAAGGTGTAAATTATCGAGAGTCCATATCTCGGAAACTATAAGAGATAATGCAATTTGGCAACCGGCAATGTAATTAGCATGCCGAATATTACTTGGAATGTGAATTGGAACGAAATCGCCAATAGATAAGACCATTTTACAATTTGGGCCCAAGTTAGAAGCAGAGCCTAAGGTGTAAATTATCGATAGTCCATATCTCGGAAACTATAAGAGATAATGCAATTTGGCAACCGGCAATGTAATTAGCATGCCGAATATTACTTGGAATGTGAATTGCAACTAAATCGCCAATAGATAAGACCATTTTACAATTTGGGCCCAAGTTAGAAGCAGAGCCTAAGGTGTAAATTATCGATAGTCCATATCTCGGAAACTATAAGAGATAATGCAATTTGCCAACCGGCAATGTAATTAGCATGCCGAATATTACTTGGAATGTGAATTGGAACGAAATCGCCAATTGATAAGATCATTTTACAATTTGGGCCCAAGTTAGAAGCAGAGCCTAAGGTGTAAATTATCGATAGTCCATATCTCGGAAACTATAAGAGATAATGCAATTTGGCAACCGGCAACGTAATTAGCATGCCGAATATTACTTGGAATGTGAATTGGAACGAAATCGCCAATAGATAAGACCATTTTACAATTTGGGCCCAAGTTAGAAGCAGAGCCTAAGGTGTAAATTATCGATAGTCCATATCTCGGAAACTATAAGAGATAATGCAATTTGGCAACCGGCAATGTAATTAGCATGCCGAATATTACTTGGAATGTGAATTGCAACTAAATCGCCAATAGATAAGACCATTTTACAATTTGGGCCCAAGTTAGAAGCAGAGCCTAAGGTGTAAATTATCGATAGTCCATATCTCGGAAACTATAAGAGATAATGCAATTTGGCAACCGGCAATGTAATTAGCATGCCGAATATTACTTGGAATGTGAATTGGAACGAAATCGCCAATAGATAAGACCATTTTACAATTTGGGCCCCAGTTAGAAGCAGAGCCTAAGGTGTAAATTATCGATAGTCCATATCTCGGAAACTATAAGAGATAATGCAATTTCGCAACCGGCAATGTAATTAGCATGCCGAATATCACTTGGAATGTGAATTGGGACGAAATCGCCAATAGATAAGACCATTTTACAATTTGGGCCCAAGTTAGAAGCAGAGCCTAAGGTGTAAATTATCGATAGTCCATATCTCGGAAACTATAAGAGATAATGCAATTTGGCAACCGGCAATGTAATTAGCATGCCGAATATTACTTGGAATGTGAATTGGAACGAAATTGCCAATAGATAAGACCATTTTACAATTTGGGCCCAAGTTAGAAGCAGAGCCTAAGGTGTAAATTATCGATAGTCCATATCTCTGAAACTATAAGAGATAATGCAATTTCGCAACCGGCAATGTAATTAGCATGCCGAATATTACTTGGAATGTGAATTGGGACGAAATCGCCAATAGATAAGGCCATTTTACAATTTGGGCCCAAGTTAGAAGCAGAGCCTAAGGTGTAAATTATCGATAGTCCATATCTCGGAAACTATAAGAGATAATGCAATTTGGCAACCGGCAATGTAATTAGCATGCCGAATATTACTTGGAATGTGAATTGGAACGAAATCGCCAATAGATAAGACCATTTTACAATTTGGGCCCAAGTTAGAAGCAGAGCCTAAGGTGTAAATTATTGATAGTCCATATCTCGGAAACTATAAGAGATAATGCAATTTCGCAACCGGCAATGTAATTAGCATGCCGAATATTACTTGGAGTGTGAATTGGAACGAAATCGCCAATAGATAAGACCATTTTACAATTTGGGCCCAAGTTAGAAGCAGAGCCTAAGGTGTAAATTATCGATAGTCCATATCTCGGAAACTATAAGAGATAATGCAATTTGGCAACCGGCAATGTAATTAGCATGCCGAATATTACTTGGAATGTGAATTGGAACGAAATCGCCAATAGATAAGACCATTTTACAATTTGAGCCCAAGTTAGAAGCAGAGCCTAAGGTGTAAATTATCGATAGTCCATATCTCGGAAACTATAAGAGATAATGCAATTTGGCAACCGGCAATGTAATTAGCATGCCGAATATTACTTGGAATGTGAATTGGAACGAAATCGCCAATAGATAAGACCATTTTACAATTTGGGCCCAAGTTAGAAGCAGAGCCTAAGGTGTAAATTATCGATAGTCCATATCTCGGAAACTATAAGAGATAATGCAATTTGGCAACCGGCAATGTAATTAGCATGCCGAATATTACTTGGAATGTGAATTGGAACGAAATCGCCAATAGATAAGACCATTTTACAATTTGGGCCCAAGTTAGAAGCAGAGCCTAAGGTGTAAATTATCGATAGTCCATATCTCGGAAACTATAAGAGATAATGCAATTTGGCAACCGGCAATGTAATTAGCATGCCGAATATTACTTGGAATGTGAATTGGAACGAAATCGCCAATAGATAAGACCATTTTACAATTTGGGCCCAAGTTAGAAGCAGAGCCTAAGGTGTAAATTATCGATAGTCCATATCTCGGAAACTATAAGAGGTAATGCAATTTGGCAACCGGCAATGTAATTAGCATGCCGAATATTACTTGGAATGTGAATTGGAACGAAATCGCCAATAGAGAAGACCATTTTACAATTTGGGCCCAAGTTAGAAGCAGAGCCTAAGGTGTAAATTATCGATAGTCCATATCTCGGAAACTATAAGAGATAATGCAATTTGGCAACCGGCAATGTAATTAGCATGCCGAATATTACTTGGAATGTGAATTGGGACGAAATCGCCAATAGATAAGACCATTTTACAATTTGGGCCCAAGTTAGAAGCAGTGCCTAAGGTGTAAATTATCGATAGTCCATATCTCGGAAACTATAAGAGATAATGCAATTTGGCAACCGGCAATGAAATTAGCATGCCGAATATTACTTGGAATGTGAATTGGAACGAAATCGCCAATAGATAAGACCATTTTACAATTTGGGCCCAAGTTAGAAGCAGAGCCTAAGGTGTAAATTATCGATAGTCCATATCTCGGAAACTATAAGAGATAATGCAATTTGGCAACCGGCAATGTAATTAGCATGCCGAATATTACTTGGAATGTGAATTGGAACGAAATCGCCAATAGATAAGACCATTTTACAATTTGGGCCCAATTAGAAGCAGAGCCTAAGGTGTAAATTATCGATAGTCCATATCTCAGAAACTATAAGAGTTAATGCAATTTGGCAACCGGCAATGTAATTAGCATGCCGAATATTACTTGGAATGTGAATTGGAACGAAATCGCCAATAGAGAAGACCATTTTACAATTTGGGCCCAAGTTAGAAGCAGAGCCTAAGGTGTAAATTATCGATAGTCCATATCTCGGAAACTATAAGAGATAATGCAATTTGGCAACCGGCAATGTAATTAGCATGCCGAATATTACTTGGAATGTGAATTGGAACGAAATCGCCAATAGATAAGACCATTTTACAATTTGGGCCCAAGTTAGAAGCAGAGCCTAAGGTGTAAATTATCGATAGTCCATATCTCGGAAACTATAAGAGGTAATGCAATTTGGCAACCGGCAATGTAATTAGCATGCCGAATATTACTTGGAATGTGAATTGGAACGAAATCGCCAATAGAGAAGACCATTTTACAATTTGGGCCCAAGTTAGAAGCAGAGCCTAAGGTGTAAATTATCGATAGTCCATATCTCGGAAACTATAAGAGATAATGCAATTTGGCAACCGGCAATGTAATTAGCATGCCGAATATTACTTGGAATGTGAATTGGAACGAAATCGCCAATAGATAAGACCATTTTACAATTTGGGCCCAAGTTAGAAGCAGAGCCTAAGGTGTAAATTATCGATAGTCCATATCTCGGAAACTATAAGAGATAATGCAATTTGGCAACCGGCAATGTAATTAGCATGCCGAATATTACTTGGAATGTGAATTGGAACGAAATCGCCAATAGATAAGACCATTTTACAATTTGGGCCCAAGTTAGAAGCAGAGCCTAAGGTGTAAATTATCGATAGTCCATATCTCGGAAACTACAAGAGATAATGCAATTTGGCAACCGGCAATGTAATTAGCATGCCGAATATTACTTGGAATGTGAATTGGAACGAAATCGCCAATAGAAAAGACCATTTTACAATTTGGGCCCAAGTTAGAAGCAGAGCCTAAGGTGTAAATTATTGATAGTCCATATCTCGGAAACTATAAGAGATAATGCAATTTCGCAACCCGCAATGTAATTAGCATGCCGAATATTACTTGGAGTGTGAATTGGAACGAAATCGCCAATAGATAAGACCATTTTACAATTTGGGCCCAAGTTAGAAGCAGAGCCTAAGGTGTAAATTATCGATAGTCCATATCTCGGAAACTATAAGAGATAATGCAATTTGGCAACCGGCAATGTAATTAGCATGCCGAATATTACTTGGAATGTGAATTGGAACGAAATCGCCAATAGATAAGACCATTTTACAATTTGGGCCCAAGTTAGAAGCAGAGCCTAAGGTGTAAATTATCGATAGTCCATATCTCGGAAACTATAAGAGATAATGCAATTTGGCAACCGGCAATGTAATTAGCATGCCGAATATTACTTGGAATGTGAATTGGAACGAAATCGCCAATAGATAAGACCATTTTACAATTTGGGCCCAAGTTAGAAGCAGAGCCTAAGGAGTAAATTATTGATAGTCCATATCTCGGAAACTATAAGAGATAATGCAATTTCGCAACCGGCAATGTAATTAGCATGACGAATATCACTTGGAATGTGAATTGGGACGAAATCGCCAATAGATAAGACCATTTTACAATTTGGGCCCAAGTTAGAAGCAGAGCCTAAGGTGTAAATTATCGATAGTCCATATCTCGGAAACTATAAGAGATAATGCAATTTGGCAACCGGCAATGTAAATAGCATGCCGAATATTACTTGGAATGTGAATTGGAACGAAATCGCCAATAGGTAAGACCATTTTACAATTTGGGCCCAAGTTAGAACCAGAGCCTAAGGTGTAAATTATTGATAGTCCATATCTCGGAAACTATAAGAGATAATGCAATTTCGCAACCGGCAATGTAATTAGCATGCCGAATATCACTTGGAATGTGAATTGGGACGAAATCGTCAATAGATAAGACCATTTTACAATTTGGGCCCAAGTTAGAAGCAGAGCCTAAGGTGTAAATTATCGATAGTCCATATCTCGGAAACTATAAGAGGTAATGCAATTTGGCAACCGGCAATGTGATTAACATGCCGAATATTACTTGGAATGTGAATTGGAACGAAATCGCCAATAGAGAAGACCATTTTACAATTTGGGCCCAAGTTAGAAGCAGAGCCTAAGGTGTAAATTATCGATAGTCCATATCTCGGAAACTATAAGAGATAATGCAATTTGGCAACCGGCAATGTAATTAGCATGCCGAATATTACTTGGAATGTGAATTGGAACGAAATCGCCAATAGATAAGACCATTTTACAATTTGGGCCCAAGTTAGAAGCAGAGCCTAAGGTGTAAATTATCGATAGTCCATATCTCGGAAACTATAAGAGATAATGCAATTTGGCAACCGGCAATGTAATTAGCATGCCGAACATTACTTGGAATGTGAATTGGAACGAAAACGCCAATAGATAAGACCATTTTACAATTTGGGCCCAAGTTAGAAGCAGAGCCTAAGGTGTAAATTATCGAGAGTCCATATCTCGGAAACTATAAGAGATAATGCAATTTGGCAACCGGCAATGTAATTAGCATGCCGAATATTACTTGGAATGTGAATTGGAACGAAATCGCCAATAGATAAGACCATTTTACAATTTGGGCCCAAGTTAGAAGCAGAGCCTAAGGTGTAAATTATCGATAGTCCATATCTCGGAAACTATAAGAGATAATGCAATTTGGCAACCGGCAATGTAATTAGCATGCCGAATATTACTTGGAATGTGAATTGCAACTAAATCGCCAATAGATAAGACCATTTTACAATTTGGGCCCAAGTTAGAAGCAGAGCCTAAGGTGTAAATTATCGATAGTCCATATCTCGGAAACTATAAGAGATAATGCAATTTGCCAACCGGCAATGTAATTAGCATGCCGAATATTACTTGGAATGTGAATTGGAACGAAATCGCCAATTGATAAGATCATTTTACAATTTGGGCCCAAGTTAGAAGCAGAGCCTAAGGTGTAAATTATCGATAGTCCATATCTCGGAAACTATAAGAGATAATGCAATTTGGCAACCGGCAACGTAATTAGCATGCCGAATATTACTTGGAATGTGAATTGGAACGAAATCGCCAATAGATAAGACCATTTTACAATTTGGGCCCAAGTTAGAAGCAGAGCCTAAGGTGTAAATTATCGATAGTCCATATCTCGGAAACTATAAGAGATAATGCAATTTGGCAACCGGCAATGTAATTAGCATGCCGAATATTACTTGGAATGTGAATTGCAACTAAATCGCCAATAGATAAGACCATTTTACAATTTGGGCCCAAGTTAGAAGCAGAGCCTAAGGTGTAAATTATCGATAGTCCATATCTCGGAAACTATAAGAGATAATGCAATTTGGCAACCGGCAATGTAATTAGCATGCCGAATATTACTTGGAATGTGAATTGGAACGAAATCGCCAATAGATAAGACCATTTTACAATTTGGGCCCCAGTTAGAAGCAGAGCCTAAGGTGTAAATTATCGATAGTCCATATCTCGGAAACTATAAGAGATAATGCAATTTCGCAACCGGCAATGTAATTAGCATGCCGAATATCACTTGGAATGTGAATTGGGACGAAATCGCCAATAGATAAGACCATTTTACAATTTGGGCCCAAGTTAGAAGCAGAGCCTAAGGTGTAAATTATCGATAGTCCATATCTCTGAAACTATAAGAGATAATGCAATTTCGCAACCGGCAATGTAATTAGCATGCCGAATATTACTTGGAATGTGAATTGGGACGAAATCGCCAATAGATAAGGCCATTTTACAATTTGGGCCCAAGTTAGAAGCAGAGCCTAAGGTGTAAATTATCGATAGTCCATATCTCGGAAACTATAAGAGATAATGCAATTTGGCAACCGGCAATGTAATTAGCATGCCGAATATTACTTGGAATGTGAATTGGAACGAAATCGCCAGTAGATAAGACCATTTTACAATTTGGGCCCAAGTTAGAAGCAGAGCCTAAGGTGTAAATTATTGATAGTCCATATCTCGGAAACTATAAGAGATAATGCAATTTCGCAACCGGCAATGTAATTAGCATGCCGAATATTACTTGGAGTGTGAATTGGAACGAAATCGCCAATAGATAAGACCATTTTACAATTTGGGCCCAAGTTAGAAGCAGAGCCTAAGGTGTAAATTATCGATAGTCCATATCTCGGAAACTATAAGAGATAATGCAATTTGGCAACCGGCAATGTAATTAGCATGCCGAATATTACTTGGAATGTGAATTGGAACGAAATCGCCAATAGATAAGACCATTTTACAATTTGAGCCCAAGTTAGAAGCAGAGCCTAAGGTGTAAATTATCGATAGTCCATATCTCGGAAACTATAAGAGATAATGCAATTTGGCAACCGGCAATGTAATTAGCATGCCGAATATTACTTGGAATGTGAATTGGAACGAAATCGCCAATAGATAAGACCATTTTACAATTTGGGCCCAAGTTAGAAGCAGAGCCTAAGGTGTAAATTATCGATAGTCCATATCTCGGAAACTATAAGAGATAATGCAATTTGGCAACCGGCAATGTAATTAGCATGCCGAATATTACTTGGAATGTGAATTGGAACGAAATCGCCAATAGATAAGACCATTTTACAATTTGGGCCCAAGTTAGAAGCAGAGCCTAAGGTGTAAATTATCGATAGTCCATATCTCGGAAACTATAAGAGATAATGCAATTTGGCAACCGGCAATGTAATTAGCATGCCGAATATTACTTGGAATGTGAATTGGAACGAAATCGCCAATAGATAAGACCATTTTACAATTTGGGCCCAAGTTAGAAGCAGAGCCTAAGGTGTAAATTATTGATAGTCCATATCTCGGAAACTATAAGAGATAATGCAATTTCGCAACCGGCAATGTAATTAGCATGCCGAATATTACTTGGAGTGTGAATTGGAACGAAATCGCCAATAGATAAGACCATTTTACAATTTGGGCCAAGTTAGAAGCAGAGCCTAAGGTGTAAATTATCGATAATCCATATCTCGGAAACTATAAGAGATAATGCAATTTGGCAACCGGCAATGTAATTAGCATGCCGAATATTACTTGGAATGTGAATTGGAACGAAATCGCCAATAGATAAGACCATTTTACAATTTGGGCCCAAGTTAGAAGCAGACCCTAAGGTGTAAATTATCGATAGTCCATATCTCGGAAACTATAAGAGATAATGCAATTTGGCAACCGGCAATGTAATTAGCATGCCGAATATTACTTGGAATGTGAATTGGAACGAAATCGCCAATAGATAAGACCATTTTACAATTTGGGCCCAAGTTAGAAGCAGAGCCTAAGGTGTAAATTATCGATAGTCCATATCTCGGAAACTATAAGAGATAATGCAATTTGGCAACCGGCAATGTAATTAGCATGCCGAATATTACTTGGAATGTGAATTGGAACGAAATCGCCAATAGATAAGACCATTTTACAATTTGGGCCCAAGTTAGAAGCAGAGCCTAAGGTGTAAATTATCGATAGTCCATATCTCGGAAACTATAAGAGACAATGCAATTTGGCAACCGGCAATGTAATTAGCATGCCGAATATTACTTGGAATGTGAATTGGAACGAAATCGCCAATAGATAAGACCATTTTACAATTTGGGCCCAAGTTAGAAGCAGAGCCTAAGGTGTAAATTATTGATAGTCCATATCTCGGAAACTATAAGAGATAATGCAATTTCGCAACCGGCAATGTAATTAGCATGCCGAATGTCACTTGGAATGTGAATTGGGACGAAATCGCCAATAGATAAGACCATTTTACAATTTGGGCCCAAGTTAGAAGCAGAGCCTAAGGTGTAAATAATCGATAGTCCATATCTCGGAAACTATAAGAGATAATGCAATTTGGCAACCGGCAATGTAATTAGCATGCCGAATATTACTTGGAATGTGAATTGGAACGAAATCGCCAATAGATAAGACCATTTTACAATTTGGGCCCAAGTTAGAAGCAGAGCCTAAGATGTAAATTATCGATAGTCCATATCTCGGAAACTATAAGAGATAATGCAATTTGGCAACCGGCAATGTAATTAGCATGCCGAATATTACTTGGAATGTGAATTGGAACGAAATCGCCAATAGATAAGACCATTTTACAATTTGGGTCCAAGTTAGAAGCAGAGCCTAAGGTGTAAATTATCGATAGTCCATATCTCGGAAACTATAAGAGATAATTCAATTTGGCAACCGGCAATGTAATTAGCATGCCGGATATTACTTGGAATGTGAATTGGAACGAAATCGCCAATAGATAAGACCATTTTACAATTTGGGCCCAAGTTAAAAGCAGAGCCTAAGGTGTAAATTATCGATAGTCCATATCTCGGAAACTATAAGAGATAATGCAATTTGGCAACCGGCAATGTAATTAGCATGCCGAATATTAATTGGAATGTGAATTGGAACGAAATCGCCAATAGATAAGACCATTTTACAATTTGGGCCCAAATTAGAAGCAGAGCCTAAGGTGTAAATTATCGATAGTCCATATCTCGGAAACTATAAGAGATAATGCAATTTGGCAACCGGCAATGTAATTAGCATGCCGAATATTACTTGGAATGTGAATTGGAACGAAATCGCCAATAGGTAAGACCATTTTACTATTTGGGCCCAAGTTAGAAGCAGAGCCTAAGGTGTAAATTATCGATAGTCCATATCTCGGAAACTATAAGAGATAATTCAATTTGGCAACCGGCAATGTAATTAGCATGCCGAATATTACATGGAATGTGAATTGGAACGAAATCGCCAATAGATAAGACCATTTTACAATTTGGGCCCAAGTTAGAAGCAGAGCCTAAGGTGTAAATTATTGATAGTCCATATCTCGGAAACTACAAGAGATAATGCAATTTGGCAGCCGGCAATGTAATTAGCATGCCGAATATTACTTGGAATGTGAATTGGAACGAAATCGCCAATAGATAAGGCCATTTTACAATTTGGGCCCAAGTTAGAGGCAGAGCCTAAGGTGTAAATTATCGATAGTCCATATCTCGGAAACTATAAGAGATAATGCAATTTGGCAACCGGCAATGTAATTAGCATGCCGAATATTACTTGGAATGTGAATTGGAACGAAATCGCCAATAGATAAGACCATTTTACAATTTGGGCCCAAGTTAGAAGCAGAGCCTAAGGTGTAAATTATCGATAGTCCATATCTCGGAAACTATAAGAGATAATGCAATTTGGCAACCGGCAATGTAATTAGCATGCCGAATATTACTTGGAATGTGAATTGGAACGAAATCGCCAATAGATAAGACCATTTTACAATTTGGGCCCAAGTTAGAAGCAGAGCCTAAGGTGTAAATTATTGATAGTCCATATCTCGGAAACTATAAGAGATAATGCAATTTCGCAACCGGCAATGTAATTAGCATGCCGAATATTACTTGGAGTGTGAATTGGAACGAAATCGCCAATAGATAAGACCATTTTACAATTTGGGCCAAGTTAGAAGCAGAGAATAAGGTGTAAATTATCGATAGTCCATATCTCGGAAACTATAAGAGATAATGCAATTTGGCAACCGGCAATGTAATTAGCATGCCGAATATTACTTGGAATGTGAATTGGAACGAAATCGCCAATAGATAAGACCATTTTACAATTTGGGCCCAAGTTAGAAGCAGAGCCTAAGGTGTAAATTATCGATAGTCCATATCTCGGAAACTATAAGAGATAATGCAATTTGGCAACCGGCAATGTAATTAGCATGCCGAATATTACTTGGAATGTGAATTGGAACGAAATCGCCAATAGATAAGACCATTTTACAATTTGGGCCCAAGTTAGAAGCAGAGCCTAAGGTGTAAATTATCGATAGTCCATATCTCGGAAACTATAAGAGATAATGCAATTTGGCAACCGGCAATGTAATTAGCATGCCGAATATTACTTGGAATGTGAATTGGAACGAAATCGCCAATAGATAAGACCATTTTACAATTTGGGCCCAAGTTAGAAGCAGAGCCTAAGGTGTAAATTATCGATAGTCCATATCTCGGAAAGTATAAGAGATAATGCAATTTGGCAACCGGCAATGTAATTAGCATGCCGAATATTACTTGGAATGTGAATTGGAACGAAATCGCCAATAGATAAGACCATTTTACAATTTGGGCCCAAGTTAGAAGCAGAGCCTAAGGTGTAAATTATTGATAGTCCATATCTCGGAAACTATAAGAGATAATGCAATTTCGCAACCGGCAATGTAATTAGCATGCCGAATGTCACTTGGAATGTGAATTGGGACGAAATCGCCAATAGATAAGACCATTTTACAATTTGGGCCCAAGTTAGAAGCAGAGCCTAAGGTGTAAATAATCGATAGTCCATATCTCGGAAACTATAAGAGATAATGCAATTTGGCAACCGGCAATGTAATTAGCATGCCGAATATTACTTGGAATGTGAATTGGAACGAAATCGCCAATAGATAAGACCATTTTACAATTTGGGCCCAAGTTAGAAGCAGAACCTAAGGTGTAAATTATCGATAGTCCATATCTCGGAAACTATAAGAGATAATTCAATTTGGCAACCGGCAATGTAATTAGCATGCCGGATATTACTTGGAATGTGAATTGGAACGAAATCGTCAATAGATAAGACCATTTTACAATCTGGGCCCAAGTTAGAAGCAGAGCCTAAGGTGTAAATTATCGATAGTCCATATCTCGGAAACTATAAGAGATAATGCAATTTGGCAACCGGCAATGTAATTAGCATGCCGAATATTACTTGGAATGTGAATTGGAACGAAATCGCCAATAGATAAGACCATTTTACAATTTGGGCCCAAGTTAGAAGCAGAGCCTAAGGTGTAAATTATCGATAGTGCATATCTCAGAAAACTATAAGAGATAATGCAATTTGGCAACCGGCAATGTAATTAGCATGCCGAATATTACTTGGAATGTGAATTGGAACGAAATCGCCAATAGATAAGACCATTTTACAATTTGGGCCCAAATTAGAAGCAGAGCCTAAGGTGTAAATTATCGATAGTCCATATCTCGGAAACTATAAGAGATAATGCAATTTGGCATTCGGCAATGTAATTAGCATGCCGAATATTACTTGGAATGTGAATTGGAACGAAATCGCCAATAGATAAGACCATTTTACAATTTGGGCCCAAGTTAGAAGCAGAGCCTAAGGTGTAAATTATCGATAGTCCATATCTCGGAAACTATAAGAGATAATGCAATTTGGCAACCGGCAATGTAATTAGCATGCCGAATATTACTTGGAATGTGAATTGGTACGAAATCGCCAATAGGTAAGACCATTTTACAATTTGGGCCCAAGTTAGAAGCAGAGCCTAAGGTGTAAATTATCGATAGTCCATATCTCGGAAACTATAAGAGATAATTCAATTTGGCAACCGGCAATGTAATTAGAATGCCGGATATTACTTGGAATGTGAATTGGAACGAAATCGCCAATAGATAAGAACATTTTACAATTTGGGCCCAAGTTAGAAGCAGAGCCTAAGGTGTAAATTATCGATAGTCCATATCTCGGAAACTATAAGAGATAATGCAATTTGGCAACCGGCAATGTAATTAGCATGCCGAATATTACTTGGAATGTGAATTGGAACGAAATCGTCAATAGATAAGACCATTTTACAATTTGGGCCCAAGTTAGAAGCAGAGCCTAAGGTGTAAATTATCGATAGTCCATATCTCGGAAACTATAAGAGATAATGCAATTTCGCAACCGGCAATGTAATTAGCATGCCGAATATCACTCGGAATGTGAATTGGGACGAAATCGCCAATAGATAAGACCATTTTACAATTTGGGCCCAAGTTAGAAGCAGAGCGTAAGGTGTAAATTATCGATAGTCCATATCTCGGAAACTATAAGAGATAATGCAATTTGGCAACCGGCAATGTAATTAGCATGCCGAATATTACTTGGAATGTTAATTGGAACGAAATCGCCAATAGATAAGACCATTTTACAATTTGGGCCCAAGTTAGAAGCAGAGCCTAAGGTGTAAATTATCGATAGTCCATATCTCGGAAACTATAAGAGATAATGCAATTTGGCAACCGGCAATGTAATTAGCATGCCGAATATTACTTGGAATGTGAATTGGAACGAAATCGCCAATAGGTAAGACCATTTTACAATTTGGGCCCAAGTTAGAAGCAGAGCCTAAGGTGTAAATTATCGATAGTCCATATCTCGGAAACTATAAGAGATAATGCAATTTGGCAACCGGCAATGTAATTAGCATGCCGAATATTACTTGGAATGTGAATTGGAACGAAATCGCCAATAGATAAGACCATTTTAAAATTTGGGCCCAAGTTAGAAGCAGAGCCTAAGGTGTAAATTATCGATAGTCCATATCTCGGAAACTATAAGAGATAATGCAATTTGGCAACCGGCAATGTAATTAGCATGCCGAATATTACTTGGAATGTGAATTGGAACGAAATCGCCAATAGGTAAGACCATTTTACAATTTGGGCCCAAGTTAGAAGCAGAGCCTAAGGTGTAAATTATCGATAGTCCATATCTCGGAAACTATAAGAGATAATTTAATTTGGCAACCGGCAATGTAATTAGCATGCCGAATATTACTTGGAATGTGAATTGGAACGAAATCGCCAATAGATAAGACCATTTTACAATTTGGGCCCAAGTTAGAAGCAGAGCCTAAGGTGTAAATTATCGATAGTCCATATCTCGGAAACTATAAGAGATAATGCAATTTGGCAACCGGCAATGAAATTAGCATGCCGAATATTACTTGGAATGTGAACTGGAACGAAATCGCCAATAGATAAGGCCATTTTACAATTTGGGCCCAAGTTAGAAGCAGAGCCTAAGGTGTAAATTATCGATAGTCCATATCTCGGAAACTATAAGAGATAATGCAATTTGGCAACCGGCAATGTAATTAGCATGCCGAATATTACTTGGAATGTGAATTGGAACGAAATCGCCAATAGATAAGACCATTTTACAATTTGGGCCCAAGTTAGAAGCAGAGCCTATGGTGTAAATTATCGATAGTCCATATCTCGGAAACTATAAGAGATAATGCAATTTGGCAACCGGCAATGTAATTAGCATGCCGAATATTACTTGGAATGTGAATTGGAACGAAATCGCCAATAGAGAAGACCATTTTACAATTTGGGCCCAAGTTAGAAGCAGAGCCTAAGGTGTAAATTATCGATAGTCCATATCTCGGAAACTATAAGAGATAATGCAATTTGGCAACCGGCAATGTAATTAGCATGCCGAATATTACTTGGAATGTGAATTGGAACGAAATCGCCAATAGATAAGACCATTTTACAATTTGGGCCCAAGTTAGAAGCAGAGCCTAAGGTGTAAATTATCGATAGTCCATATCTCGGAAACTATAAGAGATAATGCAATTTGGCAACCGGCAATGTAATTAGCATGCCGAATATTACTTGGAATGTGAATTGGAACGAAATCGTCAATAGATAAGACCATTTTACAATTTGGGCCCAAGTTAGAAGCAGAGCCTAAGGTGTAAATTATCGATAGTCCATATCTCGGAAACTATAAGAGATAATCCAATTTGGCAACCGGCAATGTAATTAGCATGCCGAATATTACTTGGAATGTGAATTGGAACGAAATCGCCAATAGATAAGACCATTTTACAATTTGGGCCCAAGTTAGAAGCAGAGCCTAAGGTGTAAATTATCGATAGTCCATATCTCAGAAAACTATAAGAGATAATGCAATTTGGCAACCGGCAATGTAATTAGCATGCCGAATATTACTTGGAATGTGAATTGGAACGAAATCGCCAATAGATAAGACCATTTTACAATTTGGGCCCAAATTAGAAGCAGAGCCTAAGGTGTAAATTATTGATAGTCCATATCTCGGAAACTATAAGAGATAATGTAATTTCGCAACCGGCAATGTAATTAGCATGCCGAATATCACTTGGAATGTGAATTGGGACGAAATCGCCAATAGATAAGACCATTTTACAATTTGGGCCCAAGTTAGAAGCAGAGTGTAAGGTGTAAATTATCGATAGTCCATATCTCGGAAACTATAAGAGATAATGCAATTTGGCAACCGGCAATGTAATTAGCATGCCGAATATTACTTGGAATGTTAATTGGAACGAAATCGCCAATAGATAAGACCATTTTACAATTTGGGCCCAAGTTAGAAGCAGAGCCTAAGGTGTAAATTATTGATAGTCCATATCTCGGAAACTATAAGAGATAATGCAATTTCGCAACCGGCAATGTAATTAGCATGACGAATATCACTTGGAATGTGAATTGGGACGAAATCGCCAATAGATAAGACCATTTTACAATTTGGGCCCAAGTTAGAAGCAGAGCCTAAGGTGTAAATTATCGATAGTCCATATCTCGGAAACTATAAGAGATAATGCAATTTGGCAACCGGCAATGTAATTAGCATGCCGAATATTACTTGGAATGTGAATTGGAACGAAATCGCCAATAGATAAGACCATTTTAAAATTTGGGCCCAAGTTAGAAGCAGAGCCTAAGGTGTAAATTATCGATAGTCCATATCTCGGAAACTATAAGAGATAATGCAATTTGGCAACCGGCAATGTAATTAGCATGCCGAATATTACTTGGAATGTGAATTGGAACGAAATCGCCAATAGGTAAGACCATTTTACAATTTGGGCCCAAGTTAGAAGCAGAGCCTAAGGTGTAAATTATCGATAGTCCATATCTCGGAAACTATAAGAGATAATTTAATTTGGCAACCGGCAATGTAATTAGCATGCCGAATATTACTTGGAATGTGAATTGGAACGAAATCGCCAATAGATAAGACCATTTTACAATTTGGGCCCAAGTTAGAAGCAGAGCCTAAGGTGTAAATTATCGATAGTCCATATCTCGGAAACTATAAGAGATAATGCAATTTGGCAACCGGCAATGAAATTAGCATGCCGAATATTACTTGGAATGTGAACTGGAACGAAATCGCCAATAGATAAGGCCATTTTACAATTTGGGCCCAAGTTAGAAGCAGAGCCTAAGGTGTAAATTATCGATAGTCCATATCTCGGAAACTATAAGAGATAATGCAATTTGGCAACCGGCAATGTAATTAGCATGCCGAATATTACTTGGAATGTGAATTGGAACGAAATCGCCAATAGATAAGACCATTTTACAATTTGGGCCCAAGTTAGAAGCAGAGCCTATGGTGTAAATTATCGATAGTCCATATCTCGGAAACTATAAGAGATAATGCAATTTGGCAACCGGCAATGTAATTAGCATGCCGAATATTACTTGGAATGTGAATTGGAACGAAATCGCCAATAGATAAGACCATTTTACAATTTGGGCCCAAGTTAGAAGCAGAGCCTAAGGTGTAAATTATCGATAGTCCATATCTCGGAAACTATAAGAGTTAATGCAATTTGGCAACCGGCAATGTAATTAGCATGCCGAATATTACTTGGAATGTGAACTGGAACGAAATCGCCAATAGATAAGGCCATTTTACAATTTGGGCCCAAGTTAGAATCAGAGCCTAAGGTGTAAATTATCGATAGTCCATATCTCGGAAACTATAAGAGATAATGCAATTTGGCAACCGGCAATGTAATTAGCATGCCGAATATTACTTGGAATGTGAATTGGAACGAAATCGCCAGTAGATAAGACCATTTTACAATTTGGGCCCAAGTTAGAAGCAGAGCCTATGGTGTAAATTATCGATAGTCCATATCTCGGAAACTATAAGAGATAATGCAATTTGGCAACCGGCAATGTAATTAGCATGCCGAATATTACTTGGAATGTGAATTGGAACGAAATCGCCAATAGATAAGACCATTTTACAATTTGGGCCCAAGTTAGAAGCAGAGCCTAAGGTGTAAATTATCGATAGTCCATATCTCGGAAACTATAAGAGTTAATGCAATTTGGCAACCGGCAATGTAATTAGCATGCCGAATATTACTTGGAATGTGAATTGGAACGAAATCGCCAATAGAGAAGACCATTTTACAATTTGGGCCCAAGTTAGAAGCAGAGCCTAAGGTGTAAATTATCGATAGTCCATATCTCGGAAACTATAAGAGATAATGCAATTTGGCAACCGGCAATGTAATTAGCATGCCGAATATTACTTGGAATGTGAATTGGAACGAAATCGCCAATAGATAAGACCATTTTACAATTTGGGCACAAGTTAGAAGCAGAGCCTAAGGTGTAAATTATCGATAGTCCATATCTCGGAAACTATAAGAGGTAATTCAATTTGGCAACCGGCAATGTAATTAGCATGCCGAATATTACTTGGAATGTGAATTGGAACGAAATCGCCAATAGGTAAGACCATTTTACAATTTGGGCCCAAGTTAGAAGCAGAGCCTAAGGTGTAAATTATCGATAGTCCATATCTCGGAAACTATAAGAGATAATGCAATTTGGCAACCGGCAATGTAATTAGCATGCCGAATATTACTTGGAATGTGAATTGGAACGAAATCGCCAATAGATAAGACCATTTTACAATTTGGGCCCAAGTTAGAAGCAGAGCCTAAGGTGTAAATTATCGATAGTCCATATCTCGGAAACTATAAGAGATAATGCAATTTGGCAACCGGCAATGAAATTAGCATGCCGAATATTACTTGGAATGTGAACTGGAACGAAATCGCCAATAGATAAGGCCATTTTACAATTTGGGCCCAAGTTAGAAGCAGAGCCTAAGGTGTAAATTATCGATAGTCCATATCTCGGAAACTATAAGAGATAATGCAATTTGGCAACCGGCAATGTAATTAGCATGCCGAATATTACTTGGAATGTGAATTGGAACGAAATCGCCAATAGATAAGACCATTTTACAATTTGGGCCCAAGTTAGAAGCAGAGCCTATGGTGTAAATTATCGATAGTCCATATCTCGGAAACTATAAGAGATAATGCAATTTGGCAACCGGCAATGTAATTAGCATGCCGAATATTACTTGGAATGTGAATTGGAACGAAATCGCCAATAGATAAGACCATTTTACAATTTGGGCCCAAGTTAGAAGCAGAGCCTAAGGTGTAAATTATCGATAGTCCATATCTCGGAAACTATAAGAGATAATGCAATTTGGCAACCGGCAATGTAATTAGCATGCCGAATATTACTTGGAATGTGAATTGGAACGAAATCGCCAGTAGATAAGACCATTTTACAATTTGGGCCCAAGTTAGAAGCAGAGCCTATGGTGTAAATTATCGATAGTCCATATCTCGGAAACTATAAGAGTTAATGCAATTTGGCAACCGGCAATGTAATTAGCATGCCGAATATTACTTGGAATGTGAACTGGAACGAAATCGCCAATAGATAAGGCCATTTTACAATTTGGGCCCAAGTTAGAATCAGAGCCTAAGGTGTAAATTATCGATAGTCCATATCTCGGAAACTATAAGAGATAATGCAATTTGGCAACCGGCAATGTAATTAGCATGCCGAATATTACTTGGAATGTGAATTGGAACGAAATCGCCAATAGATAAGACCATTTTACAATTTGGGCCCAAGTTAGAAGCAGAGCCTAAGGTGTAAATTATCGATAGTCCATATCTCGGAAACTATAAGAGATAATGCAATTTGGCAACCGGCAATGTAATTAGCATGCCGAATATTACTTGGAATGTGAATTGGAACGAAATCGCCAGTAGATAAGACCATTTTACAATTTGGGCCCAAGTTAGAAGCAGAGCCTAAGGTGTAAATTATCGATAGTCCATATCTCGGAAACTATAAGAGTTAATGCAATTTGGCAACCGGCAATGTAATTAGCATGCCGAATATTACTTGGAATGTGAACTGGAACGAAATCGCCAATAGATAAGGCCATTTTACAATTTGGGCCCAAGTTAGAATCAGAGCCTAAGGTGTAAATTATCGATAGTCCATATCTCGGAAACTATAAGAGATAATGCAATTTGGCAACCGGCAATGTAATTAGCATGCCGAATATTACTTGGAATGTGAATTGGAACGAAATCGCCAGTAGATAAGACCATTTTACAATTTGGGCCCAAGTTAGAAGCAGAGCCTATGGTGTAAATTATCGATAGTCCATATCTCGGAAACTATAAGAGATAATGCAATTTGGCAACCGGCAATGTAATTAGCATGCCGAATATTACTTGGAATGTGAATTGGAACGAAATCGCCAATAGATAAGACCATTTTACAATTTGGGCCCAAGTTAGAAGCAGAGCCTAAGGTGTAAATTATCGATAGTCCATATCTCGGAAACTATAAGAGTTAATGCAATTTGGCAATAGGCAATGTAATTAGCATGCCGAATATCACTTGGAATGTGAATTGGAACGAAATCACCAATAGAGAAGACCATTTTACAATTTGGGCCCAAGTTAGAAGCAGAGCCTAAGGTGTAAATTATCGATAGTCCATATCTCGGAAACTATAAGAGATAATGCAATTTGGCAACCGGCAATGTAATTAGCATGCCGAATATTACTTGGAATGTGAATTGGAACGAAATCGCCAATAGATAAGACCATTTTACAATTTGGGCACAAGTTAGAAGCAGAGCCTAAGGTGTAAATTATCGATAGTCCATATCTCGGAAACTATAAGAGGTAATTCAATTTGGCAACCGGCAATGTAATTAGCATGCCGAATATTACTTGGAATGTGAATTGGAACGAAATCGCCAATAGAGAAGTCCATTTTACAATTTGGGCCCAAGTTAGAAGCAGAGCCTAAGGTGTAAATTATCGATAGTCCATATCTCGGAAACTATAAGAGATAATGCAATTTGGCAACCGGCAATGTAATTAGCATGCCGAATATTACTTGGAATGTGAATTGGAACGAAATCGCCAATAGATAAGACCATTTTACAATTTGGGCCCAAGTTAGAAGCAGTGCCTAAGGTGTAAATTATCGATAGCCCATATCTCGGAAACTATAAGAGATAATGCAACCGGCAATGAAATTAGCATGCCGAATATTACTTGGAATGTGAATTGGAACGAAATCGCCAATAGATAAGACCATTTTACAATTTGGGCCCAAGTTAGAAGCAGAGCCTAAGGTGTAAATTATCGATAGTCCATATCTCGGAAACTATAAGAGATAATGCAATTTGGCAACCGGCAATGTAATTAGCATGCCGAATATTACTTGGAATGTGAATTGGAACGAAATCGCCAATAGATAAGACCATTTTACAATTTGGGCCCAATTAGAAGCAGAGCCTAAGGTGTAAATTATCGATAGTCCATATCTCGGAAACTATAATAGTTAATGCAATTTGGCAACCGGCAATGTAATTAGCATGCCGAATATTACTTGGAATGTGAATTGGAACGAAATCGCCAATAGAGAAGACCATTTTACAATTTGGGCCCAAGTTAGAAGCAGAGCCTAAGGTGTAAATTATCGATAGTCCATATCTCGGAAACTATAAGAGATAATGCAATTTGGCAACCGGCAATGTAATTAGCATGCCGAATATTACTTGGAATGTGAATTGGAACGAAATCGCCAATAGATAAGACCATTTTACAATTTGGGCCCAAGTTAGAAGCAGAGCCTAAGGTGTAAATTATCGATAGTCCATATCTCGGAAACTATAAGAGGTAATGCAATTTGGCAACCGGCAATGTAATTAGCATGCCGAATATTACTTGGAATGTGAATTGGAACGAAATCGCCAATAGAGAAGACCATTTTACAATTTGGGCCCAAGTTAGAAGCAGAGCCTAAGGTGTAAATTATCGATAGTCCATATCTCGGAAACTATAAGAGATAATGCAATTTGGCAACCGGCAATGTAATTAGCATGCCGAATATTACTTGGAATGTGAATTGGAACGAAATCGCCAATAGATAAGACCATTTTACAATTTGGGCCCAAGTTAGAAGCAGAGCCTAAGGTGTAAATTATCGATAGTCCATATCTCGGAAACTATAAGAGATAATGCAATTTGGCAACCGGCAATGTAATTAGCATGCCGAATATTACTTGGAATGTGAATTGGAACGAAATCGCCAATAGATAAGACCATTTTACAATTTGGGCCCAAGTTAGAAGCAGAGCCTAAGGTGTAAATTATCGATAGTCCATATCTCGGAAACTATAAGAGATAATGCAATTTGGCAACCGGCAATGTAATTAGCATGCCGAATATTACTTGGAATGTGAATTGGAACGAAATCGCCAATAGATAAGACCATTTTACAATTTGGGCCCAAGTTAGAAGCAGAGCCTAAGGTGTAAATTATCGATAGTCCATATCTCGGAAACTATAAGAGATAATGCAATTTGGCAACCGGCAATGTAATTAGCATGCCGAATATTACTTGGAATGTGAATTGGAACGAAATCGCCAATAGATAAGACCATTTTACAATTTGGGCCCAAGTTAGAAGCAGAGCCTAAGGTGTAAATTATTGATAGTCCATATCTCGGAAACTATAAGAGATAATGCAATTTCGCAACCGGCAATGTAATTAGCATGACGAATATCACTTGGAATGTGAATTGGGACGAAATCGCCAATAGATAAGACCATTTTACAATTTGGGCCCAAGTTAGAAGCAGAGCCTAAGGTGTAAATTATCGATAGTCCATATCTCGGAAACTATAAGAGATAATGCAATTTGGCAAAAGGCAATGTAATTAGCATGCCGAATATTACTTGGAATGTGAATTGGAACGAAATCGCCAATAGGTAAGACCATTTTACAATTTGGGCCCAAGTTAGAAGCAGAGCCTAAGGTGTAAATTATTGATAGTCCATATCTCGGAAACTATAAGAGATAATGCAATTTCGCAACCGGCAATGTAATTAGCATGCCGAATATCACTTGGAATGTGAATTGGGACGAAATCGCCAAGAGATAAGACCATTTTACAATTTGGGCCCAAGTTAGAAGCAGAGCCTAAGGTGTAAATTATCGATAGTCCATATCTCGAAAACTATAAGAGGTAATGCAATTTGGCAACCGGCAATGTAATTAACATGCCGAATATTACTTGGAATGTGAATTGGAACGAAATCGCCAATAGAGAAGACCATTTTACAATTTGGGCCCAAGTTAGAAGCAGAGCCTAAGGTGTAAATTATCGATAGTCCATATCTCGGAAACCATAAGAGATAATGCAATTTGGCAACCGGCAATGTAATTAGCATGCCGAATATTACTTGGAATGTGAATTGGAACGAAATCGCCAATAGATAAGACCATTTTACAATTTGGGCCCAAGTTAGAAGCAGAGCCTAAGGTGTAAATTATCGATAGTCCATATCTCGGAAACTATAAGAGATAATGCAATTTGGCAACCGGCAATGTAATTAGCATGCCGAATATTACTTGGAATGTGAATTGGAACGAAATCGCCAATAGATAAGACCATTTTACAATTTGGGCCCAAGTTAGAAGCAGAGCCTAAGGTGTAAATTATCGATAGTCCATATCTCGGAAACTATAAGAGATAATGCAATTTGGCAACCGGCAATGTAATTAGCATGCCGAATATTACTTGGAATGTGAATTGGAACGAAATCGCCAATAGAAAAGACCATTTTACAATTTGGGCCCAAGTTAGAAGCAGAGCCTAAGGTGTAAATTATTGATAGTCCATATCTCGGAAACTATAAGAGATAATGCAATTTCGCAACCCGCAATGTAATTAGCATGCCGAATATTACTTGGAGTGTGAATTGGAACGAAATCGCCAATAGATAAGACCATTTTACAATTTGGGCCCAAGTTAGAAGCAGAGCCTAAGGTGTAAATTATCGATAGTCCATATCTCGGAAACTATAAGAGATAATGCAATTTGGCAACCGGCAATGTAATTAGCATGCCGAATATTACTTGGAATGTGAATTGGAACGAAATCGCCAATAGATAAGACCATTTTACAATTTGGGCCCAAGTTAGAAGCAGAGCCTAAGGTGTAAATTATCGATAGTCCATATCTCGGAAACTATAAGAGATAATGCAATTTGGCAACCGGCAATGTAATTAGCATGCCGAATATTACTTGGAATGTGAATTGGAACGAAATCGCCAATAGATAAGACCATTTTACAATTTGGGCCCAAGTTAGAAGCAGAGCCTAAGGTGTAAATTATTGATAGTCCATATCTCGGAAACTATAAGAGATAATGCAATTTCGCAACCGGCAATGTAATTAGCATGACGAATATCACTTGGAATGTGAATTGGGACGAAATCGCCAATAGATAAGACCATTTTACAATTTGGGCCCAAGTTAGAAGCAGAGCCTAAGGTGTAAATTATCGATAGTCCATATCTCGGAAACTATAAGAGATAATGCAATTTGGCAACCGGCAATGTAATTAGCATGCCGAATATTACTTGGAATGTGAATTGGAACGAAATCGCCAATAGATAAGACCATTTAAAAATTTGGGCCCAAGTTAGAAGCAGAGCCTAAGGTGTAAATTATCGATAGTCCATATCTCGGAAACTATAAGAGATAATGCAATTTGGCAACCGGCAATGTAATTAGCATGCCGAATATTACTTGGAATGTGAATTGGAACGAAATCGCCAATAGGTAAGACCATTTTACAATTTGGGCCCAAGTTAGAAGCAGAGCCTAAGGTGTAAATTATCGATAGTCCATATCTCGGAAACTATAAGAGATAATTTAATTTGGCAACCGGCAATGTAATTAGCATGCCGAATATTACTTGGAATGTGAATTGGAACGAAATCGCCAATAGATAAGACCATTTTACAATTTGGGCCCAAGTTAGAAGCAGAGCCTAAGGTGTAAATTATCGATAGTCCATATCTCGGAAACTATAAGAGATAATGCAATTTGGCAACCGGCAATGTAATTAGCATGCCGAATATTACTTGGAATGTGAATTGGAACGAAATCGCCAATAGATAAGACCATTTTACAATTTGGGCCCAAGTTAGAAGCAGAGCCTAAGGTGTAAATTATCGATAGTCCATATCTCGGAAACTATAAGAGTTAATGCAATTTGGCAACCGGCAATGTAATTAGCATGCCGAATATTACTTGGAATGTGAACTGGAACGAAATCGCCAATAGATAAGGCCATTTTACAATTTGGGCCCAAGTTAGAAGCAGAGCCTAAGGTGTAAATTATCGATAGTCCATATCTCGGAAACTATAAGAGATAATGCAATTTGGCAACCGGCAATGTAATTAGCATGCCGAATATTACTTGGAATGTGAATTGGAACGAAATCGCCAGTAGATAAGACCATTTTACAATTTGGGCCCAAGTTAGAAGCAGAGCCTATGGTGTAAATTATCGATAGTCCATATCTCGGAAACTATAAGAGATAATGCAATTTGGCAACCGGCAATGTAATTAGCATGCCGAATATTACTTGGAATGTGAATTGGAACGAAATCGCCAATAGATAAGACCATTTTACAATTTGGGCCCAAGTTAGAAGCAGAGCCTAAGGTGTAAATTATCGATAGTCCATATCTCGGAAACTATAAGAGTTAATGCAATTTGGCAACCGGCAATGTAATTAGCATGCCGAATATTACTTGGAATGTGAATTGGAACGAAATCGCCAATAGAGAAGACCATTTTACAATTTGGGCCCAAGTTAGAAGCAGAGCCTAAGGTGTAAATTATCGATAGTCCATATCTCGGAAACTATAAGAGATAATGCAATTTGGCAACCGGCAATGTAATTAGCATGCCGAATATTACTTGGAATGTGAATTGGAACGAAATCGCCAATAGATAAGACCATTTTACAATTTGGGCACAAGTTAGAAGCAGAGCCTAAGGTGTAAATTATCGATAGTCCATATCTCGGAAACTATAAGAGGTAATGCAATTTGGCAACCGGCAATGTAATTAGCATGCCGAATATTACTTGGAATGTGAATTGGAACGAAATCGCCAATAGAGAAGACCATTTTACAATTTGGGCCCAAGTTAGAAGCAGAGCCTAAGGTGTAAATTATCGATAGTCCATATCTCGGAAACTATAAGAGATAATGCAATTTGGCAACCGGCAATGTAATTAGCATGCCGAATATTACTTGGAATGTGAATTGGAACGAAATCGCCAATAGATAAGACCATTTTACAATTTGGGCCCAAGTTAGAAGCAGTGCCTAAGGTGTAAATTATCGATAGCCCATATCTCGGAAACTATAAGAGATAATGCAATTTGGCAACCGGCAATGAAATTAGCATGCCGAATATTACTTGGAATGTGAATTGGAACGAAATCGCCAATAGATAAGACCATTTTACAATTTGGGCCCAAGTTAGAAGCAGAGCCTAAGGTGTAAATTATCGATAGTCCATATCTCGGAAACTATAAGAGATAATGCAATTTGGCAACCGGCAATGTAATTAGCATGCCGAATATTACTTGGAATGTGAATTGGAACGAAATCGCCAATAGATAAGACCATTTTACAATTTGGGCCCAATTAGAAGCAGAGCCTAAGGTGTAAATTATCGATAGTCCATATCTCGGAAACTATAATAGTTAATGCAATTTGGCAACCGGCAATGTAATTAGCATGCCGAATATTACTTGGAATGTGAATTGGAACGAAATCGCCAATAGAGAAGACCATTTTACAATTTGGGCCCAAGTTAGAAGCAGAGCCTAAGGTGTAAATTATCGATAGTCCATATCTCGGAAACTATAAGAGATAATGCAATTTGGCAACCGGCAATGTAATTAGCATGCCGAATATTACTTGGAATGTGAATTGGAACGAAATCGCCAATAGATAAGACCATTTTACAATTTGGGCCCAAGTTAGAAGCAGAGCCTAAGGTGTAAATTATCGATAGTCCATATCTCGGAAACTATAAGAGGTAATGCAATTTGGCAACCGGCAATGTAATTAGCATGCCGAATATTACTTGGAATGTGAATTGGAACGAAATCGCCAATAGAGAAGACCATTTTACAATTTGGGCCCAAGTTAGAAGCAGAGCCTAAGGTGTAAATTATCGATAGTCCATATCTCGGAAACTATAAGAGATAATGCAATTTGGCAACCGGCAATGTAATTAGCATGCCGAATATTACTTGGAATGTGAATTGGAACGAAATCGCCAATAGATAAGACCATTTTACAATTTGGGCCCAAGTTAGAAGCAGAGCCTAAGGTGTAAATTATCGATAGTCCATATCTCGGAAACTATAAGAGATAATGCAATTTGGCAACCGGCAATGTAATTAGCATGCCGAATATTACTTGGAATGTGAATTGGAACGAAATCGCCAATAGATAAGACCATTTTACAATTTGGGCCCAAGTTAGAAGCAGAGCCTAAGGTGTAAATTATCGATAGTCCATATCTCGGAAACTATAAGAGATAATGCAATTTGGCAACCGGCAATGTAATTAGCATGCCGAATATTACTTGGAATGTGAATTGGAACGAAATCGCCAATAGATAAGACCATTTTACAATTTGGGCCCAAGTTAGAAGCAGAGCCTAAGGTGTAAATTATCGATAGTCCATATCTCGGAAACTATAAGAGTTAATGCAATTTGGCAACCGGCAATGTAATTAGCATGCCGAATATTACTTGGAATGTGAACTGGAACGAAATCGCCAATAGATAAGGCCATTTTACAATTTGGGCCCAAGTTAGAAGCAGAGCCTAAGGTGTAAATTATCGATAGTCCATATCTCGGAAACTATAAGAGATAATGCAATTTGGCAACCGGCAATGTAATTAGCATGCCGAATATTACTTGGAATGTGAATTGGAACGAAATCGCCAGTAGATAAGACCATTTTACAATTTGGGCCCAAGTTAGAAGCAGAGCCTATGGTGTAAATTATCGATAGTCCATATCTCGGAAACTATAAGAGATAATGCAATTTGGCAACCGGCAATGTAATTAGCATGCCGAATATTACTTGGAATGTGAATTGGAACGAAATCGCCAATAGATAAGACCATTTTACAATTTGGGCCCAAGTTAGAAGCAGAGCCTAAGGTGTAAATTATCGATAGTCCATATCTCGGAAACTATAAGAGTTAATGCAATTTGGCAACCGGCAATGTAATTAGCATGCCGAATATTACTTGGAATGTGAATTGGAACGAAATCGCCAATAGAGAAGACCATTTTACAATTTGGGCCCAAGTTAGAAGCAGAGCCTAAGGTGTAAATTATCGATAGTCCATATCTCGGAAACTATAAGAGATAATGCAATTTGGCAACCGGCAATGTAATTAGCATGCCGAATATTACTTGGAATGTGAATTGGAACGAAATCGCCAATAGATAAGACCATTTTACAATTTGGGCACAAGTTAGAAGCAGAGCCTAAGGTGTAAATTATCGATAGTCCATATCTCGGAAACTATAAGAGGTAATGCAATTTGGCAACCGGCAATGTAATTAGCATGCCGAATATTACTTGGAATGTGAATTGGAACGAAATCGCCAATAGAGAAGACCATTTTACAATTTGGGCCCAAGTTAGAAGCAGAGCCTAAGGTGTAAATTATCGATAGTCCATATCTCGGAAACTATAAGAGATAATGCAATTTGGCAACCGGCAATGTAATTAGCATGCCGAATATTACTTGGAATGTGAATTGGAACGAAATCGCCAATAGATAAGACCATTTTACAATTTGGGCCCAAGTTAGAAGCAGTGCCTAAGGTGTAAATTATCGATAGCCCATATCTCGGAAACTATAAGAGATAATGCAATTTGGCAACCGGCAATGAAATTAGCATGCCGAATATTACTTGGAATGTGAATTGGAACGAAATCGCCAATAGATAAGACCATTTTACAATTTGGGCCCAAGTTAGAAGCAGAGCCTAAGGTGTAAATTATCGATAGTCCATATCTCGGAAACTATAAGAGATAATGCAATTTGGCAACCGGCAATGTAATTAGCATGCCGAATATTACTTGGAATGTGAATTGGAACGAAATCGCCAATAGATAAGACCATTTTACAATTTGGGCCCAATTAGAAGCAGAGCCTAAGGTGTAAATTATCGATAGTCCATATCTCGGAAACTATAATAGTTAATGCAATTTGGCAACCGGCAATGTAATTAGCATGCCGAATATTACTTGGAATGTGAATTGGAACGAAATCGCCAATAGAGAAGACCATTTTACAATTTGGGCCCAAGTTAGAAGCAGAGCCTAAGGTGTAAATTATCGATAGTCCATATCTCGGAAACTATAAGAGATAATGCAATTTGGCAACCGGCAATGTAATTAGCATGCCGAATATTACTTGGAATGTGAATTGGAACGAAATCGCCAATAGATAAGACCATTTTACAATTTGGGCCCAAGTTAGAAGCAGAGCCTAAGGTGTAAATTATCGATAGTCCATATCTCGGAAACTATAAGAGGTAATGCAATTTGGCAACCGGCAATGTAATTAGCATGCCGAATATTACTTGGAATGTGAATTGGAACGAAATCGCCAATAGAGAAGACCATTTTACAATTTGGGCCCAAGTTAGAAGCAGAGCCTAAGGTGTAAATTATCGATAGTCCATATCTCGGAAACTATAAGAGATAATGCAATTTGGCAACCGGCAATGTAATTAGCATGCCGAATATTACTTGGAATGTGAATTGGAACGAAATCGCCAATAGATAAGACCATTTTACAATTTGGGCCCAAGTTAGAAGCAGAGCCTAAGGTGTAAATTATCGATAGTCCATATCTCGGAAACTATAAGAGATAATGCAATTTGGCAACCGGCAATGTAATTAGCATGCCGAATATTACTTGGAATGTGAATTGGAACGAAATCGCCAATAGATAAGACCATTTTACAATTTGGGCCCAAGTTAGAAGCAGAGCCTAAGGTGTAAATTATCGATAGTCCATATCTCGGAAAGTATAAGAGATAATGCAATTTGGCAACCGGCAATGTAATTAGCATGCCGAATATTACTTGGAATGTGAATTGGAACGAAATCGCCAATAGATAAGACCATTTTACAATTTGGGCCCAAGTTAGAAGCAGAGCCTAAGGTGTAAATTATCGATAGTCCATATCTCGGAAACTAAAAGAGATAATGCAATTTGGCAACCGGCAATGTAATTAGCATGCCGAATATTACTTGGAATGTGAATTGGAACGAAATCGCCAATAGATAAGACCATTTTACAATTTGGGCCCAAGTTAGAAGCAGAGCCTAAGGTGTAAATTATCGATAGTCCATATCTCGGAAACTATAAGAGATAATGCAATTTGGCAACCGGCAATGTAATTAGCATGCCGAATATTACTTGGAATGTGAATTGGAACGAAATCGCCAATAGGTAAGACCATTTTACAATTTGGGCCCAAGTTAGAAGCAGAGCCTAAGGTGTAAATTATTGATAGTCCATATCTCGGAAACTATAAGAGATAATGCAATTTCGCAACCGGCAATGTAATTAGCATGCCGAATATCACTTGGAATGTGAATTGGGACGAAATCGCCAATAGATAAGACCATTTTACAATTTGGGCCCAAGTTAGAAGCAGAGCCTAAGGTGTAAATTATCGATAGTCCATATCTCGAAAACTATAAGAGATAATGCAATTTGGCAACCGGCAATGTAATTAACATGCCGAATATTACTTGGAATGTGAATTGGAACGAAATCGCCAATAGAGAAGACCATTTTACAATTTGGGCCCAAGTTAGAAGCAGAGCCTAAGGTGTAAATTATCGATAGTCCATATCTCGGAAACCATAAGAGATAATGCAATTTGGCAACCGGCAATGTAATTAGCATGCCGAATATTACTTGGAATGTGAATTGGAACGAAATCGCCAATAGATAAGACCATTTTACAATTTGGGCCCAAGTTAGAAGCAGAGCCTAAGGTGTAAATTATCGATAGTCCATATCTCGGAAACTATAAGAGATAATGCAATTTGGCAACCGGCAATGTAATTAGCATGCCGAATATTACTTGGAATGTGAATTGGAACGAAATCGCCAATAGATAAGACCATTTTACAATTTGGGCCCAAGTTAGAAGCAGAGCCTAAGGTGTAAATTATCGATAGTCCATATCTCGGAAACTATAAGAGATAATGCAATTTGGCAACCGGCAATGTAATTAGCATGCCGAATATTACTTGGAATGTGAATTGGAACGAAATCGCCAATAGAAAAGACCATTTTACAATTTGGGCCCAAGTTAGAAGCAGAGCCTAAGGTGTAAATTATTGATAGTCCATATCTCGGAAACTATAAGAGATAATGCAATTTCGCAACCCGCAATGTAATTAGCATGCCGAATATTACTTGGAGTGTGAATTGGAACGAAATCGCCAATAGATAAGACCATTTTACAATTTGGGCCCAAGTTAGAAGCAGAGCCTAAGGTGTAAATTATCGATAGTCCATATCTCGGAAACTATAAGAGATAATGCAATTTGGCAACCGGCAATGTAATTAGCATGCCGAATATTACTTGGAATGTGAATTGGAACGAAATCGCCAATAGATAAGACCATTTTACAATTTGGGCCCAAGTTAGACGCAGAGCCTAAGGTGTAAATTATCGATAGTCCATATCTCGGAAACTATAAGAGATAATGCAATTTGGCAACCGGCAATGTAATTAGCATGCCGAATATTACTTGGAATGTGAATTGGAACGAAATCGCCAATAGATAAGACCATTTTACAATTTGGGCCCAAGTTAGAAGCAGAGCCTAAGGTGTAAATTATTGATAGTCCATATCTCGGAAACTATAAGAGATAATGCAATTTCGCAACCGGCAATGTAATTAGCATGACGAATATCACTTGGAATGTGAATTGGGACGAAATCGCCAATAGATAAGACCATTTTACAATTTGGGCCCAAGTTAGAAGCAGAGCCTAAGGTGTAAATTATCGATAGTCCATATCTCGGAAACTATAAGAGATAATGCAATTTGGCAACCGGCAATGTAATTAGCATGCCGAATATTACTTGGAATGTGAATTGGAACGAAATCGCCAATAGGTAAGACCATTTTACAATTTGGGCCCAAGTTAGAAGCAGAGCCTAAGGTGTAAATTATCGATAGTCCATATCTCGGAAACTATAAGAGATAATGCAATTTGGCAACCGGCAATGTAATTAGCATGCCGAATATTACTTGGAATGTGAATTGGAACGAAATCGCCAATAGGTAAGACCATTTTACAATTTGGGCCCAAGTTAGAAGCAGAGCCTAAGGTGTAAATTATTGATAGTCCATATCTCGGAAACTATAAGAGATAATGCAATTTCGCAACCGGCAATGTAATTAGCATGCCGAATATCACTTGGAATGTGAATTGGGACGAAATCGCCAATAGATAAGACCATTTTACAATTTGGGCCCAAGTTAGAAGCAGAGCCTAAGGTGTAAATTATCGATAGTCCATATCTCGGAAACTATAAGAGGTAATGCAATTTGGCAACCGGCAATGTAATTAACATGCCGAATATTACTTGGAATGTGAATTGGAACGAAATCGCCAATAGAGAAGACCATTTTACAATTTGGGCCCAAGTTAGAAGCAGAGCCTAAGGTGTAAATTATCGATAGTCCATATCTCGGAAACCATAAGAGATAATGCAATTTGGCAACCGGCAATGTAATTAGCATGCCGAATATTACTTGGAATGTGAATTGGAACGAAATCGCCAATAGATAAGACCATTTTACAATTTGGGCCCAAGTTAGAAGCAGAGCCTAAGGTGTAAATTATCGATAGTCCATATCTCGGAAACTATAAGAGATAATGCAATTTGGCAACCGGCAATGTAATTAGCATGCCGAATATTACTTGGAATGTGAATTGGAACGAAATCGCCAATAGATAAGACCATTTTACAATTTGGGCCCAAGTTAGAAGCAGAGCCTAAGGTGTAAATTATCGATAGTCCATATCTCGGAAACTATAAGAGATAATGCAATTTGGCAACCGGCAATGTAATTAGCATGCCGAATATTACTTGGAATGTGAATTGGAACGAAATCGCCAATAGAAAAGACCATTTTACAATTTGGGCCCAAGTTAGAAGCAGAGCCTAAGGTGTAAATTATTGATAGTCCATATCTCGGAAACTATAAGAGATAATGCAATTTCGCAACCCGCAATGTAATTAGCATGCCGAATATTACTTGGAGTGTGAATTGGAACGAAATCGCCAATAGATAAGACCATTTTACAATTTGGGCCCAAGTTAGAAGCAGAGCCTAAGGTGTAAATTATCGATAGTCCATATCTCGGAAACTATAAGAGATAATGCAATTTGGCAACCGGCAATGTAATTAGCATGCCGAATATTACTTGGAATGTGAATTGGAACGAAATCGCCAATAGATAAGACCATTTTACAATTTGGGCCCAAGTTAGAAGCAGAGCCTAAGGTGTAAATTATCGATAGTCCATATCTCGGAAACTATAAGAGATAATGCAATTTGGCAACCGGCAATGTAATTAGCATGCCGAATATTACTTGGAATGTGAATTGGAACGAAATCGCCAATAGATAAGACCATTTTACAATTTGGGCCCAAGTTAGAAGCAGAGCCTAAGGTGTAAATTATCGATAGTCCATATCTCGGAAACTATAAGAGATAATGCAATTTGGCAACCGGCAATGTAATTAGCATGCCGAATATTACTTGGAATGTGAATTGGAACGAAATCGCCAATAGATAAGACCATTTTACAATTTGGGCCCAAGTTAGAAGCAGAGCCTAAGGTGTAAATTATCGATAGTCCATATCTCGGAAACTATAAGAGATAATGCAATTTGGCAACCGGCAATGTAATTAGCATGCCGAATATTACTTGGATTGTGAATTGGAACGAAATCGCCAATAGATAAGACCATTTTACAATTTGGGCCCAAGTTAGAAGCAGAGCCTAAGGTGTAAATTATCGATAGTCCATATCTCGGAAACTATAAGAGATAATGCAATTTCGCAACCGGCAATGTAATTAGCATGCCGAATATCACTTGGAATGTGAATTGGGACGAAATCGCCAATAGATAAGACCATTTTACAATTTGGGCCCAAGTTAGAAGCAGAGCCTAAGGTGTAAATTATCGATAGTCCATATCTCGGAAACTATAAGAGGTAATGCAATTTGGCAACCGGCAATGTAATTAACATGCCGAATATTACTTGGAATGTGAATTGGAACGAAATCGCCAATAGAGAAGACCATTTTACAATTTGGGCCCAAGTTAGAAGCAGAGCCTAAGGTGTAAATTATCGATAGTCCATATCTCGGAAACCATAAGAGATAATGCAATTTGGCAACCGGCAATGTAATTAGCATGCCGAATATTACTTGGAATGTGAATTGGAACGAAATCGCCAATAGATAAGACCATTTTACAATTTGGGCCCAAGTTAGAAGCAGAGCCTAAGGTGTAAATTATCGATAGTCCATATCTCGGAAACTATAAGAGATAATGCAATTTGGCAACCGGCAATGTAATTAGCATGCCGAATATTACTTGGAATGTGAATTGGAACGAAATCGCCAATAGATAAGACCATTTTACAATTTGGGCCCAAGTTAGAAGCAGAGCCTAAGGTGTAAATTATCGATAGTCCATATCTCGGAAACTATAAGAGATAATGCAATTTGGCAACCGGCAATGTAATTAGCATGCCGAATATTACTTGGAATGTGAATTGGAACGAAATCGCCAATAGAAAAGACCATTTTACAATTTGGGCCCAAGTTAGAAGCAGAGCCTAAGGTGTAAATTATTGATAGTCCATATCTCGGAAACTATAAGAGATAATGCAATTTCGCAACCCGCAATGTAATTAGCATGCCGAATATTACTTGGAGTGTGAATTGGAACGAAATCGCCAATAGATAAGACCATTTTACAATTTGGGCCCAAGTTAGAAGCAGAGCCTAAGGTGTAAATTATCGATAGTCCATATCTCGGAAACTATAAGAGATAATGCAATTTGGCAACCGGCAATGTAATTAGCATGCCGAATATTACTTGGAATGTGAATTGGAACGAAATCGCCAATAGATAAGACCATTTTACAATTTGGGCCCAAGTTAGAAGCAGAGCCTAAGGTGTAAATTATCGATAGTCCATATCTCGGAAACTATAAGAGATAATGCAATTTGGCAACCGGCAATGTAATTAGCATGCCGAATATTACTTGGAATGTGAATTGGAACGAAATCGCCAATAGATAAGACCATTTTACAATTTGGGCCCAAGTTAGAAGCAGAGCCTAAGGTGTAAATTATCGATAGTCCATATCTCGGAAACTATAAGATATAATGCAATTTGGCAACCGGCAATGTAATTAGCATGCCGAATATTACTTGGAATGTGAATTGGAACGAAATCGCCAATAGATAAGACCATTTTACAATTTGGGCCCAAGTTAGAAGCAGAGCCTAAGGTGTAAATTATCGATAGTCCATATCTCGGAAACTATAAGAGATAATGCAATTTGGCAACCGGCAATGTAATTAGCATGCCGAATATTACTTGGATTGTGAATTGGAACGAAATCGCCAATAGATAAGACCATTTTACAATTTGGGCCCAAGTTAGAAGCAGAGCCTAAGATGTAAATTATCGATAGTCCATATCTTGGAAACTATAAGAGATAATGCAATTTGGCAACCGGCAATGTAATTAGCATGCCGAATATTACTTGGAATGTGAATTGGAACGAAATCGCCAATAGATAAGACCATTTTACAATTTGGGCCCAAGTTAGAAGCAGAGCCTAAGGTGTAAATTATCGATAGTCCATATCTCGGAAACTATAAGAGATAATTCAATTTGGCAACCGGCAATGTAATTAGCATGCCGAATATTACTTGGAATGAGAATTGGAACGTAATCGCCAATAGATAAGACCATTTTACAATTTGGGCCCAAGTTAGAAGCAGAGCCTAAGGTGTAAATTATCGATAGTCCATATCTCGGAAACTATAAGAGATAATGCAATTTGGCAACCGGCAATGTAATTAGCATGCCGAATATTACTTGGAATGTGAATTGGAACGAAATCGCCAATAGATAAGACCATTTTACAATTTGGGCCCAAGTTAGAAGCAGAGCCTAAGGTGTAAATTATCGATAGTCCATATCTCGGAAACTATAAGAGATAATGCAATTTGGCAACCGGCAATGTAATTAGCATGCCGAATATTACTTGGAATGTGAATTGGAACGAAATCGCCAATAGATAAGACCATTTTACAATTTGGGCCCAAGTTAGAAGCAGAGCCTATGGTGTAAATTATCGATAGTCCATATCTCGGAAACTATAAGAGATAATGCAATTTGGCAACCGGCAATGTAATTAGCATGCCGAATATTACTTGGAATGTGAATTGGAACGAAATCGCCAATAGATAAGACCATTTTACAATTTGGGCCCAAGTTAGAAGCAGAGCCTAAGGTGTAAATTATCGATAGTCCATATCTCGGAAACTATAAAAGTTAATGCAATTTGGCAACCAGCAATGTAATTAGCATGCCGAATATTACTTGGAATGTGAATTGGAACGAAATCGCCAATAGATAAGACCATTTTACAATTTGGGCCCAAGTTAGAAGCAGAGCCTAAGGTGTAAATTATCGATAGTCCATATCTCGGAAACTATAAGAGATAATGCAATTTGGCAACCGGCATTGTAATTAGCATGCCGAATATTACTTGGAATGTGAATTGGAACGAAATCGCCAATAGATAAGGCCATTTTACAATTTGGGCCCAAGTTAGAAGCAGAGCCTAAGGTGTAAATTATCGATAGTCCATATCTCTGAAACTATAAGAGATAATGCAATTTCGCAAACGGCAATGTAATTAGCATGCCGAATATTACTTGGAATGTGAATTGGGACGATATCGCCAATAGAGAAGACCATTTTACAATTTGGGCCCAAGTTAGAAGCAGAGCCTAAGGTGTAAATTATCGATAGTCCATATCTCGGAAACTATAAGAGATAATGCAATTTGGCAACCGGCAATGTAATTAGCATGCCGAATATTACTTGGAATGTGAATTGGAACGAAATCGCCAATAGATAAGACCATTTTACAATTTGGGCCCAAGTTAGAAGCAGAGCCTAAGGTGTAAATTATCGATAGTCCATATCTCGGAAACTATAAGAGATAATGCAATTTGGCAACCGGCAATGTAATTAGCATGCCGAATATTACTTGGAGTGTGAATTGGAACGAAATCGCCAATAGATAAGACCATTTTACAATTTGGGCCCAAGTTAGAAGCAGAGCCTAAGGTGTAAATTATCGATAGTCCATATCTCGGAAACTATAAGAGATAATGCAATTTGGCAACCGGCAATGTAATTAGCATGCCGAATATTACTTGGAATGTGAATTGGAACGAAATCGCCAATAGATAAGACCATTTTACAATTTGGGCCCAAGTTAGAAGCAGAGCCTAAGGTGTAAATTATCGATAGTCCATATCTCGGAAACTATAAGAGATAATGCAATTTGGCAACCGGCAATGTAATTAGCATGCCGAATATTACTTGGAATGTGAATTGGAACGAAATCGCCAATAGATAAGACCATTTTACAATTTGGGCCCAAGTTAGAAGCAGAGCCTAAGGTGTAAATTATCGATAGTCCATATCTCGGAAACTATAAGAGATAATGCAATTTGGCAACCGGCAATGTAATTAGCATGCCGAATATTACTTGGAATGTGAATTGGAACGAAATCGCCAATAGATAAGACCATTTTACAATTTGGGCCCAAGTTAGAAGCAGAGCCTAAGGTGTAAATTATCGATAGTCCATATTTCGGAAACTATAAGAGATAATGCAATTTGGCAACCGGCAATGTAATTAGCATGCCGAATATTACTTGGAATGTGAATTGGAACGAAATCGCCAATAGATAAGACCATTTTACAATTTGGGCCCAAGTTAGAAGCAGAGCCTAAGGTGTAAATTATTGATAGTCCATATCTCGGAAACTATAAGAGATAATGCAATTTCGCAACCGGCAATGTAATTAGCATGCCGAATATCACTTGGAATGTGAATTGGGACGAAATCGCCAATAGATAAGACCATTTTACAATTTGGGCCCAAGTTAGAAGCAGAGCCTAAGGTGTAAATTATCGATAGTCCATATCTCGGAAACTATAAGAGATAATGCAATTTGGCAACCGGCAATGTAATTAGCATGCCGAATATTACTTGGAATGTGAATTGGAACGAAATCGCCAATAGATAAGACCATTTTACAATTTGGGCCCAAGTTAGAAGCAGAGCCTAAGGTGTAAATAATCGATAGTCCATATCTCGGAAACTATAAGAGATAATGCAATTTGGCAACCGGCAATGTAATTAGCATGCCGAATATTACTTGGAATGTGAATTGGAACGAAATCGCCAATAGGTAAGACCATTTTACAATTTGGGCCCAAGTTAGAAGCAGAGCCTAAGGTGTAAATTATCGATAGTCCATATCTCGGAAACTATAAGAGATAATTCAATTTGGCAACCGGCAATGTAATTAGCATGCCGAATATTACTTGGAATGTGAATTGGAACGAAATCGCCAATAGATAAGACCATTTTACAATTTGGGCCCAAGTTAGAAGCAGAGCCTAAGGTGTAAATTATCGATAGTAAATATCTCGGAAACTATAAGAGATAATGCAATTTGGCAACCGGCAATGTAATTAGCATGCCGAATATTACTTGGAATGTGAATTGGAACGAAATCACCAATAGATAAGACCATTTTACAATTTGGGCCCAAGTTAGAAGCAGAGCCTAAGGTGTAAATTATCGATAGTCCATATCTCGGAAACTATAAGAGATAATGCAATTTGGCAACCGGCAATGTAATTAGCATGCCGAATATTACTTGGAATGTGAATTGGAACGAAATCGCCAATAGATAAGACCATTTTACAATTTGGGCCCAAGTTAGAAGCAGAGCCTATGGTGTAAATTATCGATAGTCCATATCTCGGAAACTACAAGAGATAATGCAATTTGGCAACCGGCAATGTAATTAGCATGCCGAATATTACTTGGAATGTGAATTGGAACGAAATCGCCAATAGATAAGACCATTTTACAATTTGGGCCCAAGTTAGAAGCAGAGCCTAAGGTGTAAATTATCGATAGTCCATATCTCGGAAACTATAAGAGATAATGCAATTTGGCAACCGGCAATGTAATTAGCATGCCGAATATTACTTGGAATGTGAATTGGAACGAAATCGCCAATAGATAAGACCATTTTACAATTTGGGCCCAAGTTAGAAGCAGAGCCTAAGGTGTAAATTATCGATAGTCCATATCTCGGAAACTATAAGAGATAATGCAATTTCGCAACCGGCAATGTAATTAGCATGCCGAATATTACTTGGAGTGTGAATTGGAACGAAATCGCCAATAGATAAGACCATTTTACAATTTGGGCCCAAGTTAGAAGCAGAGCCTAAGGTGTAAATTATCGATAGTCCATATCTCGGAAACTATAAGAGATAATGCAATTTGGCAACCGGCAATGTAATTAGCATGCCGAATATTACTTGGAATGTGAATTGGAACGAAATCGCCAATAGATAAGACCATTTTACAATTTGGGCCCAAGTTAGAAGCAGAGCCTAAGGTGTAAATTATCGATAGCCCATATCTCGGAAACTATAAGAGATAATGCATTTGGCAACCGGCAATGTAATTAGCATGCCGAATATTACTTGGAATGTGAATTGGAACGAAATCGCCAATAGATAAGACCATTTTACAATTTGGGCCCAAGTTAGAAGCAGAGCCTAAGGTGTAAATTATCGATAGTCCATATCTCGGAAACTATAAGAGATAATGCAATTTGGCAACCGGCAATGTAATTAGCATGCCGAATATTACTTGGAATGTGAATTGGAACGAAATCGCCAATAGATAAGACCATTTTACAATTTGGGCCCAAGTTAGAAGCAGAGCCTAAGGTGTAAATTATCGATAGTCCATATCTCGGAAACTATAAGAGATAATGCAATTTGGCAACCGGCAATGTAATTAGCATGCCGAATATTACTTGGAATGTGAATTGGAACGAAATCGCCAATAGATAAGACCATTTTACAATTTGGGCCCAAGTTAGAAGCAGAACCTAAGGTGTAAATTATTGATAGTCCATATCTCGGAAACTATAAGAGATAATGCAATTTCGCAACCGGCAATGTAATTAGCATGCCGAATATCACTTGGAATGTGAATTGGGACGAAATCGCCAATAGATAAGACCATTTTACAATTTGGGCCCAAGTTAGAAGCAGAGCCTAAGGTGTAAATTATCGATAGTCCATATCTCGGAAACTATAAGAGATAATGCAATTTGGCAACCGGCAATGTAATTAGCATGCCGAATATTACTTGGAATGTGAATTGGAACGAAATCGCCAATAGATAAGACCATTTTACAATTTGGGCCCAAGTTAGAAGCAGAGCCTAAGGTGTAAATTATCGATAGTCCATATCTCGGAAACTATAAGAGATAATGCAATTTGGCAACCGGCAATGTAATTAGCATGCCGAATATTACTTGGAATGTGAATTGGAACGAAATCGCCAATAGATAAGACCATTTTACAATTTGGGCCCAAGTTAGAAGCAGAGCCTAAGGTGTAAATTATCGATAGTCCATATCTCGGAAACTATAAGAGATAATGCAATTTGGCAACCGGCAATGTAATTAGCATGCCGAATATTACTTGGAATGTGAATTGGAACGAAATCGCCAATAGATAAGACCATTTTACAATTTGGGCCCAAGTTAGAAGCAGAGCCTAAGGTGTAAATTATCGATAGTCCATATCTCGGAAACTATAAGAGATAATGCAATTTGGCAACCGGCAATGTAATTAGCATGCCGAATATTACTTGGAATGTGAATTGGAACGAAATCGCCAATAGATAAGACCATTTTACAATTTGGGCCCAAGTTAGAAGCAGAGCCTAAGGTGTAAATTATGGATAGTCCATATCTCGGAAACTATAAGAGATAATGCAATTTCGCAACCGGCAATGTAATTAGCATGCCGAATATCACTTGGAATGTGAATTGGGACGAAATCGCCAATAGATAAGACCATTTTACAATTTGGGCCCAAGTTAGAAGCAGAGCCTAAGGTGTAAATTATCGATAGTCCATATCTCGGAAACTATAAGAGATAATGCAATTTGGCAACCGGCAATGTAATTAGCATGCCGAATATTACTTGGAATGTGAATTGGAACGAAATCGCCAATAGATAAGACCATTTTACAATTTGGGCCCAAGTTAGAAGCAGAGCCTAAGGTCTAAATTATTGATAGTCCATATCTCGGAAACTATAAGAGATAATGCAATTTGGCAACCGGCAATGTAATTAGCATGCCGAATATTACTTGGAATGTGAATTGGAACGAAATCGCCAATAGATAAGACCATTTTACAATTTGGGCCCAAGTTAGAAGCAGAGCCTAAGGTCTAAATTATTGATAGTCCATATCTCGGAAACTATAAGAGATAATGCAATTTCGCAACCGGCAATGTAATTAGCATGCCGAATATCCCTTGGAATGTGAATTGGGACGAAATCGCCAATAGATAAGACCATTTTACAATTTGGGCCCAAGTTAGAAGCAGAGCCTAAGGTGTAAATTATCGATAGTCCATATCTCGGAAACTATAAGAGATAATTCAATTTGGCAACCGGCAATGTAATTAGCATGCCGAATATTACTTGGAATGTGAATTGGAACGTAATCGCCAATAGATAAGACCATTTTACAATTTGGGCCCAAGTTAGAAGCAGAGCCTAAGGTGTAAATTATCGATAGTCCATATCTCGGAAACTATAAGAGATAATGCAATTTGGCAACCGGCAATGTAATTAGCATGCCGAATATTACTTGGAATGTGAATTGGAACGAAATCGCCAATAGATAAGACCATTTTACAATTTGGGCCCAAGTTAGAAGCAGAGCCTAAGGTGTAAATTATCGATAGTCCATATCTCGGAAACTATAAGAGATAATGCAATTTGGCAACCGGCAATGTAATTAGCATGCCGAATATTACTTGGAATGTGAATTGGAACGAAATCGCCAATAGATAAGACCATTTTACAATTTGGGCCCAAGTTAGAAGCAGAGCCTATGGTGTAAATTATCGATAGTCCATATCTCGGAAACTATAAGAGATAATGCAATTTGGCAACCGGCAATGTAATTAGCATGCCGAATATTACTTGGAATGTGAATTGGAACGAAATCGCCAATAGATAAGACCATTTTACAATTTGGGCCCAAGTTAGAAGCAGAGCCTAAGGTGTAAATTATCGATAGTCCATATCTCGGAAACTATAAAAGTTAATTCAATTTGGCAACCGGCAATGTAATTAGCATGCCGAATATTACTTGGAATGTGAATTGGAACGAAATCGCCAATAGATAAGACCATTTTACAATTTGGGCCCAAGTTAGAAGCAGAGCCTAAGGTGTAAATTATCGATAGTCCATATCTCGGAAACTATAAGAGATAATGCAATTTGGCAACCGGCAATGTAATTAGCATGCCGAATATTACTTGGAATGTGAATTGGAACGAAATCGCCAATAGATAAGACCATTTTACAATTTGGGCCCAAGTTAGAAGCAGAGCCTAAGGTGTAAATAATCGATAGTCCATATCTCTGAAACTATAAGAGATAATGCAATTTCGCAAACGGCAATGTAATTAGCATGCCGAATATTACTTGGAATGTGAATTGGGACGAAATCGCCAATAGAGAAGACCATTTTACAATTTGGGCCCAAGTTAGAAGCAGAGCCTAAGGTGTAAATTATCGATAGTCCATATCTCGGAAACTATAAGAGATAATGCAATTTGGCAACCGGCAATGTAATTAGCATGCCGAATATTACTTGGAATGTGAATTGGAACGAAATCGCCAATAGATAAGACCATTTTACAATTTGGGCCCAAGTTAGAAGCTGAGCCTAAGGTGTAAATTATCGATAGTCCATATCTCGGAAACTATAAGAGATAATGCAATTTCGCAACTGGCAATGTAATTAGCATGCCGAATATTACTTGGAGTGTGAATTGGAACGAAATCGCCAATAGATAAGACCATTTTACAATTTGGGCCCAAGTTAGAAGCAGAGCCTAAGGTGTAAATAATCGATAGTCCATATCTCGGAAACTAAAAGAGATAATGCAATTTGGCAACCGGCAATGTAATTAGCATGCCGAATATCACTTGGAATGTGAATTGGGACGAAATCGCCAATAGATAAGACCATTTTACAATTTGGGCCCAAGTTAGAAGCAGAGCCTAAGGTGTAAATTATCGATAGTCCATATCTCGGAAACTATAAGAGATAATGCAATTTGGCAACCGGCAATGTAATTAGCATGCCGAATATTACTTGGAATGTGAATTGGAACGAAATCGCCAATAGATAAGACCATTTTACAATTTGGGCCCAAGTTAGAAGCAGAGCCTAAGGTGTAAATAATCGATAGTCCATATCTCGGAAACTATAAGAGATAATGCAATTTGGCAACCGGCAATGTAATTAGCATGCCGAATATTACTTGGAATGTGAATTGGAACGAAATCGCCAATAGATAAGACCATTTTACAATTTGGGCCCAAGTTAGAAGCAGAGCCTAAGGTGTAAATTATGGATAGTCCATATCTCGGAAACTATAAGAGATAATGCAATTTCGCAACCGGCAATGTAATTAGCATGCCGAATATCACTTGGAATGTGAATTGGGACGAAATCGCCAATAGATAAGACCATTTTACAATTTGGGCCCAAGTTAGAAGCAGAGCCTAAGGTGTAAATTATCGATAGTCCATATCTCGGAAACTATAAGAGATAATGCAATTTGGCAACCGGCAATGTAATTAGCATGCCGAATATTACTTGGAATGTGAATTGGAACGAAATCGCCAATAGATAAGACCATTTTACAATTTGGGCCCAAGTTAGAAGCAGAGCCTAAGGTCTAAATTATTGATAGTCCATATCTCGGAAACTATAAGAGATAATGCAATTTGGCAACCGGCAATGTAATTAGCATGCCGAATATTACTTGGAATGTGAATTGGAACGAAATCGCCAATAGATAAGACCATTTTACAATTTGGGCCCAAGTTAGAAGCAGAGCCTAAGGTCTAAATTATTGATAGTCCATATCTCGGAAACTATAAGAGATAATGCAATTTCGCAACCGGCAATGTAATTAGCATGCCGAATATCCCTTGGAATGTGAATTGGGACGAAATCGCCAATAGATAAGACCATTTTACAATTTGGGCCCAAGTTAGAAGCAGAGCCTAAGGTGTAAATTATCGATAGTCCATATCTCGGAAACTATAAGAGATAATTCAATTTGGCAACCGGCAATGTAATTAGCATGCCGAATATTACTTGGAATGTGAATTGGAACGTAATCGCCAATAGATAAGACCATTTTACAATTTGGGCCCAAGTTAGAAGCAGAGCCTAAGGTGTAAATTATCGATAGTCCATATCTCGGAAACTATAAGAGATAATGCAATTTGGCAACCGGCAATGTAATTAGCATGCCGAATATTACTTGGAATGTGAATTGGAACGAAATCGCCAATAGATAAGACCATTTTACAATTTGGGCCCAAGTTAGAAGCAGAGCCTAAGGTGTAAATTATCGATAGTCCATATCTCGGAAACTATAAGAGATAATGCAATTTGGCAACCGGCAATGTAATTAGCATGCCGAATATTACTTGGAATGTGAATTGGAACGAAATCGCCAATAGATAAGACCATTTTACAATTTGGGCCCAAGTTAGAAGCAGAGCCTATGGTGTAAATTATCGATAGTCCATATCTCGGAAACTATAAGAGATAATGCAATTTGGCAACCGGCAATGTAATTAGCATGCCGAATATTACTTGGAATGTGAATTGGAACGAAATCGCCAATAGATAAGACCATTTTACAATTTGGGCCCAAGTTAGAAGCAGAGCCTAAGGTGTAAATTATCGATAGTCCATATCTCGGAAACTATAAAAGTTAATTCAATTTGGCAACCGGCAATGTAATTAGCATGCCGAATATTACTTGGAATGTGAATTGGAACGAAATCGCCAATAGATAAGACCATTTTACAATTTGGGCCCAAGTTAGAAGCAGAGCCTAAGGTGTAAATTATCGATAGTCCATATCTCGGAAACTATAAGAGATAATGCAATTTGGCAACCGGCAATGTAATTAGCATGCCGAATATTACTTGGAATGTGAATTGGAACGAAATCGCCAATAGATAAGACCATTTTACAATTTGGGCCCAAGTTAGAAGCAGAGCCTAAGGTGTAAATAATCGATAGTCCATATCTCTGAAACTATAAGAGATAATGCAATTTCGCAAACGGCAATGTAATTAGCATGCCGAATATTACTTGGAATGTGAATTGGGACGAAATCGCCAATAGAGAAGACCATTTTACAATTTGGGCCCAAGTTAGAAGCAGAGCCTAAGGTGTAAATTATCGATAGTCCATATCTCGGAAACTATAAGAGATAATGCAATTTGGCAACCGGCAATGTAATTAGCATGCCGAATATTACTTGGAATGTGAATTGGAACGAAATCGCCAATAGATAAGACCATTTTACAATTTGGGCCCAAGTTAGAAGCAGAGCCTAAGGTGTAAATTATCGATAGTCCATATCTCGGAAACTATAAGAGATAATGCAATTTCGCAACCGGCAATGTAATTAGCATGCCGAATATTACTTGGAGTGTGAATTGGAACGAAATCGCCAATAGATAAGACCATTTTACAATTTGGGCCCAAGTTAGAAGCAGAGCCTAAGGTGTAAATAATCGATAGTCCATATCTCGGAAACTAAAAGAGATAATGCAATTTGGCAACCGGCAATGTAATTAGCATGCCGAATATCACTTGGAATGTGAATTGGGACGAAATCGCCAATAGATAAGACCATTTTACAATTTGGGCCCAAGTTAGAAGCAGAGCCTAAGGTGTAAATTATCGATAGTCCATATCTCGGAAACTATAAGAGATAATGCAATTTGGCAACCGGCAATGTAATTAGCATGCCGAATATTACTTGGAATGTGAATTGGAACGAAATCGCCAATAGATAAGACCATTTTACAATTTGGGCCCAAGTTAGAAGCAGAGCCTAAGGTGTAAATAATCGATAGTCCATATCTCGGAAACTATAAGAGATAATGCAATTTGGCAACCGGCAATGTAATTAGCATGCCGAATATTACTTGGAATGTGAATTGGAACGAAATCGCCAATAGATAAGACCATTTTACAATTTGGGCCCAAGTTAGAAGCAGAGCCTAAAGTGTAAATTATCGATAGTCCATATCTCGGAAACTATAAGAGATAATGCAATTTGGCAACCGGCAATGTAATTAGCATGCCGAATATTACTTGGAATGTGAATTGGAACGAAATCGCCAATAGATAAGACCATTTTACAATTTGGGCCCAAGTTAGAAGCAGAGCCTAAGGTGTAAATTATCGATAGTCCATATCTCGGAAACTATAAGAGATAATGCAATTTGGCAACCGGCAATGTAATTAGCATGCCGAATATTACCTGGAATGTGAATTGGAACGAAATCGCCAATAGATAAGACCATTTTACAATTTGGGCCCAAGTTATAAGCAGAGCCTATGGTGTAAATTATCGATAGTCCATATCTCGGAAACTATAAGAGATAATGCAATTTGGCAACCGGCAATGTAATTAGCATGCCGAATATTACTTGGAATGTGAATTGGAACGAAATCGCCAATAGATAAGACCATTTTACAATTTGGGCCCAAGTTAGAAGCAGAGCCTAAGGTGTAAATTATCGATAGTCCATATCTCGGAAACTATAAGAGATAATGCAATTTGGCAACCGGCAATGTAATTAGCATGCCGAATATTACTTGGAATGTGAATTGGAACGAAATCGCCAATAGATAAGACCATTTTACAATTTGGGCCCAAGTTAGAAGCAGAGCCTAAGGTGTAAATTATCGATAGTCCATATCTCGGAAAGTATAAGAGATAATGCAATTTGGCAACCGGCAATGTAATTAGCATGCCGAATATTACTTGGAATGTGAATTGGAACGAAATCGCCAATAGATAAGACCATTTTACAATTTGGGCCCAAGTTAGAAGCAGAGCCTAAGGTGTAAATTATCGATAGTCCATATCTCGGAAACTAAAAGAGATAATGCAATTTGGCAACCGGCAATGTAATTAGCATGCCGAATATTACTTGGAATGTGAATTGGAACGAAATCGCCAATAGATAAGACCATTTTACAATTTGGGCCCAAGTTAGAAGCAGAGCCTAAGGTGTAAATTATTGATAGTCCATATCTCGGAAACTATAAGAGATAATGCAATTTCGCAACCGGCAATGTAATTAGCATGACGAATATCACTTGGAATGTGAATTGGGACGAAATCGCCAATAGATAAGACCATTTTACAATTTGGGCCCAAGTTAGAAGCAGAGCCTAAGGTGTAAATTATCGATAGTCCATATCTCGGAAACTATAAGAGATAATGCAATTTGGCAACCGGCAATGTAATTAGCATGCCGAATATTACTTGGAATGTGAATTGGAACGAAATCGCCAATAGGTAAGACCATTTTACAATTTGGGCCCAAGTTAGAAGCAGAGCCTAAGGTGTAAATTATTGATAGTCCATATCTCGGAAACTATAAGAGATAATGCAATTTCGCAACCGGCAATGTAATTAGCATGCCGAATATCACTTGGAATGTGAATTGGGACGAAATCGCCAATAGATAAGACCATTTTACAATTTGGGCCCAAGTTAGAAGCAGAGCCTAAGGTGTAAATTATCGATAGTCCATATCTCGAAAACTATAAGAGATAATGCAATTTGGCAACCGGCAATGTAATTAACATGCCGAATATTACTTGGAATGTGAATTGGAACGAAATCGCCAATAGAGAAGACCATTTTACAATTTGGGCCCAAGTTAGAAGCAGAGCCTAAGGTGTAAATTATCGATAGTCCATATCTCGGAAACCATAAGAGATAATGCAATTTGGCAACCGGCAATGTAATTAGCATGCCGAATATTACTTGGAATGTGAATTGGAACGAAATCGCCAATAGATAAGACCATTTTACAATTTGGGCCCAAGTTAGAAGCAGAGCCTAAGGTGTAAATTATCGATAGTCCATATCTCGGAAACTATAAGAGATAATGCAATTTGGCAACCGGCAATGTAATTAGCATGCCGAATATTACTTGGAATGTGAATTGGAACGAAATCGCCAATAGATAAGACCATTTTACAATTTGGGCCCAAGTTAGAAGCAGAGCCTAAGGTGTAAATTATCGATAGTCCATATCTCGGAAACTATAAGAGATAATGCAATTTGGCAACCGGCAATGTAATTAGCATGCCGAATATTACTTGGAATGTGAATTGGAACGAAATCGCCAATAGAAAAGACCATTTTACAATTTGGGCCCAAGTTAGAAGCAGAGCCTAAGGTGTAAATTATTGATAGTCCATATCTCGGAAACTATAAGAGATAATGCAATTTCGCAACCCGCAATGTAATTAGCATGCCGAATATTACTTGGAGTGTGAATTGGAACGAAATCGCCAATAGATAAGACCATTTTACAATTTGGGCCCAAGTTAGAAGCAGAGCCTAAGGTGTAAATTATCGATAGTCCATATCTCGGAAACTATAAGAGATAATGCAATTTGGCAACCGGCAATGTAATTAGCATGCCGAATATTACTTGGAATGTGAATTGGAACGAAATCGCCAATAGATAAGACCATTTTACAATTTGGGCCCAAGTTAGACGCAGAGCCTAAGGTGTAAATTATCGATAGTCCATATCTCGGAAACTATAAGAGATAATGCAATTTGGCAACCGGCAATGTAATTAGCATGCCGAATATTACTTGGAATGTGAATTGGAACGAAATCGCCAATAGATAAGACCATTTTACAATTTGGGCCCAAGTTAGAAGCAGAGCCTAAGGTGTAAATTATTGATAGTCCATATCTCGGAAACTATAAGAGATAATGCAATTTCGCAACCGGCAATGTAATTAGCATGACGAATATCACTTGGAATGTGAATTGGGACGAAATCGCCAATAGATAAGACCATTTTACAATTTGGGCCCAAGTTAGAAGCAGAGCCTAAGGTGTAAATTATCGATAGTCCATATCTCGGAAACTATAAGAGATAATGCAATTTGGCAACCGGCAATGTAATTAGCATGCCGAATATTACTTGGAATGTGAATTGGAACGAAATCGCCAATAGGTAAGACCATTTTACAATTTGGGCCCAAGTTAGAAGCAGAGCCTAAGGTGTAAATTATTGATAGTCCATATCTCGGAAACTATAAGAGATAATGCAATTTCGCAACCGGCAATGTAATTAGCATGCCGAATATCACTTGGAATGTGAATTGGGACGAAATCGCCAATAGATAAGACCATTTTACAATTTGGGCCCAAGTTAGAAGCAGAGCCTAAGGTGTAAATTATCGATAGTCCATATCTCGGAAACTATAAGAGGTAATGCAATTTGGCAACCGGCAATGTAATTAACATGCCGAATATTACTTGGAATGTGAATTGGAACGAAATCGCCAATAGAGAAGACCATTTTACAATTTGGGCCCAAGTTAGAAGCAGAGCCTAAGGTGTAAATTATCGATAGTCCATATCTCGGAAACCATAAGAGATAATGCAATTTGGCAACCGGCAATGTAATTAGCATGCCGAATATTACTTGGAATGTGAATTGGAACGAAATCGCCAATAGATAAGACCATTTTACAATTTGGGCCCAAGTTAGAAGCAGAGCCTAAGGTGTAAATTATCGATAGTCCATATCTCGGAAACTATAAGAGATAATGCAATTTGGCAACCGGCAATGTAATTAGCATGCCGAATATTACTTGGAATGTGAATTGGAACGAAATCGCCAATAGATAAGACCATTTTACAATTTGGGCCCAAGTTAGAAGCAGAGCCTAAGGTGTAAATTATCGATAGTCCATATCTCGGAAACTATAAGAGATAATGCAATTTGGCAACCGGCAATGTAATTAGCATGCCGAATATTACTTGGAATGTGAATTGGAACGAAATCGCCAATAGAAAAGACCATTTTACAATTTGGGCCCAAGTTAGAAGCAGAGCCTAAGGTGTAAATTATTGATAGTCCATATCTCGGAAACTATAAGAGATAATGCAATTTCGCAACCCGCAATGTAATTAGCATGCCGAATATTACTTGGAGTGTGAATTGGAACGAAATCGCCAATAGATAAGACCATTTTACAATTTGGGCCCAAGTTAGAAGCAGAGCCTAAGGTGTAAATTATCGATAGTCCATATCTCGGAAACTATAAGAGATAATGCAATTTGGCAACCGGCAATGTAATTAGCATGCCGAATATTACTTGGAATGTGAATTGGAACGAAATCGCCAATAGATAAGACCATTTTACAATTTGGGCCCAAGTTAGAAGCAGAGCCTAAGGTGTAAATTATCGATAGTCCATATCTCGGAAACTATAAGAGATAATGCAATTTGGCAACCGGCAATGTAATTAGCATGCCGAATATTACTTGGAATGTGAATTGGAACGAAATCGCCAATAGATAAGACCATTTTACAATTTGGGCCCAAGTTAGAAGCAGAGCCTAAGGTGTAAATTATCGATAGTCCATATCTCGGAAACTATAAGAGATAATGCAATTTGGCAACCGGCAATGTAATTAGCATGCCGAATATTACTTGGAATGTGAATTGGAACGAAATCGCCAATAGATAAGACCATTTTACAATTTGGGCCCAAGTTAGAAGCAGAGCCTAAGGTGTAAATTATCGATAGTCCATATCTCGGAAACTATAAGAGATAATGCAATTTGGCAACCGGCAATGTAATTAGCATGCCGAATATTACTTGGATTGTGAATTGGAACGAAATCGCCAATAGATAAGACCATTTTACAATTTGGGCCCAAGTTAGAAGCAGAGCCTAAGATGTAAATTATCGATAGTCCATATCTTGGAAACTATAAGAGATAATGCAATTTGGCAACCGGCAATGTAATTAGCATGCCGAATATTACTTGGAATGTGAATTGGAACGAAATCGCCAATAGATAAGACCATTTTACAATTTGGGCCCAAGTTAGAAGCAGAGCCTAAGGTGTAAATTATCGATAGTCCATATCTCGGAAACTATAAGAGATAATTCAATTTGGCAACCGGCAATGTAATTAGCATGCCGAATATTACTTGGAATGAGAATTGGAACGTAATCGCCAATAGATAAGACCATTTTACAATTTGGGCCCAAGTTAGAAGCAGAGCCTAAGGTGTAAATTATCGATAGTCCATATCTCGGAAACTATAAGAGATAATGCAATTTGGCAACCGGCAATGTAATTAGCATGCCGAATATTACTTGGAATGTGAATTGGAACGAAATCGCCAATAGATAAGACCATTTTACAATTTGGGCCCAAGTTAGAAGCAGAGCCTAAGGTGTAAATTATCGATAGTCCATATCTCGGAAACTATAAGAGATAATGCAATTTGGCAACCGGCAATGTAATTAGCATGCCGAATATTACTTGGAATGTGAATTGGAACGAAATCGCCAATAGATAAGACCATTTTACAATTTGGGCCCAAGTTAGAAGCAGAGCCTATGGTGTAAATTATCGATAGTCCATATCTCGGAAACTATAAGAGATAATGCAATTTGGCAACCGGCAATGTAATTAGCATGCCGAATATTACTTGGAATGTGAATTGGAACGAAATCGCCAATAGATAAGACCATTTTACAATTTGGGCCCAAGTTAGAAGCAGAGCCTAAGGTGTAAATTATCGATAGTCCATATCTCGGAAACTATAAAAGTTAATGCAATTTGGCAACCAGCAATGTAATTAGCATGCCGAATATTACTTGGAATGTGAATTGGAACGAAATCGCCAATAGATAAGACCATTTTACAATTTGGGCCCAAGTTAGAAGCAGAGCCTAAGGTGTAAATTATCGATAGTCCATATCTCGGAAACTATAAGAGATAATGCAATTTGGCAACCGGCAATGTAATTAGCATGCCGAATATTACTTGGAATGTGAATTGGAACGAAATCGCCAATAGATAAGGCCATTTTACAATTTGGGCCCAAGTTAGAAGCAGAGCCTAAGGTGTAAATTATCGATAGTCCATATCTCTGAAACTATAAGAGATAATGCAATTTCGCAAACGGCAATGTAATTAGCATGCCGAATATTACTTGGAATGTGAATTGGAACGATATCGCCAATAGAGAAGACCATTTTACAATTTGGGCCCAAGTTAGAAGCAGAGCCTAAGGTGTAAATTATCGATAGTCCATATCTCGGAAACTATAAGAGATAATGCAATTTGGCAACCGGCAATGTAATTAGCATGCCGAATATTACTTGGAATGTGAATTGGAACGAAATCGCCAATAGATAAGACCATTTTACAATTTGGGCCCAAGTTAGAAGCAGAGCCTAAGGTGTAAATTATCGATAGTCCATATCTCGGAAACTATAAGAGATAATGCAATTTGGCAACCGGCAATGTAATTAGCATGCCGAATATTACTTGGAGTGTGAATTGGAACGAAATCGCCAATAGATAAGACCATTTTACAATTTGGGCCCAAGTTAGAAGCAGAGCCTAAGGTGTAAATTATCGATAGTCCATATCTCGGAAACTATAAGAGATAATGCAATTTGGCAACCGGCAATGTAATTAGCATGCCGAATATTACTTGGAATGTGAATTGGAACGAAATCGCCAATAGATAAGACCATTTTACAATTTGGGCCCAAGTTAGAAGCAGAGCCTAAGGTGTAAATTATCGATAGTCCATATCTCGGAAACTATAAGAGATAATGCAATTTGGCAACCGGCAATGTAATTAGCATGCCGAATATTACTTGGAATGTGAATTGGAACGAAATCGCCAATAGATAAGACCATTTTACAATTTGGGCCCAAGTTAGAAGCAGAGCCTAAGGTGTAAATTATCGATAGTCCATATCTCGGAAACTATAAGAGATAATGCAATTTGGCAACCGGCAATGTAATTAGCATGCCGAATATTACTTGGAATGTGAATTGGAACGAAATCGCCAATAGATAAGACCATTTTACAATTTGGGCCCAAGTTAGAAGCAGAGCCTAAGGTGTAAATTATCGATAGTCCATATTTCGGAAACTATAAGAGATAATGCAATTTGGCAACCGGCAATGTAATTAGCATGCCGAATATTACTTGGAATGTGAATTGGAACGAAATCGCCAATAGATAAGACCATTTTACAATTTGGGCCCAAGTTAGAAGCAGAGCCTAAGGTGTAAATTATTGATAGTCCATATCTCGGAAACTATAAGAGATAATGCAATTTCGCAACCGGCAATGTAATTAGCATGCCGAATATCACTTGGAATGTGAATTGGGACGAAATCGCCAATAGATAAGACCATTTTACAATTTGGGCCCAAGTTAGAAGCAGAGCCTAAGGTGTAAATTATCGATAGTCCATATCTCGGAAACTATAAGAGATAATGCAATTTGGCAACCGGCAATGTAATTAGCATGCCGAATATTACTTGGAATGTGAATTGGAACGAAATCGCCAATAGATAAGACCATTTTACAATTTGGGCCCAAGTTAGAAGCAGAGCCTAAGGTGTAAATAATCGATAGTCCATATCTCGGAAACTATAAGAGATAATGCAATTTGGCAACCGGCAATGTAATTAGCATGCCGAATATTACTTGGAATGTGAATTGGAACGAAATCGCCAATAGGTAAGACCATTTTACAATTTGGGCCCAAGTTAGAAGCAGAGCCTAAGGTGTAAATTATCGATAGTCCATATCTCGGAAACTATAAGAGATAATTCAATTTGGCAACCGGCAATGTAATTAGCATGCCGAATATTACTTGGAATGTGAATTGGAACGAAATCGCCAATAGATAAGACCATTTTACAATTTGGGCCCAAGTTAGAAGCAGAGCCTAAGGTGTAAATTATCGATAGTAAATATCTCGGAAACTATAAGAGATAATGCAATTTGGCAACCGGCAATGTAATTAGCATGCCGAATATTACTTGGAATGTGAATTGGAACGAAATCACCAATAGATAAGACCATTTTACAATTTGGGCCCAAGTTAGAAGCAGAGCCTAAGGTGTAAATTATCGATAGTCCATATCTCGGAAACTATAAGAGATAATGCAATTTGGCAACCGGCAATGTAATTAGCATGCCGAATATTACTTGGAATGTGAATTGGAACGAAATCGCCAATAGATAAGACCATTTTACAATTTGGGCCCAAGTTAGAAGCAGAGCCTATGGTGTAAATTATCGATAGTCCATATCTCGGAAACTACAAGAGATAATGCAATTTGGCAACCGGCAATGTAATTAGCATGCCGAATATTACTTGGAATGTGAATTGGAACGAAATCGCCAATAGATAAGACCATTTTACAATTTGGGCCCAAGTTAGAAGCAGAGCCTAAGGTGTAAATTATCGATAGTCCATATCTCGGAAACTATAAGAGATAATGCAATTTGGCAACCGGCAATGTAATTAGCATGCCGAATATTACTTGGAATGTGAATTGGAACGAAATCGCCAATAGATAAGACCATTTTACAATTTGGGCCCAAGTTAGAAGCAGAGCCTAAGGTGTAAATTATCGATAGTCCATATCTCGGAAACTATAAGAGATAATGCAATTTCGCAACCGGCAATGTAATTAGCATGCCGAATATTACTTGGAGTGTGAATTGGAACGAAATCGCCAATAGATAAGACCATTTTACAATTTGGGCCCAAGTTAGAAGCAGAGCCTAAGGTGTAAATTATCGATAGTCCATATCTCGGAAACTATAAGAGATAATGCAATTTGGCAACCGGCAATGTAATTAGCATGCCGAATATTACTTGGAATGTGAATTGGAACGAAATCGCCAATAGATAAGACCATTTTACAATTTGGGCCCAAGTTAGAAGCAGAGCCTAAGGTGTAAATTATCGATAGCCCATATCTCGGAAACTATAAGAGATAATGCATTTGGCAACCGGCAATGTAATTAGCATGCCGAATATTACTTGGAATGTGAATTGGAACGAAATCGCCAATAGATAAGACCATTTTACAATTTGGGCCCAAGTTAGAAGCAGAGCCTAAGGTGTAAATTATCGATAGTCCATATCTCGGAAACTATAAGAGATAATGCAATTTGGCAACCGGCAATGTAATTAGCATGCCGAATATTACTTGGAATGTGAATTGGAACGAAATCGCCAATAGATAAGACCATTTTACAATTTGGGCCCAAGTTAGAAGCAGAGCCTAAGGTGTAAATTATCGATAGTCCATATCTCGGAAACTATAAGAGATAATGCAATTTGGCAACCGGCAATGTAATTAGCATGCCGAATATTACTTGGAATGTGAATTGGAACGAAATCGCCAATAGATAAGACCATTTTACAATTTGGGCCCAAGTTAGAAGCAGAACCTAAGGTGTAAATTATTGATAGTCCATATCTCGGAAACTATAAGAGATAATGCAATTTCGCAACCGGCAATGTAATTAGCATGCCGAATATCACTTGGAATGTGAATTGGGACGAAATCGCCAATAGATAAGACCATTTTACAATTTGGGCCCAAGTTAGAAGCAGAGCCTAAGGTGTAAATTATCGATAGTCCATATCTCGGAAACTATAAGAGATAATGCAATTTGGCAACCGGCAATGTAATTAGCATGCCGAATATTACTTGGAATGTGAATTGGAACGAAATCGCCAATAGATAAGACCATTTTACAATTTGGGCCCAAGTTAGAAGCAGAGCCTAAGGTGTAAATTATCGATAGTCCATATCTCGGAAACTATAAGAGATAATGCAATTTGGCAACCGGCAATGTAATTAGCATGCCGAATATTACTTGGAATGTGAATTGGAACGAAATCGCCAATAGATAAGACCATTTTACAATTTGGGCCCAAGTTAGAAGCAGAGCCTAAGGTGTAAATTATCGATAGTCCATATCTCGGAAACTATAAGAGATAATGCAATTTGGCAACCGGCAATGTAATTAGCATGCCGAATATTACTTGGAATGTGAATTGGAACGAAATCGCCAATAGATAAGACCATTTTACAATTTGGGCCCAAGTTAGAAGCAGAGCCTAAGGTGTAAATTATCGATAGTCCATATCTCGGAAACTATAAGAGATAATGCAATTTGGCAACCGGCAATGTAATTAGCATGCCGAATATTACTTGGAATGTGAATTGGAACGAAATCGCCAATAGATAAGACCATTTTACAATTTGGGCCCAAGTTAGAAGCAGAGCCTAAGGTGTAAATTATGGATAGTCCATATCTCGGAAACTATAAGAGATAATGCAATTTCGCAACCGGCAATGTAATTAGCATGCCGAATATCACTTGGAATGTGAATTGGGACGAAATCGCCAATAGATAAGACCATTTTACAATTTGGGCCCAAGTTAGAAGCAGAGCCTAAGGTGTAAATTATCGATAGTCCATATCTCGGAAACTATAAGAGATAATGCAATTTGGCAACCGGCAATGTAATTAGCATGCCGAATATTACTTGGAATGTGAATTGGAACGAAATCGCCAATAGATAAGACCATTTTACAATTTGGGCCCAAGTTAGAAGCAGAGCCTAAGGTCTAAATTATTGATAGTCCATATCTCGGAAACTATAAGAGATAATGCAATTTGGCAACCGGCAATGTAATTAGCATGCCGAATATTACTTGGAATGTGAATTGGAACGAAATCGCCAATAGATAAGACCATTTTACAATTTGGGCCCAAGTTAGAAGCAGAGCCTAAGGTCTAAATTATTGATAGTCCATATCTCGGAAACTATAAGAGATAATGCAATTTCGCAACCGGCAATGTAATTAGCATGCCGAATATCCCTTGGAATGTGAATTGGGACGAAATCGCCAATAGATAAGACCATTTTACAATTTGGGCCCAAGTTAGAAGCAGAGCCTAAGGTGTAAATTATCGATAGTCCATATCTCGGAAACTATAAGAGATAATTCAATTTGGCAACCGGCAATGTAATTAGCATGCCGAATATTACTTGGAATGTGAATTGGAACGTAATCGCCAATAGATAAGACCATTTTACAATTTGGGCCCAAGTTAGAAGCAGAGCCTAAGGTGTAAATTATCGATAGTCCATATCTCGGAAACTATAAGAGATAATGCAATTTGGCAACCGGCAATGTAATTAGCATGCCGAATATTACTTGGAATGTGAATTGGAACGAAATCGCCAATAGATAAGACCATTTTACAATTTGGGCCCAAGTTAGAAGCAGAGCCTAAGGTGTAAATTATCGATAGTCCATATCTCGGAAACTATAAGAGATAATGCAATTTGGCAACCGGCAATGTAATTAGCATGCCGAATATTACTTGGAATGTGAATTGGAACGAAATCGCCAATAGATAAGGCCATTTTACAATTTGGGCCCAAGTTAGAAGCAGAGCCTATGGTGTAAATTATCGATAGTCCATATCTCGGAAACTATAAGAGATAATGCAATTTGGCAACCGGCAATGTAATTAGCATGCCGAATATTACTTGGAATGTGAATTGGAACGAAATCGCCAATAGATAAGACCATTTTACAATTTGGGCCCAAGTTAGAAGCAGAGCCTAAGGTGTAAATTATCGATAGTCCATATCTCGGAAACTATAAAAGTTAATTCAATTTGGCAACCGGCAATGTAATTAGCATGCCGAATATTACTTGGAATGTGAATTGGAACGAAATCGCCAATAGATAAGACCATTTTACAATTTGGGCCCAAGTTAGAAGCAGAGCCTAAGGTGTAAATTATCGATAGTCCATATCTCGGAAACTATAAGAGATAATGCAATTTGGCAACCGGCAATGTAATTAGCATGCCGAATATTACTTGGAATGTGAATTGGAACGAAATCGCCAATAGATAAGACCATTTTACAATTTGGGCCCAAGTTAGAAGCAGAGCCTAAGGTGTAAATAATCGATAGTCCATATCTCTGAAACTATAAGAGATAATGCAATTTCGCAAACGGCAATGTAATTAGCATGCCGAATATTACTTGGAATGTGAATTGGGACGAAATCGCCAATAGAGAAGACCATTTTACAATTTGGGCCCAAGTTAGAAGCAGAGCCTAAGGTGTAAATTATCGATAGTCCATATCTCGGAAACTATAAGAGATAATGCAATTTGGCAACCGGCAATGTAATTAGCATGCCGAATATTACTTGGAATGTGAATTGGAACGAAATCGCCAATAGATAAGACCATTTTACAATTTGGGCCCAAGTTAGAAGCAGAGCCTAAGGTGTAAATTATCGATAGTCCATATCTCGGAAACTATAAGAGATAATGCAATTTCGCAACCGGCAATGTAATTAGCATGCCGAATATTACTTGGAGTGTGAATTGGAACGAAATCGCCAATAGATAAGACCATTTTACAATTTGGGCCCAAGTTAGAAGCAGAGCCTAAGGTGTAAATAATCGATAGTCCATATCTCGGAAACTAAAAGAGATAATGCAATTTGGCAACCGGCAATGTAATTAGCATGCCGAATATCACTTGGAATGTGAATTGGGACGAAATCGCCAATAGATAAGACCATTTTACAATTTGGGCCCAAGTTAGAAGCAGAGCCTAAGGTGTAAATTATCGATAGTCCATATCTCGGAAACTATAAGAGATAATGCAATTTGGCAACCGGCAATGTAATTAGCATGCCGAATATTACTTGGAATGTGAATTGGAACGAAATCGCCAATAGATAAGACCATTTTACAATTTGGGCCCAAGTTAGAAGCAGAGCCTAAGGTGTAAATAATCGATAGTCCATATCTCGGAAACTATAAGAGATAATGCAATTTGGCAACCGGCAATGTAATTAGCATGCCGAATATTACTTGGAATGTGAATTGGAACGAAATCGCCAATAGATAAGACCATTTTACAATTTGGGCCCAAGTTAGAAGCAGAGCCTAAAGTGTAAATTATCGATAGTCCATATCTCGGAAACTATAAGAGATAATGCAATTTGGCAACCGGCAATGTAATTAGCATGCCGAATATTACTTGGAATGTGAATTGGAACGAAATCGCCAATAGATAAGACCATTTTACAATTTGGGCCCAAGTTAGAAGCAGAGCCTAAGGTGTAAATTATCGATAGTCCATATCTCGGAAACTATAAGAGATAATGCAATTTGGCAACCGGCAATGTAATTAGCATGCCGAATATTACCTGGAATGTGAATTGGAACGAAATCGCCAATAGATAAGACCATTTTACAATTTGGGCCCAAGTTATAAGCAGAGCCTATGGTGTAAATTATCGATAGTCCATATCTCGGAAACTATAAGAGATAATGCAATTTGGCAACCGGCAATGTAATTAGCATGCCGAATATTACTTGGAATGTGAATTGGAACGAAATTGCCAATAGATAAGACCATTTTACAATTTGGGCCCAAGTTAGAAGCAGAGCCTAAGGTGTAAATTATCGATAGTCCATATCTCGGAAACTATAAGAGATAATGCAATTTGGCAACCGGCAATGTAATTAGCATGCCGAATATTACTTGGAATGTGAATTGGAACGAAATCGCCAATAGATAAGACCATTTTACAATTTGGGCCCAAGTTAGAAGCAGAGCCTAAGGTGTAAATTATCGATAGTCCATATCTCGGAAACTATAAGAGTTAATGCAATTTGGCAACCGGCAATGTAATTAGCATGCCGAATATTACTTGGAATGTGAATTGGAACGAAATCGCCAATAGATAAGACCATTTTACAATTTGGGCCCAAGTTAGAAGCAGAGCCTAAGGTGTAAATTATCGATAGTCCATATCTCGGAAACTATAAGAGATAATGCAATTTGGCAACCGGCAATGTAATTAGCATGCCGAATATTACTTGGAATGTGAATTGGAACGAAATCGCCAATAGATAAGACCATTTTTCAATTTGGGCCCAAGTTAGAAGCAGAGCCTAAGGTGTAAATTATCGATAGTCCATATCTCGGAAACTATAAGAGATAATGCAATTTGGCAACCGGCAATGTAATTAGCATGCCGAATATTACTTGGAATGTGAATTGGAACGAAATCGCCAATAGGTAAGACCATTTTACAATTTGGGCCCAAGTTAGAAGCAGAGCCTAAGGTGTAAATTATCGATAGTCCATATCTCGGAAACTATAAGAGATAATTCAATTTGGCAACCGGCAATGTAATTAGCATGCCGAATATTACTTGGAATGAGAATTGGAACGTAATCGCCAATAGATAAGACCATTTTACAATTTGGGCCCAAGTTAGAAGCAGAGCCTAAGGTGTAAATTATCGATAGTCCATATCTCGGAAACTATAAGAGATAATGCAATTTGGCAACCGGCAATGTAATTAGCATGCCGAATATTACTTGGAATGTGAATTGGAACGAAATCGCCAATAGATAAGACCATTTTACAATTTGGGCCCAAGTTAGAAGCAGAGCCTAAGGTGTAAATTATCGATAGTCCATATCTCGGAAACTATAAGAGATAATGCAATTTGGCAACCGGCAATGTAATTAGCATGCCGAATATTACTTGGAATGTGAATTGGAACGAAATCGCCAATAGATAAGACCATTTTACAATTTGGGCCCAAGTTAGAAGCAGAGCCTAAGGTGTAAATTATCGATAGTCCATATCTCGGAAACTATAAGAGATAATGCAATTTGGCAACCGGCAATGTAATTAGCATGCCGAATATTACTTGGAATGTGAATTGGAACGAAATCGCCAATAGATAAGACCATTTTTCAATTTGGGCCCAAGTTAGAAGCAGAGCCTAAGGTGTAAATTATCGATAGTCCATATCTCGGAAACTATAAGAGATAATGCAATTTGGCAACCGGCAATGTAATTAGCATGCCGAATATTACTTGGAATGTGAATTGGAACGAAATCGCCAATAGGTAAGACCATTTTACAATTTGGGCCCAAGTTAGAAGCAGAGCCTAAGGTGTAAATTATCGATAGTCCATATCTCGGAAACTATAAGAGATAATTCAATTTGGCAACCGGCAATGTAATTAGCATGCCGAATATTACTTGGAATGAGAATTGGAACGTAATCGCCAATAGATAAGACCATTTTACAATTTGGGCCCAAGTTAGAAGCAGAGCCTAAGGTGTAAATTATCGATAGTCCATATCTCGGAAACTATAAGAGATAATGCAATTTGGCAACCGGCAATGTAATTAGCATGCCGAATATTACTTGGAATGTGAATTGGAACGAAATCGCCAATAGATAAGACCATTTTACAATTTGGGCCCAAGTTAGAAGCAGAGCCTATGGTGTAAATTATCGATAGTCCATATCTCGGAAACTATAAGAGATAATGCAATTTGGCAACCGGCAATGTAATTAGCATGCCGAATATTACTTGGAATGTGAATTGGAACGAAATCGCCAATAGATAAGACCATTTTACAATTTGGGCCCAAGTTAGAAGCAGAGCCTAAGGTGTAAATTATCGATAGTCCATATCTCGGAAACTATAAAAGTTAATGCAATTTGGCAACCGGCAATGTAATTAGCATTACGAATATTACTTGGAATGTGAATTGGAACGAAATCGCCAATAGATAAGACCATTTTACAATTTGGGCCCAAGTTAGAAGCAGAGCCTAAGGTGTAAATTATCGATAGTCCATATCTCGGAAACTATAAGAGATAATGCAATTTGGCAACCGGCAATGTAATTAGCATGCCGAATATTACTTGGAATGTGAATTGGGACGAAATCGCCAATAGATAAGACCATTTTACAATTTGGGCCCAAGTTAGAAGCAGAGCCTAAGGTGTAAATTATCGATAGTCCATATCTCGGAAACTATAAGAGATAATTCAATTTGGCAACCGGCAATGTAATTAGCATGCCGAATATTACTTGGAATGTGAATTGGAACGTAATCGCCAATAGATAAGACCATTTTACAATTTGGGCCCAAGTTAGAAGCAGAGCCTAAGGTGTAAATTATCGATAGTCCATATCTCGGAAACTATAAGAGATAATGCAATTTGGCAACCGGCAATGTAATTAGCATGCCGAATATTACTTGGAATGTGAATTGGAACGAAATCGCCAATAGATAAGACCATTTTACAATTTGGGCCCAAGTTAGAAGCAGAGCCTAAGGTGTAAATTATCGATAGTCCATATCTCGGAAACTATAAGAGATAATGCAATTTGGCAACCGGCAATGTAATTAGCATGCCGAATATTACTTGGAATGTGAATTGGAACGAAATCGCCAATAGATAAGACCATTTTACAATTTGGGCCCAAGTTAGAAGCAGAGCCTATGGTGTAAATTATCGATAGTCCATATCTCGGAAACTATAAGAGATAATGCAATTTGGCAACCGGCAATGTAATTAGCATGCCGAATATTACTTGGAATGTGAATTGGAACGAAATCGCCAATAGATAAGACCATTTTACAATTTGGGCCCAAGTTAGAAGCAGAGCCTAAGGTGTAAATTATCGATAGTCCATATCTCGGAAACTATAAAAGTTAATTCAATTTGGCAACCGGCAATGTAATTAGCATGCCGAATATTACTTGGAATGTGAATTGGAACGAAATCGCCAATAGATAAGACCATTTTACAATTTGGGCCCAAGTTAGAAGCAGAGCCTAAGGTGTAAATTATCGATAGTCCATATCTCGGAAACTATAAGAGATAATGCAATTTGGCAACCGGCAATGTAATTAGCATGCCGAATATTACTTGGAATGTGAATTGGAACGAAATCGCCAATAGATAAGACCATTTTACAATTTGGGCCCAAGTTAGAAGCAGAGCCTAAGGTGTAAATTATCGATAGTCCATATCTCTGAAACTATAAGAGATAATGCAATTTCGCAAAGGGCAATGTAATTAGCATGCCGAATATTACTTGGAATGTGAATTGGGACGAAATCGCCAATAGAGAAGACCATTTTACAATTTGGGCCCAAGTTAGAAGCAGAGCCTAAGGTGTAAATTATCGATAGTCCATATCTCGGAAACTATAAGAGATAATGCAATTTGGCAACCGGCAATGTAATTAGCATGCCGAATATTACTTGGAATGTGAATTGGAACGAAATCGCCAATAGATAAGACCATTTTACAATTTGGGCCCAAGTTAGAAGCAGAGCCTAAGGTGTAAATTATCGATAGTCCATATCTCGGAAACTATAAGAGATAATGCAATTTCGCAACCGGCAATGTAATTAGCATGGCGAATATTACTTGGAGTGTGAATTGGAACGAAATCGCCAATAGATAAGACCATTTTACAATTTGGGCCCAAGTTAGAAGCAGAGCCTAAGGTGTAAATTGTCGATAGTCCATATCTCGGAAACTATAAGAGATAATGCAATTTGGCAACCGGCAATGTAATTAGCATGCCGAATATTACTTGGAATGTGAATTGGAACGAAATCGCCAATAGATAAGACCATTTTACAATTTGGGCCCAAGTTAGAAGCAGAGCCTAAGGTGTAAATTATCGATAGTCCATATCTCGGAAACTATAAGAGATAATGCAATTTGGCAACCGGCAATGTAATTAGCATGCCGAATATTACTTGGAATGTGAATTGGAACGAAATCGCCAATAGATAAGACCATTTTACAATTTGGGCCCAAGTTAGAAGCAGAGCCTAAGGTGTAAATTATCGATAGTCCATATCTCGGAAACTATAAGAGATAATGCAATTTGGCAACCGGCAATGTAATTAGCATGCCGAATATTACTTGGAATGTGAATTGGGACGAAATCGCCAATAGATAAGACCATTTTACAATTTGGGCCCAAGTTAGAAGCAGAGCCTAAGGTGTAAATTATCGATAGTCCATATCTCGGAAACTATAAGAGATAATGCAATTTGGCAACCGGCAATGTAATTAGCATGCCGAATATTACTTGGAATGTGAATTGGAACGAAATCGCCAATAGATAAGACCATTTTACAATTTGGGCCCAAGTTAGAAGCAGAGCCTAAGGTGTAAATTATCGATAGTCCATATCTCGGAAACTATAAGAGATAATGCAATTTGGCAACCGGCAATGTAATTAGCATGCCGAATATTACTTGGAATGTGAATTGGAACGAAATCGCCAATAGATAAGACCATTTTACAATTTGGGCCCAAGTTAGAAGCAGAGCCTAAGGTGTAAATTATGGATAGTCCATATCTCGGAAACTATAAGAGATAATGCAATTTCGCAACCGGCAATGTAATTAGCATGCCGAATATCACTTGGAATGTGAATTGGGACGAAATCGCCAATAGATAAGACCATTTTACAATTTGGGCCCAAGTTAGAAGCAGAGCCTAAGGTGTAAATTATCGATAGTCCATATCTCGGAAACTATAAGAGATAATGCAATTTGGCAACCGGCAATGTAATTAGCATGCCGAATATTACTTGGAATGTGAATTGGAACGAAATCGCCAATAGATAAGACCATTTTACAATTTGGGCCCAAGTTAGAAGCAGAGCCTAAGGTCTAAATTATTGATAGTCCATATCTCGGAAACTATAAGAGATAATGCAATTTGGCAACCGGCAATGTAATTAGCATGCCGAATATTACTTGGAATGTGAATTGGAACGAAATCGCCAATAGATAAGACCATTTTACAATTTGGGCCCAAGTTAGAAGCAGAGCCTAAGGTCTAAATTATTGATAGTCCATATCTCGGAAACTATAAGAGATAATGCAATTTCGCAACCGGCAATGTAATTAGCATGCCGAATATCCCTTGGAATGTGAATTGGGACGAAATCGCCAATAGATAAGACCATTTTACAATTTGGGCCCAAGTTAGAAGCAGAGCCTAAGGTGTAAATTATCGATAGTCCATATCTCGGAAACTATAAGAGATAATTCAATTTGGCAACCGGCAATGTAATTAGCATGCCGAATATTACTTGGAATGTGAATTGGAACGTAATCGCCAATAGATAAGACCATTTTACAATTTGGGCCCAAGTTAGAAGCAGAGCCTAAGGTGTAAATTATCGATAGTCCATATCTCGGAAACTATAAGAGATAATGCAATTTGGCAACCGGCAATGTAATTAGCATGCCGAATATTACTTGGAATGTGAATTGGAACGAAATCGCCAATAGATAAGACCATTTTACAATTTGGGCCCAAGTTAGAAGCAGAGCCTAAGGTGTAAATTATCGATAGTCCATATCTCGGAAACTATAAGAGATAATGCAATTTGGCAACCGGCAATGTAATTAGCATGCCGAATATTACTTGGAATGTGAATTGGAACGAAATCGCCAATAGATAAGACCATTTTACAATTTGGGCCCAAGTTAGAAGCAGAGCCTAAGGTCTAAATTATTGATAGTCCATATCTCGGAAACTATAAGAGATAATGCAATTTGGCAACCGGCAATGTAATTAGCATGCCGAATATTACTTGGAATGTGAATTGGAACGAAATCGCCAATAGATAAGACCATTTTACAATTTGGGCCCAAGTTAGAAGCAGAGCCTAAGGTCTAAATTATTGATAGTCCATATCTCGGAAACTATAAGAGATAATGCAATTTCGCAACCGGCAATGTAATTAGCATGCCGAATATCCCTTGGAATGTGAATTGGGACGAAATCGCCAATAGATAAGACCATTTTACAATTTGGGCCCAAGTTAGAAGCAGAGCCTAAGGTGTAAATTATCGATAGTCCATATCTCGGAAACTATAAGAGATAATTCAATTTGGCAACCGGCAATGTAATTAGCATGCCGAATATTACTTGGAATGTGAATTGGAACGTAATCGCCAATAGATAAGACCATTTTACAATTTGGGCCCAAGTTAGAAGCAGAGCCTAAGGTGTAAATTATCGATAGTCCATATCTCGGAAACTATAAGAGATAATGCAATTTGGCAACCGGCAATGTAATTAGCATGCCGAATATTACTTGGAATGTGAATTGGAACGAAATCGCCAATAGATAAGACCATTTTACAATTTGGGCCCAAGTTAGAAGCAGAGCCTAAGGTGTAAATTATCGATAGTCCATATCTCGGAAACTATAAGAGATAATGCAATTTGGCAACCGGCAATGTAATTAGCATGCCGAATATTACTTGGAATGTGAATTGGAACGAAATCGCCAATAGATAAGACCATTTTACAATTTGGGCCCAAGTTAGAAGCAGAGCCTATGGTGTAAATTATCGATAGTCCATATCTCGGAAACTATAAGAGATAATGCAATTTGGCAACCGGCAATGTAATTAGCATGCCGAATATTACTTGGAATGTGAATTGGAACGAAATCGCCAATAGATAAGACCATTTTACAATTTGGGCCCAAGTTAGAAGCAGAGCCTAAGGTGTAAATTATCGATAGTCCATATCTCGGAAACTATAAAAGTTAATTCAATTTGGCAACCGGCAATGTAATTAGCATGCCGAATATTACTTGGAATGTGAATTGGAACGAAATCGCCAATAGATAAGACCATTTTACAATTTGGGCCCAAGTTAGAAGCAGAGCCTAAGGTGTAAATTATCGATAGTCCATATCTCGGAAACTATAAGAGATAATGCAATTTGGCAACCGGCAATGTAATTAGCATGCCGAATATTACTTGGAATGTGAATTGGAACGAAATCGCCAATAGATAAGACCATTTTACAATTTGGGCCCAAGTTAGAAGCAGAGCCTAAGGTGTAAATAATCGATAGTCCATATCTCTGAAACTATAAGAGATAATGCAATTTCGCAAACGGCAATGTAATTAGCATGCCGAATATTACTTGGAATGTGAATTGGGACGAAATCGCCAATAGAGAAGACCATTTTACAATTTGGGCCCAAGTTAGAAGCAGAGCCTAAGGTGTAAATTATCGATAGTCCATATCTCGGAAACTATAAGAGATAATGCAATTTGGCAACCGGCAATGTAATTAGCATGCCGAATATTACTTGGAATGTGAATTGGAACGAAATCGCCAATAGATAAGACCATTTTACAATTTGGGCCCAAGTTAGAAGCAGAGCCTAAGGTGTAAATTATCGATAGTCCATATCTCGGAAACTATAAGAGATAATGCAATTTCGCAACCGGCAATGTAATTAGCATGCCGAATATTACTTGGAGTGTGAATTGGAACGAAATCGCCAATAGATAAGACCATTTTACAATTTGGGCCCAAGTTAGAAGCAGAGCCTAAGGTGTAAATTATCGATAGTCCATATCTCGGAAACTAAAAGAGATAATGCAATTTGGCAACCGGCAATGTAATTAGCATGCCGAATATCACTTGGAATGTGAATTGGGACGAAATCGCCAATAGATAAGACCATTTTACAATTTGGGCCCAAGTTAGAAGCAGAGCCTAAGGTGTAAATTATCGATAGTCCATATCTCGGAAACTATAAGAGATAATGCAATTTGGCAACCGGCAATGTAATTAGCATGCCGAATATTACTTGGAATGTGAATTGGAACGAAATCGCCAATAGATAAGACCATTTTACAATTTGGGCCCAAGTTAGAAGCAGAGCCTAAGGTGTAAATAATCGATAGTCCATATCTCGGAAACTATAAGAGATAATGCAATTTGGCAACCGGCAATGTAATTAGCATGCCGAATATTACTTGGAATGTGAATTGGAACGAAATCGCCAATAGATAAGACCATTTTACAATTTGGGCCCAAGTTAGAAGCAGAGCCTAAAGTGTAAATTATCGATAGTCCATATCTCGGAAACTATAAGAGATAATGCAATTTGGCAACCGGCAATGTAATTAGCATGCCGAATATTACTTGGAATGTGAATTGGAACGAAATCGCCAATAGATAAGACCATTTTACAATTTGGGCCCAAGTTAGAAGCAGAGCCTAAGGTGTAAATTATCGATAGTCCATATCTCGGAAACTATAAGAGATAATGCAATTTGGCAACCGGCAATGTAATTAGCATGCCGAATATTACCTGGAATGTGAATTGGAACGAAATCGCCAATAGATAAGACCATTTTACAATTTGGGCCCAAGTTATAAGCAGAGCCTATGGTGTAAATTATCGATAGTCCATATCTCGGAAACTATAAGAGATAATGCAATTTGGCAACCGGCAATGTAATTAGCATGCCGAATATTACTTGGAATGTGAATTGGAACGAAATTGCCAATAGATAAGACCATTTTACAATTTGGGCCCAAGTTAGAAGCAGAGCCTAAGGTGTAAATTATCGATAGTCCATATCTCGGAAACTATAAGAGATAATGCAATTTGGCAACCGGCAATGTAATTAGCATGCCGAATATTACTTGGAATGTGAATTGGAACGAAATCGCCAATAGATAAGACCATTTTACAATTTGGGCCCAAGTTAGAAGCAGAGCCTAAGGTGTAAATTATCGATAGTCCATATCTCGGAAACTATAAGAGTTAATGCAATTTGGCAACCGGCAATGTAATTAGCATGCCGAATATTACTTGGAATGTGAATTGGAACGAAATCGCCAATAGATAAGACCATTTTACAATTTGGGCCCAAGTTAGAAGCAGAGCCTAAGGTGTAAATTATCGATAGTCCATATCTCGGAAACTATAAGAGATAATGCAATTTGGCAACCGGCAATGTAATTAGCATGCCGAATATTACTTGGAATGTGAATTGGAACGAAATCGCCAATAGATAAGACCATTTTTCAATTTGGGCCCAAGTTAGAAGCAGAGCCTAAGGTGTAAATTATCGATAGTCCATATCTCGGAAACTATAAGAGATAATGCAATTTGGCAACCGGCAATGTAATTAGCATGCCGAATATTACTTGGAATGTGAATTGGAACGAAATCGCCAATAGGTAAGACCATTTTACAATTTGGGCCCAAGTTAGAAGCAGAGCCTAAGGTGTAAATTATCGATAGTCCATATCTCGGAAACTATAAGAGATAATTCAATTTGGCAACCGGCAATGTAATTAGCATGCCGAATATTACTTGGAATGAGAATTGGAACGTAATCGCCAATAGATAAGACCATTTTACAATTTGGGCCCAAGTTAGAAGCAGAGCCTAAGGTGTAAATTATCGATAGTCCATATCTCGGAAACTATAAGAGATAATGCAATTTGGCAACCGGCAATGTAATTAGCATGCCGAATATTACTTGGAATGTGAATTGGAACGAAATCGCCAATAGATAAGACCATTTTACAATTTGGGCCCAAGTTAGAAGCAGAGCCTAAGGTGTAAATTATCGATAGTCCATATCTCGGAAACTATAAGAGATAATGCAATTTGGCAACCGGCAATGTAATTAGCATGCCGAATATTACTTGGAATGTGAATTGGAACGAAATCGCCAATAGATAAGACCATTTTACAATTTGGGCCCAAGTTAGAAGCAGAGCCTAAGGTGTAAATTATCGATAGTCCATATCTCGGAAACTATAAGAGATAATGCAATTTGGCAACCGGCAATGTAATTAGCATGCCGAATATTACTTGGAATGTGAATTGGAACGAAATCGCCAATAGATAATACCATTTTTCAATTTGGGCCCAAGTTAGAAGCAGAGCCTAAGGTGTAAATTATCGATAGTCCATATCTCGGAAACTATAAGAGATAATGCAATTTGGCAACCGGCAATGTAATTAGCATGCCGAATATTACTTGGAATGTGAATTGGAACGAAATCGCCAATAGGTAAGACCATTTTACAATTTGGGCCCAAGTTAGAAGCAGAGCCTAAGGTGTAAATTATCGATAGTCCATATCTCGGAAACTATAAGAGATAATTCAATTTGGCAACCGGCAATGTAATTAGCATGCCGAATATTACTTGGAATGAGAATTGGAACGTAATCGCCAATAGATAAGACCATTTTACAATTTGGGCCCAAGTTAGAAGCAGAGCCTAAGGTGTAAATTATCGATAGTCCATATCTCGGAAACTATAAGAGATAATGCAATTTGGCAACCGGCAATGTAATTAGCATGCCGAATATTACTTGGAATGTTAATTGGAACGAAATCGCCAATAGATAAGACCATTTTACAATTTGGGCCCAAGTTAGAAGCAGAGCCTAAGGTGTAAATTATCGATAGTCCATATCTCGGAAACTATAAGAGATAATGCAATTTGGCAACCGGCAATGTAATTAGCATGCCGAATATTACTTGGAATGTGAATTGGAACGAAATCGCCAATAGATAAGACCATTTTACAATTTGGGCCCAAGTTAGAAGCAGAGCCTATGGTGTAAATTATCGATAGTCCATATCTCGGAAACTATAAGAGATAATGCAATTTGGCAACCGGCAATGTAATTAGCATGCCGAATATTACTTGGAATGTGAATTGGAACGAAATCGCCAATAGATAAGACCATTTTACAATTTGGGCCCAAGTTAGAAGCAGAGCCTAAGGTGTAAATTATCAATAGTCCATATCTCGGAAACTATAAAAGTTAATGCAATTTGGCAACCGGCAATGTAATTAGCATTACGAATATTACTTGGAATGTGAATTGGAACGAAATCGCCAATAGATAAGACCATTTTACAATTTGGGCCCAAGTTAGAAGCAGAGCCTAAGGTGTAAATTATCGATAGTCCATATCTCGGAAACTATAAGAGATAATGCAATTTGGCAACCGGCAATGTAATTAGCATGCCGAATATTACTTGGAATGTGAATTGGGACGAAATCGCCAATAGATAAGACCATTTTACAATTTGGGCCCAAGTTAGAAGCAGAGCCTAAGGTGTAAATTATCGATAGTCCATATCTCGGAAACTATAAGAGATAATTCAATTTGGCAACCGGCAATGTAATTAGCATGCCGAATATTACTTGGAATGTGAATTGGAACGTAATCGCCAATAGATAAGACCATTTTACAATTTGGGCCCAAGTTAGAAGCAGAGCCTAAGGTGTAAATTATCGATAGTCCATATCTCGGAAACTATAAGAGATAATGCAATTTGGCAACCGGCAATGTAATTAGCATGCCGAATATTACTTGGAATGTGAATTGGAACGAAATCGCCAATAGATAAGACCATTTTACAATTTGGGCCCAAGTTAGAAGCAGAGCCTAAGGTGTAAATTATCGATAGTCCATATCTCGGAAACTATAAGAGATAATGCAATTTGGCAACCGGCAATGTAATTAGCATGCCGAATATTACTTGGAATGTGAATTGGAACGAAATCGCCAATAGATAAGACCATTTTACAATTTGGGCCCAAGTTAGAAGCAGAGCCTATGGTGTAAATTATCGATAGTCCATATCTCGGAAACTATAAGAGATAATGCAATTTGGCAACCGGCAATGTAATTAGCATGCCGAATATTACTTGGAATGTGAATTGGAACGAAATCGCCAATAGATAAGACCATTTTACAATTTGGGCCCAAGTTAGAAGCAGAGCCTAAGGTGTAAATTATCGATAGTCCATATCTCGGAAACTATAAAAGTTAATTCAATTTGGCAACCGGCAATGTAATTAGCATGCCGAATATTACTTGGAATGTGAATTGGAACGAAATCGCCAATAGATAAGACTATTTTACAATTTGGGCCCAAGTTAGAAGCAGAGCCTAAGGTGTAAATTATCGATAGTCCATATCTCGGAAACTATAAGAGATAATGCAATTTGGCAACCGGCAATGTAATTAGCATGCCGAATATTACTTGGAATGTGAATTGGAACGAAATCGCCAATAGATAAGACCATTTTACAATTTGGGCCCAAGTTAGAAGCAGAGCCTAAGGTGTAAATTATCGATAGTCCATATCTCTGAAACTATAAGAGATAATGCAATTTCGCAAAGGGCAATGTAATTAGCATGCCGAATATTACTTGGAATGTGAATTGGGACGAAATCGCCAATAGAGAAGACCATTTTACAATTTGGGCCCAAGTTAGAAGCAGAGCCTAAGGTGTAAATTATCGATAGTCCATATCTCGGAAACTATAAGAGATAATGCAATTTGGCAACCGGCAATGTAATTAGCATGCCGAATATTACTTGGAATGTGAATTGGAACGAAATCGCCAATAGATAAGACCATTTTACAATTTGGGCCCAAGTTAGAAGCAGAGCCTAAGGTGTAAATTATCGATAGTCCATATCTCGGAAACTATAAGAGATAATGCAATTTCGCAACCGGCAATGTAATTAGCATGGCGAATATTACTTGGAGTGTGAATTGGAACGAAATCGCCAATAGATAAGACCATTTTACAATTTGGGCCCAAGTTAGAAGCAGAGCCTAAGGTGTAAATTGTCGATAGTCCATATCTCGGAAACTATAAGAGATAATGCAATTTGGCAACCGGCAATGTAATTAGCATGCCGAATATTACTTGGAATGTGAATTGGAACGAAATCGCCAATAGATAAGACCATTTTACAATTTGGGCCCAAGTTAGAAGCAGAGCCTAAGGTGTAAATTATCGATAGTCCATATCTCGGAAACTATAAGAGATAATGCAATTTGGCAACCGGCAATGTAATTAGCATGCCGAATATTACTTGGAATGTGAATTGGAACGAAATCGCCAATAGATAAGACCATTTTACAATTTGGGCCCAAGTTAGAAGCAGAGCCTAAGGTGTAAATTATCGATAGTCCATATCTCGGAAACTATAAGAGATAATGCAATTTGGCAACCGGCAATGTAATTAGCATGCCGAATATTACTTGGAATGTGAATTGGGACGAAATCGCCAATAGATAAGACCATTTTACAATTTGGGCCCAAGTTAGAAGCAGAGCCTAAGGTGTAAATTATCGATAGTCCATATCTCGGAAACTAAAAGAGATAATGCAATTTGGCAACCGGCAATGTAATTAGCATGCCGAATATTACTTGGAATGTGAATTGGAACGAAATCGCCAATAGATAAGACCATTTTACAATTTGGGCCCAAGTTAGAAGCAGAGCCTAAGGTGTAAATTATCGATAGTCCATATCTCGGAAACTATAAGAGATAATGCAATTTGGCAACCGGCAATGTAATTAGCATGCCGAATATTACTTGGAATGTGAATTGGAACGAAATCGCCAATAGATAAGACCATTTTACAATTTGGGCCCAAGTTAGAAGCAGAGCCTAAGGTGTAAATTATCGATAGTCCATATCTCGGAAACTATAAGAGATAATGCAATTTGGCAACCGGCAATGTAATTAGCATGCCGAATATTACTTGGAATGTGAATTGGGACGAAATCGCCAATAGATAAGACCATTTTACAATTTGGGCCCAAGTTAGAAGCAGAGCCTAAGGTGTAAATTATCGATAGTCCATATCTCGGAAACTAAAAGAGATAATGCAATTTGGCAACCGGCAATGTAATTAGCATGCCGAATATTACTTGGAATGTTAATTGGAACGAAATCGCCAATAGATAAGACCATTTTACAATTTGGGCCCAAGTTAGAAGCAGAGCCTAAGGTGTAAATTATCGATAGTCCATATCTCGGAAACTATAAGAGATAATGCAATTTGGCAACCGGCAATGTAATTAGCATGCCGAATATTACTTGGAATGTGAATTGGAACGAAATCGCCAATAGATAAGACCATTTTACAATTTGGGCCCAAGTTAGAAGCAGAGCCTATGGTGTAAATTATCGATAGTCCATATCTCGGAAACTATAAGAGATAATGCAATTTGGCAACCGGCAATGTAATTAGCATGCCGAATATTACTTGGAATGTGAATTGGAACGAAATCGCCAATAGATAAGACCATTTTACAATTTGGGCCCAAGTTAGAAGCAGAGCCTAAGGTGTAAATTATCAATAGTCCATATCTCGGAAACTATAAAAGTTAATGCAATTTGGCAACCGGCAATGTAATTAGCATTACGAATATTACTTGGAATGTGAATTGGAACGAAATCGCCAATAGATAAGACCATTTTACAATTTGGGCCCAAGTTAGAAGCAGAGCCTAAGGTGTAAATTATCGATAGTCCATATCTCGGAAACTATAAGAGATAATGCAATTTGGCAACCGGCAATGTAATTAGCATGCCGAATATTACTTGGAATGTGAATTGGGACGAAATCGCCAATAGATAAGACCATTTTACAATTTGGGCCCAAGTTAGAAGCAGAGCCTAAGGTGTAAATTATCGATAGTCCATATCTCGGAAACTATAAGAGATAATTCAATTTGGCAACCGGCAATGTAATTAGCATGCCGAATATTACTTGGAATGTGAATTGGAACGTAATCGCCAATAGATAAGACCATTTTACAATTTGGGCCCAAGTTAGAAGCAGAGCCTAAGGTGTAAATTATCGATAGTCCATATCTCGGAAACTATAAGAGATAATGCAATTTGGCAACCGGCAATGTAATTAGCATGCCGAATATTACTTGGAATGTGAATTGGAACGAAATCGCCAATAGATAAGACCATTTTACAATTTGGGCCCAAGTTAGAAGCAGAGCCTAAGGTGTAAATTATCGATAGTCCATATCTCGGAAACTATAAGAGATAATGCAATTTGGCAACCGGCAATGTAATTAGCATGCCGAATATTACTTGGAATGTGAATTGGAACGAAATCGCCAATAGATAAGACCATTTTACAATTTGGGCCCAAGTTAGAAGCAGAGCCTATGGTGTAAATTATCGATAGTCCATATCTCGGAAACTATAAGAGATAATGCAATTTGGCAACCGGCAATGTAATTAGCATGCCGAATATTACTTGGAATGTGAATTGGAACGAAATCGCCAATAGATAAGACCATTTTACAATTTGGGCCCAAGTTAGAAGCAGAGCCTAAGGTGTAAATTATCGATAGTCCATATCTCGGAAACTATAAAAGTTAATTCAATTTGGCAACCGGCAATGTAATTAGCATGCCGAATATTACTTGGAATGTGAATTGGAACGAAATCGCCAATAGATAAGACTATTTTACAATTTGGGCCCAAGTTAGAAGCAGAGCCTAAGGTGTAAATTATCGATAGTCCATATCTCGGAAACTATAAGAGATAATGCAATTTGGCAACCGGCAATGTAATTAGCATGCCGAATATTACTTGGAATGTGAATTGGAACGAAATCGCCAATAGATAAGACCATTTTACAATTTGGGCCCAAGTTAGAAGCAGAGCCTAAGGTGTAAATTATCGATAGTCCATATCTCTGAAACTATAAGAGATAATGCAATTTCGCAAAGGGCAATGTAATTAGCATGCCGAATATTACTTGGAATGTGAATTGGGACGAAATCGCCAATAGAGAAGACCATTTTACAATTTGGGCCCAAGTTAGAAGCAGAGCCTAAGGTGTAAATTATCGATAGTCCATATCTCGGAAACTATAAGAGATAATGCAATTTGGCAACCGGCAATGTAATTAGCATGCCGAATATTACTTGGAATGTGAATTGGAACGAAATCGCCAATAGATAAGACCATTTTACAATTTGGGCCCAAGTTAGAAGCAGAGCCTAAGGTGTAAATTATCGATAGTCCATATCTCGGAAACTATAAGAGATAATGCAATTTCGCAACCGGCAATGTAATTAGCATGGCGAATATTACTTGGAGTGTGAATTGGAACGAAATCGCCAATAGATAAGACCATTTTACAATTTGGGCCCAAGTTAGAAGCAGAGCCTAAGGTGTAAATTGTCGATAGTCCATATCTCGGAAACTATAAGAGATAATGCAATTTGGCAACCGGCAATGTAATTAGCATGCCGAATATTACTTGGAATGTGAATTGGAACGAAATCGCCAATAGATAAGACCATTTTACAATTTGGGCCCAAGTTAGAAGCAGAGCCTAAGGTGTAAATTATCGATAGTCCATATCTCGGAAACTATAAGAGATAATGCAATTTGGCAACCGGCAATGTAATTAGCATGCCGAATATTACTTGGAATGTGAATTGGAACGAAATCGCCAATAGATAAGACCATTTTACAATTTGGGCCCAAGTTAGAAGCAGAGCCTAAGGTGTAAATTATCGATAGTCCATATCTCGGAAACTATAAGAGATAATGCAATTTGGCAACCGGCAATGTAATTAGCATGCCGAATATTACTTGGAATGTGAATTGGGACGAAATCGCCAATAGATAAGACCATTTTACAATTTGGGCCCAAGTTAGAAGCAGAGCCTAAGGTGTAAATTATCGATAGTCCATATCTCGGAAACTAAAAGAGATAATGCAATTTGGCAACCGGCAATGTAATTAGCATGCCGAATATTACTTGGAATGTGAATTGGAACGAAATCGCCAATAGATAAGACCATTTTACAATTTGGGCCCAAGTTAGAAGCAGAGCCTAAGGTGTAAATTATTGATAGTCCATATCTCGGAAACTATAAGAGATAATGCAATTTCGCAACCGGCAATGTAATTAGCATGCCGAATATCACTTGGAATGTGAATTGGGACGAAATCGCCAATAGATAAGACCATTTTACAATTTGGGCCCAAGTTAGAAGCAGAGCCTAAGGTGTAAATTATCGATAGTCCATATCTCGGAAACTATAAGAGATAATGCAATTTGGCAACCGGCAATGTAATTAGCATGCCGAATATTACTTGGAATGTGAATTGGAACGAAATCGCCAATAGATAAGACCATTTTACAATTTGGGCCCAAGTTAGAAGCAGAGCCTAAGGTGTAAATAATCGATAGTCCATATCTCGGAAACTATAAGAGATAATGCAATTTGGCAACCGGCAATGTAATTAGCATGCCGAATATTACTTGGAATGTGAATTGGAACGAAATCGCCAATAGATAAGACCATTTTACAATTTGGGCCCAAGTTAGAAGCAGAGCCTAAAGTGTAAATTATCGATAGTCCATATCTCGGAAACTATAAGAGATAATGCAATTTGGCAACCGGCAATGTAATTAGCATGCCGAATATTACTTGGAATGTGAATTGGAACGAAATCGCCAATAGATAAGACCATTTTACAATTTGGGCCCAAGTTAGAAGCAGAGCCTAAGGTGTAAATTATCGATAGTCCATATCTCGGAAACTATAAGAGATAATGCAATTTGGCAACCGGCAATGTAATTAGCATGCCGAATATTACCTGGAATGTGAATTGGAACGAAATCGCCAATAGATAAGACCATTTTACAATTTGGGCCCAAGTTATAAGCAGAGCCTATGGTGTAAATTATCGATAGTCCATATCTCGGAAACTATAAGAGATAATGCAATTTGGCAACCGGCAATGTAATTAGCATGCCGAATATTACTTGGAATGTGAATTGGAACGAAATTGCCAATAGATAAGACCATTTTACAATTTGGGCCCAAGTTAGAAGCAGAGCCTAAGGTGTAAATTATCGATAGTCCATATCTCGGAAACTATAAGAGATAATGCAATTTGGCAACCGGCAATGTAATTAGCATGCCGAATATTACTTGGAATGTGAATTGGAACGAAATCGCCAATAGATAAGACCATTTTACAATTTGGGCCCAAGTTAGAAGCAGAGCCTAAGGTGTAAATTATCGATAGTCCATATCTCGGAAACTATAAGAGTTAATGCAATTTGGCAACCGGCAATGTAATTAGCATGCCGAATATTACTTGGAATGTGAATTGGAACGAAATCGCCAATAGATAAGACCATTTTACAATTTGGGCCCAAGTTAGAAGCAGAGCCTAAGGTGTAAATTATCGATAGTCCATATCTCGGAAACTATAAGAGATAATGCAATTTGGCAACCGGCAATGTAATTAGCATGCCGAATATTACTTGGAATGTGAATTGGAACGAAATCGCCAATAGATAAGACCATTTTTCAATTTGGGCCCAAGTTAGAAGCAGAGCCTAAGGTGTAAATTATCGATAGTCCATATCTCGGAAACTATAAGAGATAATGCAATTTGGCAACCGGCAATGTAATTAGCATGCCGAATATTACTTGGAATGTGAATTGGAACGAAATCGCCAATAGGTAAGACCATTTTACAATTTGGGCCCAAGTTAGAAGCAGAGCCTAAGGTGTAAATTATCGATAGTCCATATCTCGGAAACTATAAGAGATAATTCAATTTGGCAACCGGCAATGTAATTAGCATGCCGAATATTACTTGGAATGAGAATTGGAACGTAATCGCCAATAGATAAGACCATTTTACAATTTGGGCCCAAGTTAGAAGCAGAGCCTAAGGTGTAAATTATCGATAGTCCATATCTCGGAAACTATAAGAGATAATGCAATTTGGCAACCGGCAATGTAATTAGCATGCCGAATATTACTTGGAATGTGAATTGGAACGAAATCGCCAATAGATAAGACCATTTTACAATTTGGGCCCAAGTTAGAAGCAGAGCCTAAGGTGTAAATTATCGATAGTCCATATCTCGGAAACTATAAAAGTTAATGCAATTTGGCAACCGGCAATGTAATTAGCATGCCGAATATTACTTGGAATGTGAATTGGAACGAAATCGCCAATAGATAAGACCATTTTACAATTTGGGCCCAAGTTAGAAGCAGAGCCTAAGGTGTAAATTATCGATAGTCCATATCTCGGAAACTATAAGAGATAATGCAATTTGGCAACCGGCAATGTAATTAGCATGCCGAATATTACTTGGAGTGTGAATTGGAACGAAATCGCCAATAGATAAGACCATTTTACAATTTGGGCCCAAGTTAGAAGCAGAGCCTAAGGTGTAAATTATCGATAGTCCATATCTCGGAAACTATAAGAGATAATGCAATTTGGCAACCGGCAATGTAATTAGCATGCCGAATATTACTTGGAATGTGAATTGGAACGAAATCGCCAATAGATAAGACCATTTTACAATTTGGGCCCAAGTTAGAAGCAGAGCCTAAGGTGTAAATTATCGATAGTCCATATCTCGGAAACTATAAGAGATAATGCAATTTGGCAACCGGCAATGTAATTAGCATGCCGAATATTACTTGGAATGTGAATTGGAACGAAATCGCCAATAGATAAGACCATTTTACAATTTGGGCCCAAGTTAGAAGCAGAGCCTAAGGTGTAAATTATCGATGGACGAACCTGTCCATATCTCGGAAACTATAAGAGATATTGCAATTTGGCAACCGGCAATGTAATTAGCATGCCGAATATTACTTGGAATGTGAATTGGAACGAAATCGCCAATAGATAAGACCATTTTACAATTTGGGCCCAAGTTAGAAGCAGAGCCTAAGGTGTAAATTATCGATAGTCCATATCTCGGAAACTATAAGAGATAATGCAATTTGGCAACCGGCAATGTAATTAGCATGCCGAATATTACTTGGAATGTGAATTGGAACGAAATCGCCAATAGATAAGACCATTTTACAATTTGGGCCCAAGTTAGAAGCAGAGCCTATGGTGTAAATTATCGATAGTCCATATCTCGGAAACTATAAGAGATAATGCAATTTGGCAACCGGCAATGTAATTAGCATGCCGAATATTACTTGGAATGTGAATTGGAACGAAATCGCCAATAGATAAGACCATTTTACAATTTGGGCCCAAGTTAGAAGCAGAGCCTAAGGTGTAAATTATCGATAGTCCATATCTCGGAAACTATAAGAGATAATGCAATTTGGCAACCGGCAATGTAATTAGCATGCCGAATATTACTTGGAATGTGAATTGGAACGAAATCGCCAATAGATAAGACCATTTTACAATTTGGGCCCAAGTTAGAAGCAGAGCCTAAGGTGTAAATTATCGATAGTCCATATCTCGGAAACTATAAGAGTTAATGCAATTTGGCAACCGTCAATGTAATTAGCATGCCGAATATTACTTGGAATGTGAATTGGAACGAAATCGCCAATAGATAAGACCATTTTACAATTTGGGCCCAAGTTAGAAGCAGAGCCTAAGGTGTAAATTATCGATAGTCCATATCTCGGAAACTATAAGAGATAATGCAATTTGGCAACCGGCAATGTAATTAGCATGCCGAATATTACTTGGAATGTGAATTGGAACGAAATCGCCAATAGGTAAGACCATTTTACAATTTGGGCCCAAGTTAGAAGCAGAGCCTAAGGTGTAAATTATCGATAGTCCATATCTCGGAAACTATAAGAGATAATTCAATTTGGCAACCGGCAATGTAATTAGCATGCCGAATATTACTTGGAATGTGAATTGGAACGTAATCGCCAATAGATAAGACCATTTTACAATTTGGGCCCAAGTTAGAAGCAGAGCCTAAGGTGTAAATTATCGATAGTCCATATCTCGGAAACTATAAGAGATAATGCAATTTGGCAACCGGCAATGTAATTAGCATGCCGAATATTACTTGGAATGTGAATTGGAACGAAATCGCCAATAGATAAGACCATTTTACAATTTGGGCCCAAGTTAGAAGCAGAGCCTAAGGTGTAAATTATCGATAGTCCATATCTCGGAAACTATAAGAGATAATGCAATTTGGCAACCGGCAATGTAATTAGCATGCCGAATATTACTTGGAATGTGAATTGGAACGAAATCGCCAATAGATAAGACCATTTTACAATTTGGGCCCAAGTTAGAAGCAGAGCCTATGGTGTAAATTATCGATAGTCCATATCTCGGAAACTATAAGAGATAATGCAATTTGGCAACCGGCAATGTAATTAGCATGCCGAATATTACTTGGAATGTGAATTGGAACGAAATCGCCAATAGATAAGACCATTTTACAATTTGGGCCCAAGTTAGAAGCAGAGCCTAAGGTGTAAATTATCGATAGTCCATATCTCGGAAACTATAAAAGTTAATTCAATTTGGCAACCGGCAATGTAATTAGCATGCCGAATATTACTTGGAATGTGAATTGGAACGAAATCGCCAATAGATAAGACCATTTTACAATTTGGGCCCAAGTTAGAAGCAGAGCCTAAGGTGTAAATTATCGATAGTCCATATCTCGGAAACTATAAGAGATAATGCAATTTGGCAACCGGCAATGTAATTAGCATGCCGAATATTACTTGGAATGTGAATTGGAACGAAATCGCCAATAGATAAGACCATTTTACAATTTGGGCCCAAGTTAGAAGCAGAGCCTAAGGTGTAAATTATCGATAGTCCATATCTCGGAAACTATAAGAGATAATGCAATTTGGCAACCGGCAATGTAATTAGCATGCCGAATATTACTTGGAATGTGAATTGGAACGAAATCGCCAATAGATAAGACCATTTTACAATTTGGGCCCAAGTTAGAAGCAGAGCCTAAGGTGTAAATTATTGATAGTCCATATCTCGGAAACTATAAGAGATAATGCAATTTCGCAACCGGCAATGTAATTAGCATGCCGAATATCACTTGGAATGTGAATTGGGACGAAATCGCCAATAGATAAGACCATTTTACACTTTGGGCCCAAGTTAGAAGCAGAGCCTAAGGTGTAAATTATCGATAGTCCATATCTCGGAAACTATAAGAGATAATGCAATTTGGCAACCGGCAATGTAATTAGCATGCCGAATATTACTTGGAATGTGAATTGGAACGAAATCGCCAATAGATAAGACCATTTTACAATTTGGGCCCAAGTTAGAAGCAGAGCCTAAGGTGTAAATAATCGATAGTCCATATCTCGAAAACTATAAGAGATAATGCAATTTGGCAACCGGCAATGTAATTAGCATGCCGAATATTACTTGGAATGTGAATTGGAACGAAATCGCCAATAGGTAAGACCATTTTACAATTTGGGCCCAAGTTAGAAGCAGAGCCTAAGGTGTAAATTATCGATAGTCCATATCTCGGAAACTATAAGAGATAATTCAATTTGGCAACCGGCAATGTAATTAGCATGCCGAATATTACTTGGAATGTGAATTGGAACGAAATCGCCAATAGATAAGACCATTTTACAATTTGGGCCCAAGTTAGAAGCAGAGCCTAAGGTGTAAATTATCGATAGTAAATATCTCGGAAACTATAAGAGATAATGCAATTTGGCAACCGGCAATGTAATTAGCATGCCGAATATTACTTGGAATGTGAATTGGAACGAAATCGCCAATAGATAAGACCATTTTACAATTTGGGCCCAAGTTAGAAGCAGAGCCTAAGGTGTAAATTATCGATAGTCCATATCTCGGAAACTATAAGAGATAATGCAATTTGGCAACCGGCAATGTAATTAGCATGCCGAATATTACTTGGAATGTGAATTGGAACGAAATCGCCAATAGATAAGACCATTTTACAATTTGGGCCCAAGTTAGAAGCAGAGCCTATGGTGTAAATTATCGATAGTCCATATCTCGGAAACTATAAGAGATAATGCAATTTGGCAACCGGCAATGTAATTAGCATGCCGAATATTACTTGGAATGTGAATTGGAACGAAATCGCCAATAGATAAGACCATTTTACAATTTGGGCCCAAGTTAGAAGCAGAGCCTAAGGTGTAAATTATCGATAGTCCATATCTCGGAAACTATAAGAGATAATGCAATTTGGCAACCGGCAATGTAATTAGCATGCCGAATATTACTTGGAATGTGAATTGGAACGAAATCGCCAATAGATAAGACCATTTTACAATTTGGGCCCAAGTTAGAAGCAGAGCCTAAGGTGTAAATTATCGATAGTCCATATCTCGGAAACTATAAGAGATAATGCAATTTCGCAACCGGCAATGTAATTAGCATGCCGAATATTACTTGGAGTGTGAATTGGAACGAAATCGCCAATAGATAAGACCATTTTACAATTTGGGCCCAAGTTAGAAGCAGAGCCTAAGGTGTAAATTATCGATAGTCCATATCTCGGAAACTATAAGAGATAATGCAATTTGGCAACCGGCAATGTAATTAGCATGCCGAATATTACTTGGAATGTGAATTGGAACGAAATCGCCAATAGATAAGACCATTTTACAATTTGGGCCCAAGCTAGAAGCAGAGCCTAAGGTGTAAATTATCGATAGCCCATATCTCGGAAACTATAAGAGATAATGCAATTTGGCAACCGGCAATGTAATTAGCATGCCGAATATTACTTGGAATGTGAATTGGAACGAAATCGCCAATAGATAAGACCATTTTACAATTTGGGCCCAAGTTAGAAGCAGAGCCTAAGGTGTAAATTATCGATAGTCCATATCTCGGAAACTATAAGAGATAATGCAATTTGGCAACCGGCAATGTAATTAGCATGCCGAATATTACTTGGAATGTGAATTGGAACGAAATCGCCAATAGATAAGACCATTTTACAATTTGGGCCCAAGTTAGAAGCAGAGCCTAAGGTGTAAATTATCGATAGTCCATATCTCGGAAACTATAAGAGATAATGCAATTTGGCAACCGGCAATGTAATTAGCATGCCGAATATTACTTGGAATGTGAATTGGAACGAAATCGCCAATAGATAAGACCATTTTACAATTTGGGCCCAAGTTAGAAGCAGAGCCTAAGGTGTAAATTATCGATAGTCCATATCTCGGAAACTATAAGAGATAATGCAATTTCGCAACCGGCAATGTAATTAGCATGCCGAATATTACTTGGAGTGTGAATTGGAACGAAATCGCCAATAGATAAGACCATTTTACAATTTGGGCCCAAGTTAGAAGCAGAGCCTAAGGTGTAAATTATCGATAGTCCATATCTCGGAAACTATAAGAGATAATGCAATTTGGCAACCGGCAATGTAATTAGCATGCCGAATATTACTTGGAATGTGAATTGGAACGAAATCGCCAATAGATAAGACCATTTTACAATTTGGGCCCAAGTTAGAAGCAGAGCCTAAGGTGTAAATTATCGATAGCCCATATCTCGGAAACTATAAGAGATAATGCAATTTGGCAACCGGCAATGTAATTAGCATGCCGAATATTACTTGGAATGTGAATTGGAACGAAATCGCCAATAGATAAGACCATTTTACAATTTGGGCCCAAGTTAGAAGCAGAGCCTAAGGTGTAAATTATCGATAGTCCATATCTCGGAAACTATAAGAGATAATGCAATTTGGCAACCGGCAATGTAATTAGCATGCCGAATATTACTTGGAATGTGAATTGGAACGAAATCGCCAATAGATAAGACCATTTTACAATTTGGGCCCAAGTTAGAAGCAGAGCCTAAGGTGTAAATTATCGATAGTCCATATCTCGGAAACTATAAGAGATAATGCAATTTGGCAACCGGCAATGTAATTAGCATGCCGAATATTACTTGGAATGTGAATTGGAACGAAATCGCCAATAGATAAGACCATTTTACAATTTGGGCCCAAGTTAGAAGCAGAGCCTAAGGTGTAAATTATTGATAGTCCATATCTCGGAAACTATAAGAGATAATGCAATTTCGCAACCGGCAATGTAATTAGCATGCCGAATATCACTTGGAATGTGAATTGGGACGAAATCGCCAATAGATAAGACCATTTTACAATTTGGGCCCAAGTTAGAAGCAGAGCCTAAGGTGTAAATTATCGATAGTCCATATCTCGGAAACTATAAGAGATAATGCAATTTGGCAACCGGCAATGTAATTAGCATGCCGAATATTACTTGGAATTTGAATTGGAACGAAATCGCCAATAGATAAGACCATTTTACAATTTGGGCCCAAGTTAGAAGCAGAGCCTAAGGTGTAAATTATCGATAGTCCATATCTCGGAAACTATAAGAGATAATGCAATTTGGCAACCGGCAATGTAATTAGCATGCCGAATATTACTTGGAATGTGAATTGGAACGAAATCGCCAATAGATAAGACCATTTTACAATTTGGGCCCAAGTTAGAAGCAGAGCCTAAGGTGTAAATTATCGATAGTCCATATCTCGGAAACTATAAGAGATAATGCAATTTGGCAACCGGCAATGTAATTAGCATGCCGAATATTACTTGGAATGTGAATTGGAACGAAATCGCCAATAGATAAGACCATTTTACAATTTGGGCCCAAGTTAGAAGCAGAGCCTAAGGTGTAAATTATCGATAGTCCATATCTCGGAAACTATAAGAGATAATGCAATTTGGCAACCGGCAATGTAATTAGCATGCCGAATATTACTTGGAATGTGAATTGGAACGAAATCGCCAATAGATAAGACCATTTTACAATTTGGGCCCAAGTTAGAAGCAGAGCCTAAGGTGTAAATTATGGATAGTCCATATCTCGGAAACTATAAGAGATAATGCAATTTCGCAACCGGCAATGTAATTAGCATGCCGAATATCACTTGGAATGTGAATTGGGACGAAATCGCCAATAGATAAGACCATTTTACAATTTGGGCCCAAGTTAGAAGCAGAGCCTAAGGTGTAAATTATCGATAGTCCATATCTCGGAAACTATAAGAGATAATGCAATTTGGCAACCGGCAATGTAATTAGCATGCCGAATATTACTTGGAATGTGAATTGGAACGAAATCGCCAATAGATAAGACCATTTTACAATTTGGGCCCAAGTTAGAAGCAGAGCCTAAGGTCTAAATTATTGATAGTCCATATCTCGGAAACTATAAGAGATAATGCAATTTGGCAACCGGCAATGTAATTAGCATGCCGAATATTACTTGGAATGTGAATTGGAACGAAATCGCCAATAGATAAGACCATTTTACAATTTGGGCCCAAGTTAGAAGCAGAGCCTAAGGTCTAAATTATTGATAGTCCATATCTCGGAAACTATAAGAGATAATGCAATTTCGCAACCGGCAATGTAATTAGCATGCCGAATATCCCTTGGAATGTGAATTGGGACGAAATCGCCAATAGATAAGACCATGTTACAATTTGGGCCCAAGTTAGAAGCAGAGCCTAAGGTGTAAATTATCGATAGTCCATATCTCGGAAACTATAAGAGATAATTCAATTTGGCAACCGGCAATGTAATTAGCATGCCGAATATTACTTGGAATGTGAATTGGAACGTAATCGCCAATAGATAAGACCATTTTACAATTTGGGCCCAAGTTAGAAGCAGAGCCTAAGGTGTAAATTATCGATAGTCCATATCTCGGAAACTATAAGAGATAATGCAATTTGGCAACCGGCAATGTAATTAGCATGCCGAATATTACTTGGAATGTGAATTGGAACGAAATCGCCAATAGATAAGACCATTTTACAATTTGGGCCCAAGTTAGAAGCAGAGCCTAAGGTGTAAATTATCGATAGTCCATATCTCGGAAACTATAAGAGATAATGCAATTTGGCAACCGGCAATGTAATTAGCATGCCGAATATTACTTGGAATGTGAATTGGAACGAAATCGCCAATAGATAAGACCATTTTACAATTTGGGCCCAAGTTAGAAGCAGAGCCTATGGTGTAAATTATCGATAGTCCATATCTCGGAAACTATAAGAGATAATGCAATTTGACAACCGGCAATGTAATTAGCATGCCGAATATTACTTGGAATGTGAATTGGAACGAAATCGCCAATAGATAAGACCATTTTACAATTTGGGCCCAAGTTAGAAGCAGAGCCTAAGGTGTAAATTATCGATAGTCCATATCTCGGAAACTATAAAAGTTAATTCAATTTGGCAACCGGCAATGTAATTAGCATGCCGAATATTACTTGGAATGTGAATTGGAACGAAATCGCCAATAGATAAGACCATTTTACAATTTGGGCCCAAGTTAGAAGCAGAGCCTAAGGTGTAAATTATCGATAGTCCATATCTCGGAAACTATAAGAGATAATGCAATTTCGCAACCGGCAATGTAATTAGCATGCCGAATATTACTTGGAGTGTGAATTGGAACGAAATCGCCAATAGATAAGACCATTTTACAATTTGGGCCCAAGTTAGAAGCAGAGCCTAAGGTGTAAATTATCGATAGTCCATATCTCGGAAACTAAAAGAGATAATGCAATTTGGCAACCGGCAATGTAATTAGCATGCCGAATATTACTTGGAATGTGAATTGGAACGAAATCGCCAATAGATAAGACCATTTTACAATTTGGGCCCAAGTTAGAAGCAGAGCCTAAGGTGTAAATTATCGATAGTCCATATCTCGGAAACTATAAGAGATAATGCAATTTGGCAACCGGCAATGTAATTAGCATGCCGAATATTACTTGGAATGTGAATTGGAACGAAATCGCCAATAGATAAGACCATTTTACAATTTGGGCCCAAGTTAGAAGCAGAGCCTAAGGTGTAAATAATCGATAGTCCATATCTCTGAAACTATAAGAGATAATGCAATTTCGCAAACGGCAATGTAATTAGCATGCCGAATATTACTTGGAATGTGAATTGGGACGAAATCGCCAATAGAGAAGACCATTTTACAATTTGGGCCCAAGTTAGAAGCAGAGCCTAAGGTGTAAATTATCGATAGTCCATATCTCGGAAACTATAAGAGATAATGCAATTTGGCAACCGGCAATGTAATTAGCATGCCGAATATTACTTGGAATGTGAATTGGAACGAAATCGCCAATAGATAAGACCATTTTACAATTTGGGCCCAAGTTAGAAGCAGAGCCTAAGGTGTAAATTATCGATAGTCCATATCTCGGAAACTATAAGAGATAATGCAATTTCGCAACCGGCAATGTAATTAGCATGCCGAATATTACTTGGAGTGTGAATTGGAACGAAATCGCCAATAGATAAGACCATTTTACAATTTGGGCCCAAGTTAGAAGCAGAGCCTAAGGTGTAAATTATCGATAGTCCATATCTCGGAAACTAAAAGAGATAATGCAATTTGGCAACCGGCAATGTAATTAGCATGCCGAATATCACTTGGAATGTGAATTGGGACGAAATCGCCAATAGATAAGACCATTTTACAATTTGGGCCCAAGTTAGAAGCAGAGCCTAAGGTGTAAATTATCGATAGTCCATATCTCGGAAACTATAAGAGATAATGCAATTTGGCAACCGGCAATGTAATTAGCATGCCGAATATTACTTGGAATGTGAATTGGAACGAAATCGCCAATAGATAAGACCATTTTACAATTTGGGCCCAAGTTAGAAGCAGAGCCTAAGGTGTAAATAATCGATAGTCCATATCTCGGAAACTATAAGAGATAATGCAATTTGGCAACCGGCAATGTAATTAGCATGCCGAATATTACTTGGAATGTGAATTGGAACGAAATCGCCAATAGATAAGACCATTTTACAATTTGGGCCCAAGTTAGAAGCAGAGCCTAAGGTGTAAATTATTGATAGTCCATATCTCGGAAACTATAAAAGATAATGCAATTTCGCAACCGGCAATGTAATTAGCATGCCGAATATCACTTGGAATGTGAATTGGGACGAAATCGCCAATAGATAAGACCATTTTACAATTTGGGCCCAAGTTAGAAGCAGAGCCTAAGGTGTAAATTATCGATAGTCCATATCTCGGAAACTATAAGAGATAATGCAATTTGGCAACCGGCAATGTAATTAGCATGCCGAATATTACTTGGAATGTGAATTGGAACGAAATCGCCAATAGATAAGACCATTTTACAATTTGGGCCCAAGTTAGAAGCAGAGCCTAAGGTGTAAATAATCGATAGTCCATATCTCGGAAACTATAAGAGATAATGCAATTTGGCAACCGGCAATGTAATTAGCATGCCGAATATTACTTGGAATGTGAATTGGAACGAAATCGCCAATAGGTAATACCATTTTACAATTTGGGCCCAAGTTAGAAGCAGAGCCTAAGGTGTAAATTATCGATAGTCCATATCTCGGAAACTATAAGAGATAATTCAATTTGGCAACCGGCAATGTAATTAGCATGCCGAATATTACTTGGAATGTGAATTGGAACGAAATCGCCAATAGATAAGACCATTTTACAATTTGGGCCCAAGTTAGAAGCAGAGCCTAAGGTGTAAATTATCGATAGTAAATATCTCGGAAACTATAAGAGATAATGCAATTTGGCAACCGGCAATGTAATTAGCATGCCGAATATTACTTGGAATGTGAATTGGAACGAAATCACCAATAGATAAGACCATTTTACAATTTGGGCCCAAGTTAGAAGCAGAGCCTAAGGTGTAAATTATCGATAGTCCATATCTCGGAAACTATAAGAGATAATGCAATTTGGCAACCGGCAATGTAATTAGCATGCCGAATATTACTTGGAATGTGAATTGGAACGAAATCGCCAATAGATAAGACCATTTTACAATTTGGGCCCAAGTTAGAAGCAGAGCCTATGGTGTAAATTATCGATAGTCAATATCTCGGAAACTATAAGAGATAATGCAATTTGGCAACCGGCAATGTAATTAGCATGCCGAATATTACTTGGAATGTGAATTGGAACGAAATCGCCAATAGATAAGACCATTTTACAATTTGGGCCCAAGTTAGAAGCAGAGCCTAAGGTGTAAATTATCGATAGTCCATATCTCGGAAACTATAAGAGATAATGCAATTTGGCAACCGGCAATGTAATTAGCATGCCGAATATTACTTGGAATGTGAATTGGAACGAAATCGCCAATAGATAAGACCATTTTACAATTTGGGCCCAAGTTAGAAGCAGAGCCTAAGGTGTAAATTATCGATAGTCCATATCTCGGAAACTATAAGAGATAATGCAATTTCGCAACCGGCAATGTAATTAGCATGCCGAATATTACTTGGAGTGTGAATTGGAACGAAATCGCCAATAGATAAGACCATTTTACAATTTGGGCCCAAGTTAGAAGCAGAGCCTAAGGTGTAAATTATCGATAGTCCATATCTCGGAAACTATAAGAGATAATGCAATTTGGCAACCGGCAATGTAATTAGCATGCCGAATATTACTTGGAATGTGAATTGGAACGAAATCGCCAATAGATAAGACCATTTTACAATTTGGGCCCAAGTTAGAAGCAGAGCCTAAGGTGTAAATTATCGATAGCCCATATCTCGGAAACTATAAGAGATAATGCAATTTGGCAACCGGCAATGTAATTAGCATGCCGAATATTACTTGGAATGTGAATTGGAACGAAATCGCCAATAGATAAGACCATTTTACAATTTGGGCCCAAGTTAGAAGCAGAGCCTAAGGTGTAAATTATCGATAGTCCATATCTCGGAAACTATAAGAGATAATGCAATTTGGCAACCGGCAATGTAATTAGCATGCCGAATATTACTTGGAATGTGAATTGGAACGAAATCGCCAATAGATAAGACCATTTTACAATTTGGGCCCAAGTTAGAAGCAGAGCCTAAGGTGTAAATTATCGATAGTCCATATCTCGGAAACTATAAGAGATAATGCAATTTGGCAACCGGCAATGTAATTAGCATGCCGAATATTACTTGGAATGTGAATTGGAACGAAATCGCCAATAGATAAGACCATTTTACAATTTGGGCCCAAGTTAGAAGCAGAGCCTAAGGTGTAAATTATTGATAGTCCATATCTCGGAAACTATAAGAGATAATGCAATTTCGCAACCGGCAATGTAATTAGCATGCCGAATATCACTTGGAATGTGAATTGGGACGAAATCGCCAATAGATAAGACCATTTTACAATTTGGGCCCAAGTTAGAAGCAGAGCCTAAGGTGTAAATTATCGATAGTCCATATCTCGGAAACTATAAGAGATAATGCAATTTGGCAACCGGCAATGTAATTAGCATGCCGAATATTACTTGGAATGTGAATTGGAACGAAATCGCCAATAGATAAGACCATTTTACAATTTGGGCCCAAGTTAGAAGCAGAGCCTAAGGTGTAAATTATCGATAGTCCATATCTCGGAAACTATAAGAGATAATGCAATTTGGCAACCGGCAATGTAATTAGCATGCCGAATATTACTTGGAATGTGAATTGGAACGAAATCGCCAATAGATAAGACCATTTTACAATTTGGGCCCAAGTTAGAAGCAGAGCCTAAGGTGTAAATTATCGATAGTCCATATCTCGGAAACTATAAGAGATAATGCAATTTGGCAACCGGCAATGTAATTAGCATGCCGAATATTACTTGGAATGTGAATTGGAACGAAATCGCCAATAGATAAGACCATTTTACAATTTGGGCCCAAGTTAGAAGCAGAGCCTAAGGTGTAAATTATCGATAGTCCATATCTCGGAAACTATAAGAGATAATGCAATTTGGCAACCGGCAATGTAATTAGCATGCCGAATATTACTTGGAATGTGAATTGGAACGAAATCGCCAATAGATAAGACCATTTTACAATTTGGGCCCAAGTTAGAAGCAGAGCCTAAGGTGTAAATTATGGATAGTCCATATCTCGGAAACTATAAGAGATAATGCAATTTCGCAACCGGCAATGTAATTAGCATGCCGAATATCACTTGGAATGTGAATTGGGACGAAATCGCCAATAGATAAGACCATTTTACAATTTGGGCCCAAGTTAGAAGCAGAGCCTAAGGTGTAAATTATCGATAGTCCATATCTCGGAAACTATAAGAGATAATGCAATTTGGCAACCGGCAATGTAATTAGCATGCCGAATATTACTTGGAATGTGAATTGGAACGAAATCGCCAATAGATAAGACCATTTTACAATTTGGGCCCAAGTTAGAAGCAGAGCCTAAGGTCTAAATTATTGATAGTCCATATCTCGGAAACTATAAGAGATAATGCAATTTGGCAACCGGCAATGTAATTAGCATGCCGAATATTACTTGGAATGTGAATTGGAACGAAATCGCCAATAGATAAGACCATTTTACAATTTGGGCCCAAGTTAGAAGCAGAGCCTAAGGTCTAAATTATTGATAGTCCATATCTCGGAAACTATAAGAGATAATGCAATTTCGCAACCGGCAATGTAATTAGCATGCCGAATATCCCTTGGAATGTGAATTGGGACGAAATCGCCAATAGATAAGACCATTTTACAATTTGGGCCCAAGTTAGAAGCAGAGCCTAAGGTGTAAATTATCGATAGTCCATATCTCGGAAACTATAAGAGATAATTCAATTTGGCAACCGGCAATGTAATTAGCATGCCGAATATTACTTGGAATGTGAATTGGAACGTAATCGCCAATAGATAAGACCATTTTACAATTTGGGCCCAAGTTAGAAGCAGAGCCTAAGGTGTAAATTATCGATAGTCCATATCTCGGAAACTATAAGAGATAATGCAATTTGGCAACCGGCAATGTAATTAGCATGCCGAATATTACTTGGAATGTGAATTGGAACGAAATCGCCAATAGATAAGACCATTTTACAATTTGGGCCCAAGTTAGAAGCAGAGCCTAAGGTGTAAATTATCGATAGTCCATATCTCGGAAACTATAAGAGATAATGCAATTTGGCAACCGGCAATGTAATTAGCATGCCGAATATTACTTGGAATGTGAATTGGAACGAAATCGCCAATAGATAAGACCATTTTACAATTTGGGCCCAAGTTAGAAGCAGAGCCTATGGTGTAAATTATCGATAGTCCATATCTCGGAAACTATAAGAGATAATGCAATTTGGCAACCGGCAATGTAATTAGCATGCCGAATATTACTTGGAATGTGAATTGGAACGAAATCGCCAATAGATAAGACCATTTTACAATTTGGGCCCAAGTTAGAAGCAGAGCCTAAGGTGTAAATTATCGATAGTCCATATCTCGGAAACTATAAAAGTTAATTCAATTTGGCAACCGGCAATGTAATTAGCATGCCGAATATTACTTGGAATGTGAATTGGAACGAAATCGCCAATAGATAAGACCATTTTACAATTTGGGCCCAAGTTAGAAGCAGAGCCTAAGGTGTAAATTATCGATAGTCCATATCTCGGAAACTATAAGAGATAATGCAATTTGGCAACCGGCAATGTAATTAGCATGCCGAATATTACTTGGAATGTGAATTGGAACGAAATCGCCAATAGATAAGACCATTTTACAATTTGGGCCCAAGTTAGAAGCAGAGCCTAAGGTGTAAATAATCGATAGTCCATATCTCTGAAACTATAAGAGATAATGCAATTTCGCAAACGGCAATGTAATTAGCATGACGAATATTACTTGGAATGTGAATTGGGACGAAATCGCCAATAGAGAAGACCATTTTACAATTTGGGCCCAAGTTAGAAGCAGAGCCTAAGGTGTAAATTATCGATAGTCCATATCTCGGAAACTATAAGAGATAATGCAATTTGGCAACCGGCAATGTAATTAGCATGCCGAATATTACTTGGAATGTGAATTGGAACGAAATCGCCAATAGATAAGACCATTTTACAATTTGGGCCCAAGTTAGAAGCAGAGCCTAAGGTGTAAATTATCGATAGTCCATATCTCGGAAACTATAAGAGATAATGCAATTTCGCAACCGGCAATGTAATTAGCATGCCGAATATTACTTGGAGTGTGAATTGGAACGAAATCGCCAATAGATAAGACCATTTTACAATTTGGGCCCAAGTTAGAAGCAGAGCCTAAGGTGTAAATTATCGATAGTCCATATCTCGGAAACTAAAAGAGATAATGCAATTTGGCAACCGGCAATGTAATTAGCATGCCGAATATCACTTGGAATGTGAATTGGGACGAAATCGCCAATAGATAAGACCATTTTACAATTTGGGCCCAAGTTAGAAGCAGAGCCTAAGGTGTAAATTATCGATAGTCCATATCTCGGAAACTATAAGAGATAATGCAATTTGGCAACCGGCAATGTAATTAGCATGCCGAATATTACTTGGAATGTGAATTGGAACGAAATCGCCAATAGATAAGACCATTTTACAATTTGGGCCCAAGTTAGAAGCAGAGCCTAAGGTGTAAATAATCGATAGTCCATATCTCGGAAACTATAAGAGATAATGCAATTTGGCAACCGGCAATGTAATTAGCATGCCGAATATTACTTGGAATGTGAATTGGAACGAAATCGCCAATAGATAAGACCATTTTACAATTTGGGCCCAAGTTAGAAGCAGAGCCTAAAGTGTAAATTATCGATAGTCCATATCTCGGAAACTATAAGAGATAATGCAATTTGGCAACCGGCAATGTAATTAGCATGCCGAATATTACTTGGAATGTGAATTGGAACGAAATCGCCAATAGATAAGACCATTTTACAATTTGGGCCCAAGTTAGAAGCAGAGCCTAAGGTGTAAATTATCGATAGTCCATATCTCGGAAACTATAAGAGATAATGCAATTTGGCAACCGGCAATGTAATTAGCATGCCGAATATTACCTGGAATGTGAATTGGAACGAAATCGCCAATAGATAAGACCATTTTACAATTTGGGCCCAAGTTATAAGCAGAGCCTATGGTGTAAATTATCGATAGTCCATATCTCGGAAACTATAAGAGATAATGCAATTTGGCAACCGGCAATGTAATTAGCATGCCGAATATTACTTGGAATGTGAATTGGAACGAAATTGCCAATAGATAAGACCATTTTACAATTTGGGCCCAAGTTAGAAGCAGAGCCTAAGGTGTAAATTATCGATAGTCCATATCTCGGAAACTATAAGAGATAATGCAATTTGGCAACCGGCAATGTAATTAGCATGCCGAATATTACTTGGAATGTGAATTGGAACGAAATCGCCAATAGATAAGACCATTTTACAATTTGGGCCCAAGTTAGAAGCAGAGCCTAAGGTGTAAATTATTGATAGTCCATATCTCGGAAACTATAAGAGATAATGCAATTTCGCAACCGGCAATGTAATTAGCATGCCGAATATCACTTGGAATGTGAATTGGGACGAAATCGCCAATAGATAAGACCATTTTACAATTTGGGCCCAAGTTAGAAGCAGAGCCTAAGGTGTAAATTATCGATAGTCCATATCTCGGAAACTATAAGAGATAATGCAATTTGGCAACCGGCAATGTAATTAGCATGCCGAATATTACTTGGAATGTGAATTGGAACGAAATCGCCAATAGATAAGACCATTTTACAATTTGGGCCCAAGTTAGAAGCAGAGCCTAAGGTGTAAATTATCGATAGTCCATATCTCGGAAACTATAAGAGATAATGCAATTTGGCAACCGGCAATGTAATTAGCATGCCGAATATTACTTGGAATGTGAATTGGAACGAAATCGCCAATAGATAAGACCATTTTACAATTTGGGCCCAAGTTAGAAGCAGAGCCTAAGGTGTAAATTATCGATAGTCCATATCTCGGAAACTATAAGAGATAATGCAATTTGGCAACCGGCAATGTAATTAGCATGCCGAATATTACTTGGAATGTGAATTGGAACGAAATCGCCAATAGATAAGACCATTTTACAATTTGGGCCCAAGTTAGAAGCAGAGCCTAAGGTGTAAATTATCGATAGTCCATATCTCGGAAACTATAAGAGATAATGCAATTTGGCAACCGGCAATGTAATTAGCATGCCGAATATTACTTGGAATGTGAATTGGAACGAAATCGCCAATAGATAAGACCATTTTACAATTTGGGCCCAAGTTAGAAGCAGAGCCTAAGGTGTAAATTATGGATAGTCCATATCTCGGAAACTATAAGAGATAATGCAATTTCGCAACCGGCAATGTAATTAGCATGCCGAATATCACTTGGAATGTGAATTGGGACGAAATCGCCAATAGATAAGACCATTTTACAATTTGGGCCCAAGTTAGAAGCAGAGCCTAAGGTGTAAATTATCGATAGTCCATATCTCGGAAACTATAAGAGATAATGCAATTTGGCAACCGGCAATGTAATTAGCATGCCGAATATTACTTGGAATGTGAATTGGAACGAAATCGCCAATAGATAAGACCATTTTACAATTTGGGCCCAAGTTAGAAGCAGAGCCTAAGGTCTAAATTATTGATAGTCCATATCTCGGAAACTATAAGAGATAATGCAATTTGGCAACCGGCAATGTAATTAGCATGCCGAATATTACTTGGAATGTGAATTGGAACGAAATCGCCAATAGATAAGACCATTTTACAATTTGGGCCCAAGTTAGAAGCAGAGCCTAAGGTCTAAATTATTGATAGTCCATATCTCGGAAACTATAAGAGATAATGCAATTTCGCAACCGGCAATGTAATTAGCATGCCGAATATCCCTTGGAATGTGAATTGGGACGAAATCGCCAATAGATAAGACCATTTTACAATTTGGGCCCAAGTTAGAAGCAGAGCCTAAGGTGTAAATTATCGATAGTCCATATCTCGGAAACTATAAGAGATAATTCAATTTGGCAACCGGCAATGTAATTAGCATGCCGAATATTACTTGGAATGTGAATTGGAACGTAATCGCCAATAGATAAGACCATTTTACAATTTGGGCCCAAGTTAGAAGCAGAGCCTAAGGTGTAAATTATCGATAGTCCATATCTCGGAAACTATAAGAGATAATGCAATTTGGCAACCGGCAATGTAATTAGCATGCCGAATATTACTTGGAATGTGAATTGGAACGAAATCGCCAATAGATAAGACCATTTTACAATTTGGGCCCAAGTTAGAAGCAGAGCCTAAGGTGTAAATTATCGATAGTCCATATCTCGGAAACTATAAGAGATAATGCAATTTGGCAACCGGCAATGTAATTAGCATGCCGAATATTACTTGGAATGTGAATTGGAACGAAATCGCCAATAGATAAGACCATTTTACAATTTGGGCCCAAGTTAGAAGCAGAGCCTATGGTGTAAATTATCGATAGTCCATATCTCGGAAACTATAAGAGATAATGCAATTTGGCAACCGGCAATGTAATTAGCATGCCGAATATTACTTGGAATGTGAATTGGAACGAAATCGCCAATAGATAAGACCATTTTACAATTTGGGCCCAAGTTAGAAGCAGAGCCTAAGGTGTAAATTATCGATAGTCCATATCTCGGAAACTATAAAAGTTAATTCAATTTGGCAACCGGCAATGTAATTAGCATGCCGAATATTACTTGGAATGTGAATTGGAACGAAATCGCCAATAGATAAGACCATTTTACAATTTGGGCCCAAGTTAGAAGCAGAGCCTAAGGTGTAAATTATCGATAGTCCATATCTCGGAAACTATAAGAGATAATGCAATTTGGCAACCGGCAATGTAATTAGCATGCCGAATATTACTTGGAATGTGAATTGGAACGAAATCGCCAATAGATAAGACCATTTTACAATTTGGGCCCAAGTTAGAAGCAGAGCCTAAGGTGTAAATAATCGATAGTCCATATCTCTGAAACTATAAGAGATAATGCAATTTCGCAAACGGCAATGTAATTAGCATGCCGAATATTACTTGGAATGTGAATTGGGACGAAATCGCCAATAGAGAAGACCATTTTACAATTTGGGCCCAAGTTAGAAGCAGAGCCTAAGGTGTAAATTATCGATAGTCCATATCTCGGAAACTATAAGAGATAATGCAATTTGGCAACCGGCAATGTAATTAGCATGCCGAATATTACTTGGAATGTGAATTGGAACGAAATCGCCAATAGATAAGACCATTTTACAATTTGGGCCCAAGTTAGAAGCAGAGCCTAAGGTGTAAATTATCGATAGTCCATATCTCGGAAACTATAAGAGATAATGCAATTTCGCAACCGGCAATGTAATTAGCATGCCGAATATTACTTGGAGTGTGAATTGGAACGAAATCGCCAATAGATAAGACCATTTTACAATTTGGGCCCAAGTTAGAAGCAGAGCCTAAGGTGTAAATTATCGATAGTCCATATCTCGGAAACTAAAAGAGATAATGCAATTTGGCAACCGGCAATGTAATTAGCATGCCGAATATCACTTGGAATGTGAATTGGGACGAAATCGCCAATAGATAAGACCATTTTACAATTTGGGCCCAAGTTAGAAGCAGAGCCTAAGGTGTAAATTATCGATAGTCCATATCTCGGAAACTATAAGAGATAATGCAATTTGGCAACCGGCAATGTAATTAGCATGCCGAATATTACTTGGAATGTGAATTGGAACGAAATCGCCAATAGATAAGACCATTTTACAATTTGGGCCCAAGTTAGAAGCAGAGCCTAAGGTGTAAATAATCGATAGTCCATATCTCGGAAACTATAAGAGATAATGCAATTTGGCAACCGGCAATGTAATTAGCATGCCGAATATTACTTGGAATGTGAATTGGAACGAAATCGCCAATAGATAAGACCATTTTACAATTTGGGCCCAAGTTAGAAGCAGAGCCTAAAGTGTAAATTATCGATAGTCCATATCTCGGAAACTATAAGAGATAATGCAATTTGGCAACCGGCAATGTAATTAGCATGCCGAATATTACTTGGAATGTGAATTGGAACGAAATCGCCAATAGATAAGACCATTTTACAATTTGGGCCCAAGTTAGAAGCAGAGCCTAAGGTGTAAATTATCGATAGTCCATATCTCGGAAACTATAAGAGATAATGCAATTTGGCAACCGGCAATGTAATTAGCATGCCGAATATTACCTGGAATGTGAATTGGAACGAAATCGCCAATAGATAAGACCATTTTACAATTTGGGCCCAAGTTATAAGCAGAGCCTATGGTGTAAATTATCGATAGTCCATATCTCGGAAACTATAAGAGATAATGCAATTTGGCAACCGGCAATGTAATTAGCATGCCGAATATTACTTGGAATGTGAATTGGAACGAAATTGCCAATAGATAAGACCATTTTACAATTTGGGCCCAAGTTAGAAGCAGAGCCTAAGGTGTAAATTATCGATAGTCCATATCTCGGAAACTATAAGAGATAATGCAATTTGGCAACCGGCAATGTAATTAGCATGCCGAATATTACTTGGAATGTGAATTGGAACGAAATCGCCAATAGATAAGACCATTTTACAATTTGGGCCCAAGTTAGAAGCAGAGCCTAAGGTGTAAATTATCGATAGTCCATATCTCGGAAACTATAAGAGTTAATGCAATTTGGCAACCGGCAATGTAATTAGCATGCCGAATATTACTTGGAATGTGAATTGGAACGAAATCGCCAATAGATAAGACCATTTTACAATTTGGGCCCAAGTTAGAAGCAGAGCCTAAGGTGTAAATTATCGATAGTCCATATCTCGGAAACTATAAGAGATAATGCAATTTGGCAACCGGCAATGTAATTAGCATGCCGAATATTACTTGGAATGTGAATTGGAACGAAATCGCCAATAGATAAGACCATTTTTCAATTTGGGCCCAAGTTAGAAGCAGAGCCTAAGGTGTAAATTATCGATAGTCCATATCTCGGAAACTATAAGAGATAATGCAATTTGGCAACCGGCAATGTAATTAGCATGCCGAATATTACTTGGAATGTGAATTGGAACGAAATCGCCAATAGGTAAGACCATTTTACAATTTGGGCCCAAGTTAGAAGCAGAGCCTAAGGTGTAAATTATCGATAGTCCATATCTCGGAAACTATAAGAGATAATTCAATTTGGCAACCGGCAATGTAATTAGCATGCCGAATATTACTTGGAATGAGAATTGGAACGTAATCGCCAATAGATAAGACCATTTTACAATTTGGGCCCAAGTTAGAAGCAGAGCCTAAGGTGTAAATTATCGATAGTCCATATCTCGGAAACTATAAGAGATAATGCAATTTGGCAACCGGCAATGTAATTAGCATGCCGAATATTACTTGGAATGTGAATTGGAACGAAATCGCCAATAGATAAGACCATTTTACAATTTGGGCCCAAGTTAGAAGCAGAGCCTAAGGTGTAAATTATCGATAGTCCATATCTCGGAAACTATAAGAGATAATGCAATTTGGCAACCGGCAATGTAATTAGCATGCCGAATATTACTTGGAATGTGAATTGGAACGAAATCGCCAATAGATAAGACCATTTTACAATTTGGGCCCAAGTTAGAAGCAGAGCCTAAGGTGTAAATTATCGATAGTCCATATCTCGGAAACTATAAGAGATAATGCAATTTGGCAACCGGCAATGTAATTAGCATGCCGAATATTACTTGGAATGTGAATTGGAAAGAAATCGCCAATAGATAAGACCATTTTTCAATTTGGGCCCAAGTTAGAAGCAGAGCCTAAGGTGTAAATTATCGATAGTCCATATCTCGGAAACTATAAGAGATAATGCAATTTGGCAACCGGCAATGTAATTAGCATGCCGAATATTACTTGGAATGTGAATTGGAACGAAATCGCCAATAGGTAAGACCATTTTACAATTTGGGCCCAAGTTAGAAGCAGAGCCTAAGGTGTAAATTATCGATAGTCCATATCTCGGAAACTATAAGAGATAATTCAATTTGGCAACCGGCAATGTAATTAGCATGCCGAATATTACTTGGAATGAGAATTGGAACGTAATCGCCAATAGATAAGACCATTTTACAATTTGGGCCCAAGTTAGAAGCAGAGCCTAAGGTGTAAATTATCGATAGTCCATATCTCGGAAACTATAAGAGATAATGCAATTTGGCAACCGGCAATGTAATTAGCATGCCGAATATTACTTGGAATGTGAATTGGAACGAAATCGCCAATAGATAAGACCATTTTACAATTTGGGCCCAAGTTAGAAGCAGAGCCTATGGTGTAAATTATCGATAGTCCATATCTCGGAAACTATAAGAGATAATGCAATTTGGCAACCGGCAATGTAATTAGCATGCCGAATATTACTTGGAATGTGAATTGGAACGAAATCGCCAATAGATAAGACCATTTTACAATTTGGGCCCAAGTTAGAAGCAGAGCCTAAGGTGTAAATTATCGATAGTCCATATCTCGGAAACTATAAAAGTTAATGCAATTTGGCAACCGGCAATGTAATTAGCATTACGAATATTACTTGGAATGTGAATTGGAACGAAATCGCCAATAGATCAGACCATTTTACAATTTGGGCCCAAGTTAGAAGCAGAGCCTAAGGTGTAAATTATCGATAGTCCATATCTCGGAAACTATAAGAGATAATGCAATTTGGCAACCGGCAATGTAATTAGCATGCCGAATATTACTTGGAATGTGAATTGGGACGAAATCGCCAATAGATAAGACCATTTTACAATTTGGGCCCAAGTTAGAAGCAGAGCCTAAGGTGTAAATTATCGATAGTCCATATCTCGGAAACTATAAGAGATAATTCAATTTGGCAACCGGCAATGTAATTAGCATGCCGAATATTACTTGGAATGTGAATTGGAACGTAATCGCCAATAGATAAGACCATTTTACAATTTGGGCCCAAGTTAGAAGCAGAGCCTAAGGTGTAAATTATCGATAGTCCATATCTCGGAAACTATAAGAGATAATGCAATTTGGCAACCGGCAATGTAATTAGCATGCCGAATATTACTTGGAATGTGAATTGGAACGAAATCGCCAATAGATAAGACCATTTTACAATTTGGGCCCAAGTTAGAAGCAGAGCCTAAGGTGTAAATTATCGATAGTCCATATCTCGGAAACTATAAGAGATAATGCAATTTGGCAACCGGCAATGTAATTAGCATGCCGAATATTACTTGGAATGTGAATTGGAACGAAATCGCCAATAGATAAGACCATTTTACAATTTGGGCCCAAGTTAGAAGCAGAGCCTATGGTGTAAATTATCGATAGTCCATATCTCGGAAACTATAAGAGATAATGCAATTTGGCAACCGGCAATGTAATTAGCATGCCGAATATTACTTGGAATGTGAATTGGAACGAAATCGCCAATAGATAAGACCATTTTACAATTTGGGCCCAAGTTAGAAGCAGAGCCTAAGGTGTAAATTATCGATAGTCCATATCTCGGAAACTATAAAAGTTAATTCAATTTGGCAACCGGCAATGTAATTAGCATGCCGAATATTACTTGGAATGTGAATTGGAACGAAATCGCCAATAGATAAGACCATTTTACAATTTGGGCCCAAGTTAGAAGCAGAGCCTAAGGTGTAAATTATCGATAGTCCATATCTCTGAAACTATAAGAGATAATGCAATTTCGCAAAGGGCAATGTAATTAGCATGCCGAATATTACTTGGAATGTGAATTGGGACGAAATCGCCAATAGAGAAGACCATTTTACAATTTGGGCCCAAGTTAGAAGCAGAGCCTAAGGTGTAAATTATCGATAGTCCATATCTCGGAAACTATAAGAGATAATGCAATTTGGCAACCGGCAATGTAATTAGCATGCCGAATATTACTTGGAATGTGAATTGGAACGAAATCGCCAATAGATAAGACCATTTTACAATTTGGGCCCAAGTTAGAAGCAGAGCCTAAGGTGTAAATTATCGATAGTCCATATCTCGGAAACTATAAGAGATAATGCAATTTCGCAACCGGCAATGTAATTAGCATGGCGAATATTACTTGGAGTGTGAATTGGAACGAAATCGCCAATAGATAAGACCATTTTACAATTTGGGCCCAAGTTAGAAGCAGAGCCTAAGGTGTAAATTGTCGATAGTCCATATCTCGGAAACTATAAGAGATAATGCAATTTGGCAACCGGCAATGTAATTAGCATGCCGAATATTACTTGGAATGTGAATTGGAACGAAATCGCCAATAGATAAGACCATTTTACAATTTGGGCCCAAGTTAGAAGCAGAGCCTAAGGTGTAAATTATCGATAGTCCATATCTCGGAAACTATAAGAGATAATGCAATTTGGCAACCGGCAATGTAATTAGCATGCCGAATATTACTTGGAATGTGAATTGGAACGAAATCGCCAATAGATAAGACCATTTTACAATTTGGGCCCAAGTTAGAAGCAGAGCCTAAGGTGTAAATTATCGATAGTCCATATCTCGGAAACTATAAGAGATAATGCAATTTGGCAACCGGCAATGTAATTAGCATGCCGAATATTACTTGGAATGTGAATTGGGACGAAATCGCCAATAGATAAGACCATTTTACAATTTGGGCCCAAGTTAGAAGCAGAGCCTAAGGTGTAAATTATCGATAGTCCATATCTCGGAAACTATAAGAGATAATGCAATTTGGCAACCGGCAATGTAATTAGCATGCCGAATATTACTTGGAATGTGAATTGGAACGAAATCGCCAATAGATAAGACCATTTTACAATTTGGGCCCAAGTTAGAAGCAGAGCCTAAGGTGTAAATTATCGATAGTCCATATCTCGGAAACTATAAGAGATAATGCAATTTGGCAACCGGCAATGTAATTAGCATGCCGAATATTACTTGGAATGTGAATTGGAACGAAATCGCCAATAGATAAGACCATTTTACAATTTGGGCCCAAGTTAGAAGCAGAGCCTAAGGTGTAAATTATCGATAGTCCATATCTCGGAAACTATAAGAGATAATGCAATTTCGCAACCGGCAATGTAATTAGCATGCCGAATATTACTTGGAGTGTGAATTGGAACGAAATCGCCAATAGATAAGACCATTTTACAATTTGGGCCCAAGTTAGAAGCAGAGCCTAAGGTGTAAATTATCGATAGTCCATATCTCGGAAACTATAAGAGATAATGCAATTTGGCAACCGGCAATGTAATTAGCATGCCGAATATTACTTGGAATGTGAATTGGAACGAAATCGCCAATAGATAAGACCATTTTACAATTTGGGCCCAAGTTAGAAGCAGAGCCTAAGGTGTAAATTATCGATAGCCCATATCTCGGAAACTATAAGAGATAATGCAATTTGGCAACCGGCAATGTAATTAGCATGCCGAATATTACTTGGAATGTGAATTGGAACGAAATCGCCAATAGATAAGACCATTTTACAATTTGGGCCCAAGTTAGAAGCAGAGCCTAAGGTGTAAATTATCGATAGTCCATATCTCGGAAACTATAAGAGATAATGCAATTTGGCAACCGGCAATGTAATTAGCATGCCGAATATTACTTGGAATGTGAATTGGAACGAAATCGCCAATAGATAAGACCATTTTACAATTTGGGCCCAAGTTAGAAGCAGAGCCTAAGGTGTAAATTATCGATAGTCCATATCTCGGAAACTATAAGAGATAATGCAATTTGGCAACCGGCAATGTAATTAGCATGCCGAATATTACTTGGAATGTGAATTGGAACGAAATCGCCAATAGATAAGACCATTTTACAATTTGGGCCCAAGTTAGAAGCAGAGCCTAAGGTGTAAATTATTGATAGTCCATATCTCGGAAACTATAAGAGATAATGCAATTTCGCAACCGGCAATGTAATTAGCATGCCGAATATCACTTGGAATGTGAATTGGGACGAAATCGCCAATAGATAAGACCATTTTACAATTTGGGCCCAAGTTAGAAGCAGAGCCTAAGGTGTAAATTATCGATAGTCCATATCTCGGAAACTATAAGAGATAATGCAATTTGGCAACCGGCAATGTAATTAGCATGCCGAATATTACTTGGAATGTGAATTGGAACGAAATCGCCAATAGATAAGACCATTTTACAATTTGGGCCCAAGTTAGAAGCAGAGCCTAAGGTGTAAATTATCGATAGTCCATATCTCGGAAACTATAAGAGATAATGCAATTTGGCAACCGGCAATGTAATTAGCATGCCGAATATTACTTGGAATGTGAATTGGAACGAAATCGCCAATAGATAAGACCATTTTACAATTTGGGCCCAAGTTAGAAGCAGAGCCTAAGGTGTAAATTATCGATAGTCCATATCTCGGAAACTATAAGAGATAATGCAATTTGGCAACCGGCAATGTAATTAGCATGCCGAATATTACTTGGAATGTGAATTGGAACGAAATCGCCAATAGATAAGACCATTTTACAATTTGGGCCCAAGTTAGAAGCAGAGCCTAAGGTGTAAATTATCGATAGTCCATATCTCGGAAACTATAAGAGATAATGCAATTTGGCAACCGGCAATGTAATTAGCATGCCGAATATTACTTGGAATGTGAATTGGAACGAAATCGCCAATAGATAAGACCATTTTACAATTTGGGCCCAAGTTAGAAGCAGAGCCTAAGGTGTAAATTATTGATAGTCCATATCTCGGAAACTATAAGAGATAATGCAATTTCGCAACCGGCAATGTAATTAGCATGCCGAATATCACTTGGAATGTGAATTGGGACGAAATCGCCAATAGATAAGACCATTTTACAATTTGGGCCCAAGTTAGAAGCAGAGCCTAAGGTGTAAATTATCGATAGTCCATATCTCGGAAACTATAAGAGATAATGCAATTTGGCAACCGGCAATGTAATTAGCATGCCGAATATTACTTGGAATGTGAATTGGAACGAAATCGCCAATAGATAAGACCATTTTACAATTTGGGCCCAAGTTAGAAGCAGAGCCTAAGGTGTAAATTATCGATAGTCCATATCTCGGAAACTATAAGAGATAATGCAATTTGGCAACCGGCAATGTAATTAGCATGCCGAATATTACTTGGAATGTGAATTGGAACGAAATCGCCAATAGATAAGACCATTTTACAATTTGGGCCCAAGTTAGAAGCAGAGCCTAAGGTGTAAATTATCGATAGTCCATATCTCGGAAACTATAAGAGATAATGCAATTTGGCAACCGGCAATGTAATTAGCATGCCGAATATTACTTGGAATGTGAATTGGAACGAAATCGCCAATAGATAAGACCATTTTACAATTTGGGCCCAAGTTAGAAGCAGAGCCTAAGGTGTAAATTATCGATAGTCCATATCTCGGAAACTATAAGAGATAATGCAATTTGGCAACCGGCAATGTAATTAGCATGCCGAATATTACTTGGAATGTGAATTGGAACGAAATCGCCAATAGATAAGACCATTTTACAATTTGGGCCCAAGTTAGAAGCAGAGCCTAAGGTGTAAATTATGGATAGTCCATATCTCGGAAACTATAAGAGATAATGCAATTTCGCAACCGGCAATGTAATTAGCATGCCGAATATCACTTGGAATGTGAATTGGGACGAAATCGCCAATAGATAAGACCATTTTACAATTTGGGCCCAAGTTAGAAGCAGAGCCTAAGGTGTAAATTATCGATAGTCCATATCTCGGAAACTATAAGAGATAATGCAATTTGGCAACCGGCAATGTAATTAGCATGCCGAATATTACTTGGAATGTGAATTGGAACGAAATCGCCAATAGATAAGACCATTTTACAATTTGGGCCCAAGTTAGAAGCAGAGCCTAAGGTCTAAATTATTGATAGTCCATATCTCGGAAACTATAAGAGATAATGCAATTTGGCAACCGGCAATGTAATTAGCATGCCGAATATTACTTGGAATGTGAATTGGAACGAAATCGCCAATAGATAAGACCATTTTACAATTTGGGCCCAAGTTAGAAGCAGAGCCTAAGGTCTAAATTATTGATAGTCCATATCTCGGAAACTATAAGAGATAATGCAATTTCGCAACCGGCAATGTAATTAGCATGCCGAATATCCCTTGGAATGTGAATTGGGACGAAATCGCCAATAGATAAGACCATTTTACAATTTGGGCCCAAGTTAGAAGCAGAGCCTAAGGTGTAAATTATCGATAGTCCATATCTCGGAAACTATAAGAGATAATTCAATTTGGCAACCGGCAATGTAATTAGCATGCCGAATATTACTTGGAATGTGAATTGGAACGTAATCGCCAATAGATAAGACCATTTTACAATTTGGGCCCAAGTTAGAAGCAGAGCCTAAGGTGTAAATTATCGATAGTCCATATCTCGGAAACTATAAGAGATAATGCAATTTGGCAACCGGCAATGTAATTAGCATGCCGAATATTACTTGGAATGTGAATTGGAACGAAATCGCCAATAGATAAGACCATTTTACAATTTGGGCCCAAGTTAGAAGCAGAGCCTAAGGTGTAAATTATCGATAGTCCATATCTCGGAAACTATAAGAGATAATGCAATTTGGCAACCGGCAATGTAATTAGCATGCCGAATATTACTTGGAATGTGAATTGGAACGAAATCGCCAATAGATAAGACCATTTTACAATTTGGGCCCAAGTTAGAAGCAGAGCCTATGGTGTAAATTATCGATAGTCCATATCTCGGAAACTATAAGAGATAATGCAATTTGGCAACCGGCAATGTAATTAGCATGCCGAATATTACTTGGAATGTGAATTGGAACGAAATCGCCAATAGATAAGACCATTTTACAATTTGGGCCCAAGTTAGAAGCAGAGCCTAAGGTGTAAATTATCGATAGTCCATATCTCGGAAACTATAAAAGTTAATTCAATTTGGCAACCGGCAATGTAATTAGCATGCCGAATATTACTTGGAATGTGAATTGGAACGAAATCGCCAATAGATAAGACCATTTTACAATTTGGGCCCAAGTTAGAAGCAGAGCCTAAGGTGTAAATTATCGATAGTCCATATCTCGGAAACTATAAGAGATAATGCAATTTGGCAACCGGCAATGTAATTAGCATGCCGAATATTACTTGGAATGTGAATTGGAACGAAATCGCCAATAGATAAGACCATTTTACAATTTGGGCCCAAGTTAGAAGCAGAGCCTAAGGTGTAAATAATCGATAGTCCATATCTCTGAAACTATAAGAGATAATGCAATTTCGCAAACGGCAATGTAATTAGCATGCCGAATATTACTTGGAATGTGAATTGGGACGAAATCGCCAATAGAGAAGACCATTTTACAATTTGGGCCCAAGTTAGAAGCAGAGCCTAAGGTGTAAATTATCGACAGTCCATATCTCGGAAACTATAAGAGATAATGCAATTTGGCAACCGGCAATGTAATTAGCATGCCGAATATTACTTGGAATGTGAATTGGAACGAAATCGCCAATAGATAAGACCATTTTACAATTTGGGCCCAAGTTAGAAGCAGAGCCTAAGGTGTAAATTATCGATAGTCCATATCTCGGAAACTATAAGAGATAATGCAATTTCGCAACCGGCAATGTAATTAGCATGCCGAATATTACTTGGAGTGTGAATTGGAACGAAATCGCCAATAGATAAGACCATTTTACAATTTGGGCCCAAGTTAGAAGCAGAGCCTAAGGTGTAAATTATCGATAGTCCATATCTCGGAAACTAAAAGAGATAATGCAATTTGGCAACCGGCAATGTAATTAGCATGCCGAATATCACTTGGAATGTGAATTGGGACGAAATCGCCAATAGATAAGACCATTTTACAATTTGGGCCCAAGTTAGAAGCAGAGCCTAAGGTGTAAATTATCGATAGTCCATATCTCGGAAACTATAAGAGATAATGCAATTTGGCAACCGGCAATGTAATTAGCATGCCGAATATTACTTGGAATGTGAATTGGAACGAAATCGCCAATAGATAAGACCATTTTACAATTTGGGCCCAAGTTAGAAGCAGAGCCTAAGGTGTAAATAATCGATAGTCCATATCTCGGAAACTATAAGAGATAATGCAATTTGGCAACCGGCAATGTAATTAGCATGCCGAATATTACTTGGAATGTGAATTGGAACGAAATCGCCAATAGATAAGACCATTTTACAATTTGGGCCCAAGTTAGAAGCAGAGCCTAAAGTGTAAATTATCGATAGTCCATATCTCGGAAACTATAAGAGATAATGCAATTTGGCAACCGGCAATGTAATTAGCATGCCGAATATTACTTGGAATGTGAATTGGAACGAAATCGCCAATAGATAAGACCATTTTACAATTTGGGCCCAAGTTAGAAGCAGAGCCTAAGGTGTAAATTATCGATAGTCCATATCTCGGAAACTATAAGAGATAATGCAATTTGGCAACCGGCAATGTAATTAGCATGCCGAATATTACCTGGAATGTGAATTGGAACGAAATCGCCAATAGATAAGACCATTTTACAATTTGGGCCCAAGTTATAAGCAGAGCCTATGGTGTAAATTATCGATAGTCCATATCTCGGAAACTATAAGAGATAATGCAATTTGGCAACCGGCAATGTAATTAGCATGCCGAATATTACTTGGAATGTGAATTGGAACGAAATTGCCAATAGATAAGACCATTTTACAATTTGGGCCCAAGTTAGAAGCAGAGCCTAAGGTGTAAATTATCGATAGTCCATATCTCGGAAACTATAAGAGATAATGCAATTTGGCAACCGGCAATGTAATTAGCATGCCGAATATTACTTGGAATGTGAATTGGAACGAAATCGCCAATAGATAAGACCATTTTACAATTTGGGCCCAAGTTAGAAGCAGAGCCTAAGGTGTAAATTATCGATAGTCCATATCTCGGAAACTATAAGAGTTAATGCAATTTGGCAACCGGCAATGTAATTAGCATGCCGAATATTACTTGGAATGTGAATTGGAACGAAATCGCCAATAGATAAGACCATTTTACAATTTGGGCCCAAGTTAGAAGCAGAGCCTAAGGTGTAAATTATCGATAGTCCATATCTCGGAAACTATAAGAGATAATGCAATTTGGCAACCGGCAATGTAATTAGCATGCCGAATATTACTTGGAATGTGAATTGGAACGAAATCGCCAATAGATAAGACCATTTTTCAATTTGGGCCCAAGTTAGAAGCAGAGCCTAAGGTGTAAATTATCGATAGTCCATATCTCGGAAACTATAAGAGATAATGCAATTTGGCAACCGGCAATGTAATTAGCATGCCGAATATTACTTGGAATGTGAATTGGAACGAAATCGCCAATAGGTAAGACCATTTTACAATTTGGGCCCAAGTTAGAAGCAGAGCCTAAGGTGTAAATTATCGATAGTCCATATCTCGGAAACTATAAGAGATAATTCAATTTGGCAACCGGCAATGTAATTAGCATGCCGAATATTACTTGGAATGAGAATTGGAACGTAATCGCCAATAGATAAGACCATTTTACAATTTGGGCCCAAGTTAGAAGCAGAGCCTAAGGTGTAAATTATCGATAGTCCATATCTCGGAAACTATAAGAGATAATGCAATTTGGCAACCGGCAATGTAATTAGCATGCCGAATATTACTTGGAATGTGAATTGGAACGAAATCGCCAATAGATAAGACCATTTTACAATTTGGGCCCAAGTTAGAAGCAGAGCCTAAGGTGTAAATTATCGATAGTCCATATCTCGGAAACTATAAGAGATAATGCAATTTGGCAACCGGCAATGTAATTAGCATGCCGAATATTACTTGGAATGTGAATTGGAACGAAATCGCCAATAGATAAGACCATTTTACAATTTGGGCCCAAGTTAGAAGCAGAGCCTAAGGTGTAAATTATCGATAGTCCATATCTCGGAAACTATAAGAGATAATGCAATTTGGCAACCGGCAATGTAATTAGCATGCCGAATATTACTTGGAATGTGAATTGGAACGAAATCGCCAATAGATAAGACCATTTTTCAATTTGGGCCCAAGTTAGAAGCAGAGCCTAAGGTGTAAATTATCGATAGTCCATATCTCGGAAACTATAAGAGATAATGCAATTTGGCAACCGGCAATGTAATTAGCATGCCGAATATTACTTGGAATGTGAATTGGAACGAAATCGCCAATAGGTAAGACCATTTTACAATTTGGGCCCAAGTTAGAAGCAGAGCCTAAGGTGTAAATTATCGATAGTCCATATCTCGGAAACTATAAGAGATAATTCAATTTGGCAACCGGCAATGTAATTAGCATGCCGAATATTACTTGGAATGAGAATTGGAACGTAATCGCCAATAGATAAGACCATTTTACAATTTGGGCCCAAGTTAGAAGCAGAGCCTAAGGTGTAAATTATCGATAGTCCATATCTCGGAAACTATAAGAGATAATGCAATTTGGCAACCGGCAATGTAATTAGCATGCCGAATATTACTTGGAATGTGAATTGGAACGAAATCGCCAATAGATAAGACCATTTTACAATTTGGGCCCAAGTTAGAAGCAGAGCCTAAGGTGTAAATTATCGATAGTCCATATCTCGGAAACTATAAGAGATAATGCAATTTGGCAACCGGCAATGTAATTAGCATGCCGAATATTACTTGGAATGTGAATTGGAACGAAATCGCCAATAGATAAGACCATTTTACAATTTGGGCCCAAGTTAGAAGCAGAGCCTATGGTGTAAATTATCGATAGTCCATATCTCGGAAACTATAAGAGATAATGCAATTTGGCAACCGGCAATGTAATTAGCATGCCGAATATTACTTGGAATGTGAATTGGAACGAAATCGCCAATAGATAAGACCATTTTACAATTTGGGCCCAAGTTAGAAGCAGAGCCTAAGGTGTAAATTATCGATAGTCCATATCTCGGAAACTATAAAAGTTAATGCAATTTGGCAACCGGCAATGTAATTAGCATTACGAATATTACTTGGAATGTGAATTGGAACGAAATCGCCAATAGATAAGACCATTTTACAATTTGGGCCCAAGTTAGAAGCAGAGCCTAAGGTGTAAATTATCGATAGTCCATATCTCGGAAACTATAAGAGATAATGCAATTTGGCAACCGGCAATGTAATTAGCATGCCGAATATTACTTGGAATGTGAATTGGGACGAAATCGCCAATAGATAAGACCATTTTACAATTTGGGCCCAAGTTAGAAGCAGAGCCTAAGGTGTAAATTATCGATAGTCCATATCTCGGAAACTATAAGAGATAATTCAATTTGGCAACCGGCAATGTAATTAGCATGCCGAATATTACTTGGAATGTGAATTGGAACGTAATCGCCAATAGATAAGACCATTTTACAATTTGGGCCCAAGTTAGAAGCAGAGCCTAAGGTGTAAATTATCGATAGTCCATATCTCGGAAACTATAAGAGATAATGCAATTTGGCAACCGGCAATGTAATTAGCATGCCGAATATTACTTGGAATGTGAATTGGAACGAAATCGCCAATAGATAAGACCATTTTACAATTTGGGCCCAAGTTAGAAGCAGAGCCTAAGGTGTAAATTATCGATAGTCCATATCTCGGAAACTATAAGAGATAATGCAATTTGGCAACCGGCAATGTAATTAGCATGCCGAATATTACTTGGAATGTGAATTGGAACGAAATCGCCAATAGATAAGACCATTTTACAATTTGGGCCCAAGTTAGAAGCAGAGCCTATGGTGTAAATTATCGATAGTCCATATCTCGGAAACTATAAGAGATAATGCAATTTGGCAAGCGGCAATGTAATTAGCATGCCGAATATTACTTGGAATGTGAATTGGAACGAAATCGCCAATAGATAAGACCATTTTACAATTTGGGCCCAAGTTAGAAGCAGAGCCTAAGGTGTAAATTATCGATAGTCCATATCTCGGAAACTATAAAAGTTAATTCAATTTGGCAACCGGCAATGTAATTAGCATGCCGAATATTACTTGGAATGTGAATTGGAACGAAATCGCCAATAGATAAGACCATTTTACAATTTGGGCCCAAGTTAGAAGCAGAGCCTAAGGTGTAAATTATCGATAGTCCATATCTCGGAAACTATAAGAGATAATGCAATTTGGCAACCGGCAATGTAATTAGCATGCCGAATATTACTTGTAATGTGAATTGGAACGAAATCGCCAATAGATAAGACCATTTTACAATTTGGGCCCAAGTTAGAAGCAGAGCCTAAGGTGTAAATTATCGATAGTCCATATCTCTGAAACTATAAGAGATAATGCAATTTCGCAAAGGGCAATGTAATTAGCATGCCGAATATTACTTGGAATGTGAATTGGGACGAAATCGCCAATAGAGAAGACCATTTTACAATTTGGGCCCAAGTTAGAAGCAGAGCCTAAGGTGTAAATTATCGATAGTCCATATCTCGGAAACTATAAGAGATAATGCAATTTGGCAACCGGCAATGTAATTAGCATGCCGAATATTACTTGGAATGTGAATTGGAACGAAATCGCCAATAGATAAGACCATTTTACAATTTGGGCCCAAGTTAGAAGCAGAGCCTAAGGTGTAAATTATCGATAGTCCATATCTCGGAAACTATAAGAGATAATGCAATTTCGCAACCGGCAATGTAATTAGCATGGCGAATATTACTTGGAGTGTGAATTGGAACGAAATCGCCAATAGATAAGACCATTTTACAATTTGGGCCCAAGTTAGAAGCAGAGCCTAAGGTGTAAATTGTCGATAGTCCATATCTCGGAAACTATAAGAGATAATGCAATTTGGCAACCGGCAATGTAATTAGCATGCCGAATATTACTTGGAATGTGAATTGGAACGAAATCGCCAATAGATAAGACCATTTTACAATTTGGGCCCAAGTTAGAAGCAGAGCCTAAGGTGTAAATTATCGATAGTCCATATCTCGGAAACTATAAGAGATAATGCAATTTGGCAACCGGCAATGTAATTAGCATGCCGAATATTACTTGGAATGTGAATTGGAACGAAATCGCCAATAGATAAGACCATTTTACAATTTGGGCCCAAGTTAGAAGCAGAGCCTAAGGTGTAAATTATCGATAGTCCATATCTCGGAAACTATAAGAGATAATACAATTTGGCAACCGGCAATGTAATTAGCATGCCGAATATTACTTGGAATGTGAATTGGGACGAAATCGCCAATAGATAAGACCATTTTACAATTTGGGCCCAAGTTAGAAGCAGAGCCTAAGGTGTAAATTATCGATAGTCCATATCTCGGAAACTAAAAGAGATAATGCAATTTGGCAACCGGCAATGTAATTAGCATGCCGAATATTACTTGGAATGTGAATTGGAACGAAATCGCCAATAGATAAGACCATTTTACAATTTGGGCCCAAGTTAGAAGCAGAGCCTAAGGTGTAAATTATTGATAGTCCATATCTCGGAAACTATAAGAGATAATGCAATTTCGCAACCGGCAATGTAATTAGCATGCCGAATATCACTTGGAATGTGAATTGGGACGAAATCGCCAATAGATAAGACCATTTTACAATTTGGGCCCAAGTTAGAAGCAGAGCCTAAGGTGTAAATTATCGATAGTCCATATCTCGGAAACTATAAGAGATAATGCAATTTGGCAACCGGCAATGTAATTAGCATGCCGAATATTACTTGGAATGTGAATTGGAACGAAATCGCCAATAGATAAGACCATTTTACAATTTGGGCCCAAGTTAGAAGCAGAGCCTAAGGTGTATATAATCGATAGTCCATATCTCGGAAACTATAAGAGATAATGCAATTTGGCAACCGGCAATGTAATTAGCATGCCGAATATTACTTGGAATGTGAATTGGAACGAAATCGCCAATAGATAAGACCATTTTACAATTTGGGCCCAAGTTAGAAGCAGAGCCTAAAGTGTAAATTATCGATAGTCCATATCTCGGAAACTATAAGAGATAATGCAATTTGGCAACCGGCAATGTAATTAGCATGCCGAATATTACTTGGAATGTGAATTGGAACGAAATCGCCAATAGATAAGACCATTTTACAATTTGGGCCCAAGTTAGAAGCAGAGCCTAAGGTGTAAATTATCGATAGTCCATATCTCGGAAACTATAAGAGATAATGCAATTTGGCAACCGGCAATGTAATTAGCATGCCGAATATTACCTGGAATGTGAATTGGAACGAAATCGCCAATAGATAAGACCATTTTACAATTTGGGCCCAAGTTATAAGCAGAGCCTATGGTGTAAATTATCGATAGTCCATATCTCGGAAACTATAAGAGATAATGCAATTTGGCAACCGGCAATGTAATTAGCATGCCGAATATTACTTGGAATGTGAATTGGAACGAAATTGCCAATAGATAAGACCATTTTACAATTTGGGCCCAAGTTAGAAGCAGAGCCTAAGGTGTAAATTATCGATAGTCCATATCTCGGAAACTATAAGAGATAATGCAATTTGGCAACCGGCAATGTAATTAACATGCCGAATATTACTTGGAATGTGAATTGGAACGAAATCGCCAATAGATAAGACCATTTTACAATTTGGGCCCAAGTTAGAAGCAGAGCCTAAGGTGTAAATTATCGATAGTCCATATCTCGGAAACTATAAGAGTTAATGCAATTTGGCAACCGGCAATGTAATTAGCATGCCGAATATTACTTGGAATGTGAATTGGAACGAAATCGCCAATAGATAAGACCATTTTACAATTTGGGCCCAAGTTAGAAGCAGAGCCTAAGGTGTAAATTATCGATAGTCCATATCTCGGAAACTATAAGAGATAATGCAATTTGGCAACCGGCAATGTAATTAGCATGCCGAATATTACTTGGAATGTGAATTGGAACGAAATCGCCAATAGATAAGACCATTTTTCAATTTGGGCCCAAGTTAGAAGCAGAGCCTAAGGTGTAAATTATCGATAGTCCATATCTCGGAAACTATAAGAGATAATGCAATTTGGCAACCGGCAATGTAATTAGCATGCCGAATATTACTTGGAATGTGAATTGGAACGAAATCGCCAATAGGTAAGACCATTTTACAATTTGGGCCCAAGTTAGAAGCAGAGCCTAAGGTGTAAATTATCGATAGTCCATATCTCGGAAACTATAAGAGATAATTCAATTTGGCAACCGGCAATGTAATTAGCATGCCGAATATTACTTGGAATGAGAATTGGAACGTAATCGCCAATAGATAAGACCATTTTACAATTTGGGCCCAAGTTAGAAGCAGAGCCTAAGGTGTAAATTATCGATAGTCCATATCTCGGAAACTATAAGAGATAATGCAATTTGGCAACCGGCAATGTAATTAGCATGCCGAATATTACTTGGAATGTGAATTGGAACGAAATCGCCAATAGATAAGACCATTTTACAATTTGGGCCCAAGTTAGAAGCAGAGCCTAAGGTGTAAATTATCGATAGTCCATATCTCGGAAACTATAAGAGATAATGCAATTTGGCAACCGGCAATGTAATTAGCATGCCGAATATTACTTGGAATGTGAATTGGAACGAAATCGCCAATAGATAAGACCATTTTACAATTTGGGACCAAGTTAGAAGCAGAGCCTATGGTGTAAATTATCGATAGTCCATATCTCGGAAACTATAAGAGATAATGCAATTTGGCAACCGGCAATGTAATTAGCATGCCGAATATTACTTGGAATGTGAATTGGAACGAAATCGCCAATAGATAAGACCATTTTACAATTTGGGCCCAAGTTAGAAGCAGAGCCTAAGGTGTAAATTATCGATAGTCCATATCTCGGAAACTATAAAAGTTAATGCAATTTGGCAACCGGCAATGTAATTAGCATGCCGAATATTACTTGGAATGTGAATTGGAACGAAATCGCCAATAGATAAGACCATTTTACAATTTGGGCCCAAGTTAGAAGCAGAGCCTAAGGTGTAAATTATCGATAGTCCATATCTCGGAAACTATAAGAGATAATGCAATTTGGCAACCGGCAATGTAATTAGCATGCCGAATATTACTTGGAGTGTGAATTGGAACGAAATCGCCAATAGATAAGACCATTTTACAATTTGGGCCCAAGTTAGAAGCAGAGCCTAAGGTGTAAATTATCGATAGTCCATATCTCGGAAACTATAAGAGATAATGCAATTTGGCAACCGGCAATGTAATTAGCATGCCGAATATTACTTGGAATGTGAATTGGAACGAAATCGCCAATAGATAAGACCATTTTACAATTTGGGCCCAAGTTAGAAGCAGAGCCTAAGGTGTAAATTATCGATAGTCCATATCTCGGAAACTATAAGAGATAATGCAATTTGGCAACCGGCAATGTAATTAGCATGCCGAATATTACTTGGAATGTGAATTGGAACGAAATCGCCAATAGATAAGACCATTTTACAATTTGGGCCCAAGTTAGAAGCAGAGCCTAAGGTGTAAATTATCGATTGTCCATATCTCGGAAACTATAAGAGATATTGCAATTTGGCAACCGGCAATGTAATTAGCATGCCGAATATTACTTGGAATGTGAATTGGAACGAAATCGCCAATAGATAAGACCATTTTACAATTTGGGCCCAAGTTAGAAGCAGAGCCTAAGGTGTAAATTATCGATAGTCCATATCTCGGAAACTATAAGAGATAATGCAATTTGGCAACCGGCAATGTAATTAGCATGCCGAATATTACTTGGAATGTGAATTGGAACGAAATCGCCAATAGATAAGACCATTTTACAATTTGGGCCCAAGTTAGAAGCAGAGCCTATGGTGTAAATTATCGATAGTCCATATCTCGGAAACTATAAGAGATAATGCAATTTGGCAACCGGCAATGTAATTAGCATGCCGAATATTACTTGGAATGTGAATTGGAACGAAATCGCCAATAGATAAGACCATTTTACAATTTGGGCCCAAGTTAGAAGCAGAGCCTAAGGTGTAAATTATCGATAGTCCATATCTCGGAAACTATAAGAGATAATGCAATTTGGCAACCGGCAATGTAATTAGCATGCCGAATATTACTTGGAATGTGAATTGGAACGAAATCGCCAATAGATAAGACCATTTTACAATTTGGGCCCAAGTTAGAAGCAGAGCCTAAGGTGTAAATTATCGATAGTCCATATCTCGGAAACTATAAGAGTTAATGCAATTTGGCAACCGTCAATGTAATTAGCATGCCGAATATTACTTGGAATGTGAATTGGAACGAAATCGCCAATAGATAAGACCATTTTACAATTTGGGCCCAAGTTAGAAGCAGAGCCTAAGGTGTAAATTATCGATAGTCCATATCTCGGAAACTATAAGAGATAATGCAATTTGGCAACCGGCAATGTAATTAGCATGCCGAATATTACTTGGAATGTGAATTGGAACGAAATCGCCAATAGGTAAGACCATTTTACAATTTGGGCCCAAGTTAGAAGCAGAGCCTAAGGTGTAAATTATCGATAGTCCATATCTCGGAAACTATAAGAGATAATTCAATTTGGCAACCGGCAATGTAATTAGCATGCCGAATATTACTTGGAATGTGAATTGGAACGTAATCGCCAATAGATAAGACCATTTTACAATTTGGGCCCAAGTTAGAAGCAGAGCCTAAGGTGTAAATTATCGATAGTCCATATCTCGGAAACTATAAGAGATAATGCAATTTGGCAACCGGCAATGTAA